>NC_053391.1:545468697-546086197 GCF_905171765.1 Bufo bufo | reverse complement strand
TCCCAATGTCTGTACTCAGCTGACGAGTCTGCTGGGGATAGCTAATGAGGTTGTTCCCACCAAATCCGTCAGGAAACTATACAGGATTCTCTTGTTTTATGCAAGGAAAACCATCCTCCTTAATTGGAAACCCCCTAAGAGTCCTACGGTGCAGCAATGGATACAAATAATCAATGCTGACCTTGAGATGTACAAGTTTATTTATGAACGTCGAGGAACCCCAGACCGTTTTATGAAAATCTGGGATCCCTGGATTAGTACCCAAACGCTGATGCCTTAGGTGGCTGCGATATCTGGGTTCTGGCTGATGAAGGTGAGTGTGTGTATGCAGTACTCTATATTATTTCAAGACATATTCTGATGGGTGCTATTCACAATATCTTGCTATTATCCGCTGATGACCTGTGCAATGGGCTAACAGAACACTGTCGTGATTAATCCCATGCTGATCTATGTACTGCTTCTGTGTGATTTGCCTTTCAATGGTGTGTTTGTAATGCCTTTTGTTAAAATTTTATAAAAAGTGACTATTAAAAAAACAAATAATTAGCAGGCACTCTTACATATGGAGTACGTATTTAATGACTAAAATAAAATGTTAAATTCACACAACATAAATATAGTAAAATAAAGTAAAAAAAGTAGATCGTAGCAGCATATATGAACTAAGGTTGATATCCACTAAGACATTCATATGTCTCTATAGCAGCAATAGTCATATGAAGTTACCAATCTGGAGTTATCAATCTGCCATCTTTAAAAACACATATATGGAGCTCTGAGTTGAATCAATGTCCATAGGACAGTTGTAACAACAAGATTGGTAAAGTCAGCATCAAAGGAAATCCGAGTTAAAGGGCGACTGTAGTGGCCCGTGAGGTCAGTATGGTTATCACCCCAAAAAACTGTATCAATTCTTCCCATTAGGCAGAAATTTGTATAGCATCAGCATCGACTTTGTAAGGCTACTTTCACACTTGCGTTCGGGGTTCCGCTTGTGAGCTCCGTTTGAAGGCTCTCACAAGCGGCCCGAACGCATCCGTCCAGCCCCAATGCATTCTGAGTGGATGCGGATCCGCTCAGAATGCCTGTCTGGCTCCGCTTGGTCTCCATTCCGCTCAGCAGGCGGACACCCGAACGCAGCTTGCAGCGTTCGGGTGTCCGCCTGGCCGTGCGGAGCCAAGCGGTTCCGTCCAGACTTACAATGTAAGTCAATGGGAACAGATCAGTTTGAAGTTGACACAATATGGTGCAATTTTCTAACGGATCCGTCCCCCATTGACTTTCAATGCAAAGTCTGGACGAATCCGTCTGACTAACTTTCACACTTTGATTTTTTTGTGAAATATAATGCAGACGGCTCCGTTCTGAACGGATACCATTGTTTGCATAATAGGAGCGGATCCATCTGTGCAGACACCAGACGGATCCGCTCCGAACGCAAGTGTGAAAGTAGCCTAATGGAGTTGAAAAATAAGGGTACCAGCACTTATGGGGTATAGCGAAGTCAATTCACCCATATATCCAGTGATGAGATACTTTTAAAGCATCAGCAACAAACAATTAATGAAGGACTTACATGCAGGGGTAGGTGGGTTTTAGGCCGTTGTACCTAGACGCGGCGTCCCGCGCGTTCTTCGGTACTCGGCGCTTACCTCTCCAGAAGTTTTCTTTCCCCCTTCGCAGTCCCGTAGGTTCCGTTTGCTGTACGTGCCTGTGTGTAGACCTTCAGCGTTCCACGTGGGGTGAGGCAGCGCTCGTAGGCTCTGTTTGTGAAGCGTAATTCAGCGTAGTACCGACGTCAGCGCTGACCTCACTGGGATTCCCACTACACGTGATCGGCGTAGTAACGGTCTAAAGTGATGGTAGCCAGGAAATAATGCAATGGATTGAGTATAGTGCTTCTGTACAATTATTCACATGAATTCATCAATCCACTTTGTATTTTGTGGGGTTGAGAATAGAGTCCAATAGTTCTTTATCCTGGTTGCAAGCAAAAAGGTTAGTCCCCAACTTCCTCAAATGTGTTTCGGGACCTGTAGTCCCTTAATCAGTGAGTGGGGGCTATACACTCCATGTTGGCTTATATAGGGTACGTCTATCAACTCTAAACAACTGAATATAGTTCACCTGATCTGTTGTTAAGATCTAAAGTTGTTTAGAAAATGTGGATCTGGGTTGGCTTAGTTCATACAGGATATAAAACATGGTTTGACAAAGAGTAACATCATGCAATAGATGATAATTCATAAAGGATAGATAAAAAATATAGTAAAAAATTGGTAATCAGTAATAAAGTTATAATATATAAATAAAAACATTTTGCTTATATGCGGTTTTTATGTTGTTTTCGTGCGATTTACATGCGATTTCTTCCTATATTTCATCCTCATGATTCATTCATAAGGAAATTTCTCAATTATTGAAAATCTTCTCTAAAGTGCAAAAAGGTAACATAGTACATAAGCCCGAAAAAAGACATTGTCCATCCAGTTCAGCCTGTTATCCTGCAAGTTGATCCAGAGGAAGGCAAAAAAAAACTGTGAGGTAGAAGCCAATTTTCCTCACTTTAGGGGGATAAAAAATTCCTTCCCGACTCCAATCAGGAGTATGTTTTTTTTAATTTAAAAGATTTTAAACAATTCTAAAAAAAAATTACTCCAAAAACTTTTCAAAACCTCCCTAAAAAAAATCATCTAAAATTTTTATATTTTTTTGTGAAAAGATTTTGAAAAAAAATTGCTGAAAAAATTCTTTCTTATTTCATTTTTCTTCTAGGTGAGTGAATCATTTGAGAAATTCAAGAAGTATATGGGAGGGTGGGAACCCTCCACCAAGGGAAAACCCGACTGGTAATAATAACAGCCGGGTTATCCGTCAGTGAGTGGCACCCACCCAAAAACCTCACAGAAAACTAAAGAGTTCAAATTCCGCATTGAGGCCTCTGGGTATAGTGGAATCAAACTCGAAAATACACGTTTTTTCAAGGTCCTCTTTGTCCTGCCTACGTACAGTTTTTGGCATGGGCACTCCAATACATATATTATATCTGTTGAGCTACGAGTCAAAAATTATTTTATTTTGTGTCTATAGGAGTTTGATTTGCATATGATGTCTGAGGTTTTCTTTTGGAATGATGTAGTCCTGCAGTTTTGATTTCACCCATTCTTGGATAGTCGGCTTTTTGGCCTTAGGTTGTTTGATAGTTGGTGCAATTTTTAAACCCAGATTCGGAGCTTTGGTAAATGTTATCTTAGGTTTTGTGGGGATTAATGATCCTATTATTTTGTCATTTTGTACATGGTGCCAATGTCTATTGATTATGTTAAGAATTTTATTGCATTATATGGCAGAATAATTTGCATTTGGTCATCTTCCTGTGTAGTTTTACTTTCCCCTTTCATTGTAAAAAAGGTTATTCTCTCCATTTCGCGTACGTTGTTTAACGCAGTGTTTAATACTATTTCTGGGTATTTTTTGTTCATAAACTGCTGCTTCATATGAATAGCTTCTTGTTCAAATTGACTCTCGTCTGTACAATTTCTCTTAATTCTACGGAACTGTCCCTGTGGTATATTGGAGAGCCATTTCAAAAACCCTTTCAAAAACACACAGCAAAGAATAGCTGTATACTACACAGAAGTTGCCATCTTCCAAAATGGCTCTCCAATATACCGCAGGGACAGTTCCGTAGAATTAAGAGAAATTGTACAGACGAGAGTCAATTTGAACAAGAAGCTATTCATATGAAGCAGCAGTTTTTGAATAAAAAATACCCAGAAATAGTATTGAACACTGCTTTAAACAACGTACGCGAAATGGAGAGAATAACCTTTTTTACAATGAAAGGGGAAAGTAAAACTACACAAGAAGATGACCAAATGCGAATTATTCTGCCATATAATGCAGAATATAGAAAAATTTCTGAACATAATTAATAGACATTGGCACCATGTACAAAATGACAAAATAATAGGATCATTAATCCCCACAAAACCTAAGATAACATTTACCAAAGTTCCGAATCTGGGTTTAAAAATTGCACCAACTATCAAACAACCTAAGGCCAAGAATGGGTGAAATTAGTAGGCTTCTTTAGGTGCGGAAAATGTCAAACTGCAGGACTACATCATTCCAAAAGAAAACCTCAGAAATCATATGCAAATCAAACTCCTATAGACAAAAAATAAAATAATTTTTGACTCCTTTAGCTCAACAGCTATAATATATGTATTGGAGTGCCCATGTCAAAAACTGTACGTAGGCAGGACAAAGAGGACCTTGAAAAAACATGTCTCAGAACATATAGCAAATATTAACCACTTGCCATCTGGGCCATTTGCCCCCTTCCTGACCAGGCCTAATTTTGCAAAACTGAAATATCTCACTTTTATGTGGTAATAACTTTAGAACGCCTTTATTTATCCAAGTCATTCAGAGATGGTTTTCTCGTGACACATTGTACTTCATGATAGTCATAAATTTGAGTCAAAATATTTCACCTTTATTTATGAAAAAATCCCAAATTTACCCAAAACTTTGAAAAATTCGCAATTTTCTGAATTTCAATTTCTCTGCTTTTAAAACAGAAAGTGATACCTCATAAAATATTTATTACTTAACATTCCCCATATTTCTACTTTATGTTGGCATCATTTTGGAAATGTCATTTTATTTTTTTAGGACGTTAGAAGGCTTAGAAGTTTAGAAGCAATTCTTCAAATTTTTAAGAAAATTGCCAAAACCCACTTTTTAAGGACCAGTTCAGGTCTGAAGTCACTTTGTGGGGCCTACATAGTGGATACCCCCATAAATGACCCCATTGTAGAAACTACACCCCTCAAGGTATTCAAAACCGATTTTACAAACTTTGTTAACCCTTTAGGCGTTCCACAAGAATTAAAGGAAAATGGAGATCAAATTTTTAAATTTCACTTTTTGGGCAGATTTTCCATTTTAATCCAATTTTTTCTTTAACACATCGATGGTTAACAGCCAAACAAAACTCAATATTACCCAGATTCTGCGGTTTACAGAAACACCCTACATGTGGTCATAAACTGCTGTATGGGCACACGGCAGGGCGCAGAAGAAAAGGAACTCCACATGGTTTTTAGATGCCATGTCCCATTTGAAGCCCCCTGATGCACCCTTACAGTAGAAACTCCCAAGAAGTGACCCCATTTTGGAAACTAGGGGATAAGGTGGCAGTTTTATTAGTACTATTTTTGTGTACATATGATTTTTTGATCATTCATTATAATACTTTATGGGGCAAGGTGACCAAAAAAGTTTCTATTTATTTATTTTTACAGCGTTCACCTGAGGGGTTCAGTCAAGTGACATTTTTATTTTTATAGAGCAGATTGTTACGGACGTGGCGATACCTAATATATATACTTTTTCTCATTTATTAAAGTTTTACACAATAATAGCATTTTTGAAACAAAAAAATTATGTTTTAATGTGTCCATGTTCTGAGAGCTATATTTTTTTTTATTTTTTGAGAGATTTTCTTATGTAGGGGCTCATTTTTTGCGGGATGAGGTGACGGTTTTATTGGTACCATTTTGTGGGACATACGCGTTTTTGATCACTTGGTGTTGCACCTTTTGTGATGCAAGGTGACAAAAATTGCTTGTTTTGACACAGTTTTTTTTTGTTTGTTTTTTACGGTGTTCACCTGAGGGGTTAGCTCATGTGATATTTTTATAGAGCTGGTTTTTACGGACGCGGCAATACCTAATATGTCTATTTTATTTTTTCTATTTTTAACATTTTTTTTTTATTCCTTACTTGGGGACTTTTTTTTTTTTTTTACATGTGAAACTTTTTTTTATTTTATTTTTTCAACCCTTTATTTTTTTTATTTTTTTTTTTTACACTTTTCGTCCCCCATAAGGTCATACAAGACCTCTGGGGGACATTTGCTTCACTTTTTCATTTTTTTTTCACTGTTGATTTCTCCTGTAACTGGGCCTGACATAGTAGCCCCAGTTACAGAAGAAATGCACCCCCCAGAGAGGCTGTACTGCATAATTCTGCGCTGTACAGCCTCAGAGCAGGGCTGATCGAGGTCTGTGAAAGACCTCACAGAGCCCCTGCACTCTCCGGTCCCGGCGGTCACATGACTGCCGGGCCGGAACAGGAAGCGCATAGCGCTTCCTGCTCTGCATACACAGCGCTCGGTGAGCGCTGTGTATGCAGTGATCCAGAAGGCAGGGACACCTGGGAACTGTCCTTGCCTTCTCTCTGGGTTGCCCTGCTGTCACTGACAGAGGGCAACCCGATCAGCAGCTGCACGATTAGCGTGCAGCTGCAGTTTCTGAACGGACGTTTTAAAACGTGCGTTCAGAAATAGAGATCCACCCATAGGACGTTTATATCCTATGGGCGGACGGGAGGTGGTTAAAAAGGGATTTACTAACCATTCACTATCCAACCATTTTAAATTGGTCCATAACCAAGACCCAAGTGGGTTGAAATTTGCAGCAATAGAGAAAGTGAACAAAAACTGGAGGGGCGGCAATCATATTAGTAAAATGTGTCGATTAGAATCGAGACGTATTTTCGAGTTTGATTTCACTATACCCAAAGGCCTCAATGCGGAATTTGAACTCTTTGGTTTTCTGTGAGGTTTTTGGGTGGGTGCCACTCACCGACGGATAACCCGGCTGTTATTATTACCAGTCGGGTTTTCCCTTGGTGGAGGGTTCCCACCCTCCTATATACTTCTTGAATTTCTCAAATGATTCACTCACCTAGAAGAAAAATGAATAAGAGAGAATTTTTTCAGCCAATTTTTTTCGAAATCTTTTCACAAAAAAAAAAAAAATGTATTTTTTTTAAAGAGAAGGTTTTGAAAAAAAATTGGAGTTCATTTTTTTTTAATTCTTTAAAATCTTTTAAAATAAAAAACACTCACCTTTTTGCACTTTAGAGAAGATTTTCAATAATTGAGAAATTTCCTTATGAATGATTCACAGAAAACCACATGAGGATGAAATATAACGAAGAAATCGCATGAAAAATCGCACAAAAACCGCATATAAGCAAAATGTTTTTATTTATATACACTGCTCAAAAAAATAAAGGGAACACTTAAACAACACAATGTAACTCCAAGTCAATCACACTTCTGTGAAATCAAACTGTCCACTTAGGAAGCAACACTGAGTGACAATCAATTTCACATGCTGTTGTGCAAATGGGATAGACAACAGGTGGAAATTATAGGCAATTAGCAAGACACCCCCAATAAAGGAGTGGTTCTGCAGGTGGTGACCACAGTACACTTCTCAGTTCCTATGCTTCCTGGCTGATGTTTTGGTCATTTTTGAATGCTGGCGGGGCTTTCACTCTAGTGGTAGCATGAGACAGAGTCTACAACCCACACAAGTGGCTCAGGTAGTGCAGCTTATCCAGGATGGCACATCAATGCGAGCTGTGGCAAGAAGGTTTGCTGTGTCAGTCAGCGTAGTGTCCAGAGCATGGAGGCGCTACCAGGAGACAGGCCAGTACATCAGGAGACGTGGAGGAGGCCGTAGGAGGGCAACAACCCAGCAGCAGGACCGCTACCTCCACCTTTGTGCAAGGACGAACAGGTGGAGCACTGCCAGAGCCCTGCAAAATGACCTACAGCAGGCCATAAATGTGCATGTGTCTGCTCAAACGGTCAGAAACAGACTCCATGAGGGTGATATGAGGGCCCGACGTCCACAGGTGGGGGTTGTGCTTACAGCCCAACACCGTGCAGGACGTTTGGCATTTGCCAGAGAACACCAAAAATTGGCAAATTCGCCACTAGCGCCCTGTGTTCTTCAAAGAAGCAAGCAGGTTCACACTGAGCACATGTGACAGACGTGACAGAGTCTTGAGACGCCGTGGAGAACGTTCTGCTGCCTGCAACATCCTCCAGCATGACCGGTTTGGCATTGGGTCAGTAATGGTGTGGGGTGGCATTTCTTTGGAGGGCCGCACAGCCCTCCATGTGCTCGCCAGAGGTAGCCTGACTGCCATTAGGTACCGAGATGAGATCCTCAGACTCCTTGTGAGACCATATGCTGGTGCGGTTGGCCCTGGGTTCCTCCTAATGCTAGACCTCATGTGGCTGGAGTGTGTCAGCAGTTCCTGCAAGACGAAGGCATTGATGCTATGGACTGGCCCGCCCGTTCCCCAGACCTGAATCCAATTGAGCACATCTGGGACATCATGTCTCGCTCTATCCACCAACGTCACGTTGCACCACAGACTGTCCAGGAGTTGGCAGATGCTTTAGTCCAGGTCTGGGAGGAGATCCCTCAGGAGACCATCCGCCACCTCATCAGGAGCATGCACAGGCGTTGTAGGGAGGTCATACAGGAACCTGGAGGCCACACACACTACTGAGCCTCATTTTGACTTGTTTTAAGGACATTACATCAAAGTTGGATCAGCCTGTAGTGTGTTTTTCCACTTTAATTTTGAGTGTGACTCCAAATCCAGACCTCCATGGGTTGAAAAATTTGATTTCCATTTCTTTATTTTTGTGCGATTTTGTTGTCAGCACATTCAACTATGTAAAGAACAAAGTATTTCAGAAGAATATTTAATTAATTCAGATCTAGGATGTGTTATTTTTGTGTTCCCTTTATTTTTTTGAGCAGTGTATTATAATTTTATTACTATGATTATCAATTTTTTATTATATTTATCTATCCTTTATGAATTATCATCTATTGCATGATGTTACTCTTTGTCAAACCATGTTTTATATCCTGTATGAGCTAAGCCAACCCAGATCCACATTTTCTAAACAACTTCAGATTCTTAACAACAGATCACGTGAACTATATTCAGTTGTTTAGAGTTGGTAGAGGTACCCTATATAAGCCAACATGGAGTGTATAGCCCCCACTCACTGATGAAGGGACTACAGGTCCCGAAATGCGTTTGAGGAAGTTGGGGACTAACCTTTTTGCTTGCAACCAGGATAAAGAACTATTGGACTCTATTCTCAACCCTACAAAATACAAAGCGGATTGATTAATTCATGTGAATAATTGTACAGAAGCACTATACTCAATCCATCGCATTATTTCCTGGTTACCATCACTTTAGACCATTACTATGACGATCATGTGTGGGGGGAATCCCAGTGAGCTCAGCGCTGACGTTGGTACTACGCTTCACAAACAGAGCCTACGAGCGCTGCCTCATCCCACATGGAACGCTGAAGGTCTACACACAGGCACGTACAGCAAACGAGACTGCGAAGGGGGAAAGAAAACTTCTGGAGAGGTAAGCGCCGTGTGAGTACCGAAGAACATGCGGGACGCCGCGTCTAGGTACAACGGCCTGAAACCCACCTACCCCTGCATGTAAGTCCTTCGTTAATTTTTTGTTGCCGATGCTTTAAAAGTATCTCATCACTGGATATATGGTGAATTGACTTCGCTATACCCCATAAGTGCTGGTACTCTTATTTTTCAACTCCTCCATTACAAAGTCGATGCTGATGCTATACAAATTTCTGCCTAACGGGAAGAATTGATACAGTTTTTTTTGGGTGATAACCATACTGACCTCGCGGGCCACTACAGTCTCCCTTTAACTCGGATTTCCTTTGATGCTGACTTTACCAATCTTGTTGTTGTTACAACTGTCCTATGGACATTGATTCAACTCGGAGCTCCATATATGTGTTTTTAAAGATGGAAGATTGATAACTCCAGATTGATAACTTCATATGACTATTGCTGCTATAGAGACATATCAGTGTCTTAGTGGATATCAACCTTGGTTCATATATGCTGCTACAATCTACTTTTTTACTTTATTTTACTATATTTAGGTTGTGTGTGAATTTAACATTTGATTTTAGTCATTTAATACGTACACCATATGTAGGAGTGCCTGCTAATTATTTGTTAATTTATTACTTATTCAGACTAGGTGAGTCTTTAGCATTTGCACCTATCCATTCATACTCTCAGTAGAGCAACCCAATACAAGACCCTTATTAGAATAGAACATGTTCTATCTTTTTTGCAAGCCGCATAATAGACATAGATGTGAATAGCACATGGTGTGCTGTCCGCATCTTTTGCAGCCCCAGGGAAATGAATAGGTATGCATCCAATCCACAAAAAATGCAAATTGCATGCAAACCGAACATACGGTCATGTGCATTAGGCCTTACCTTTGTTGCAAGATATAAGTATAAATCCAAAATATAGTCCCTTTAACCCCTTCGGCCACCGTAACGTACCCGTGCGTCACAGTGGCAGAGACCTTGTATGGAGCAGGCTGCTGCAGTGAGCCCACTCCATACGCGTCTGGGAACGTCGATCATCCCGAACCATGTAATTTAACCCCTCAGATTCCGCATCCAAAAGCGCTCACGACATCTGCGAGGTTAGGCTTTCCGTTTGGATCCCCCACAGTGAAATCACAACACTCCTAGTTACCATGACGGCCTGGGAGCTGCTGAAGCACAAGGCACAGCTCAGCAGGGAGCACTTCAGAATGCTCTATTAGGGTGAATGGGACAAGGAATCAAAAGATCCCAGGTTCTAGCCCCCTAAGGGGGTTAAAGTAAGAAAAAAAAAAAGAAAAAAAAATATTAAGTTTAACCTCTTAAGGACACAGGGCGTACCTGTACGTCCTGTGTATTTCTGATCACCGGCGGGTGGTGATTGGAACAAGGTGCCTGCTCAAATCATTGAGCAGGCACCTTGGGTCAAAGCGCGGGGCGGGGGGGGGGGGTCCCGTGACCCTCAATTCAGTCCTGAGATTTGCTGCTTTTACAGGTCATTGCGGTGGGCGGTCGGCGCTGCCATCGGGTCCCCGTGCGGCTGTAGTGGGGACCCGATGGCATGGAAGGCAGTGCGATGCCTTCCTTAGGCATCGGCGCTGCCTTCCGGTGACGAGCCTGTGAGATCCAGCCCCCTGGATCTCACAGGCAGTAAGCTGTATGAGTAATACACACTGTATTACTCATACAGCCAATGCATTCCAATACAAAAGTATTGGAATGCATTGTAAAGGGGATTAGACCCCCAAAAGTTGAAGTCCCAAAGTGGGACAAAAAAAAAGTTGAAAAAAATAAAGTTTTCCCCCCAAAAAGTTTCAAGTAAAAAAGAACCAAAAACGTCATTTCCCCCAAATAAAGTAGAAAAAAATTGGTAAAAAATAGGGGGGGGGGGGCGATCAAAAAGACGTATGCCCACCAAAATAGTACCAATCTAACCGTCACCTCATCCCGCAAAACATGAGGGGCCTAATACAATCGCCCAAAAAATAAAAAAAACTATGGCTCAGAATATGGAGACACTAAAACATAATATTTTTATTTTTTTAAAAAGCTGTTATTGTGTAAAACTTAAGTAAATTAAAAAAGTATACATATTAGGTATCGCCCCGTCCGTAATAACCTGCTCTATAAAAATATCACATGATCTAACCCCTCAGATGAACACCGTAAAAAAAAAATATAAAAACGGTGTAAAAAAAGCAATTTTTTATGTTTAATCATATTTTATTAATTTTTGAAAGAATAAAATGTACAAAACATCAAGGAGACACCTACACACTAGGCGCTCCGTATTAAGTCATAATAATTCTGAATCATGAAAGATCGACAAGAGTTCACAGAAAAAGTATGACAAATCTGTTTTATATATCAAGAGTTAATCCATAAACCCGTTTGAAATCAGGTCCTTGGATTATAAAGAAAAATAAAAGGAGAAAGAAAGAGAAGAGGAGGAAAGGAAAAAGAAAAAATGGGGAGAGAAAAAAAAAAAGGGGGGGGAAGGAGAGAGGTAAAGGAAGGTGAATCGAGCACATTGTGAGTCATTAGCATATGGAAAGAGCCACACTGTGGTTTTTTCCGCAGACTTAGTAATGTTTTATGCAGCCAGCAGAGAAATGAAGTCAGGAGATTCTAATGCATTTATCCAACACGCCCAAACCTTGCAGTATTTAGTAGATAAATCAGTTGCGTCAGCTGAAATTTCCTCCATCCTAGCTATCTGTTGCATTTCTTGGAACCATTCCCTCATAGTGGGGACATGTGTCGAACGCCAATATCTAGGAATTACTGTTCTAGCGGCCGTAATAAAAAATCTTAGGAGGGACCTTTTTGGGAAGATACAGAGCCCGGTAGGATGGTAGCGCTATTTGAGGAGACTTGTCCACCTGTCTTGGTGAGATTTTATTAAAGGCTTTAAAAACTGAATCCCAAAAGGGTTGGATTAAGTCACAGCCCCACCAAACATGAAGCATTGTGCCTCTTTCCTTACAACAGCGCCAGCAAAGCTCCGTCACTGACGGGAAAATTCTATGAAGTCTCACTGGGTATCTATACCATCGAGATAGAATCTTATAATTATTTTATTGAGCGGCACATGACATGGAAAGCTTGTGAGAGTACAAGAATGCTTTTTGACAGTCAGCTTCTCCTAAGGCAATACCTAAATCTGATTCCCAACCACTAATGAAATTAGGGCGGTCCTTGTGAGAGCTTGTTAGAAGAATCTGATATAGATGTGAAAGGAGATGAGTCGGTGGAGAAGACATTGTGAACAGTTTTTCAAACTCTGTTAGTGTAGCTCCAAAAGAAAACTGAGCACCCCTGGACTAGACGAAGGATTTGATTTAAAAAAGCCATTTTTTGTCACCTTACATCACAAAAAGTGTAATAGCAAGCGATCATACGCATCCCAAAATAGTGCCAATCAAACCGTCATCTCATCCTGCAAAAATCATACCCCACCCAAGATAATCACCCAAAAACTGGAAAAACTATGGCTCTCAGACTATGGAAACACTAAAACCATGATTTTTTTATTTTTTTTAAATGAAATCATTGTTTAAAACTTACATAAATACAAAAAAAGTATATATATTAGGTATCGCCGCGTCCGTGTCAACCTGCTCTATAAAAATACCACATGATCTAACCCAGTGATAGGCAAACTGTGGCTCTCCAGCTTTTGCAAAACTACAACTCCCACCATGCCCTGCTGTAGGCTGAAAGCTGTAGGCAGTCTTTGCATGCTGGGAGTTGTAGTTCTGCAACAGCTGGAGAGCCGCAGTTTGCCTATCACTGATCTAACCTGTCAGATGAATGTCGTAGATAACCCCCCAAAAAAAACTGTGCAAAAACTCCTATTTCTTGTTACCTTGCCTCACAAAAAGTGTAATATAGAGCAACCAAAAATCATATGTACCCTAAACTACATACCAACAAAACTGCCACCCTATCCCGTAGTTTCTACTCTAGGGGTGCATCAGGGGGGCTTAACAAAGTTTGTAAAATCAGTTTTGAATACCTTGAGGGGTGTAGTTTCTAAAATGGCATAACTTTTTTGGAGTTTCTACTTTAGGGGTGCTTCAAATGGGACATGGTGTCAAAAAACCAGTCCAGCAAAATATGCCTTCCAAAAACCGTATGGCATTCCTTTCCTTCTGCGCCCTGCCGTGTGCCCGTACAGCAGTTTGACCACATATGGGGTGTTCCTGTAAACTACAGAATCAGGGCCAAAAATAGAGTTTTGTTTGGCTGTTAACACTTGCTTTGTAACTGGCAAAAAATTATTAAAATCGAAAATCTGCCAAAAAAGTGAAATTTTGAAATTGTATCTCTCTTTTCCATTAATTCTTGTGGAACACCTAAAGGGTGAAAAAAGTTTGGAAAATCAGTTTTGAATACCTTGAGATGTGTAGTTTCTAGAATGGGGTCATTTTTGGGTGGTTTCCATTATGTAAGCCTCACAAAGGGACTACAGACCTGAACTGGTCCTTAAAAAGTGGGTTTTTGAAAATTTCTGAAAAATTTCAAGCTTTGTAACATCCCCAAAAAATAAAATATCATTCTCAAAATGATCCAAACATGAAGTAGACATATGGGGAATGTAAAGTAATAACTATTTTTGGAGGTATTACTATGTATTATAGAAGTAGAGAAATTGAAACTGAAAAATTTGCGAATTTTGAAAATTTTTGGGTAAATTTGGTATTTTTTATAAATAAAAATGAAATTTTTTTTTACTTCATTTTACCAGTGTCATGAATTATAATATGTGACGAAAAAACAATCTCAGAATGGCCTGGATAAGTCAAAGCGTTTTAAAGTTATCACCACATAAAGTGACACTGGTCAGATTTGCAAAAAATGGCCTGGTCCTTAAGGTGAAAATGCGCCCGGTCCCTAAGGGGTTAAATAACCCAATTTTATATACAGGTCTAAAAATATGTAAACAATTGACAAAACAGCGTCAAAAAATGTATCGGCTATTAAAATATAAAAATATTTTTCCTGCACAGTGTAAATCGTAATCAAAACATGTGATTCGCCATTTTTTGGTCACCTTATCCCCCCCAAAAAGTAACAGTGATCAAAAAGTTGTATGCACCACAAGAATGGTACCAAAAAAAAAACTACAGTTCATCCTGCAAAAAACAAGCATACAGCTCTGTGGATGGAAATGTGATCAAGTTATAGCTAGCAGAAAATGGCAATGCAAAGAATATTTTGATTTACTTTAAAGTTTTTTTTTTTTTTAAAGCAATAAAACAAAATAAAAAGTATACGTTTGGTATTTCCGTAATCTTACTGAGACGCTGAATAAGGTCACATGTCATTTTTAGCACGCAGTGAACACCGTAATATCGAAACCCAAAAAACTTGTCAGAATTGTGTTTTTTTTTTTCAATTTAACCCCAGAAAGAATTTTTCCCCATTTTCCAAGACAAGACAATAGTGCCATTAAAAATACAACTTATCCCACAAAAATGAAGCTCATATGAGCAGAAAATTTTAAAAGTTACGGCTATTGGAACATGAAGAAAGAAAAATAAAAATGCAAAAACCAAGGATAACTGTCATATTTTCACTCAAAATTCAATTTTCATATATGTTGTTGCTGCTGTGGTGATAATCCATAATCACTAATTATTGTGTTCACATACCAGTTGTTTAATAAAATTTCGTCCATAGCAACTGCTCCTCACAAGACTTCTTTCTGACTATCTTCTCAAGATGGCCGCCAATGCCCTTACCCTAAGGCTAAGACCTCCCTCCCTAACTACTCAGAATTCATTCAGCACATCTCGGGAACGCGCAGCCTCACCCCAACCAATCGGCTTTATTCTGACTTAAACAAGCCCTCTTCCTCCTGTGTATTCTTGAATTTTTATTGCGAATATTCTAATCGCGAATTTCTATCGTGAATATCGTCACAATCCCGGTCCGACGGGAGCGCACACGCAGCGTTCGGGACTGCCCACTACTTCGTCCTCCATCTTCTTTATATAGAAGATAGGAGACGGAGGACACCTAGTAACGCTGTTTTAGCCGCACCACTGAAATGCCTGGGGGAGGAAAGAACATGCTGCAATTACTAGGTAATTCAATACCTATACAAAAGTATTAACTAGGGAACTAAGGTAAACTTAGTCAGACTAATCCAATTACATAAAAATAATTTTTTTTACAGTTACCCTTTAAGGGGTTTAGATTATTATTGCTATTTAAATAATCCAAAAACACAGAAATATAGTGGCAATACTGGAGGAGCTGCTCAACCCCTAACACTGTAGCGTGTTTTTCATTGGGGGAGCAGCCCCACCGCATGTGGACCGCAGCAAACGACTATCCCCAGCAAAAAATGCATACGGTGGAGGATGTCGGCGCGGTCCACATGCACCACAAGGACATCCTACACAAAACGGAGCATTGTGCGGATGTAAATACAATCATATAGCAAAAAAATGCACCACACGGATATGCCACTGACTATACTGGCTAGTCATAAATGCAGATATTAAAAGCTGAGACTTTCGCCAATATATTCCTGTCAGGAAAATATCGGAGCCCTTCATGCACCACGTCACGGTCACTCAGCATGGCAAAGGGTCCTACCACTACGCTAACTATGGTGTGAACAGGGTCTGAAGGTGATGTAATCCAGCTCACAGCCAGGCTTCCACACAAACGCCTAGCAGGACAACTAGTGCAACGTGAACAAAGCCAGGCCTCAAGCCACACCCATATCAGACCCTGTGATGGAGGTCACCAGGTGCAAAAGAGTGTTTGAGTGCCAGGTAAAGGCACATACACTACATATAAAACAAGACAAAAACACAGAAATATAGTGGCAATACTGGAGGAGCTGCTCAACCCCTAACACTGTAGCGTGTTTTTCATTGGGGGAGCAGCCCCACCGCATGTGGACCGCAGCAAACGACTATCCCCAGCAAAAAATGCATACGGTGGAGGATGTCGGCGCGGTCCACATGCACCACAAGGACATCCTACACAAAACGGAGCATTGTGCGGATGTAAATACAATCATATAGCAAAGAAATGCACCACACGGATATGCCACTGACTATACTGGCTAGTCATAAATGCAGATATTAAAAGCTGAGACTTTCGCCAATATATTCCTGTCAGGAAAATATCGGAGCCCTTCATGCACCACGTCACGGTCACTCAGCATGGCAAAGGGTCCTACCACTACGCTAACTATGGTGTGAACAGGGTCTGAAGGTGATGTAATCCAGCTCACAGCCAGGCTTCCACACAAACGCCTAGCAGGACAACTAGTGCAATGTGAACAAAGCCAGGTCTCAAGCCACACCCATATCAGACCCTGTGATGGAGGTCACCAGGTGCAAAAGAGTGTTTGAGTGCCAGGTAAAGGCACATACACTACATATAAAACAAGACAAAAACACAGAAATATAGTGACAAAAAAAATGCACCACACGGATATGCCACTGACTATACTGGCTAGTCATAAATACAGATATTAAAAGCTGAGACTTTCGCCAATATATTCCTGTCAGGAAAATATCGGAGCCCTTCATGCATTTAAATAATCCACTACTATTCCTTTCTTGCATCTAAAAAGGGCACGTTTTGAATCTATTTTTTTCACAAGGGATCAAATTGTCCTCACTCAAAAACTGAACAGCCGACATGTCGTACTTTTATTCCAGCCTCCTCTTGGCATGTTTGCCGTGCTGCTGCCGGAACTCTGGCCCGCCCCCACTACAGTCAATGGGGCCGGAGCGGTAGTCTGGGGGCACACGTGCACTAGCGGCAGCACGGATCCGACAGGCTGTTCACCCGCCGGAACAGCCTGCCGGAGTTCCTTGCCACTAGTGTGAAACTAGCCTAATCTGTATTGATGCCAAAAATGTCCATGCTTAAACTTAACAGCAGACCAGTTTCTAAAATCTTCTTGTCTACAGTATTTAGTTCTGGAAACCAAACCTCTACTTCTTGATCAAATATTGTTTTTGAGCTGGTAAAAATAACTTCACAAACACATATCTGGTAAAGCTAAACCACCATTATCTTCTTGCCAGCATAAAAAAAAGGAATCTAGTACTAGCTTTATTACCTTGCCATGCATAGTCCCTTATTAAATTTTCTATGCTTTCAAAAATCATCTCCTCAACCAAATAGGACTATTGTAAACCCCTACAAAAACTCCTGCAGTACAATCATTATCACCAGCCCAATCCCATCTACTGTGGATAAAGGAAGCCCCAGCCAAATATTAATGTTTGCTCTCAATTTATAGATTGTAGGGATATGTCACTTGAAATTCGCATCCCCTATATATGCATAACACAGAATTGTGTTAGGGCTCATGATAGTACAGAGTAAAATACCATAATGAACGTAGGATGGTATAAAATGGCAAGTCGGTTGTGGTGTGCCGGAACCGACGATGAGGTAGGCCTGATAAAGGAGAGGGCTTACCAAGGAAAAGAAAAGAAGAAAAAGGAAAATAATGTTATAATGGGGTGTGGTGGGAGGGTCATTCAACGCTGACCTCAAACGGTATGGAGCCAGGTAAGGGGTGTCCCTTAAATAGGCTAGGAGTAAATAACGAGCCCCTCCCACAATTACAAGCCAGCTGGCCTTAATACTTGTGTTAGGGGCTCATGATAGTACAGAGTAAAATTCCATAATGAACGTAGGATGGTATAAAATGGCAAGTCGGTTGTGGTGTGCCGGAACTGACGATGAGGTAGGCCTGAGAAAGAAGAGGGCAAAAATTAAATAATCAAATTTATTACAAACGACCAATACAAATACACATATCAACCAGACATGTCTTTGAATGCATTTCCTAATTCTTGTACTGGGTTTGGTATGTAGCGTGAGTAAGCGGATGATTTCCAGCGCCCCAGTGCTTTAATACCTGGAATGTGAACTGGAATGTTAACACTGGAGGCTGTGGAGGCTGCTCCTATGCGGAAGGAGTGACCCGAGTAGTTAGCTGGGTTGAGACCCAGCTGAGTGAGTAAAGACCTGACGTTTGTTATGAAGGTCGTAGTGGCGAGTACCGAACCTCGTAAAATGAATAATGGTTGTGATGGTAATGAGTTATGATGCTGTATGTATGCATCAAGAATCTTGACGGGGCACCACCTATTGTGCGTAGGATAGTATGCTACTTCTACTGGTGCCTGCTGACTGGTCTTGGAATGAGGCAGTGTCAGGATGTAATGATCCATGTGTTTTGTTAAGTGGGAACAGAGGAGAATAGGAGTAGATTGTGTGGTGTTGGTCGTAGTGAATTCTCTAGGCCTTAGGAATCCATAGAAAGCTATGTAGATAGCTGCCTTGATGACAGAATGCGTGTTGATGTCAAAAGGTTTTAAATTAAGCAGGTTAGACAATGCTTTGAAAATATGGTTGTCTATAGGTAGCCTCTGTGATGTAGTTGTGGGTTCAGATCTCTGAATGCCCCTGGGGATAGTCTTAATCTGGTGAGAGGCCATGAAACTTGTGTTGTTTGGTTGTAGAGTTAGCATATGATGTTGAATGACTGTTAAATAAATTTTAATGGTGTTGTATGACATCTTAAGTTTAAGGTGGCAAAAAGGAAGCGAAACCCAACAATGATGTCAAGACAAATGGTTGCATGATGTCATGTTCCAAAAGGAATCTTTTGAATAAGGTAAAGGCCCTGTCGTATGTTTTGTGCGTATTTTTAGACAGTGCCAAATGGGACAGTGCTCTGCTATGATGCATAATGGCGTCTAGTCCATTACTAGTTGCTGGAAAGTTGGAGTTGGCGTGGCTGTGAGCACGGCTGACGGGAGTGCTTGATGGAATGCCTGGAATTTAAAACGAGACAAACTGTCAGCAGCTGTGTTACATATACCTGGAACATGGAAACAATACAGGAAGAAATTATGACAAGCAGCCAACCTAGTGAGTTTCCTCAGAAATCTCGTGATCATAAGTGATTTGAAACGACCTTTGTTGATCATGTGACAGGTTGCCTGGTTATCTGAGCAACGTACTGACAAGTCTGCCCATAAATGACCCCACGCCACGGCAGCTGCCACGATGGGATAGATCTCGAAGAGAGCTGAGGTAGTGGAAAAACCCTCCACATCCTGAACTGCTGTAGGCCAGCTGCCCCAAAGCCATTCGTTCCCAAAAATTGCTGCAAAACCTGTGGTAGATGCCGCATCTGACCAAATGGTAGGTGATGAGTCAGTCAATTGAGGGAGGAACATACTTTTACAATTCCAGGTGGTTAAAAATTTCTTCCACATGCGTAAGTCTGCCATAGCTTGGGTATCCAAGGACAACCTGTGTGTGTCGCGTAGGAAGAGTGGAAATAGATACAGGAGTCGTGATATGAAGGAGCGGCCTTGAGGTATGATACGCATGGCAAAATTTAGAGAACCCATCAGGGACTCTAGCTCTTTACGATTGTAAGTACCGAGCTGGAGGTAGTGGTTGATGTAAGTAAGAATGTTCGCTATCTTGTCGTGTGGCAGGCTTGCTCGCATCGTGATTGAGTCTAATTGAATGCCCAGGAATGTTATAATCGTGTCTGGCCCCTCGGTCTTCTTTGGGGAGACTGGGACACCTAGTTGCTCAAATAGATTGATGGTAGCTGTGAGGCTACTGGGAGGGGAAGTGTTCTCCTAAACCAGTAAGAAATCGTCCAGGTAGTGTAATACAGTAGGGCATCTGGCTATGTTCAATAGTAACCAGCACAATGCCTCGGCAAATGTGTCGAAAATAGCAGGGCTACTTTTGGATCCAAAAGTTAAGCGGGAGAAAAAATAGTAGGTCCCGGACCACTTGATGCCATGTAGGTGCCATAGGGTAGGGTGAATTGGAAGCAATTTAAAGGCGTGAGTAATATTAGTCTTACTAAGCCATGCTCCGACCCCTGCCTGAATGATGGCTGTAATGGCGTGATCTATGGTCGTGTATTGCAGGGAGAATTCTTCGGAGGGTATGAGGGAATTGAGACTGGGTTAGCCGATGAGTGTGGTGCAGACAGGTTAATAATGAGTCTCTGCTTAAAGGAAGATTTCCCTGTGACAATACCAATGGGGTTAGTGCGCCATTCGTTGAATGGAGGAGACTGGAAAGGCCCCAATAAAAAACCCTCAGCAACTTCCTGGGCTATGAGAGTGTCAACTGCTGTAGGGTTGTGCTGGGCGGACTGTAGATTAGGGCATTCCAGAATCCCGGATGGTATGTGTAGGATACCCGTGTGGAAGCCTTCTGTTATACCAGAGATAAGAAAATCTACTAAGTGTCTAGACGAGTGATGTGACAGAAATGCTGTAAATGCCGAAATGTTAATAGACGTGAGGTATGGCTTAGGGTACATTTTATTCGGACACATGGTTTTGGCATGTGCCCTGAAACATTTTAAACAGATATGCAATAATCTACAACCTTTATAATTACAAGACCCGACATTGAAATTATTACATATCTGGGACTTGCCCAGAAACTTGATCGGGCGTCCCAGTTTGTCTCTGGTCAATTTCTCTGAAACACCAGAGGAACTAATCCTTGCATGGAAGCATGTTCGTCAGCCGTGGTGGGACAAAAATTTGTCGTATGCGCCGTAGAGGAGCAGTATGCACAAGCCGGTGTTCTTAGACCTGCAAAGTGTCTGCAAAAAATTACGGTATCGATCCTACCCCAGTTGGATCTTGTACCATACTGGAAGAAGGCCCCAGACACTTTTGCAGAAAAAGACCTATGGTAGTCATAAAAGGCTGATCCACCATATTTGTTGCCCAGGTCTACCAGCTTGTGCATATAAAGATAAAACTCCTCTCGTCTATTGGGATAGACCGCGCAGATGACATCCCGGTAAATACCAAATGCTAGGACAAACTCTGGGATAGTCAGTTTCCTGTTTAGGCGGGCGTCCCTAGATCTGACAACAACGGACACATCATCATAGTCATAAGTCTTATTTTCAACGATATCCTGGGAGGCAATCAGCAGAGAAGCCAGGTTGACGTCTTTACCTTCCAGGATATCTCTTTTAAGGTGCTCAGGGATCATATGAGCAGGGTTAACTTCCTGGTCCTCATAGGTGTTGGCTGGAGCAACTAATAGCAAGTCGGCCGGTGATGGTGAGGCCGCAGGGTGGCCTGGCTGGGGTAAGGGCCGTGGTGACTGACTCGAACCTCTCCAGCCTGGAGTTGACCTTGCTCATGGACGCCATACGTGATGACAACATGGAATGTATGTCACCCGGGTTGGAGTGGCTGGGCCCTTCCCCAGCATCCATGTTGGTAGTTAAAGTACGTAGTAGTTTAAAAAGCTCTGCTTTCCTTGCTGTAGCGGGGTAGGGGATTTGCCGTCTCCTCAATTCAGTAGTTTTACGAGGGATCGTCCAGGATCTGATTGATGCTGGACTGGTTACCTCTCCTCCTCGTGTAGGAGAAATTGCTCTAGCCGGGATGCTAGGTAGGGAGAAATCCTCTACCCCTTCTTGAGACATACTAAAATAAAACAATTTAATTAGTGTATGAAGACCACAGAGTTTGTACTGGCAGGCTGGCTAAGCCAAATGGCGAAACAATTAAACTTGTTTGGTGACAGGTGAGGCCCTGCTAGTTGCCAAGTGGCTTGAGAGGCTCTATCTATGCGTTGGCGTAAGGGGATTCGAGGCCACCCGTCGTAGTGGCAGGATTGTAGGCCTCTCGGTGACTGTAACACAGAAAACAGGGGAAGGGATGGACAGATGAGGCCCTCTCTATGCGACATGCGAGACGACTAGCTCACGTGTGGCCCGATGGGTGTTTGCCTCCGAAACGTTGAGGCGGGACCACTAGCTGATGGCAATGCCAAGAAGGGGTAAATACCTAACTGGGGAGCCTGTGTATGTAAGAATACTACGTGAGCAGGTGTACATACCTGGTAGTTTGCGTATATTTCTGCGAATTCGTAAGGTGAAATATAAACCTGGAAAAAAAGATAATATAGTGAGTGTGGTCTGTGTGGGAACAGTGTGGTCTGTGTAGCCCGTACCAGAGGGTCTTTAAGGACTTGATTATGGAGATAAACTGGTAACTGGTACGGAAGTGTAGTGAACGCCATGACAACAGACTGTTTACAAAAGGCCAAGTGATGCAGTGTTTTTTTTTTTTTTTATATGCCAGGATTCTGGCTAGAAACAGAGGAGTTGTATGATAGGGGTAAATAACAATAAGGGGGGAAGGGTAACACGATACTCCAAAGTGAAGATGTGAAGTGTATATGATAGTATGTGATGCCAGGATGTATGATTGGTTGGATCAGTGCATGTGATTCAACCCGAGAGTTCCCTGTTTCGGAAAGGAAAACGTATCCTCATGTATATGTCGTGGGTCGTAGTTTGAACCCCAAAATGAGGCCTGTAATCGTAGGCTGAAAAACACGTGACTGGAAATGTATGTGGGAGTCAAATAATTCATACAGATAGTGAACTTGTGAAACAAAATACAACCTTGATACCTTTAATCAGAAAAAAAAGATTTAGTCTATATCCAGTAAGCATCGAACTTGTTTAACCGAATGGTATAGGCATGAAATGAGTATGTAATCCACGAAAGGATTTATGCAGATAAATAAACGAACAATTACCGAAACCCTATGGCAAGGGAAACATAGAAATTAAACGAACAGTGTAACCCGTATGGAAACCCATGCAAACGGGCAAGCGTGCGACAGCATATCACGGAAAAGCCGAAAGGCGGGAATAACCGAAAGGATTGCTCATTTCGTCAAATACAGGGAACAGATTTAGGCGATATGATACCCCTTAAAACCAATACAATAAAAATACTGAATAGCGCACAAAATGATTGCACGAACAGGCAGTCTGATGCAACCTAGCCGTATGTATAGCAGGGAAAAAAGACCGTAAAGTGAGGACCCGTGCTGTACCGGACGCCGTGGGAACCGATCCTGGCGTGACAGGTAGGTCTTAACTTACGATTTAGGAGTCCCTGGGACGCGATCTACGGCGATGACCGGGGTAAAGAGAAGCTGGACGGATAGAAGGCCTTTAACAGGATTCCTGGACACAGCTTGCCGCAGAAAACTCGTGGATACTGGAAAACCAAGATGGCGCCGGGGAGGACCCGGAAGTGGATCCTCATTCAATGCTGATCTCGAACGGTATGGAGCTAGGTAAGGGGTGTCCCTTAAATAGGCTAGGAGTAAATAACAAGCCCCTCCCACAACTACAGGCCAGCTGGCCTTAATACTTGTGAAAATATTAGTTTTTTTGCTGTCACATAATGTTCCGTCATCGACGGTTGCATGACCACATTGTAACTTGTACCTCATATTGTTCCAAGCCCACTTTTCTTTGTTTTCCTACCCAAAACTTCAGGATGGATTAGGATGGCATTGGGATGGATTTTGCAAATTATTAAGGCTGTAAATCTCAAATTCTTCATTTACACTTCAATAATCTATCCCATATAAAATGAAAGGTTGTCTACATAAAGCAATATTTTGTCCTCTCCACCCCCTACATCCAAACCCCTCAAACAAATCATCCTGTATTATCTTAGCAGCAAAAAGTGGAAGAGGGGGAGGGCAGCCCTATTTTGGTACCTTTAGAGAATGGAAAATTCTGTGACAGTTTCCTATTGAGACTGTAGCCTGGGGGTTCTCTTAAAAAAAAAAATGCCCACTGTCTGAAAGTCACTCCACCCTCTGAAATGCCCTAACCATGGATTGGATGGAGTGGTGCCCAAACTAGATATTCCCGAAGACATGTCCGATGTTGCACATAGGGGACCTACTTGGCATAAACCCACACTGTTCTACCAATATCATCTGGGGGTAATCTTAACCAGCTACTCTGTCAGCACTTGAAAAAAATTGGGTATCTGCTGTCAACAAAGAAATTGGCCAGCAAGATTCTGTGCATTTAAAAAGGGTTTTCCCTCAGGATAGGTTATCAATATCAGATTGGTGGGGGTCCAACACCCGGTACCTCCGCTGATCAGCTGTATGAAGAGAAGGCATGCGCGCGTCTCATGTCTATCTTCTTGCTTGCTGTTAATTTATTAGCGGGTATTCGATTTTCTGTTTTTACTTTTTCGTTTTTCACTCCCCGCCTTCCCAGAGTCATAACTTTATTTTTTTCCGATCGCATAGCCTTATGAGGGCTTATTTTTTGCGTGTCAAGTAGTACTTTCTAATGGCACCATTTACGATTGCATAGAATGTAGTGGGAAGAGGGAAAAAAATCCAAATGGAGTGGAATTGGAAAAAACGCTATTCTACCACAGTTTCATGGGTGGTTTATGGAGTTTACTATGCAGTAAAATTGACCTGTTACCTTCATTCTCTAGGTCGATTCGATTACATCGATAGCTTTTTATAAAAAATAATGTTTGGGGAGTTGAAGTGACAAAAAAATTGTGAATTGGCCTTTTTTTCCTGTTACGCCATTCACTGCATGAGATTAATATTGGTATATTTTAATAGTACTTGTATTTTCGCATGCGGCCATGCCCATGATGTGTATATTTTTTTTATTGGTTATTAAATTATTTTTTGTATTTAAAAAAAAATGGCAATCATTAGATTGCCCATTGGCTATATAGCCATCATTGAACATTTCATTTACAATATAGCAATTCAATGCTGCCAACTTCTGGCCTGCATTGGTATTTTAGTAATAGCTACCAAAGCCTGCTTGAAGCTTTCAGCTATTACACTAATGTAACAGGTTCCCTAATCTCAGTGTGCGGCTCCCCTTTCCAGACCTCTCAGATGCCATGGTCACATTTGACCCGCATACATCTGCCTTTGGTCTCTGCTGTTTGAAACAGCAGAAACCCGGTGGCTATAGCGCTCTCTGCAAGCGTGAGCGGACACCATCTTTAAAGTGCCGACTCCTGACGTACATGTACAGAAGAGGTCACAAAGGGGTTAAGAGGTTATTCCATGGAAATTATTTATCACCTATCCAACTGATACTGGTAGGGTCTGTCATCCTGAATTAATCAAGCAGAAATGTATCACCCAGCATTAATCAGTGTGATTTATTTGGCACATCTTTAGACTGCCTATTTATAGGCGTTAGGCTACTTTCACACTTGCGGCAGGACGGATCCGATAGGCTGTTCACCCTGCCGGATCCGTCCTTCCTCTATTTTGCCTTGCCGTCGGACCGCCGCTCCGTCCCCATTGACTATAATGGGGACAGGGGCGGAGCTCCGGCGCAGCACGGCATTGCACAGCGAAAGGCCGCCGGACTAAAAGTCCTGCATGTCCGACTTTTTAGTCCGGCGGCCTCTCACCGCGAACGGCTGTGCTGCGCCGGAGCTCCGCCCCATCCCCATTATAATCAATGGGGACGGAGCAGCGGGACGGCGAAATAGCGGAAGGACGGATCCGACAGGGAGAACAGCCTGTCGGATCCGTCCTGCCGCAAGTATGAAAGTAGCCTTATCCAAGATTAGAAAAACATGGCTGCTTTATTCCAAAAACTGCACCACACCTGTCCATAGGTTGTGCCTGGTTACAGCTCAGTTCTATTGAAGTGAATGAGGCCAAACTGTAATACCACACATAACTTGTGGACAGGTGTGATGCTGTTTTTTGAAGAAAGCAGACATATTTTTTCTGGTCCTGGAAAACCTTTTTAAACAGGTTGCCTGACAAAAAATATTGTACAGTTTTCATACTAGCACCTGGATCTGAATACTTTTGTAATTGCATGTAATTAAAAATGTATTATAGCTAATTAGCTGATCAATGAAATCTATCTGTATAGACCTGCTGTTTGCTGTATTTCTAATTTCTCTGTCCTGCACACTGAGATGGAAGCACATGCTCAGTTCCATCCTTCAACTGCCACTAGCTGCAGCAGACAGGACACGCCCCCGAGAAAGGACATGGTCCCTAAGCTGCAAGCTTGAAATAAATCTGTCAAAACAATTGGAGCAATGAATGGGGAGATCTCTGGATCTATGTGAGCTATAGGGCTGGTTCTACTCTTGTTAGAAAGATGCTGTGATGTCCTATATGATGTCTGATTTTAACTGTTTACATTAATCATTAGATAACACCTTTCGTTTAAACTGCCCTGCTATGTTTTTGTTTTCTCCTAACAATAACAAATCCAAAAACCATAAAGAATATAGGAGTGGAATGTCTAGGAAATCTAGGATTATCTTCCTCCCGCTAAACTCTATATGTAGAAAAACAAACTATTTTTTTGTTTAGTAAATTACTACAAAATGGATTTTTTTTAAATGTTTTATTTAATTATATTGCGTTTTATATACATTTTAAATGAAGTTCAAATACTTATGTGTTCACATATGGTAAAGAGGACCTTTCACCAGTTTGTACTTTAGAAAAGCGATGCCTCACACTGTAGCCCATGTTCAGTAGATGTGATATCGCTAATGTTTTTTCTTAATCCACTCCTCCATTGCGCCGATGTGCCCCTCATTCTGTTTAGGTGCGCTGTATGCTAATTAATAGCCTTGGAACAACGGGGAGGAGGCATCAGCTTTTCCTCGTGGGCGCATCACAGCCACCTTCTCCCTGGCTGTGACGCTGTGATTGGACAGCGCCACAGCCAGATAGAAGAAACGCCCACGGAGAAAAGCTGATGTCTCCTCCCCGGTGTTCCAATGCTATTAATTAGCATATAGCGTGCCTAAACAGAACAAGGGGTACATCGGCGCAACGGAGGAGTGGATCAAGAAAATAAATTAGCGATATCACATCTACTGAACATGGGCTATAGTGTGAGGTATCGCTTATCTAAAGTACAAACTGGTGAAAAGTCCTCTTTAACCACTTAAGGACCACAGGTTTATACCCCCCTAAAGACCAGGTCCTTTTTTACAAATCGGCACTCCACAACTTTAGCGGTTTATTGCTCGGTCATGCAACTTACCACTCAAATGAATTTTACCTCCTTTTCTTCTCACTAATAGAGCTTTCATTGGGTGGTATTTCATTGCTGCTGACATTTTTACATTTTTTGCTATTAATCGAAATTTAACGATTTTTTTGCAAAAAAATGACATTTTTCACTTTCAGTTGTAAAATTTTGCAAAAAAAACGACATCCATATATAAATTTTGCTCTAAATTTATTGTTCTACATGTCTTTGATAAAAAAAAATGTTTGGGTAAAAAAAAAATGGTTTGGGTAAAAGTTATAGCGTTTACAAACTATGGTACAAAAATGTGAATTTCCGCTTTTTGAAGCAGCTTTGACTTTCTGAGCACTTGTCATGTTTCCTGAGGTCCTACAATGCCCAGACAGTACAAACACCCCACAAATGACCCCATTTCGGAAAGTAGACACCCTAAGGTATTCGCTGATGGGCATAGTGAGTTCATCGAACTTTTTATTTTTTGTCGAAAGTTAGCGGAAAATGATGATTTTTTTTTTTTTTTTTTCTTACAAAGTCTCATATTCCACTAACTTGTGACAAAAAATAAAAACTTCCATGAACTCACTATGCCCATCAGCGAATACCTTGGGATGTCTTCTTTCCAAAATGGGGTCACTTGTGGGGTAGTTATGCTGCCCTGGCATTCTAGGGGCCCAAATGTGTGGTAAGGAGTTTGAAATCAAATTCTGTAAAAAATGGCTGGTGAAATCCGAAAGGTGCTCTTTGGAATGTGGGCCCCTTTGCCCACCTAGGCTGCAAAAAAGTGTCACACATCTGGTATCTCCGTACTCAGGAGAAGTTGGGGAATGTGTTTTGGGGTGTCATTTTACATATACCCCTGCTGGGTGAGAGAAATATCTTGGCAAAAGACAACTTTGTATAACAAAATGGTAAAAGTTGTCTTTTGCCAAGATATTTCTCTCACCCAGCATGGGTATATGTAAAATGACACCCCAAAACACATTCCCCAACTTCTCCTGAATACGGAGATACCAGATGTGTGACACTTTTTTGCAGCCTAGGTGGGCAAAGGGGCCCATATTCCAAAGAGCACCTTTCGGATTTCACTGGTCATTTTTTACAGAATTTGATTTCAAACTCCTTACCACACATTTGGGCCCCTAGAATGCCAGGGCAGTATAACTACCCCACAAGTGACCCAATTTTGGAAAGAAGACACCCCAAGGTTTTCGCTGATGGGCATAGTGAGTTCATGGAAGTTTTTATTTTTTGTCACAAGTTAGTGGAATATGAGACTTTGTATGAAAAAAAAAAAAAAAAATCATCATTTTCCACTAACTTGTGACAAAAAATAAAAAATTCTAGGAACTTGCCATGCCCCTCACGGAATACCTTGGGGTGTCTTCTTTCCAAAATGGGGTCACTTGTGGGGTAGTTATACTGCCCTGGCATTCTAGGGGCCCAAATGTGTGGTAAGGAGTTTGAAATCAAATTCTGTAAAAAATGGCCAGTGAAATCCGAAAGGTGCTCTTTGGAATATGGGCCCCTTTGCCCACCTAGGCTGCAAAAAAGTGTCACACATGTGGTATCTCCGTATTCAGGAGAAGTTGGGGAATGTGTTTTGGGGTGTCATTTTACATATACCCATGCTGGGTGAGAGAAATATCTTGGTCAAATGCCAACTTTGTATAAAAAAAGGTAAAAGTTGTCTTTTGCCAAGAACACATTCCCCAACTTCTCCTGAGTACGGCGATACCAGATGTGTGACACTTTTTTGCAGCCTAGATGCGCAAAGGTGCCCAAATTCCCTTTAGGAGGGCATTTTTAGACATTTGGATACCAGACTTCTTCTCACGCTTTGGGGCCCCTAGAATGCCAGGGCAGTATAAATACCCCACATGTGACCCCATTTTGGAAAGAAGACACCCCAAGGTATTCAATGAGGGGCATGGCGAGTTCATAGAAATTATATTTTTTTGGCACAAGTTAGCAGAAATTGATATTTTTTATTTTTTTCTCACAAAGTCTCCCTTTCCGCTAACTTGGGACAAAAATTTCAATCTTTCATGGACTAAATATGCCCCTCACGGAATACCTTGGGGTGTCTTATTTCCGAAATGGGGTCACATGTGGGGTATTTATACTGCCCTGGCATTCTAGGGTCCCTAAAGTCTGGAA
Source organism: Bufo bufo (assembly GCF_905171765.1). Taxonomy (NCBI): domain Eukaryota; kingdom Metazoa; phylum Chordata; class Amphibia; order Anura; family Bufonidae; genus Bufo; species Bufo bufo. Next base: position 546,056,849 of record NC_053391.1, on the reverse strand, counting down.
TATAAATGTCTAAAAATTTTTACGCATTTGGATTCCGTGAGGGGTATGGTGAGTTCATGTGAGATTTTATTTTTTGACACAAGTTAGTAGAATATGAGACTTTGTAAGAAAAAAAAATAATAAGTCCGCTAACTTGGGCCAAAAAAATGTCTGAATGGAGCCTTACAGAGGGGTGATCAATGACAGGGGGGTGATCAATGACAGGGGGGTGATCAGAGAGTCTATATGGGGTGATCACCCCCCCTGGAAGGCTCCAGGGAGACGCCTGTATGTGTTTTGCGGATCCGATCCATGTATCCGTGGATCCGTAAAAATCATACGGACATCTGAATGCAGCCTGACAGGGGGGTGATCAATGACAGGGGGGGGTGATCAATGACAGGGGGGTGATCAGGGAGTCTATATGGGGTGATCACCCCCCCTGGAAGGCTCCAGGGAGACGCCTGTATGTGTTTTGCGGATCCGATCCATGTATCCGTGGATCCGTAAAAATCATACGGACATCTGAATGCAGCCTGACAGGGGGGTGATCAATGACAGGGGGGGGTGATCAATGACAGGGGGGTGATCAGGGAGTCTATATGGGGTGATCACCCCCCCTGGAAGGCTCCAGGGAGACGCCTGTATGTGTTTTGCGGATCCGATCCATCTATCAGTGGATCCGTAAAAATCATGTGGACATCTGAATGGAGCTTTACAGGGGGTTGATCAATGACAGGGGTGTAATCAATGACAGGGGGGTGATCAGGGAGTCTATATGGGGTGATCACCACAGTCATTGATCACGCCCCTGTAAGGCTCCATTCAGACGTCCGTATGCGTTTTGCGGATCCGATCCATCTATCAGTGGATCCGTAAAAATCATGCGGACATCTGAATGGAGCTTTACAGGGGGTTGATCAATGACAGGGGGGTAATCAATGACAGGGGGGTGATCAGGGAGTCTATATGGGGTGATCACCACAGTCATTGATCACGCCCCTGTAAGGCTCCATTCAGACGTCCGTATGCGTTTTGCGGATCCGATCCATCTATCAGTGGATCCGTAAAAATCATGCGGACATCTGAATGGAGCTTTACAGGGGGTTGATCAATGACAGGGGTGTAATCAATGACAGGGGGGTGATCAGGGAGTCTATATGGGGTGATCACCACAGTCATTAATCACACCCCTGTAAGGCTCCATTCAGACGTCCGTATGCGTTTTGCGGATCCGATCCATCTATCAGTGGATCCGTAAAAATCATGCGGACATCTGAATGGAGCTTTACAGGGGGTTGATCAATGACAGGGGTGTAATCAATGACAGGGGGGTGATCAGGGAGTCTATATGGGGTGATCACCACAGTCATTGATCACGCCCCTGTAAGGCTCCATTCAGACGTCCGTATGCGTTTTGCGGATCCGATCCATCTATCAGTGGATCCGTAAAAATCATGCGGACATCTCAATGGAGCTTTACAGGGGGTTGATCAATGACAGGGGTGTAATCAATGACAGGGGGGTGATCAGGGAGTCTATATGGGGTGATCACCACAGTCATTGATCACGCCCCTGTAAGGCTCCATTCAGACGTCCGTATGCGTTTTGCGTATCCGATCCATCTATCAGTGGATCCGTCAAAATCATGCGGACATCTGAATGGAGCTTTACAGGGGGGTGATCAATGACAGGGGGGTGATCAAGGAGTCTATATGGGGTGATCACCACAGTCATTGATCACGCCCCTGTAAGGCTCCATTCAGACGTCCGTATGCGTTTTGCGGATCCGATCCATCTATCAGTGGATCCGTAAAAATCATGCGGACATCTGAATGGAGCTTTACAGAGGCGTGATCAATGACAGGGGGGTAATCGATGACAGGGGAGTGATCAGAGAGTCTATATGGGGTGATCAGGGGTGATCAAGGGTAAATAAGGGGTTAATAAGTGACGGGGGGGGGGGTGTAGTGTAGTGGTGCTTGGTGCAACATATTACTGAGCTACCTGTGTCCTCTGGTGGTCGATCCAAACAAAGGGGACCACCAGAGGACCAGGTAGCAGGTATATTAGACGCTGTTATCAAAACAGTGTCTAATATACCTGTTAGGGGTTAAAAAAATCACATCTCCAGCCTGCCAGCGAACGATCGCCGCTGGCAGGCTGGAGATCAACTCTCTTACCTTCCGTTCCTGTGAGTGCGCGCGTTCACAGGAAATCTCGGCTCACGCGAGATGACGCCAATCGGCGTTAGTGTGACCTGGGAGCGCCGCAGAAATGACGCCTTTCGGTGTTAGCGTGGCGGGAAGTGGTTAAGAAATAAACTACCGTATACATGGGGGTTCTTTACTTTTTCACATGACTATATTAATAGGTTGGTAATAAAACCAACCTGACAAATCCTGTTTAGTCACATTTGGCACACTTTTTTTTTTTGCTTTTTCTACATTTATATTGTTTAGTGTGAGCTCAGTTCATATTCAGTTGCTATCAAGGCACTAAACTGTTGTTTTTGTTTTCATTTTAGTTTTTTAATTGCTTATTGTAAGGCTACATCTTCCTAAGGTCAAGCACTGTTCCCTCGGCTTTTATTGCTGAACTTTCAGTGTAGGCCAACTTAACAATGTGGGGTAATTATGCAGATGTGTAAAAATGTTTAAGGCCTCCCGTTCCTGTATTGTGCCATCTCTGACGGGGCAGCAAGGTGATTTTTTTTGACAAAAGGACACCTTTAACAAGCACAAGCAGGATAATTTGTGCAGCTGCATGTTGCTGATAATAGCTACACATGCAAGATGACTTAGGTAATTGAAATAATTATAGACTTGTTATGGTAGTAAAAAAAATAGCTTGCACGGGTCAAAAATCTGATAAAACGCCCCCGTAAACAAAAATTTGATGTGTTTATACTCCTCACAAAGATACTTGTTTCTCATAATACAAACGTGCGCAGTATAATTAGATCCGCTGGGCACATGGTGCAAAATGAAATGGCAGACATTATATGGTAATGACTGAAGCTCTATTACAATGTCACATTTTCAGTACTGGAATTAATGTTCGGTCAGTGTTTCTCTATAAAGCTTAATTTTCAAGGATTTATAAGGAAACAACACAGGACATTAATTCTGGGGTAAATCTTGGCAAGATGCCTTCCTACCTATCAGACAAGTGTTAAGAAGATGCTTAGCAAGTATGTTGCATCTTTTATTTTTATTTTTTTACCACATTAAATCGAAAAAAAAAAAGCAAATTATAATTTTGTGATGTTCCAAATACAATCTACTTAGAATTATACAATCGCAGCACTTATGTCTATCTGGGGAAAGCAATGTTGGCAGTTTAAAAGTACTATTTAATGATGCCTCAATACTAAGCATAGAGATTAAGGCAATGCTGTATGGTAATTTTTTGAAGTTGGCAAATGTTAACAGCTGCACAAAGTATATATAGTTTTACATTAAAAAGCAAATCTTGCTATATACAGTTGTGTATATCTATATACCGTATTTTTCACCCTATAAGATGCACATGCCCATAAGACACACCTAGGAAGAAAATAACCAAAAAATATATTTTTCATCAGACCTCAACTCAGAGCCCCAATCAGACCCCCATGTTAATAAGACCCCTATTCAGACCTCAGATCAGACAAAAACAATAAATCAACTTAACTCTCTTGCTCCGGATGCCGCCATCACTTCGGGGATCCAGCACTCTTCCAGTGCAAAGCAGTGACAGCACAATGAGAGGCTGAGGACCCAGAAGCAGTAAGTACACAGCCTTGAGAGCACTGCATTCAGCGCTTTCCGGTTCTACATAATGGAAGCACTCATTAGTATTTGCCCCACAAGACGCACTGACATTCCCCCCCTTCCCGCCCACTTTGGGGGGGAAAAGTGTGTCTTATGAACTCTTCATCATGTTACTCCAACCATGCCTGAACTATGTTTTGCAGTGTGACAAGGGCACTTTATCTTGCTGAAAGAATTGCCATCAAGGGGGTGTACTTAGTCTGTAACAGTGTTTAGGTAGGTGGGACTTGTCGAATTAATGTCCATTATAAATGCCATAACTCAAGTTTTCGTAGCAGAACATTGCCAAGAGCATCTTACTTCTTCTTCCCATAGTGCATTCTGGTGCCATCTCTTTCCCAAGTATTTAACACACATGTATGTTGCCATCTAGATGATATGAATGAAAACATGTTTCATCAGACCAGGCCACCTACTTCTGTTGCTGTATGGTCTATTTGTAATGCTAACGTACCAATTGTCAGTGCTTTTGGCAGTGGACAGAGGCCTGCATGGGCACTCTAACCCATCTGCAGATATGTAGACTATCCAGCTGTGATGTGCCATGTGTTCTATCATTTCACCTCTAATTGAAAAACACAATAGAAATACTAATACAGCTTTATTCATAACCCTATAGTAAAATAAAAGCATATTGAAATCAGCAGATACACTATAATAGTGCATAGTACACAATAACTGACCAAGCAGTGTAAGTGCTGTGTCAACATTGCAGTGAGGAGTAGTATAATTACAGCTCTTTCATTCCATTCACTTGAAGGGAGTGTGATAACAAGTGCTTCTTCTCGTTCAAATGAATGGACGGAGTAGCTGTAATTACACTGCTCGACGCTACAATGTCGATGGCGAGCAGGTAAACAGTTAAAAGAATGGAGTACTCACAGGGGCACTATGTTCTCTTCAAACCGCTGATCGGCGAGGGTGCTGGGAGTTGGACATCCTCAAGATAGGTCATCTATAGCTAAACAGGACAACCCCTTTAAGCTTGCCCGTTTTTCCTACAAGAATAGACTATTCCGTTGCTGCCTAATTTTTCTGATCTGTTGACAGGTGCCATTCTAACTAGGTAATCAGTATTATACACTTCAGCCGGTCAGTAGTATGGTGTACATACTATGAATACCTTCAGGGGCATTTTTATTTATTTATTATTATTGCATTTGACTTATTTTCAGCTAAAACTCATTTTTTAATTCCTCTTTATTAAAAATTTTTAAAAGCTTTTCCTGCTTTTCCTAACAGGCTCTAGCTTCACAGTGAATCCCGTCTGATAGCTGCTCTGACAGCTCAGACTGTAGCCCTTATATATAATAGCACCCCTAACAGCTCATAAACACTCATCGTGGCTAAACCTTCATAAGTTTGATAAAATCATGGTTTAAATGAGTGTTTCTGGGCTGTCAGGAGTTCAGAGATAAGAACCACCCATGGAGCTGTTGGAGCTGCTGTCTGATGGATTCAATACAAAGCAAAAAGCAGGCCAATCTGCAGAATTACTGAAAGTGAAGGCTTTAGAACAAAAATTGTTTATTAACCCTTTCAGGCCCAGAGTTTTTTTTGTTTTGTTTTTTCGTTTTCATTTTGCGCTCCCTGCCTTCCCAGAGCCATGACATTTATTTTTCTGTTCACATAGCCATATGAGGGCTTGTTTTTTGCAGGACAAGTTGTACTTTCCAACGCCACCATTTAATATTGCATATGATGTAGTGGGAATCGGGAAAAAATTCCAAATGGGGTGAAATTGCAAAAGAAAGCAATTCCACCACAGTTTTACAGGTTTTTTATTTACAACGTTCGATGTGCGATAAAACTGACCAGTTACTTTTATTCTACAGGTCAGTAGGAATCCGGCGATACCTTATATGTGTAGTTTTTCTTGCTTTTGATAGTGATAAAAAATAAAAAAGTGGGAAAAAAATGTGTTTTATTTTTTTGTCGCCATATTTTGACCCCTATAACTTTTTGGTAATTATGTGTACGGAGCTGTATGGGGGCTCATTTTTTGCGGGGCGATCTGAACTTTTCATTTATGCCATTCTGGGGTGTGTATGACTTTTTGATCACTTTTTATTTATTTATTTTTTGTAGAAAATGAAGCGACCAAAAACGTCGAATCACCCATTTGGACTCTTTTTTCCGTTTTGCTGTTTCCCGTACGGGGAATATATTTTTATACTATGGACGTTTTCGCACATCGCGACACCCAGTGTGTGTATTTTTTTTTTTAAATGTTTTTTCATTTTTTTTATAGATTTTTTATTTTTTAACTTTTTTTTTTTCTACGCTTTTTTATAACATGCAATCATCTGATTGCTATTATAATAGACTCCATAGAAAATACTATGCAGCAGCCTCCTGTCATTCATAAAGACAGGGGCTGCTGCATACACGCTCCGGCTCCTCCGATCGCCACACGGGGAAGCTGGAGCACAACCAAAAGTGCGCACTTTTGGTTTCAGTGCGCTCAGATGCCGTGGACAGGATTGAGGTTAAATGTCCGCGATCGCCATTACTGCCAGTTGCGGACATGAGCTGCGGGTGTCTGCTAGATGAAGCAGGCGGCTATGGTGCCCACCGCGGGCAAGAGCCGGCGCCATCTTTAAGCACCCGCCCAGCGCTGTACATGTACGAAGCTGGACGTGAAGGGGTTAATATGTAATAAAGACCAATTGAAAAAAATGCCTTTTAGTCCAAAATGAGTAAAATACAATGAAATTGCTCCAAAGGTGTTTATAGTTACAGTTATATGTGTTTAGTTATACATTAAGGTCACTGTGTGACCTAGATGAGGTATTGGGGTTGTAGTTATCTGCAGTGCTATATATGAGAGAGATATGAGGTACTTCTCAGTCATATTGTATAATGTGGCACTTCTAAAGTATGAGAATCAATGAGGCAGCATGAGATACTACTTTTGAGTAAAAAAAAAAAAAAAAAGGAATGAGGGCCTTTTGCTTTCTGAGCCTCCGGACTGCACAGGGATTCTGGACGGGAGCCTGTATTAAATGTAGTAAGGGCAGGGCCTTTTGTCCACTGCGGGCCCTACTCCTCTATGGGCTCCATAGCAGCTGCGTGGTCTGCCTTCATTGGAGGTACACCATTGGCGCATGATAAATATTTTTATATCTTATTGTTAGGACATTTTTGGATGCGGCAATACCTTTAAAAGTCTTTATACCACCAAGTGTGATTATACGTTTATGCAAAGTTCTCTTATTCCTTGCACTCAAAAATTGACCAAAAAAGGCACATACAGACTCATTGTTTCCTGGCAGCAGATCATGTTTACACAGCAGGGGCGAGGCTTTAGAGGAAGCAGGGGAAACGGCTGCTTTGGGGCCCAAACTCATAAAGGGCCTACCCAGGAGGAGGACTAAAAGATTTTATTGTCAGGGCCCTCTCAACAGTATTAGACAACATAATATACAGTGACATGACATACAGTATATACGTGTAGGAAACAGATGGAGTGGCTGCCAGGCTTCATCTGAGACAGCGATCTTAACTAGCTGCAGGAGTGGAGGTTGCACAGGAGGAGAGGATTGCAAAGAAGTTGCTGGGGAGGGGTCCTTTTAAAAATTCGCTGTGGGGCCCAGTCATTTCTAGTTACGCCACTGTTACACAACACGATCTGCCACCGGGAAACAAGGATTTTTTGTGCTGCACAAACTAAATGCTTGTTCATCGGGTAATCGGCGGTGCATTTACGCCTCCCGATCGCAATGATCTGTTCAGTTCTCAGCCCGTGTAAAGGGCCCTTTAGTCCTTCTTTCGACAGAAGTCAGCATACAACAATTAGACATAGATAATGTACCTTAAACATTTGTATGGACGGGATACACATGCACGAAGCTGCGTTTCGGACGACTTCATCCCCTTTGTCAAGCATGCATGCTTAGTCTATGGTCAAGCTGAATTAGCTGAATTACTCTGGCAGAGTAATTAACCCCTTAAAGGGGTTGTGCTGGCAGTTTATATTGATGACCTCTCTGACACCTGATTATTTACAATTGGTCACTAGGACCAGTGATTGTCTCTGGGTTGACAAGTATTGTTGAAGTACTAAAAATTAACATTTATTACTTGTCCTTAAAATTTTGTGACTAGAACTAAACGTGATTAAAATTATCAGCCGTGTCTGCCCTGTCACTGGTAATAATCTGAATATTGTTGTGAGATCACTAGGGGGCAATCTACACTTATGGCTACCTAGCTATCTCCACTCTCTCCACACAGAATCTGCTGTGCTATATTTGGTGCACACTGCTTGTTTCACAGTGCGCTACCTTCTGATAGCGAGTGCCCTCCTGGCGTTCACTTATTATTTATTGTTGTAACAACTATCACTCTCTGCCCCCCGACATGTTTCGCCAAACACTTGGCGTCTTCAGGGGTATGGGCAGCCTAATGATGGCTTGCTTCACTGATAGTGACAGCTGTTTGGATCTCATCTTGAGAATTGACAACAACAGATTCCAAATGCAAATAGCAGACTGGAAATGAACTCTGGACCTTTTATCTGCTCATTGTAATTGGGATAATGAGGGAATAACACACACCTGGCCATGGAACAGCTGAGAAGTCAATTGTCCAGTTACTTTTGGTCCCTTAACAAGTAGGAGGCACATATGCAAACTGTTGTAATTCCTTGTTTGTTTCATTTCAAATCCATTATGGTGGTGTATAGAGCCAAAAATGTTAGAATTGTGTTAATTTCCCAATATTTATGGACCTGACTGTATATATATATATATATATATATATATATATATTATCACACAAATCCAAACACAAACACAAAAGTGTCAAAACAGACTTCCATCTAAAGGCTCCTTTACACTGCCTCAACGTCAAGCAGATTATCGCTTACAAGTGTTCATGCAAACAGGATTATTCATGCAGACACCTAAATCATCGTTTACCTGCAGCAGATCTTGCTGTCTAAACAACACTGTGCTGCCGGCAAACAATGATACTGTATGGGGATGAGTGATGGTATTAGTGATCGCTCCTTCACATACTATGGAGGGGATCACTGCATGTAAATGCAGCAGTCTCCTTCACTGACGAGCAGGCGATTATCAGAAAGGAAGGCTTCCTTCCCGACAATTGTCTGCTCCATCAGCAGTGTAAAGGGGCCTTTAGTCATTCACATGAGAACACTGCCTCCAAAAAGAAAATTACAACGTTTATTTAGTCCCCTCCAACTAAGTGAATCCAATGTATGGATCCAGAAATATTCCTGCTATAATAATTGTGTCTCAATCTGTCTACTGTCACTTCTATATGTCTCTCCCGAAACGTAGCTTCTAGTGATGATCGAGCATGCTCGGCCAAACACCTGCTGCTACGCAGCAAATAAATGTGCAGGGTAAGTACTGCCCTCACTGTAATGCCGTAGCCATGTTGGCTGATGACATTACAGTGATTGGCTGTCCGGAAAGCGCCATCGGGTGTTATATAGCAAGCAACCAATGACGCATGTTCAACTCATTCTTAGTCAGGGAGAGCTGTGCTGAGGAAGGGACAGACAGTGTAGGGAGAGATTTAAGAATATTATTACCACCAAAACTTTTCAGAGACCCAAAAGTCCTTTTAAGGACTATTGTATGTCGCAGCAGCAATCTTTGATTTTAGCGCAACCTGCGCTAAATAGCTAAAACGTTACAGACCCTAAAGTCCTTGTAAGGACTATTGTATGCGGCATCAATATCTATAGCGTACAATAGTTAGGCTGCTGCGGACAGTGACATTAGCTGTGCCACATCTCCAGTGTAAAGTGTGCGCATCCAAAATATATCTGACCTCCAGTGTAATTTTTCTGTAGATGGTGTCCGCTGCAGACAGTGGCATTAGCTGTGTCACATCTCCTGTGTAAAGTGTGTGTATCTGCAATGAGCAGGACACTGGGTCAGTGGGGATGCTATGCAGTGGGTCAGTTTATATGTGTAATAGTTCGTGACGCCAATTGCAGCTTGCACAGGTACTGTAGCAGGGCCCTTTAAGATGTTATAGCTCACGTACCAGGTGAGGAATGCCAGAGGGGAATAATGTCTCTGTGTAGTAGATATGGTAGTGTCAACGGTGTCTCCTACCTGTGTACGGCTGGACTCCTGTATCCTGGCTCACATGCAATAAATTGAGTATGGTCAGTAGGAGTAATTTAGGAATAATTGAGATCCAAACAGGTAATGGGATCCAACTTGTCTTTACTTAGTGGTTTGCAGCTTTGATCCATACAGTTACAGCAATGGTCTAGGGTCCCAGCAGGTATTGGCAATATGTGGCAGGAATTTATATCTATTCTGCTTCTTGTACATACAGTACAGACCAAAAGTTTGGACACACCTTCTCATTCAAAGAGTTTTCTTTATTTTCATGACTATGAAGATTGTAGATTCCCACTGAAGGCATCAAAACTATGAATTAACACATGTGGAATTATATACATAACAAACAAGTGTGAAACAACTGAAAATATGTCATATTCTAGGTTCTTCAAAGTAGCCACCTTTTGCTTTGATTACTGCTTTGCACACTCTTGGCATTCTCTTGATGAGCTTCAAGAGGTAGTCCCCTGAAATGGTTTTCACTTCACAGGTGTGCCCTGTCAGGTTTAATAAGTGGGATTTCTTGCCTTATAAATGGGGTTGGGACCATCAGTGGCGTTGAGGAGAAGTCAGGTGGATACACAGCTGATAGTCCTACTGAATAGACTGTTAGAATTTGTATTATGGCAAGAAAAAAGCAGCTAAGTAAAGAAAAACGAGTGGCCATCATTACTTTAAGAAATGAAGGTCAGTCAGTCAGCCGAACAATTGGGAAAACTTTGAAAGTAAGGGCTATTTGACCATGAAGGAGAGTGATGGGGTGCTGCGCCAGATGACCTGGCCTCCACAATCACCGGACCTGAACCCAATCGAGATGGTTTGGGGTGAGCTGGACCGCAGAGTGAAGGCAAAAGGGGCAACAAGTGCTAAGCATCTCTGGGAACTCCTTCAAGACTGTTGGAAGACCATTTCAGGGGACTACCTCTTAAAGCTCATCAAGAGAATGCCAAGAGTGTGTCAAAGCAAAAGGTGGCTACTTTGAAGAACCTAGAATATGACATATTTTCAGTTGTTTCACACTTGTTTGTTATGTATATAATTCCACATGTGTTAATTCATAGTTTTGATGCCTTCATAGTCATGAAAATAAAGAAAACTCTTTGAATGAGAAGGTGTGTCCAAACTTTTGGTCTGTACTGTACACCCAGTAGAATCTGGCAGGTATCTATCTTCTGCTCTGTCTTTAGTCTGCTTAGTTTGGGTCTGACTAGCTGAAGAGGTATTTAGCTTCTCTTTGTCTTTGGATCTGTACTTACAGGACTGCTCGCAGGGTATGGTGTCTTCTTCCTGGAGATCTATAGTTCTGTAGATGGCTGCTTTCTTTGTCCACCAGCTGAGGTAGATTACTCAGGCTGGGAAAGGTGATCTTGGGCCTCAGCCGAGGCTTGGATCCTAGTTTGGGATCCCTGTTTCTGGGAGCTTCTACTAACACAGCCTTCCCCAGCAGGGGACTGGTTACTCTGCTTAGAACTTTCCTTCCTCCCCCTGAAGTAGGATGTGGGAACATTCCACTCCTCCTCAGAAAGGGGGGAGCTAGCCTGGAATGAACTATTCCAGTCTAGATACTTAACTGGCTATGACCTGCTACATACTGCTGCCACCTGCTGGTGTACATTGAGATTACAGCAAATATTATGAAACAGGCATATCATGGCAATGCACAGTGGGATTACATAAGATGGAAATATGCATATGCACCTGACATTATTGTAGCAGGGATACAGAAGTTTAGTGACATACTTCAGGATGTTACACATCCAAAAAATATCGGACATCCAGTGTCCTTTTTCCGTAGACTGTGTCCGATGTGGACAGTGACATTAGCTGAGCCACATCTCCTGTGTAAAGTCTGCGCATCCCAAAAATATCTGTGACATCCAGTGTACTTTTTCAATACACGGAGTCCGCTTTTGACAGTGGCATTAGATGCGCCACATCTCCTGTGTAAAGTGTGCGCATCCAAAAAATATCTGTGACATCCAGTGTACTTTTTCAATAGACGGTGTCCACTGTGGACAGTGACATTACCAGCGCCCCATCTGCAGTGTAACGTGTGCGCTTCTAAAATGTATCTGTGACATACAGTGTACTTTTTCCATAGACGGTGTCTGCTGCGGACAGTGACATTACCAGCGCCACATCTCCTGTGTAAAGTGTGCGCATCCCAAAAATATCTGTGAGATACAGTGTAATTTTTCAATACACGGTGTCCGCTGCTGACAGTGACGTTAGTTGCACCACATCTCCAGTGTAAAGTGTGCGCATCCAAAAAATATCTGACATCCAGTGTAATTTTTCTGTAGATGGTGTCCGCTGCAGACAGTGGCATTAGCTGTGCCACATCTCCTGTGTAAAGTGTGTGCATCCAAAAAATATCGGACATCCAGTGTCCTTTTTCCGTAGACGGTGTCCGATGTGGACAGTGACATTAGCTGCGCCACAATCCCTGTGTAAAGTCTGCGCATCCAAAAAATATCTGTGACGTCCAGTGTACTTTTTCAATACACGGAGTCCGCTTTTGACAGTGGCATTAGATGCGCCACATCTCCTGTGTAAAGTGTGCGCATCCAAAAATATCTGTGACATGCAGTGTACATTTTCAATAGACGGTGTCCGCTGTGGACAGTGACATTACCAGCGCCCCATCTGCAGTGTAACGTGTGCGCTTCTAAAATGTATCTCTGACATCCAGTGTACTTTTTCCGTAGATGGTGTCCGCTGCGGACAGTGACATTAGCTGCGCCACATCTCCTGTGTAAAGTGTGTGCATCCCAAAAATATCTGTGACATATAGTGTCCGCTGCGGACAGTGACATTAGTTGCGCCACATCTCCTGTGTAAAGTGTGCGCATCCCAAAAATATCGGACATGCAGTGTACTTTTTCCGTAGACGGTGTCCGATGTGGACAGTGACATTAGCTGCGCCACATCTCCTGTGTAAAGTGTACGCATCCAAAAAATATCAGACATCCAGTGTACTTTTTCCGTAGACGGTGTCCGATGTGGACAGTGACATTAGCTGCGCCACATCTCCTGTGACAGTGACATTAGCTGTGCCACATATGCAGTGTAACGTGTGCGCTTACATTTTTTATCTGTGACATACAGTGTACTTTTTCCGTAGACGGTGTCTGCTGCGGACAGTGACATTACCAGTGCCATATCTGCAATGTAACGTGTGCGCTTAAAAAAATGTATCTGTGACATACAGTGTACTTTTTCCGTACACAATGTCTGCTGCGGACAGTGACATTACCAGTAGAGATGTCGCGAACATAAAATTTTCCGTTCGCGAACGGCGAACACTAATTTCAGCAAATGTTCGGAACCGGGCGAACCGCCATAGAATTCAATAGACAGGCGAATTTTAAAACCCACAGGGACTCTTTCTGGCCACAATAGTGATGGGAAAGTTGTTTCAAGGGGACTAACACCTGGACTGTGGCATGCCGGAGGGGGATCCAGGGCAAAACTCCCATGGAAAATTACGTAGTTGACGCAGAGTGTGGTAAGTTTCATTCGCAATGTGGTTAATATAACCTGTATTAATTGCATTGCGATTACAACTTAGATCTGAGTTCCTAATGGTTGCATTGCTAGAATTGAAGAATATAACGGATATAGCACTATATTCTCAATCTTCGTTATATCCTAGCAATACAACAACCATTAGGAACCCAGCTCTAAGTTGAATTTGCAATGCGAATAATATAACCCGTATTAATCGCATTGCGATTACAACTTAGTCAAATTTGTGACACTGCAGCTTCAGAATGAATCTAAGATGGATGCTGTCCCTAAAATGGATGCTGTCCTTGCTATTTGATAGGAGGTGGGAGGGTCTGGGAGGGAGGGTATGCTGATTGGCTGGAATGTGTCTGCTGACTGTGAGCTACAGGGTCAAAGTTTGCTCAATGATGATGTATAGAGGGCGGACCGAACATCGCATATGTTCGCCCACCGCGGCGAACGCGAACAAGCTATGTTCGCCGGGAACTATTCGCCGGCGAATAGTTCGGGACATCTCTAATTACCAGTGCCACATCTGCAGTGTAACGTGTGCGCTTCAAAAATGTATCTGTGACATACGGTGTACTTTTTCCGTAGATGTTGTCTACTGTGGACAGTGACATTACCAGTGCCATATCTGCAATGTAACGTGTGCGCTTCAAAAATGTATCTGTGACATACAGTGTACTTTTTCCGTACACGATGTCTGCTGCGGACAGTGACATTACCAGCGCCACATCTGCAGTGTAACGTGTGTGCTTCAAAAATGTATCTGAGACATACAGTGTACTTTTTCTGTAGACGGTGTCTGCTGCGGGCAGTGACATTACCAGCGCCACATCTCCTGTGTAACGTGTGCCCTTCAAAAATGTATCTGTGACACATGGTGTACTTTTTCCGTAGATGGTGTCTGCTGCGGACAGTGACATTACCAGCGCCACATATGCAGTGTAACATGCGCGCTTAAAAAATTTATCTGTGACATACAGTGTACTTTTTCCATAGACGGTGTCTGCTGCGGACAGTGACATTACCAGCGCCACATCTGCAGTGTAACGTGTGCGCTTCAAAAATGTATCTGTGACATACAGTGTACTTTTTCCGTAGACTGTGTCCGCTGTGGACAGTGACATTAGCTGTGCCACATCTCCTGTGTAAGGCCTCATGCACACGACCGTTTTTTTTTTAAGGTCCGCAAAAACGGGGTCCGTAGGTCTGTGACCGTTTTTTCGTCCGTGGGTCTTCCTTGATTTTTGGAGGATCCACGGACATGAAAAAAAAGTGGTTTTGGTGTCCGCCTGGCCGTGCAGAGCCAAACGGATCCGTCCTGAATTACAATGCAAGTCAATGGGGACGGATCCGTTTGATGTTGACACAATATGGTGCAATTGCAAACGGATCCGTCCCCCATTGACTTTCAATGTAAAGTCAGGAGTCCCTTTTATACCATCGGATCGGAGTTTTCTCCAATCCGATGGTATATTTTAACTTGAAGCGTCCCCATCACCATGGGAACGCCTCTATGTTAGAATATACCATCGGATTTGAGTTTGATCGTGAAACTCAGATCCGACAGTATATTCTAACACAGAGGCGTTCCCATGGTGATGGGGACGGTTCAGGTTAGAATATACTAAAAGAACTGTGTACATGACTACCCCCTGCTGCCTGGCAGGTGCTGCCAGGCAGCAGGGGGCAGACCCCCCCTCTCCCCCCCCGTATTTAACTCATTGGTGGCCAGTGCGGCCCCCCTCCCTCCCCTGTATTTAACACATTGGTGGCCAGTTCGGCCGGCCCCCCCTCCCTCCCCTGTAGTTAACACATTGGTGGCCAGTGCGGCCGCCCCCCTCCCTCCCTCCCCTGTAGTTAAAACATTGGTGGCCAGTGCGGCCGGCCCCCCTCCCTCCCCTGTATTTAACACATTGGTGGCCAGTGCGGCCGGCACCCCCTCCCTCCCCTGTAGTTAACACATTGGTGGCCAGTGCGGCCGGCCCCCCTCCCTCCCCTGTAGTTAACATATTGGTGGCCAGTGCGGCCGGCCCCCCCTCCCTCCCCTGTAGATTCATTGGTGGCCAGTGGGCCTCCCCCTCCTAATTAAAATCTCCCCCCCTATCATTGGTGGCAGCGGAGAGTACCGATCGGAGTCCCAGTTTAATCGCTGGGGCTCCGATCAGTAACCATGGCAACCAGGACGCTACTGCAGTCCTGGTTGCCATGGTTACTTAGCAATTTTTAGAAGCATTATACTTACCTGTGAGCTGCGATGTCTGTGACCTGCCGGGCGCTCCTCCTACTGGTAAGTGAAAGGTCTGTGCGGTGCATTGCTTATAGCACAGACCTGTCACTTACCAGTAGGAGGAGCGCCCGGCCGGACACAGACATCGCAGCTTGCAGGTAAATATATAAATTGCTAAGTAACCATGGCAACCAGGACTGCAGTAGCGTCCTGGTTGCCATGGTTACCGATCGGAGCCCCAGCCGCACTGGCCACCAATGTGTTAACTACAGGGGAGGGAGGGGGGCCCACTGGCCACCAATGAATTTAAAACTGGGGAGGGAGGGGGGTGTGCCCCCTCCTGCCTGGCAGCACATGATCTCTTACAGGGGGCTATGATACGCACAATTAACCCCTCAGGTGCAGCACCTGAGGGGTCAATTGTGCGGATCACAGCCCCCTGTAAGAGATCGGGTGCTGACAGGCAGCAGGGGGCAGTCATGTACACAGTTCAAAGTATGTTCTAACTAGAAGCGTCCCCATCACTATGGGAACGCCTCTGTGTTAGAATATACTGTCGGATCTGAGTTTTCACGAAGTGAAAACTCAGCTCTGAAAAAGCTTTTATGCAGACGGATCTGCGCATCCGTCTGTGTGAAAGTAGCCTACGGCCACTGACGCGGATGCTAATCTTGTGTGCGTGTTTTTTCACGGACCCATTGACTTGAATGGGTCCGTGAACCGTTGTCCGTCAAAAAAATAGGACAGGTCCTATTTTTTTAACGGACAGGAAACACGGATCACGGATGCGGCTGCAAAACGGTGCATTTTCCGATTTTTCCACGGACCCATTGAAAGTCAATGGGTCCGTGAAAAAAAACGGAAAACGGCACAACGGCCATGGATGCACACAACGGTCGTGTGCATGAGGCCTAAAGTGTGTGCATCCAAAAAATATTGGACATCCAGTGTACTTTTTCCGTAGATGGTGTCCGATGTTGACAGTGACATTAGATGCGCCACATCTCCTGTTTAAAGTGTGCGCATCCCAAAAATATCTGTGACATATAGTGTACTTTTTAAATAGACGGTGTCCAGTGTGGACAGTGACATTACCAGCGCCACATCTGCAGTGTAACATGTGTGCTTCTAAAATGTATCTGTGACATACAGTGTCCTTTTTCTGTAGACTGTGTCCTCTGCAGACAGTGACATTAGCTGCGCCACATCTCCTGTGTAAAGTGTGCGCATCCAAAAAATATCTGTGACATAGTGTACTTTTTCAATAGACGGTGTCCACTTCTGACAGTGACATTACCAGCGCCACATCTGCAGTGTAATGTGTGCGCTTCAAAAATGTATCTGTGATGTACAGTGTACTTTTTCAATAGACGGTGTCTGCTGCGGACAGTGACATTACCAGCGCCACATCTGCAGTGTAACGTGTGCGCTTCAAAGATTTATCTGTGACATACAGTTTACTTTTACCGTAGACGGTGTCTGCTGCGGACAGTGACATTACCAGCACTACATCTGCAGTGTAATGTGTGCGCTTCTAAAATTCATCTGTGACATACAGTGTACTTTTTCCTTAGACGGTGTCCGCTGCAGACAGTGACATTTGCTGCACCACATCTCCTGTGTAAAGTGTGCGCATCCAAAAAATATCTGTGACATACAGTGTACTTTTTCAATAGATGGTGTCCGCTGTGGACAGTGACATTAGCTGTGCCACATATACAGTGTAACGTGTGCGCTTCAAAAATGTATCTGTGACATACAGTGTACCTTTTCAATGGACGATGTCTGCTTCTAAAAGTGACATTACCAGGGGCACATCTCCAGTGTAACGTGTGCGGTTAAAAAATGTATCTGTGACATACAGTGCACTTTGTCAATAGACGGTGTCCGCTTCTGACAGTGACATTACCAGCGCCACATCTGCAGTGTAACGTGTGCGCTTCAAAAATGTATCTGTGACACACGGTGTGGCATACAGTGTACTTTTTTACGTAGACGCTGTGTACAGTGACATTACCGGTGGTACCTTTCCTGTATAACGTTTCCTCATCCCAAATACCTGTGACATTCCTTGTAATTTTTCATTAGCCGCTGGTGAAAGCATTGACATTATCTGCGGGATATCTCCTGTGTGACGTTTCCACATCCCAAATACCTTTTTTAATTTGTTTGCGCATACACTTCCAAATCCTACACTACTGTACGTGTGGCAGACTTTCAATCATATATAACATTTAATATGAAGAAGATGAGCAGTAAGGGACAGGGCAGTGGCCGTGATGCTGATGGTGCACGCATAGGCCGTGGCCCTCGGCGCGGTGAAACTGTGCCTGCTGCCAGAGCACAAGAAAAACAATCATACACGATCCCAGTTTGCAGGGCGGTGCAGGACACCACTCTTGAAGTCAGACCAGTGCGACCAGGTGGTCGGTTGGATTGCAGCAGATAATGCTTTCGGTTAAGCACCACCCTGTCTTCCACCAGGTCCAGTCTCAGTAGCCAAGAGTCTGCTCGGATATTCCAAGGAGCTCTTTTCAGCGCCATTCCTTGATTTGCCCCTCTCGCCAAGCACGCTTGAAGAGGGACAGATCTTGTGCCCTGATTCCCAAACTCTTGAGCATCCACAATCACAAGAAGATTACGGTGGGCAATTACTGTTTAATGAGGTGGATGATGATGAGACACAGTTGCCAATAACTCAATAGCAATTAATGTCTCAGGAAGTTGAGGAAGAGGATGAGACACAGTTGTCAATCGCTGAGGTAGTGTTTAGCTCAACAAGTCAGGAGGATGAGCAGAGTGAGGGAGTGGAAGAGGAGGTGGTGGATGATGAAGTCACTGACCCAACCTGGGAATGTAGAAAGCAGAGCGAGGACAGCAGTAAAGAGGGGGAGGGATCTGCTGCACCGCAACAGGCTGGAAGATGCAGTGGGGTGGCAAAAGGACGAAGGCAGGCCACACCAAACAGGCCCGCAACTGTTCCCCGGAGCACCTCCTTGCGGAAATCTCCCTTGCCAAGGGGTAGGTGTTCCGCAATCTAGCGCTTTTTTGAGGAAAGTGCGGATGACAAAAGAATTGTAATTGGCAACCTGTGCCATACAAAAATGAGCAGGGGCATGAATACTGGAAGAGGAGGTGGTGGACGATGAAGTCACTGACCCAACCTGGGAATGTAGAAAGCCGAGCGAGGACAGCAGTACAGAGGGGGAGGGGTCTGCTGCACCGCAACAGGCTGGAAGATGCAGTGGGGTGGCAAAAGGGAGAAGGCAGGCCACACCAAACAGGCCCGCAACTGTTCCTTGGAGCACCCCCTTGCGGAAATCTCCCTTGCCAAAGGGTAGGTGTTCCACAATCTAGTTGTAATGACCGGCGTCACGCAAAGGGAGGGAAATGGGAAGGCCCTGTCCAAGGGAGAGGGAAAGGTGGTGACCCCTGACTCACCTTGCGGCTGGCACCTGACTGCCCTGACGTCCCTAGACGGGTTCCTCACCCGTACGCCGATCACGTGCCTAAACCCTGGCTTTCCCTAAGATGAGCCCTGTGTAGTGAACGGGGCGGTGGGATCACTAGTCCGCACCACTGACACTAAGAGGAAAACACCAAGGAGAGGACAGACAATACAGACAAACATATAATCCCAGGTGGGCGACAACAGCAGACCACCAAGGCCCAACAGGCATCCGGAGGGTAACGTTCTGGAACAACAACCAGGGAACACAGCTACACAGCTCCCGTGGGTCAGTATAGAAGTCCAGGCAGGAAGCTCTATATCTGGCAACCAGAGAAGTGAGACAGGGGAATATAAGGAGGTTAGAAGTGCTGGACAAGAAACAGCTGAGGAGAAGAAGCTACGGATCCCTGAGTGAGCCAAAAAGGGTTGCAAGGCAAACCCAGAAAGCTACCATTACGAAACAGCACTGTCTTTGTACATAGAACGCGCAGCCACCCGCTGCGAATTCCTGACCCCGGGTATAACGGAGTCAGACGTGGCTCTTGACACCCTCGTGACACTAGTGCTTTTTTGAGGAAAGTGCGGATGACAAAAGAATTGTAATTTGCAACCTGTGCCATACAAAAATGAGCAGGGGCATGAATACTAGCAACCTCACCACCACTGGCATGATCCGCCACATGACATCAAAGCACCGTAATAGGTGAGCCGAACGCCTGGGTCCACAATCTGTGTATAGGGGTCACACCACTGCCTCCTCTTCCCCTGTGTTACGTGCTGGCTAATCCCCTGTTGAAGGCGCAGGCCCGGATGCCTCCCGCCCTGCACCTGGACCTTTGCAAGCACAATCAGTGACCACATCCACTTCCGTGTCCCAGCGCAGCGTACAAATGTCCTTACCCCAGGCATTTGAATGCAAGCTCAAATACCCAGCCACCCACCCACAGGCCTTAGCACTAAATGCTCGGCTTTCCAAATTACTTGCCATGGAAATGTTGCCATTTAGGCTTTCGCAGCCTCATGTCGGCGGCCGTCCCGCGTTATGCAATCCCCAGCCGCCACTATTTTTCAAGGTGTGCCATGCCTGCCTTACACCAACATGTGTCCCGTAACATCACACATGCCCTGACCAACACAGTTACTGGGAAGGTCCACTTAACCACGGACACATGGACAAGTGCATTTGGCCAAAGACGCTACATTTCCCTGACGGCACACTGGCTGAATGTTGTGGAGGCCGGGAGCGAGTATACCCAGGGATGGCACAGGTGCTACTGACACCATGGATTGCGAGCCGTACGTTGATCAGGGTTTCCGCCAGCACCTACGTTAGTGGCTCCAACCCCCACTTCTCCTCCTCCGCTTCCTCCTTCACTTCCACCTCTGAATTATCCACGTGCAGCACCAGTCAGTCATCAGTCGGTAGCTGGAAGCAGTGTAGCACTGCAGTGGGGAAGCGGCAACAGGCTGTGCTGAAGCTGATATGCTTAGGGGACAAACAGCACACCACCGAAGAGCTGTGGCAGGGGATAAGAGACCAGACTGAGCTGTGGCTCTCGCCACTCAACCTAGAACCAGGCATGGTTGTTTCTGATAATGGCCATAACATGGTGGCGGCTTTGGAGCTCGGCAAGCTCACACACATCCCATGCCTAGACCACGTCTTAAACGTAGTGGTTCATCGGTTTCTCAAAACCTACCCCAATTTGCCTGAGCTACTGGTGAAGGTGCGCCGAGTGTGTGCACATTTCCACAAGTCATCGACAGCTTCAGATGGTCTGTCAACACTGCAGCAGCGTTTGAAATTGCTAGCTCATTGGCTGTTGTGCGATGTAAGCATGCGCTGGAACTCAACTTTCCACATGTTGGCCAGGCTTTGTGAGCAGCAGAGGGCAGTAGTGGAATACCAGCTGCAACATGGTTGTCGCCTTTCCAGTCAGCTTCCGCTATTCACAAGCGAGGAGTGGGCATGGATGTCTGACCTCTGTGAGGTTTTAAGAAACTTTGATGAATCAACACAGATAGTGAGCAGCGATAACGCTATTATCAGCGTAACCATCCCACTTCTGTGTCTACTCAAACGCTCGCTGCTCACAATTAAGGACTACGCTTTGCATGTGGAAGAGTTGGAAATGCATTACACAGGGTGATAGCCAGACCACTCTCAGTTCGTCTTCTCAGTGCGAATTGGATGATGAAAAGGAGGAGGAGCAGGAGACGGTTGCCTCCGCTACAGAAGGTAGTACCCATGGAAGTTTAATTTCATCTGTTCAGAGTGGGTGGGCAGAAGAGGAGGAGGAGATTGAGAGTGATCCTCCTGATGACGACAGCGAAGTCTTGCCTGTTGGTACTCTGGCACACATGGCTGACTTCATGTTAGGCTGCCTTTCCCGCGACCCGCGCGTTATACGCATTTTAGACGAGCAAAACGGTGCAATACCAGAAGATCCTTGTTGAAAAATTGCTCAAAGAATTTCCATCTGACAATGCTGGTGGCAGGGTTCGTAGTTCCTTGGCCAACCGAAGAGGGGAGACAAGGGGAACACACAGCAGTTCCAACAGAGGCAGGGCAACACTCTCCAAAGCCTGGGACAGTTTCATGACACCCCGCCAGCACCCTCACCCTGATGCGCGGCCTAGTGTCACAAAGGGGGAAACATTTTGGAAAATGGTGAAGGAGTACATAGCAGACCGTGTCAGCGTCCTCAATGATCCCTCAGTGCCTTACAACTACTGGGTGTCCACGCTGGACACATGGCACGAACTGGCGCTCTACGCCTTGGAGGTGCTGGGCTGCCCTGCCGCCAGCGTTTTGTCTGAGCAGGTATTTGGTGCTGCTGGTGGCATTATTACAGATAAGCGTATCTGCCTGTCAACTGAAAATGCTGACAGGTTCACTCTTATAAAAATGAACAAGGCCTGGATTGACCATGACTTCTCGACTCCACCAGAGGAAAGCTGTTGAACATAAAGGCACTTTAAATGTGTTGTTTATAATTCCTTTTCTCATCCTCCTTCTCCTCTTCCATCATATCAACATGCTTATTTGTCGCATATATGCCCTTCGCATATAATGTTTTACAGGGTCAGCTCAGCTGCAGGCCCTCGTATTAAATTTTTCAGAGGGTCAGCTCACCAGCAGGCCCTCACCTACAATGTTTTACAGGGTCAGCTTACCAGCAGGCCCTTGCATATAATTTTTTAGAGTGTCAGCTCACCAGCAGGCCCTCGCATATAATGTTTTACAGGGTCAGATCACCAGCAGGCTCTTGCATATAATTTTTTACAGGGTCAGCTCACCAGCAGGCCCTCACATATAATTTTTTAGAGGGTCAGCTCACCTGCCCCCCTCGCATATAATGTTTTACAGGGTCAGCTCACCAGCAGGCCTTCACCTACAATCTTTTACAGGGTCAGCTCACCTGAAGGCCCTTGCATATAATTTTTTAGAGGGTCAGCTCACCAACAGCCCCTCATCTACAATGTTTTACAGGGTCAGCTCACCTGAAGGCCCTCGCATATAATTTTTTAGTGGGTCAGCTCACCAGCAGGCCCTCGCATATAATGTTTTACAGGGTCAGATCACCAGCAGGACCATGCATATAATTTTTTTACAGGGTCAGCTCACCAGCAGGCCTTCACCTACAATCTTTTACAGGGTCATCTCACCTGAAGGCCCTCACATATAATTTTGTAGAGGGACAGCTCACCAGCAGGCCCTCACCTACAAGTCCAGTCTCAACTTCCAAGAGTCTGGTGAACACAATCCTCACCGCCGGGGGTCGCGTAACTAGTTATCACGGAGGAGTCTCGTTTATTATCGCAATTAACCAGACAAATACTTTGGTTTCCCGGAAGATGCTCGGCGGGTCATGGGAATAACGCCAGTTCGTCATAGTTTATGGACGGAAGTACGATGGTATCTGATCGTCTTCGAGCCTCCGACTTTCGTTTTTGATTAATGAAAACATTCTTGGCAAATGCTTTCGCTTTGGTTCGTCTTGCGCCATCTAAGAATTTCACCTCTAGCGGCACAATACGAATGCCCCCGGCCGTCCCTCTTAATCATGGCCCCAGTTCCGAAAACCTAAAAAATAGAACCGGAGTCCTATTCAATTATTCCTAGCTGAAGTATTCAGAGGGTCAGATCACCTGTAGGCCCTCACATATAATGTTTTAGAGGATCAGCTCACCTGCAGGCCCTCATCTGCAACATTTTACAGGGTAATCTCACCTGCAGGCCCTCAGTTAATTATACCTAATAGGTAATTTGCGCGCATGCTGCCTTGCTTGGAAGTGGTAGCCGTAGCTGTTTCTCAGGCTCCCTCTCCGGAATCAAACCCTGATTCCCCGTTACCCATGATCACCGTGGTTCGCTCAGAAAATAACATTGAAAGTTGATAGGGCAGACATCCGAATGGATCATCGCAGTCACGGGGACGTGGGGCCCAGGTTATCTAGAGTCACCAAAGCGACAGCAGGCCCTCGCCCATAATGTTTTAGATGGTCAGATCAGCAGGCCCTTGCTCCAAATGTTTTTGAGGGTCACCAGCAGTCCATCAATCATAATTTTTCAAAGCTGTGTATGATGCCCTCCTGTAACAAAGGGTTTATTGTAGTGCCGGTCCTTGTAATTTTTGGCAGCCCTTTCACATAGTGCATAGGCTTTATGAGTGTAGGAGTCCCACTACCTGAACAATTGTACCACAATGTGAATGAGGCCCTCCTTTATGTGATATATAGGTTGTATCGGAGTGCCTCTTCCTTGTAATTTTTGGCAGCACTTGCACTTTATATGCAAGTAAATATACAGGAAAGAATGTTTCCTAACAATTTTTCCTCTAAAATCGATTTTATCTTCGGTTTTGTGCGTATTATTGTCAGTCTGAAAAAGTGGCGTACTACTCGGACAACATCGCTCCCAGCAGCAACCTGGGAGTCCAAGATGCATCCAGACATCCTCGCCATGCTGTTCCCGAACCATTTCGGTGGTGTTTCCATCAATTTCTGACCTTTTCCTATGAACCGGGCACCCTCCCCTTTTCAGAGCAGGGGGTGCCTGGTTTAATGCTCGGGTTCTCCCATTGACTTCCATTGTGCTCATGTGCTCGGTAGAGCCCCTGAGCATCGCGATGTGTTCGGCCCAAGCCCCTGAGCACTATGGTGCTGGATCAACACTAGCAGCTTCATGTGCCATCTTCAAGTGTATCTCCTCTGTTTTAAGGTATTGTTTTACTTTGCACTTTGGAGTTGTCATGCACTTGTCTATGTCTAATTTTTGTTGTATGAGGACTTCTGTTGAAAAAAGGACTAAGTATAAGTCACGTATTTGTGACTTACAGTATTAAAGATAAAGCTAGAATTTTGCAGTAGACTGAATATGTTTTTTGTGCATCTTTTTGTTCTGTATTTAAGTGGTCTAAGATATTTTTTGCAATTTGTGTGTACAAGCTTCTGAGTTAGAAAACCCATACAGTCTGTAAATATATATATTCATTTAATACTTAATATATAATAGTTATGGCTGTAACAATAATATAATTCAAAGACGATCTGATCACAAAATTTTTGATAACCTGCTATTTCTTCACTGTATCAAATATTGTACCACAAAATGCAGTAGCTGCCTAGACAATCATTCCCAGCTTCCTTCACCCTTTATCAATCCTCTCCATGTTATCATCTGTTCCTTCCCACAATTCCACTATCACTTTATACTACAAATGCCAAAATGTGTAGATCTTTATTTTTATTCTTTCAATACTTTGTAGAGACCATTCATTACTCAGTTTACTCAATATACCTATTAGTAACCTGATCTAGGTTTCTTTATATTTTGAAGCTTGATTTCTGAGTCTCTCATCATATTGTGGACCTAATGACCCTACATCAGGCATCCTCAAACTGCTTACATTATTCTGTCACTAACATACTACTATTTTAGCATTTTATATTAACCATAATGTGTCCCTTATGTGCTTGTTAATTTATTTCTAGTTTGATTCATTTTCTCATATCTTCAGCTTATTTTAAGCCTCAAAGTTGACAAAGAAGAACTTTTATGTTCCCCTCACTAAAGAGTTATGTCTCTCTGTCTCTGATCATTTTAGAAAGCAGAGATGTATAGACCTACAAACCTTAAGCTTAGAGTTTTCTATTGAAATTGGTTCTGTATATCCCCTGTCATGTCTTGGCATTTGTTCCAATATATCCAGAATCAAACCAACCCAACCACAGCTTAATGAGCACTAGCAGCTTCCAGGGGAAGCTTTTATCCCTTAGGCTTCACAAATCTAAAACTATCTCAAATTTCCTGCTCTAACTACAATGTATGTTACATCTAAATTAAACATTCTACACTGCACTATCGCCAACATCAAGGCACGATGCACACAGCCCATGTGGTTTTCTAATTTGTAGCCATATTGTCTCTACAGGGTTGCCATCAGGACTTTCAGCTCCCCATACTGGAAAACCATGTGCCCTCCCAGCCCTTCTCACATTCATACCTATAATAGCCATAACTTTTTGTGTCATTTCTATAAAAATTGCTTTGCTTGCTTAACAATATTAAGGATACGTCGTCTGTCCCTGCTAGCGGTAGCACCAGGGAGACATCTCACAAAACCATTTTCCTCAAACGTCACACCTCTTATGATAGAATTGCCCACCAACAGCTGCTTACTATCAGTCCTCACCTTATCCTTTTTGTCTTTGGCTGCAGTCTTGCATACTTTAGGCATGGGAGATGATTGTTTCTCACCCACTGTGCCTGAGCCATCCTCTATGTTGCTCTTGCACTCTGAAAGTTCTGCAAATCAGACAGCATCCAAACCTCCGAAGAGTGGAACATGAAATAAAAGCACAACAATTTCTGCACAGAACCAGGTCTGCCATTTTACTTTTTTAGATTGTATCCACCTCCAGATCACCTCCTGAGTATCTCCTGAATATCTCAAATGCACTTAGAAATGCTGCACTTTGAGAATGATGCAAGCTATATTTAGGCAAGCTAATACTATGTTGCTATATATACACACACTCCTACAAAAGCTCCTCCCCAACAACAAATTTAACACCTTAATGGCCCTATGCTCATTTGCAATCAGACAATAGCAAAAACCTGTCTAACAAATTCCTTACCTGTTTTGAAGCAGAGTGTTAAGGCTGTGTAGTATTCTAAAAAACGAATAACTAGAATACAGGAATAATATTCTGCCTTAGATGGAGGAGCAGCTATTTTCCAAAAAAGCGCTATGAGGCACTTCGCCGCAGTAAGCAAATGGAGGAGCAGCCTGGAGACATGTCTTCCCAATCCCCTAGGTCGGACATTTAGTAAGCAAATAAGTGGATCCAGTACCATTGTACATCCCAGGATTTTCTGTATAACAGCAACCATACTCCAAAAGGGCATTATATGAGGACAATCCCAAAATATGTGATAGATCGAGGCACAATTAGCCAAGCATCTCCAACAAACATTAGGGATAGAGCTATTCAGGGTATGCAATACTTCAGGTGTATGGTACCAATGCATCAATATTTTAAGCTGGTTCTCCTTATAGACTACACGAGAGGAACTAGTAAAAGCTCACTACCGCATATATAGATGTTTATCTCCTACCAAGTAGGCCTGGGAGGAGAGCAGGCCATAGATATCAGAAATGAGGCCTTTAGCTGAAGGACCTTGTAAACATATTCTTTTGAACGGGGTAAGGAGAGGTAGCATCCCAGAAGCAACAGTTGAGCGACAGTAATGGGCTATTTGTTGATAGTGATATGCGGACGAAGACTGGATGTGATATCTATTTTGCAATTCTGAAAAAGAGAGTAAGCTGTTAGTGAGGGGGTCTCGTAAGTCATGAAATCGGTAAAGTCCCGCCGCTATCCACGGTTTAGCCATTGCCGCTTCAATACTGGTCCCTAAATTTGGGGTGAATAGAAATGGTGTGAGTGAGGAGTAGAAAGTGGAAAGGCCAAATTTGGTCTTACAGTTCAACCATAGATCTCGAGGCCTAATAAATTCCGGGTAGGCATAGCAACTGGGTGACCCCAGATCATAGCACTCGTGTACCGGGTATCACGGTCGGCGTGGCTATCACATACGTGACACAGAGGGAGGGAACGAGGAAGGCCCTGCCCAAGTGAGAGGGAAGATGGTGACCCCTGACTCACCTGGCGGCTGGCACCTGGCTGCCCTGACGTCCCTAGACGGGTTCCTCACCCGTACGCCGATCACGTGCCTAAAGCCCTGGCTTTCCCTGAGCTGAGCCCTAGGTAGTGAACAGGGCGATGGGAACACTAGTCCGCACCACTAACTCTAAGGGAAAACACCAAGGGGAGGACAGACAACACAGACTCAACATATATTCCCAGGTGGGCGACAACAGGAGACAACGATAAGCCCAACAGGGATCCGGAGGGTAGCACACAGGAACGACAACCAGGATTAACCACTCCAGTGGGTCAGTATAGATGTCCAGGCAGGAAGCTCTATAACTGGCAACTAGAGAAGTGTGAGGGGAGAATATAAGGAGGTAGGGAGTGGCAGACAAGAAACAGCTGAGGAGGAGAAGCTACGGATCCCTGAGAGAGACAAAAAGGATAGCAAGGCAAACACAGAAAACAATCACTAAGAAATAACGTGATCTTTAGATATAGAGCGCGCAGCCACCCGCTGCGACTTCCTGACCCCGGGTATAACGGAGTCAGACGTGGCTCTTGATACCCTCGTGACACCGGGGCTATCCAGAGGCATTCTATCTCCGTTCATTTGTTAAAGGAATGCAACGTAGTCCAAGAGGCTAGGTGTTGGGGGTGGTTGGCAAAATAATAGAGAGTTATGTCTGGAAGTGAAAGGCCTCCCTGAGATTTTTTTGAGGTGAGGACCGACTTAGCAATGCAATGTCCCTTATTGTTCCACACAAATGGGAGAAAGGCAGATTGAATCTGTCGAAGTATCCCCATAGGCACCCTAATTGGAGGAGTCTCAAAAAGATACAAGAATCTAGGCAATATGGACAGCTTGATTGCCACTATTCGGCCTAAGAAGGATATGTGAAGGGATCTCCACTTGCGCAAAAGTGTAGTAATGTTAGTGATTAATAGGGGGAATTTTGCCCTGTACAGAGTGTAATTCGAAGGGGTAAGTATTTAATAGAACGGGTCTGCAGGGCGTTCAGTGTCTGTGGAGGGATATTAAGGGGTAATGCTTCAGTTTTTGTATTGTTAATCAATAATCTATTGATGGTAGCTTGGAGGTTAGGGAGAGAGATTATTGGATTAGTTAATGTTAACAGGACATTATCAGCAAATAAAGAGATACTGAAGGTCCGATCCTGCACCTGACTCCCAGTTATGTTCGGGTTTGCCTGGATTCGAGCAGCAAGGGGTTCTATGCTCAACACATATAGGGGCGGAGATAGGGGACATCCTTGCCGGGTTCCATTCTAAATATGAAACATAGACGGACATGCGTGAGGTAGATTAACCAGAGCAGTTGGGGACGAGTAAAGACCTCTGAGTGCTTGCAAGAAGGGGCCCCTAAACT
Source organism: Bufo bufo (assembly GCF_905171765.1). Lineage (NCBI taxonomy): Eukaryota > Metazoa > Chordata > Amphibia > Anura > Bufonidae > Bufo > Bufo bufo. Next base: position 546,028,198 of record NC_053391.1, on the reverse strand, counting down.
AAAACTCTTTGCAGCGTGTGAAACATAAAAGACCAGTTGAGGCGGTCGAAGGCTTTTTCCGCATCAAGAATGAGAAGTAGAGCTTCAGTTGACCCCTTATTAGCTGCATCAAGAGACCTGTAAAATAATCTTTATAGTAAAAGTTATGACAAAAAAATATAGGATTTTTGCTTTCCAGCTTTTATGGTAAAAGTTAAAAATTTTCTGCAAAGTTACTATTAGTAAAAAATAAAAAAAATAAACATAATAAAGCAAGAACCAGTATAGTTTTTGTAACATAGTATTAAATATTACAAAATAGTATTCGATATCCCTGTAATAATAATAACAACTAGGGATGAGCGAATTTCATGTTATGAAATTCGTTTGTGCTCCGTTTAGTTGTAAAAGCAGAATTGCGTTATGTATTCCGTTACCACGGACCATAGCGTAATTCTATGACAGAATGGATAACAGAATGCCTTTAGAGGCATTCCGTAATAATAGAAGTCTATGGCCTGCATAACGGATCTGTTCCGTTTCCGTTATGCAGGAGAGGACTACCCTTCATAACGGAAACATCTGCATCACTTCCCCAAAATGTTCTTTGCTTCTCATCCTGCCAAGCGTTGACTAAGCATATAGCATCAGGTTCTGGGCAGATTAGTAGCTGATGACCACCATGATTGGTTACAAACTTTCTTTCCTGGGCACCAGAGCACTTCCTCCTCCTTTACTTCCTTCACAGTGATCAATGAGAGTGAAGGAGACTGGTGCTCTCACACTGCTTAGACACTGTTAATACACACTGATACACTTATCAATATATATTTATACATGGTATATAAATATATATAATATCTATAAATATAAATAAGTATATATTTCTCTAAATCTATAAAAAAAATATATATATACAGTACAGACCAAAAGTTTGGACACACCTTCTCATTCCAAGAGTTTTTCATGACTATGAAAATTGTAGATTCACACTGAAGGCATCAAAACTATGAATTAACACATGTGGAATTATATACATAACAAACAAGTGTGAAACAACTGAAAATATGTCATATTCTAGGTTCTTCAAAATAGCCACCTTTTGCTTGGATTACTGCTTTGCACACTCTTGGCATTCTCTTGATGAGCTTCAAGAGGTAGTCCCCTGAAATGGTTTTCACTTCACAGGTGTGCCCTGTCAGGTTTAATAAGTGGGATTTCTTGCCTTATAAATGGGGTTGGGACCATCAGTGGCGTTGAGGAGAAGTCAGGTGGATACACAGCTGATAGTCCTACTGAATAGACTGTTAGAATTTGTATTATGGCAAGAAAAAATCAGCTAAGTAAAGAAAAACGAGTGGCCATCATTACTTTAAGAAATGAAGGTCAGTCAGTCAGCCGCAAAATTGGGAAAACTTTGAAAGTAAGGGCTATTTGACCATGAAGGAGAGTGATGGGGTGCTGTGCCAGATGACCTGGCCTCCACAGTCACCGGACCTGAACCCAATCGAGATGGTTTGGGGTGAGCTGGACCGCAGAGTGAAGGCAAAAGGGCCAACAAGTGCTAAGCATCTCTGGGAACTCCTTCAAGACTGTTGGAAGACCATTTCAGGGGACTACCTCTTGAAGCTCATCAAGAGAATGCCAAGAGTGTGCAAAGTAGTAATCCAAGCAAAAGGTGGCTACTTTGAAGAACCTAGACTATGACATATTTTCAGTTGTTTCACACTTGTTTGTTATGTATATAATTCCACATGTGTTAATTCATAGTTTTGATGCCTTCATAGTCATGAAAATAAAGAAAACTCTTTGAATGAGAAGGTGTGTCCAAACTTTTGGTCTGTACTGTATATAATATCCATTATATCTCCCATTACTAACTAGGTTAGACAGGTTATTTAGCTATTTGTGTATCTGTATATATTGTGTTAGTGATACTGTTAAGCATTGTTTATTTGATAAAAAAACAAGGTTAGGCTACTTTCACACTAGTGTTCGGATGTCCGCTCGTGAGCTCCGTTTGAAGGGGCTCACGAGCGGCCCCGAACGCATCCGTCTGGCCCCAATGCATTCTCAGTGGAGGCGGATCCACTGAGAATGCATCCGCCTGCCAGCGTTCAGCCTCCGCTCCGCTCAGTGAGCGGACACCTGAACGCTGCTTGCAGCGTTCGGGTGTCCGCCTGGCCGTGCGGAGGAGAGCGGATCCGTCCAGACTTATAATGGAAGTCAATGGGGACGGATCCGCTTGAAGATGACACAATATGGCTCAATCTTCAAGCGGATCCGTTCCCCATTGACTTTCAATGTAAAGTCTGAACGGATCCGCTCAGACAACTTTCACACTTAGAAAATTTTCTAAGTTTTAATGCAGACGCATCCGTCTGCATTATCGGAGCGGATCCGTCTGATGAAACATCAGACGGATCCGCTCCGAACGCTAGTGTGAAAGTAGCCTTAGTTGGGTGTGCTCGCTGACCTGATATATATAATATGTATTTAGATATCTTATATAGCATATCTTTTTTCTTTATAATAAACTTGTATTTGGATCAGAAACAGGTTCACATCTGATGCCATAAGAAAAGAAAGATCTTCCATATACAGAGCAGATAACAAAAAAAAAATGTTGATACATCTTATCAAGATCAAGACATTTTCAAAATGGCATGAGATAAAATTAAATAAAATAAATCACATCCTGATCAATATTTTTTTTTAATATGTAAAACCCTTCCCTTCCCCCCTCCCCCAAAAACATAAACCCACAGCACTGTGAGGAGACCAGACCCAGAGACTAAACTGCCAATTTACCTAACCTATTGGCTATTTGTTCCTCCATAAACCAAGTAGTTCCAACAAATGGTTTCATCACCTCTCTGATTTCATGTACTGTAAGCGTATTTTCAATAAACTTTTTCCATTTTTGAAAGAAATTCTTTGCGGCTTTTTCTTTGTTTCTTTCAGTATCTAGTCTATCCATATACATAAGCTTTTTCATTATTCCAATCAATTCATCTAGAGTGTGTAATTGGGGTTGTAACCACGTTCTAAAAATACACTTTTTGGCTGCTAATAACAAAATATGTGGTCCCTTAATGCTCGCTATGTTTGTTGAGTCTGTATCCTGATCTCTGGGAATGAACAGGAAGATACATTGTTGAGGCACATCACGAACTTCAACTTCCGAAGTTGTCTTAACATAATCACATATTTGCCCCCAAAATGATCTCAAAAGGTCATATCCCCACAACCCATGTAATAAGTCTGCTTTCCGTAACCCACATTTAGTGCAATTTCTCAAATAGTGAGCCTGGAGCATTGCTATATGACAGGTCAAAAGCATATGTTGCTTTATGAATTATTCTGAATTGGGTTTCCCTCTACTGTTCATTGTTGATAGCTGAACGAATCTTATCCATTCCCTCTCTAATTTTAAAGGGTATAGTATTATCATCTAATATGGCCTCCCTCCCTTTAAAGACAGTTTGCGCCACCCCTCAAAGTTGGGCATCACAGAGTCTTCTGTAAATGGAAGAAAGCGAATCAGTTCCAGTTTCAGTGCCCATCAAGCCATCAAAACGAATGAGATTGTTTTCCGTCCCCAGGGAACTGGATTGGGCTGCACAAAATGCCGTCATCTGTAGAAACTGTAAATAATGTTTTGACGAAAGCTGGAACCTATTCTGTAATTCCTCCCAAGAGATCAGGTTTGCCCCCGAGTGATCCAGTATGTCCCTGAGAGTCTTAATACCCTTCTGCCTCCATTCTTTGAATAATTTGTTATTATGGCCTTGCTGAAAGGATGGAAGTGTCCACAATGGCATGTAAGCCGAGATATACATGGGAAGCTTATACAACTTTCTGATATGTCTCCATGTTGCCAACGTATCCCTAATTTGTGAAACATTTTTTGCAATGCCCTGCAAATCATAAGGTGCCACTAGTTCCTGTTCCAGATACCTACTTGAGTAGTTAGATGTTCCCCAGACCCAATCCCCAATGTGCCTAAATATTGCTGCCAAATTGTATCCTCTGATATTAGGTAGTTGTAGACCTCCCTCCCACTTTAGAAGACATAACTTTTTGTATGCTATCCGAGGCCTTTTTTTTTCCCACAAGAATTCAACAAAAGCCGTTTGTAGCCTACAGACATCGACATGTTTCAGCAGTAAAGGAATAGTTTGCATTGGGTACAACAACCTAGAAAAACTGGTCATTTTCACTAATTGTGCCCTGCCCAGAAGGGACAATGGGAGATCTTTCCATCTCTGCAATTCCTGAACTATTTTGTTTATCAGAGGGGTATAATTTAGTTTATACATCATAGCAGGGTTTCTCCCAATTTTTATCCCCAGATACTTTATACATTCTCTCACCACTGAGATCAAATCTATTTCCTGTAACAGTGATCTTCCTCCCCCAATCTGCAACAATTGGCATTTGGTAACATTTATTTTGTACCCCATGAAATGATTCACCCCATTAAGGGTCTCTAGCACCTTAACCAAATCTTTGGTCAGATCATTCATAAATATTAACATATCGTCTGCAAAGCAAGCTATTTTTACCTCTTGTTTCCCTATTTTTATTTCTTCATAAATATCAGACCTCAATAGATGTAGGACTAATGGTTCCAATGCTATATCAAATAGGAGCGGTGAGAGCGGATGCCCCTGTCTTGTCCCTTTCTGAAACTTGATCGGAGCAGACAAGAACCCAGGGAGGCAGATTCTAGCCTGGGGGGAAGTGTATATTGCTTGAACAAAGGCATGAAAGCCTCCCCTTATTCCCATTCGGTTCAGAACCAACCCCAGCCACTCCCAAGTTACATTATCAAAAGCCTTTTCGGCATCTATCGTCAAAAGAGCCTGAGGTCCTCCTTTCTTAGGGTGTTTTTGTTTTGTTACCCAATCCTGTACTGCCAGTACTGTACGTATGTTTATAGTGGCTGAACGACCTTTTACAAATCCCACTTGATGGTGACCAATTAATTTAGGTAGGATGTCCACCAGTCTATTTGCCATTATTTTAGCAAGGATCTTCAGATCTTGGTTAGGCAAGGAGATTGGTCTATAGGACCCCGGATGTGTTAGATCCTTATCCGGTTTAGGTATAAATTTGATGTGCGCCACTTTCCCTGATGGCATAACACTTTGACCCTGTAGAATCGAATTAATGACAACAGATTGGGGGCTAATTTATAAAACTCAGCCGGGAATCCATCTGGGCCTGCGGTTTTCCCGTTATGCAAGGATTTAATGACAGACAGAATTTCTTGCTCAGTGATTTGGGCATTCAGGATTGCTAGATCCTCCTCCCCTACCCTCGGTAAGGATATGTTATCTAATAAAACACTTTTCCACCTTGCGCGTCATAGGGGTCCTGAGTATATAATTTTTCATAGTAGTCCCTGAAGATTAGTAATGTGTCTCTCGGGTCATTTGTCACTCTGCCTCCACCTGACTTAAGTCTTGGCATTGGTTGTTGAGGTCTCCTCCCTTTTGCCAGTCTGGCTAATAGTTTGCCTGCCTTGTCACCGTACCTGAAGAAGTACGCTGAGGTGTGATTAGCATATATCCTTTCTAGCTTTTCTGAATAATGGTCAAAGTTGTGCTTAGCTGTCACCCATTCGACCTTGTTTTGCCCTGTGGGACTCTGCAAAAATGCGGTATAAAGTCTCCTCAAGGAGCTAGTGGCATCTAGAAATGTAGTTTTCGCCTTTTTTCTGGGCCGAAGTATATGAGATGATTCTTCCTCTCTCACCGCATCCCAAAACAAAGCCCTATGCTGCTTTTTAGTCTCCATATATTCCCACCACCACCCCAGAAGTCTGTTTTTAAAATCCTCATCAGTGGCTAGATATCCAGACAAACGCCATATAAAGTATTGGCCTTTAGGGCTGACTTCTTGTAGCTGCAGGACCTATCTCCACCCCCTGTACTCTCGGTATCAGGTGACTAGTTCCTAAGAAATAATCAATCCGTGACCAAGCTTGTTGAGAGTGTGAGAAATGTGTAAATTCCCTTTCGATGGGGTTAGAGTACTTCCATATATCAGTAAGCCCAGTGGCCTCCAATAGGGTAGGGAGAAGGGGAGATGCCGTAACTCCCATCCTGACATCAGTTCTTGTCCTCTTCCTGTCCTCAGAGACCACATTTACTGTGTTCAAGTCTCCTCCCACCAACACAAGGCCTTGCGTTCCCTGCATAATATGTCTTTCTAGGTCATGAAAGAAAGAATTAGCTTGTGCATTTGGTGCATATACATTATACAGTATATTACCATTAATCCCACTGGCGTTTCCAATGTCACTCTAGCTAGTCGCCCTTTTCCATCATCTTCTGTAGTAATTACCTTATATTGTAACTTTTTATGTAGCAAGAGGAGCACCCCTGCCTGCCTTCCTTCAGACGAGGAACCCAAAACTTCACCTACCCATAATCCTCCAGAAATCACTTTCTTCTAAGTCGGTCTCTTGTAATAGTACTATGTCAGCTTTAAGCCTTTTTAGATGTCTAAGTACCATTAATCTCTTATGAGGTGATCTCAGACCTTTTACATTCCATGTGACTATACGTACCATCTTTTAAAATTATGTGATACCGTTCAATCTCCTCCCTCGGGTCACCCACAGTGCTGTAAACAAGGTCTTCCCCCAAGACAGAACTTAACAAACGGAAACCACCTTTCCATCTCACCAACGAAAGCATTTTCTTTTAGACTTCACTTTTTTCTCGCATTCAAAAGAGACTTTGCTATCTCTACTCCTATCTTTTCCTTACTGTCCTGTTAACAATTTACCATATCTGCTCCGCCTTCAAGCCAAGTGTCTGGAAATAGTCGGCCCTAAAACAATCCTCAACATTTCTGCATACAGGTGAAACTCGAAAAATTTGAATATTGTGCAAAGTTCATTTATTTCAGTAATGCAACTTAAAAGGTGAAACTAACATACGAGATAGACTCATTACATGCAGAGTGAGATATTTCAAGCCTTTATTTGTTATAATTTGGATGATTATGGCTTACAGCTTATGAAACCCCAAAGTCACAATTTTGAGGTACCCTTTGCTTAGGGGATATGGATTAATTAACTGAGTAGAGTGTGACACTTTGAGCCTAGAATATTGAACCTTTTCATAAAATTCTAATTTTAAGCTGCATTAAAGCAATTCCTTTTCATTTGCATTACTGAAATAAATGGACTTTTGCACGATATTCAAATTTTTCAAGTTTCACCTGTACATCCTCAATAACCACTGAACCTCTCTCTTCCTTTTACATTCCCCCTCATGTTAACCAACTGCAGTTAGTATCAGGGTTTCTGTACCCTATTTCATTATCTAAGCATCTGAACTAACCCAGAATATACATTCAAATATAATGTTATATAGGGTCGATTCAGCAAGTAAAATAAAATAAAAGTAAGAGAGCCCCAGGCAAAATAAGAACAAGAATACTTAGTCCCTGTCTCTGTTGGAGTCTTCCCGATCTCTTTCTCTCCATCTACTGGGTGATCTGGACGACTGGGATGCGATTGGATCATGTTGAGATGGATTATGACAATAAAGGTATATATTGAAAACCGGCGCTCTACCGGCCACGGACCAGGAAGACAACACACCCCTCTCCATCCAGAACACAACGCCCCCCCTCTCTATTTGCACACCAATACAATTTGAGAAACAAACAAGAATACCACAATCAAGAACACACACCACGACAATATTACAAATCCCCACAAACAAAGTACCAACACACGAACCACAACTACAGACAAGAGAACCCACGGAGACAACACTACAGACAACAGACACAAGAAGAAAGAGTAAGACACGGAGAGGACAACGAAAAAAGAAGATACCCCAACAGACACTAGAAGAATCAATAACAACAAAGAATGACAACTAGGGATGAGCAAACCCGAACTGTATAGTTCGGGTTCGTACCGAATTTTGGGGTGTCCGTGACACGGACCCGAACATTTTCGTAAAAGTCCGGGTTCGGGTTCGGTGTTCGGCGCTTTCTTGGCGCATTTTGAAAGGCTGCAAAGCAGCCAATCAACAAGCATCATACTACTTGCCCCAAGAGGCCATCACAGCCTTGCCTACTATTGGCATGGCTGTGATTGGCCAGTGCAGCATGTGACCCAGCCTCTATATAAGCTTGGGTCACGTAGCGCTGCACGTCACTCTGCTGATTCAAGCATAGGGAGAGGTTGCTGCTGCGAGATTAGGCAGATTAACTCCTCCAAAAGACTTAATTCAGTGATCGATCTCCAGCTGTGGATCATTGAAGTGCTGATATTGAATTGCTCACTTTTTTTAGGCTGCCCAGAGCGTTTTTATATCACTTTTTTCTGGGGTGATCGGCGGCCATTTTGTGGCTTGTGGTGCGCCAGCACAAGCTACCACCAAGTGCATTTAACCATCAATAGTGTGGTTATTTTTTGCTATATCCTACATCAGGTGCAGGCTGAGCCTGTGTCACCCAAGTGCATTTAACCATCAATAGTGTGGTTATTTTTTGGCCATATACTACATCAGGTGCAGGCTGAGCCTGTGTCACCCAAGTGCATTTAACCATCAATAGTGTGGTTATTTTTTGGCCATATACTACATCAGGGGCAAGTTGAGCCTGTCACCCAGTGCCTAAAAAATAGCCCTGACATTTATATTCCTCCAAATCAGTACTCTTTTAGCTGGTCAAATAATTTGTAGTGACCGTAAAAGCACAGTTTTTGTTCTGGGTTGAAAAACTATTCCCAAATTTGCCATTTTCAAAATTAGTAGTTTCTGCTATATCAGGTCTACTTTAAATCTATCCCAAAAAGGGTATATTAGATTCAAGGTGCTGATAGTGTCATTCTGAAAAACTTAACACACACGCTACAGTGCAGATACAAGTCTAATTCTGTGATTAAAGGTATACCTGTCAGACAGCGCCTAAAAAATAGCCCTGACATTTATATTCCTCCAAATCAGTACTGTTTTAGCTGGTCAAATTATTTGTAGTGACCGTAAAAGCACAGTTTTTGTTCTGGGTTGAAAAAGTATTCCCAAATTTGCCATTTTCAAAATTGTGGTGAACGGGAACAATGAGGAAAACATCTAGTAAGGGACGCGGACGTGGACATGGTCGTGGTGGTGTTAGTGGACCCTCTGGTGCTGGGAGAGGACGTGGCCGTTCTGCCACAGCCACACGTCCTAGTGTACCAACTACCTCAGGTCCCAGTAGCCGCCAGAATTTACAGGGATATTTGGTGGGGCCCAATGCCGTTCTAAGGATGGTAAGGCCTGAGCAGGTACAGGCATTAGTCAATTGGGTGGCCGACAGTGCATCCAGCACGTTCACATTATCTCCCACCCAGTCTTCTGCAGAAAGCGCACAGATGGCGCATGAAAACCAAGCCCATCAGTCTGTCACATCACCCCCATGCATATCAGGGAAACTGTCTGAGCCTCAAGTTATGCAGCAGTCTCTTATGCTGTTTGAAGACTCTGCTGCCAGGGTTTCCCAAGGGCATCCACCTAGCCCTTCCCCAGGGGTGGAAGAGATAGAATGCACTAACGCACAACCACTTATGTTTCCTGATGATGAGGACATGGGAATACCACCTCAGCACGTCTCTGATGATGACGAAACACAGGTGCCAACTGCTGCGTCTTTCTGCAGTGTGCAGACTGAACAGGAGGTCAGGGATCAAGACTGGGTGGAAGACGATGCAGGGGACGATGAGATCCTAGACCCCACATGGAATGAAGGTCGTGCCACTGACTTTCACAGTTCGGAGGAAGAGGCAGTGGTGAGACTGAGCCAACAGCGTAGCAAAAGAGGGAGCAGTGGGCAAAATCAGAACACCCGCCGCCAAGAGACTCCGCCTGCTACTGACCATCTGGGACCGAGCACCCCAAAGGCAGCTTCAAGGAGTTCCCTGGCATGGCACTTCTTCAAACAATGTGCTGACGACAAGACCCGAGTGCTTTCCACGCTGTGCCATCAGAGCCTGAAGCGAGGCATTAACGTTCTGAACCTTAGCACAACCTGCATGACCAGGCACCTGCATGCAAAGCATGAACTGCAGTGGAGTAAACACCTTAAAAACAAGGAAGTCACTCAGGCTCCCCCTGCTACCTGTTCTGCTGCTGCCGCCTCGGCCTCTTCTGCTGCTGCCGCCGCCTCGGCCTCTTCCTCCGCCTCTGGAGGAACGTTGGCACCTGCCGCCCAGCAAACATGGGATGTACCACCAACACCACCACCTGCGTCACCAAGCATCTCAACCATGTCACACGGCAGCGTTCAGCTCTCCATCTCACAAACATTTGAGAGAAAGCGTAAATTCCCACCTAGCCACCCTCGATCCCTGGCCCTGAATGCCAGCATTTCTAAACTACTGGCCTATGAAATGCTGTCATTTAGGCTGGTGGACACAGACAGCTTCAAACAGCTCATGTCGCTTGCTGTTCCACAGTATGTTGTTCCCAGCCGCCACTACTTCTCCAAGAGAGCCGTGCCTTCCCTGCACAACCAAGTGTCCGATAAAATCAAGTGTGCACTGTGCAACGCCATCTGTGGCAAGGTCCACCTAACCACAGATACGTGGACCAGTAAGCACGGCCAGGGACGCTATATCTCCCTAACTGCACACTGGGTAAATGTAGTGGCGGCTGGGCCCCAGGCGGAGAGCTGTTTGGCGCACGTCCTTCCGCCGCCAAGGATCGCAGGGCAACATTCTTTGCCTCCTGTATCCTCCTCCTCCTACTCAGCTTCCTCCTCCTCTTCTTCCACCTGCTCATCCAGTCAGCCACACACCTTCAGCACAGCCCGGGGTAAACGTCAGCAGGCCGTTCTGAAACTCATATGTTTGGGGGACAGGCCCCACACCGCACAGGAGTTGTGGCGGGGTATAGAACAACAGACCGACGAGTGGTTGCTGCCGGTGAGCCTCAAGCCTGGCCTGGTGGTGTGCGATAATGGGCGAAATCTCGTTGCAGCTCTGGGACTAGCTGGTTTGACGCACATCCCTTGCCTGGCGCATGTGCTGAATTTGGTGGTGCAGAAGTTCATCCGCAACTACCCCGACATGTCAGAGCTGCTGCATAAAGTGTGGGCCGTCTGTTCGCGCTTCCGGCGTTCACACCCTGCCGCTGCTCGCCTGTCTGCGCTACAGCGTAACTTCGGCCTTCCCGCTCACCGCCTCATATGCGACGTGCCCACCAGGTGGAACTCCACCTTGCACATGCTGGACAGACTGTGCGAGCAGCAGCAGGCCATAGTGGAGTTTCAGCTGCAGCACGCACGGGTCAGTCGCACTGCGGAACAGCACCACTTCACCACCAATGACTGGGCCTCCATGCGAGACCTGTGTGCCCTGTTGCGCTGTTTCGAGTAGTCCACCAACATGGCCAGTGGCGATGACGCCGTTATCAGCGTTACAATACCACTTCTATGTCTCCTTGAGAAAACACTTAGGGCGATGATGGAAGAGGAGGTGGCCCAGGAGGAAGAGGGGTCATTTTTAGCACTTTCAGGCCAGTCTCTTCGAAGTGACTCAGAGGGAGGTTTTTTGCAACAGCAGAGGCCAGGTACAAATGTGGCCAGACAGGACCCACTACTGGAGGACGAGGATGAGGAGGAGGTGGAGGAGGATGAGGATGAAGCATGTTCACAGCGGGGTGGCACCCAAAGCAGCTCGGGCCCATCACTGGTGCGTGGCTGAGGGGAAACACAGGACGATGACGAAACGCCTCCCACAGAGGACAGCTTGTCCTTACCTCTGGGCAGCCTGGCACACATGAGCGACTACATGCTGCAGTGCCTGCGCAACGACAGCAGAGTTGCCCACATTTTAACGTGTGCGGACTACTGGGTTGCCACCCTGCTGGATCCCCGGTACAAAGACAATGTGCCCACCTTACTTCCTACACTGGAGCGTGATAGGAAGATGCGCGAGTACAAGCGCACGTTGGTAGACACGCTACTGAGAGCATTCCCAAATGTCACAGGGGAACCAGTGGAAGCCCAAGGCGAAGGCAGAGGAGGAGCAAGAGGTCGCCAACGCAGCTGTGTCACGGCCAGCTCCTCTGAGGTCAGGGTTAGCATGGCAGAGATGTGGAAAAGTTTTGTCACCACGCCACAGCTAACTGCACCACCACCTGATACGGAACGTGTTAGCAGGAGGCAACATTTCACTAACATGGTGGAACAGTACCTGTGCACACCCCTCCACGTACTGACTGATGGTTCGGCCCCATTCAACTTCTGGGTCTCCAAATTGTCCACGTGGCCAGAGCTAGCCTTTTATGCCTTGGAGGTGCTGGCCTGCCCGGCGGCCAGAGTTTTGTCTGAACGTGTATTCGGCAGGGGGCGTCATTACAGACAAACGCAGCCGCCTGTCTACAGCCAATGTGGACAAGCTGACGTTCATAAAAATGAACCAGGCATGGATCCCACAGGACCTGTCCATCCCTTGTGCAGATTAGACATTAACTACCTCCCCTTAACAATATATTATTGTACTCCAGGGCACTTCCTCATTCAATCCTATTTTTATTTTCATTTTACCATTATATTGTGGGGCAACCCAAAGTTGAATGAACCTCTCCTCTGTCTGGGTGCCGGGGCCTAAATATGTGACAGTGGCCTTTTCCAGTGGTGGGTGACGTGAAGCCTGATTCTCTGCTATAACATGAAGACTGATTCTGTGCTGACATGAAGCCAGATTCTCTGTTACGGGACCTCTCTCCTCTGCCTGGGTGCCTGGGCCTAAATATGTGACAGTGGCCTGTTCCAGTGGTGGGTGACGTGAAGCCTGATTCTCTGCTATGACATGAAGACTGATTCTGTGCTGACATGAAGCCAGATTCTCTGTTACGGGACCTCTCTCCTCTGTCTGAGTGCCGGGGCCTAAATGTGTGACAGTGGCCTGTTCCAGTGGTGGGTGACGTGAAGCCTGATTCTCTGCTATGACATGAAGAGACTGATTCTGTGCTGGCATGAAGCCAGATTCTCTGCTATGGCATGAAGAGACTGATTCTCTGCTGACGTGAAGCCAGATTCTCTGCTATGGGACTTCTGTCCAATTGATATTGGTTAATTGTTTTTTTTTTTTTTTTTTATTCATTTCCCTATCCACATTTGTTTGCAGGGGATTTACCTACATGTTGCTGCCTTTTGCAGCCCTCTAGCTCTTTCCTGGGCTGTTTTACAGCCTTTTTAGTGCCGAAAAGTTCGGGTCCCCATTGACTTCAATGGGGTTCGGGTTCGGGTTCGGGACGAAGTTCGGGTCGGGTTTGGATCCCGAACCCGAACATTTCCGGGAAGTTCGGCCGAACTTCTCGAACCCGAACATCCAGGTGTTCGCTCAACTCTAATGACAACAAAACAGTAATAAACCTCAGCACAAAAAATTTGACACTACCACAACTGAACCTCCTAAACAAAGGATTTAAATTTGCCCCAACCACAAAAATAAACAAATTTCATACATTCATTGGAATAGAGAAATTCATCAGAAAACTCTGCCTAAAAAAAATACTTCAGAAAAAACCCAATCACATCAAATACGATAACAGCCACAACCCACAAACACACAGAATTAAAACCCAAATCAACCAAATTCCGCAGACAAGAAATTAGCCAAGAAATAGCCACATTTAGAAAGTGTGTGGAATCCGACATCAGATGATTAAAACATAAAAAAATCTGAAATAATCAAGAAATTCATGCAATCAAACAACTACAAATACAGAAAGACATCATTATTCGCCCCGCAGATAAGGGAGGAGCAACCGTAGTTTTAGACAAAGAGCAATACGAAATGGAATGTCTCAGATTACTGTCAGAAAACACCACATACCAGAAACTCAACAAAGATCCCATCGACTCATATGGCCAAATATTGAAAGACTACTGCCAGAAAGGAGTAGATAACAATTTTCTACTTGAACAAGAAGCAAAATTTATCCTAAACACACAACAAAGACTCCCGATATTTTATTGCCTACCCAAAGTTCCCAAAAGTTTAGAGAACCCACCAGGCCGCCCAATAATTTCCGGAATAGGATCATTCACATCAAATCTTTCACAACATATCGACAGACTACTTCAACCAGTTGTCAAAAATACAAACACATACATCAAAGACAGTACACAGATAATCAAAACAATGGAAAACATAGAGTACAACCCAAACTGGATCCTAGGCACTCTAGACGTCCAGTCTTTATATACAATAATAGACCACAAACACGGCATCGAAGCCATGACTATACAACTAGAAAAAAGCAACGAATTCCAAAAAGAACAAATAAGCTACATAGCTGAAGGTGTTGAATTAATCTTAAGACACAATTACTTCTCCTTTAACTCCGTCTACTACCTACAGACCAGGGGCACAGCCATGGGCACCAGATTCGCCCCCAGCTATGCAAACCTCTTCATGTCACAATGAGAGGATGACCACATACAGCATCGGCTGGGGACGGATCTGGTGCTATGGTAACCAAATAAACCTACAATTCACAGCCAATATAAACAAAACGGAAATAGAATTTCTAGATTTAAATATCAAAGTAGAAAACAATAAACTCACCTGCTGCACCTTCCACAAACCAACAGCAAAAAACAGTTTCATCCTCTACTCCAGCTGCCACCACCCAAGATGGCTCAATAACATACCCGAGAGCCAATTCAGACGTCTGAGACGCAACTGCACTAAAGACGACACATTTGAGAAAGAGGCTGAGATCCTAAAAGCACAATTCATTGAAAAAGAATACCCCTCAACCAAAATCGAGACATCCCTCACAAAGGTAAGAAAACTAAATAGAACCTCCTTCTTCAACGACAACCCTGAGAACAAAACAAAAACACAAACAAACGAAACCCCAAAGCTGATACTACCTTTCAGCACACAACACAAAAATATCGAAAAAATTATCAACACCCATTGGCACCACATTCAAAAGGACAAAACGATAGGCCCCTCCATCTCCACAAAACCTCACATCATATATACAAGGGCCCCAAACCTAGGCCTAAAAATTGCGCCTTCTGTCAAAACACAACAGAAAAAACAAAACCTCACAATAAATACATGGCAAAAACTCAAAGGATTCTACAGATGCAACCAATGCTCCAATTGTAAAATTACTTAATTTAAGAAAAAAACAGAAAGAGTACAATCCACAACCACAACACTAGAACACGAAATAAAGGAATTCCTCACCTGCAGCAGCACAAATTTAATCTACATCATCACTTGTCCCTGTAAAAAACAATACATCGGCAGAACAAAAAGAACTTTAAAAAAACGAATATCAGAACATATAAACAATATCAAAAAAGGTTTCGAAACTCACTCACTCTCCAAACACTTCAAAACACACCACAAACAAGACCCATCAGGACTATCTTTTGCAGCACTGGAAAAAGTAAAAACAGACTGGAGAGGAGGAAACCACATAGCCAAGATGTCCCGCATAGAATCAAAGTTCATTTTCGAGTTCAACACAATTATACCGGGGGGCCTAAACGCCGATTTCGAACTATTCGGGTTCCTATAAATCATCCCTGGAGTGGCTGCCCCCGCTCGACTCGCGGTAGGCGTCCGGCTGCTTACCAGCACCCTTACCGCCACTCGATACGTGGCCGCCACCCCGCCACCACTAAAACAGCAAATAGAAAATTCATCTAAAATACCACCAAAAAGATTGAGAAATTCACCATCACACACTGAAAAATACCAAACGAGAATCATACAACCCAAAACTGGATCCCATAACTGGATCCATGTCTTGGACCCAAAAAATCTTTAATCCAAAAAACCTTTAACCCAACCATGGGTCCAAAAATAAAAATGAGCACAAAAACCACAGAGAACACACACACCACTAAAAGATTGAAATTCCCCCACTAACACACATCACGGAATACACCACCCCAACCACCCTCAAAAGACGTCACCACTTCACATAACACTTCCTAGACATTGAATCAACCCAAAAAAATGCACCATTGAAAAAACGCAGCGATACCGCAGGAAGCAGAAAAACCACAGAACCCAAACAAGGGTGCCCAGATATTAAATATGCCCAAAATCCAAAAACACACCACCGACAAAATACCCAACTAGACCCAACCCTTGGACCAAAAGAACTAACCTACAAAATTTACCCCAATCATAGGTTCCAAATACACAAACGAACACAAAAACTACATAGGACCATACACACACGCCCAAAAAATCCCCCACCAGCACACATCACGGAACACACCACCCCAACCACCCACATCGCCTGTCACCAACGTCACCACTAGACACACCCCCCACCAACACACACACCTACACACACAATCCTTAAAAGACACCACCTCACATAACACTCCCTAGACATTGAACATGCCTACAATCAAAATCACCCCAAAATACCCAAAAAACGCATTATTGAAAAAACGCACCACTGAAAACGCACCATTGAAAAAACGCAGCAGTGTTGCAGGAAATATAAAAACCACAGAACCCCAACATGGATCCCCAGATATCAAATATACCCAAAAATAACAGCAATTTAAAATACACACCACCGACAGAATACGCAACACTAATCACATAATTCAAAATCGGATCCCAAAACCGCATCCAAATCTTGGACCAAAAAATTGAGCAAAATGAGCAAACACCACATAGGCCAACACCCACACCACCAAAAAAGATTCTATTTCCCCCACTAGCACTTATCACGGAACACACCACCCCAACCACCCACACTGCCTGTCACCAACGTCACCACTAGACACACTCCCCACCAACATACACACCAACACGCTTACCCTTAAAAGACATCACCACCCCACACAACACTCCCTAGAATACCAACTGAAAAAAACGCACCATTGGAAAAAACGCAGCAGTACTGCAGGAAAAACATAAACAAAAACCACACAAGGTTTCTTAGATATCAAATATGCCCAAAAAACAAAACTAATCTAAAAAACGCACCACCGACAGAAAACACAACAGTACCGCAGGAAAGACTAAAAAATACAGAACCCTGATCAAATTAGAGACCACAAGCTAATAAAGAACCAACCATTGAAAAAACGCAGCGGTTCCAGAGACAACACAAAAACCACAGAACCCAAACCAGGGTCCCCAAATAGGCCCAAAAACAAAAACGCACCATTGGCAGAAAACGCAACGGTACCACAGGAAATACAAAAAACCGTAGAACTAAGATTAAATACCATAAGTCAATAAAGAACTAAAGCAATAACCAGCAAAACATCACACCGTCCATAGCAAAATAAATGCAAACAAAGGAAGACATCCAACTAGCACTTATCCAGACTTTCGATGGAACCATCACACTCAAAAGTTTGGACCATGCAAAATGAGATCCAGTCCAGGTCTTTGAAAGATCCACAAGCAGTATAAAAGGCAATACAATGGCAGTCAGAGGGCTACCACTGATGAAGAAGGCAGCTAAGTCCTTCGAAACGCGTCTGGTGACTTCCCTCTAAACCTGCAAGAAATCCCACCCTGGAAGCGCTTCCAAATAACCGATTACATCCGAGTCTTCTGGATCGAAAAAGACCGCCAGCGAAAGTCTTTAAACTAAGTCCGGCAAAAACACGTGAGACGCCAGAGAAGTGACGTCACACCCACGTGGAACGCCAAAAGACCGGGAAACAGACACTGCAGAGTGCAGCAAGGACGCTCAAACAGCCAGGACATCTAGACCTTACAAAGAAGGTAAACAGTCAGGGTGCAGCCCTCTCTAATGTGTGGGACACCACACTAAGTGCAGCACCCGACTGACATACCATTTATATTTTTTATCTTTTTATCTTTTTGCCACTATATATATATTATATATATTTTTCCTTTGTGACCAACATCAGTGATATATAAGACAATTTTTTACGAACTGTATACAAATGGACACAATGACCTACTGAACTCACTGAAGGTGGAAATCACCATCGGACAATCACCGCATTGTCCCACTCCTGCATCTTCTTCGCACATTTTTCCCATTGTGCACCCCCACCTCTGCATATTGCAATTTTCATTTTTTCATTTTTAGAACTTCTACCTTTTATCCTTCATTTTTATCGTATTTTCATAAAAATAAATACGCATTTTTTACTATCATATCTGTGTACATTGCTTCCTTAGTATTACTGATAGATGTAGAGTGCCGGTTTTCAATATATACCTTTATTGTCATAAACCTCCTTTCTGATTGGGTGAATCAGTTCAGAACCAGAGCACCTATACATTGTATTGACCAATAACCTACTTTTTCTTCCTCATGTTGAGATGGATGTCTTCTAGCTGCTGATAAAGATAAGAATCCACTGGAAGAAAGTTCTGTCTAGTTAGAGATGCCCATTGCCAACATAGCTTCTTCCGGAGTCTTGTATATATACACCGGACCCACGTCTTTAAATACCTTCAGAACTGCTGGGAATTGTAAAGCAAATTTCTGTTTCCTCTTTACCAGAACTGAGCAAACCACTATAAAAAGCTCTCCTTTTTCGCGAATCTTCAGCTGAGTAATCCCTGAACAGGAGCAGGTTATGGCCTCTTACTTCTATAGGCTTCCCCTTTTTTTTTTAACTTGCCCAAGATGTCGGCTTTGTCTAAGTAATTAAAGTATTTGACTATGGTCAGACGAGGTCGCAAGATCACATTATTATTCTGTGAGCCTCTTGGTGAGTCTCTTGGTGGGCCAATGCAATGTGCTCTTTACACTATACAAGGGGTATGAAGGCCAAGAGCTCTGGGAATCTCTATGGCACAGATCAAGGAAAGCTGTCCCGGTAGGATCGATTCTGGCAGGCCTATGATACGCAAATTATTTTTTCTTGTCCTGTTATCAAGGTCTTCTACCTTCTCTTGCAGAGCTGTATTAGATTTCAGTATAGTCCGCATCTGGGTCTGCGACTTCTCTAGCTCATCCTCTAGTAGGCTCATACACTGCTCTAACTCTGTTATTTGAGAGGAGTGTTGATAAATGTCAGCCTGCAACTGTGTTAGTGTCGCCTCCACTGTGGCCTCTAAAATTGATTTAATATCTGGGGCAAGTAACTTTTCTACCTCCAGTGCCAGTGTCTTACATGTTATAGCAAGCCCCTTCAGTACCTCTGGCTCCTTGTCCTCCATGTCCTCCTTCGGATCCATGTCAGTTGGTCTGGGGGAAGGCTGTGAGGAAGATCTGGTAGAGAGCATGGCGCGGTCAGACGCTGCCGCCATCTTGCTGCTATGGCTCCGTCTCTTTCTGAGGAGTAACGGGACTCCTGTAGATGTGCCACCTCTGATCAAGAACCTCTCCATCCACTCCTGGAGAGGTGTAGGCAATGCGAACGGGGATTCCTACCCTTTGTAAGGCTCGCCGGTTTGGCCTTCGGCTCTGAGTAGCAGAACTCCTTCCTCCTGCTGCCCTACATGGGCACGCTGAAACAGGAAGTCTAGCCTATCTTTAATAGTGTTACAGTGAGCAAATAAGCTATTTTCTTTTTTTTTCAATTAGAAGTAATTACATCTAATTATATCATTTAGATTTGTTCTTGCGATTCATATATATTGTATTTAAATTTATATGCACATACTGTATATAGGTTTACACCTAAGACAAGTAGGACTTTTATTAGATCTAATTGTGTTCATTCAGCTTTTGTTCTGGTATAGCTATAAATAAAAAAAATATGCATATTAATTAGCTCTAGTGTGTTCACTGACAGTGTTATATTTAAAACATTATAAAAAAAAGTCTCGGAAACTACACTGCAGATGAGACATACACACTGTTTTACTCAGACACTAGGCTGTCTAATAACGATGATCAGTTTTTGCAGCTTTGATGAGAGCAGCACAGAGAGCTCTCACAGTAGTGTGCACACTGGTCGATTAGAGGTGCAGAACTACCAAACCACAAAATCCAGAAATGCCTACCACCAGCTTAGATGTGCCAACTACAAGAACACAAAATTCAAATTTTTATCGCGAATATCAGCACTTCGAGAAACAGCGAAGATGTAGAATATAGTGCTATATATTCGGAATCGCGACTATTCTAGATTTTTTTTTCATCAGTAACCTCCCTTCTTGCTTGTGGGCCAATGAGAAGGCTGCAATATCTTTGTCAGAGCTTAGCAACATCCCTAGCAACCAATAGGAAAGTTGCCTACCCCTTTACTATATAAGAACCTCCCCAGCAACCATTTTCTGCAGTTCTGAGAGAGAGAGAGAGAGAGAGAGAGAGAGAGAGCAGTGACATTGCTGTGCTCGGTGCTTTCATCTGGATCCTATTCCTTATCCAATTACATTAGATAGTTAGCGTTAGTCAGTGTAGGTTAGATAGTGATATAGTGTAGCTGATAGGTTCCAGTGCAGGGTGTTAGGTAGTGTGATAGGAATTACAGTTTCTCTGCTGTCCATACATACATGCTACAGACATAGTGCTGTGATATCACAACAATACTTAGTGCACCAATTAGTAATATCTACTCAGACCTGAAAAATGTGAAGATACATGTATTGTGAAAAAAAAATGCCCATCATTAGTGCCAATTTGCGCAATCGCGAAAATAAGGACGAGATCACGAATTCTAGAATTTGTGAATTTATTGTGAATATTATGTTAAAAATTCATGAAATATCGCAAAAACAAATATTGCTCATCACTAATGCCTACCACCAGCAGAGATATGCGAACTACAAGTGCACAAAATCTTGTCATGCCTACCACCGACAGAGATATGTAGATTGTAAACTTTTGCGGGCAGGGTCCTCTACCCGTCTGTACCAGTCTGTTAATACTTTCTTGTTTATTGTATTTTTATATTAATGGAGAGGAGGCCATTATACATACTATTAATACAGACGGGCCATTATATATTCCAATAATATATTCTTCCCATGTTTGCATGGGTTTACTCCAGGTACTTCGTCTTTCTCCCACACTACAAAGATTGTGAGCCTCACTGCGGACAGCTTGATGCTAATGTCTGTAAAGTGCTGCGGAATATAGTAGCATTATAATATAATATTATTATAATAATAATAATATATATTAATATACAATATGAGTGCATAAAAAAAAAAAATACTGAGGTAGATACATTACATATACTAATTAGAGATGAGCGAATCGAATTCCACGAAGTGGAATTCGATCCAAATTTTAGGATAAATTCGATTCGCCTCGAAGCCGAATTTCCTTGTGCTTCGTGTAAGCGAATCGATTTAACCTGAAATAGTATAAAAAAAAATATTCTTACCTCCTCCATCGGCTGCCGACGTGGTGACTGAATTTAACGCTACATCATCAGGATGGCGGCGGCCGGCCTGCCGCGAGAAAATGGAGTAAGTTTGATTTAATTATTATTATTTTTTAATTTTACACAGTTTTTACACTCAGATGCTGTGATTATGTTTGAACTCGGCATCTGAGCGGTATAATGACGGGGGCGGCGCTATCGCGGCTCCCTGTCATTGCATCCACTACTTACAAAAAAAGGTGCTTTCTGATGAAGCAATTCGTCACGAAGCAAATATTTTTTTTCAATTTGGCGAATCAGCCGAAATCAACTTTGAAAAAATTCGCTCATCTTTAATACTAATTATACAGTAGGAGGCATTATATATACTAATAATACAGAGGGGGTCATTATATATACTAATAATGCCTTGCAGTAACACGCATAGGGAGTCTGCTTTGGTAGTGAAATTGTACTGTGAGTCAGTATGACATGCAGATGACAGGCGTCGCACTTAGAATCACTGCATACTTCACTTATTTGAGCTGTCATAGGGCCAAAACTGACCAAGTAACTTGCGTATGAACTCAGCCTTACAGGTCAATGTTAGCGCCAAGAAGAAGCGCACTCCTTTTACACAGTCATCAGCTGATTCCACATACATATCTATAGAACCTGCTATTAAACCCTTATACAAGTAGAGCCCCCCGACAAAGTGGAGAGGGTGTCACCAGTAAGTTTGTGTTGACGTCACTGATAATTTTGCCCTTCCTCTGATCCGTCAGAACAATAACCCCCAAAAAACTGATCCTGTCTGTGAAGCATCCGCCTTTACTCGGTCAGCATTTGATCAGTTATCCATCAGTATTGCTAATGCAAAAAAAAACAGGAGTGGATACAAAACAGAGATGACATGTGAACGGAATAGTTGCATGTCTTCTGTGTTTTGTACTCGCTCCTGCTTTTATTTATTTTCTTGAACGGGGGAGAAAAAACAACGTTTATTTAACAAACAGGATATTAACACATATAAAGTGCAATACAGAAGGGGCAAAACCACAAGATTTAAAAGACAAACTGAAAAAAACAAAATGCTTCATCAACAAGAATGGATTGACGACCAGTGTAGGGTGACCACGAGGGTAATGCATACAGATCAAGAAATGTATGGAGTTATGGCTGATAACTGGAGGACAGTCCAGCAAACAAGCTGACTCCAGCTCATTCCGTAAAGAGCTGGGTGGCTGATAAGTGGATTCTAAAGTGTCTGAACAAATGTGAGTAAAGACATTGTAATAAATTGTCCACTTCCTCCAACATGACCACGTCCTTTGATTTATGAATATCATTCCATAAAGTCTTAAAGTCCTCTGCGTGGATGGCATAAGAAATGTCCATGTGAGGTTCGACGCACACAGAGAAAACAAGCTCTGTGGCCGACACGTCATACCCGGTCCACATCGCTGCTAGCCACGTAAGGTCCTGAGAACTGATCACCAGATTACCGACACAACAATCAAAGTTTCTTTGGAACCACGTCCCTACGATAGCCGTGAGCAACTCGGAGCCGTTATACAGGAAGAGCGGGAGGCAAGTAAATGTCTTAGGTAACACCTCCAATAGATCGTCCTCTGAGTACGTCCTGCAGAACCAACCTGTCCACACAATCCGGTCCTCTGTGCTTGCCTTGGTGAGTGGAGGCTAGGACGAAATCTGTATGAGCACAGCCAGTGGATCTCTGTCCTTTCCTTTGAGTCCGGGTAAAAAGGAACATTTGGCTTTTAGGTTCAGCTCTGAGCCCACTTCAATGTCAATACCCTTCTGCTTCTCAACAGCTATGTGGGTAGACAGATGCTTGAAATACTCAGTCTGGTGTATGAGAAATTATACATCGGTGTCACGCTGTACAGAGTCCATTGTTTTTGAAGGAGCAAAGCAGCCTGTGCCGGATCCAGAGTTTCCTCCAAGGGGGTGCACTGCAGGATTTTTCTTTGAGACAAGCTTTGCAATGCAGACCGTCGACATGCAGAGGTCAAGCTTCCGGGAGGATACCTCGAGCTGTGAAAAAGACTGCTCCTTCGTGCCGATGACCTACTTCTTGCGGTTAACACCCCATTGGTTGGTGTTTGCATATCCTAGCGAAAAATTATGTTCCCGTTCACTGACTGTAAACAGAGATATTGACAGACAAACGTATCAAACTCTGCCACCATCTTTCTAGGTGCCACGTCTCCAGTCCCTTGACCAGCCAGATTTACCAGCATTTGTTCCAGGACATGAAGCAATAGAATGACATTGTTCATCCCGTAGTCCTGGCAACTGACAAATAACATGGCCTCCTCAAAGGTCCTGAGCAAATGGCAGGTGTTATGCATGAGCTGCCACTGGCTGACATCGAAGTTACACAGGGGACTACTCCTGCCCGTTTGGATCATCAAGAAAACGTTTATGGCCTTTCTCTGTTTGTACAGTCGGTTCAACATATGGAGGATAAATTCCAATGGTTGGAAACGTCGCATATCAGCCTATGTTGGGGGATTCCGTTCTGCCGCTGCAGCTCAAGGAGGTTGTGCTTTGCAGTGTACGAGTGGCTGAAGTGCATGCAAAGTTTCCTGGCCATTTTTAGGATGTCTTGCAGATGGGTGATAGACTTCAGGAACTGCTTGAACCAGATTGAACACGTGTGCCATGCAGGGCGCATGGCTCAGCCATCCTTGACTCAGCACCGACACCATGTTTTTCCCATTGCCGATCACCATGGTTCCGATTTTGAGCTGTCTCAGAGAAAGCCAGGATTCTATTTTTTGCTGAAGGACACGGAGCAGTTCCTTCCCTGTGTGACTCCGTTTGCCCAGACAAACCTGGTGCAGAACAGTGTGAGAGTGATGAGAGGGGTCGCACATGGCTTGTATACACACTACATGGCTCCAACATAATTCTTGGATCTCTACATGAAAATAATGTATTTGGTGTAAATCGCGAGAGGGGCATTGCTGGAGTGGAGACATTAGCTTCACAAGAAATAAAGAGCAGCGAAGTTTACTTTGAAATTTAAAATTTTAACACTGCGTAATTCAGCCCATACAGCAAAAGGATGTGTACAGTCACCCATCAATTTTCCCCAAAAAAGTCAGTTTCACATAACACATTTCACCACTATGTAATTCGGCCCATACCGCATGTTAAGGGGGGCCTATTAATTACCAATATTTATGTCAATACCAATAATTAATATTCCTAAATAGGCGTGACTCATCTACTGTGACCCCACCTATTTATTCCCTTAATATAATATAACATATGCACCCTCGCCTTGCCTGCACGCTGCGCTGAAAGCCTACTGCCTGCGCCTTACTGTACTATAATAATGGACCAGACACTGAGCCCTTAAATAAAAAAAATATTTATTACACAATAGTCTACTAAGATGCTATATCTATATATATCTATAGATCAATGGTTATAGATATATATACATAGACACACACATCACGGTACAGTAAGATTATTACAATAAACACCATACAAACCTAACTACACTAGACAATACACAATTCCCAATTCCCAACCCACACACTATCTATACAATACACTTACATACATTCATTAGCAGCAACCCACCCGCCTGGCTACTCACTGTCCCTACGGGGAAGAAAGGGTATGTAGCCATGAGTACAGGTTCAGGGAATACAGGGTCAATACAGCCCAGCAATGCAAGGGTTAAAGCGGGGCTGTAAACCACACAATCACTGCAGTGTAGGGATAATCACAGTGCAGGGGATGATGGACATAAAGGGGTTAACCCAGGGTTGGACATCAGGGGTTACCTGGGTCAGGGGTATTGGGGCTATTACAGGGGACCAGGATATCAAGGGTAAATACAGCCCAGCAAGGGTATGCTGGGGCTGCACACAGGGAATGCAGGAGAACTGGGGTGCAGGGATTGCAGGGGTTAAGGATATGGGCAGAAGGAGTTAGCAGGGGTAAATGCAGGACAGTGCAATAGAGGTTAATGATACTTAGCCAGTGCTCGTCTCTAGGGAGTTACGCTCGTCCCATGAGAGATCCTCGCTTGCTCATTTTCCTGGGAATGGTTCTCCCTCATCCATGGGGCTGCATGCACTCCACTTCTGTCTCCTCTACCAAGTGTGCCTCTCTTTATGCTCAAATCCCAAGAGTCCTCCCCCCTAGTCCCAAAATGCTGGAAGTAGGGGGATGGAGTTTAGCCATGGGGCAGAGGTGTGGAAACAGGTTCATGATGTCTCTGGTTAGCCACTACAGGACCGCCGTACGCAGGATTGCGTCTTTGCGGCGGCCCTGTTATTCCGAGTGGACGCGCCGGCGCGTCATCTCGTGAGACGTAAGATTTCCTGTGAACGCGCGCACACAGGCGCGCGCGTTCACAGGAACTGCAGGTAATCGAGTGGATCTGCAGCCTGCCAGCGGCGATCATTCGCTGGCAGGCTGTAGATCTGATTTTTTTAACCCCTTAAAGGTATATTAGATGCTGTTTTGATAACAGCGTCTAATATACCCGCTACCTGGTCCTCTGGTGGTCCCTTTTGCTTGGATCGACCAACAGAGGACACAGGCAGCTCTGTAAAGTAGCACCAAACACCACTACACTACACCCCCCTGTCACTTATTAACCCCTTAATAACCCCTTATTAACCCCTGATCACCCCATATAGACTCCCTGATCACCCCCCTGTCATTGATCACCCCCCTGTAAGGCTCCATTCAGACGTCCGTATGTGTTTTGCGGATCCACGGATCCACAAAACACATATGGACGTCTGAATGGTGCCTGACAGGGGGGTGATCAATGACAGGGGGGGTGATCATCCTATATTAGACTCCCTGATCACCCCCCTGTCATTGATCACCCCCCTGTAAGGCTCCATTCAGACATCCGTATGTGTTTTGTGGATCCACAGATCCGCAAAACACATACGGACGTCTGAATGGAGCCTTACAGGGGGGTGATCACCCCATATAGACACCTGATCACCCCCCTGTAAGGCTCCATTCAGACGTCCATATGTGTTTTGCGGATCCACGGATTTGCGGATTCGCAAAACACATACGGACGTCTGAATGGAGCCTTACAGGGGGGTGATCACCCCATATAGACTCCCTGATCACCCCCCTGTCATTGATCACCCCCCTGTAAGGCTCCATTCAGACGTCCGTATGTGTTTTGCGGATCCACGGATCCGCAAAACACGGACACTGCGGATCCGCAAAACACGGACACCGGCAATGTGCTTTCCGCATTTTGCGGATCCGCACATTGCCAGAACTATATAGAAAATGCCTTTTCTTGTCCGAAATTGCGGACAAGAATAGGACATGTTCTATAGGCTCTACAAAAAAAGCAATGTTCGCCCGATCAGGCCTGATCTTGTGCGCACACTTGCGTTCAGTCCGCCCCACCGCAGTGACAGAAATTATTTTTTCTGATCACTGCAAAAACACCGTAAAATCGCCGCGGAGCTATAAAAAGATCACTTTTGAGGGGCATGGCGAGTTCATAGAAGATTATTTTTTTGTCACAAGTTAGCGGAAATTGATTTTTTTTGTTTTTGTTTTTTTGTTTTTTCTTACAAAGTCTCATATTCCACTAACTTGTGACAAAAAATAAAATCTCACATGAACTCACCATACTCCTCACGGAATCCAAATGCGTAAAAATTTTTTGACATTTATATTCCAGACTTCTTCTCACGCTTTAGGGCCCCTAAAATGCCAGGGCAGTATAAATACCCCACAAGTGACCCCATTTCGGAAAGAAGACACCCCAAGGTATACGCTGAGGGGCATATTGAGTCCATGAAAGATTGAACTTTTTGTCACAAGTTAGGGGAAAGGGAGACTTTGTGAGAAAAAAAAAAAAAAATCAATTTCCGCTAACTTGTGCCAAAAAAATAAAAATTCTATGAACTCGCCATGCCCCTCACGGAATACCTTGGGGTGTCTTCTTTCCAAAATGGGGTCACATGTGGGGTATTTATACTTCCCTGGCATTTTAGGGGCCCTAAAGCGTGAGAAGAAGTCTGGAATCCAAATGTCTAAAAATGCCCTCCTAAAAGGAATTTGGGCCCCTTTGCGCACCTAGGCTGCAAAAAAGTGTCACACATGTGGTATCGCCATACTCAGGAAAAGTTGGGCAATGTGTTTTGGGGTGTCATTTTACATATACCCATGCTGGGTGAGATAAATATATCGGTCAAATGCCAACTTTGTATAAAAAAAAATGGGAAAAGTTGTCTTTTAGAGAGATATTTCTCTCACCAAGCATGGGTATATGTAGAAAGACACCCCAAAACACATTGCCCAACTTCTCCTGAGTACGGCGATACCACATGTGTGACGCTTTTTTGCAGCCTAGGTGGGCAAAGGGGCCCACATTCCAAAGAGCACCTTTAGGATTTCACAGGGCATTTTTTACACATTTTGATTTCAAACTACTTCTCACGCATTAGGGCCCCTAAAATGCCAGGGCAGTATAACTACCCCACAAGTGACCCTATTTTGGAAAGAAGACACCCCAAGGTATTTTCGTGATGGGCATAGTGAGTTCATGGAAGTTTTTATTTTTTGTCACAAGTTAGTGGAATCTGAGACTTTGTAAAAAAAAAAAAAAAATAATAATCATCATTTTCCACTAACTTGTGACAAAAAATAAAAAGTTCTATGAACTCACTATACCCATCAGCGAATACCTTAGGGTGTCTACTTTCCGAAATGGGGTCATTTGTGGGGTTTTTCTACTGTCTGGGCATTGTAGAACCTCAGGAAACATGACAGGTGCTCAGAAAGTCAGAGCTGCTTCAAAAAGAAATTCACATTTTTGTACCATAGTTTGTAAACGCTATAACTTTTACCCAAACCATTTTTTTTTTACCCAAACATTTTTTTTTATCAAAGACATGTAGAACAATAAATGTAGAGAAAAATTTATATAGAAATGTTGTTGTTTTTAAAAAAATTTACAACTGAAAGTGAAAAATGTAATTTTTTTGCAAAAATTTCGTTAAATTTTGATTAATAACAAAAAAAGTAAAAATGTCAGCAGCAATGAAATACCACCAAATGAAAGCTCTATTAGTGAGAAGAAAATGAGGTAAAATTCATTTGGGTGGTAAGTTGCATGACCGAGCAATAAACTGTGAAAGTAGTGTAGTGCAGAATTGTAAAAAGTGGTCTGGTCATTAAGGGTGTTTAAAGAGGACCTTTCACTAGTTTAAAAACTAAAAACTAACTATATCAGTGGGCAGAGCGGCGCCCAGGGGTCCCCCTGCACTTACTAGTATTTCTGGGCGCCGCTCCGTTCGCCCGGTATAGGCTCCGGTGTGTGCAGCTCCCTCTGTTGTACTGGGCGGAATGCCGGGGGACCCCTGGGCGTGCTCTGCCCACTGATATAGTTCGTTTTTAGTTTTTAAACTAGTGAAAGGTCCTCTTTAAGCTAGGGGAGCTGAGGCAGTTAGAAAGCCCCCTGACAAACGGTGCCAGAGAGTCTGCAATCTCTTTGTCCTGAGGTGACCAGCAAACGAGGCCATCCTACTGTTTAGGGCCTGAACAAAAGAGGACTAGATACTGATCAGCTGTTATCCTACAGGCTATCAGCATAAGTTTTTCTCTAAACATGGGGGATGAACTGTTGATAAGAGTTGATAGGGAATTGAATCTAGGGAATATTTAATACACTTCCCTCTACATATCCCACTTGGCCATTCAATGTCAATATATATATATATATATATAAATATACACACACATATGCACAATTATACCACTTCCCTCTACATATATATATATATATATATATATATATATATATATATATATATATACAGTACAGACCAAAAGTTTGGACACGCCTTCTCATTCAAAGAGTTTTCTTTATTTTCATGACTATGAAGGCATCAAAACTATGAATTAACACATGTGTAATTATATACATAACAAACAAGTGTGAAACAACTGAAAATATGTCATATTCTAGGTTCTTCAAAGTAGCCACCTTTTGCTTTGATTACTGCTTTGCACACTCTTGGCATTCTCTTGATGAGCTTCAAGAGGTAGTCCCCTGAAATAGTTTTCCCTTCTCAGGTGTGCCCTGTCAGGTTTAATAAGTGGGATTTCTTGCCTTATAAATGTGGTTGGGACCATCAGTTGCGTTGAGGAGAAGTCAGGTGGATACACAGCTGATAGTCCTACTGAATAGACTGTTAGAATTTGTATTATGGCAAGAAAAAAGCAGCTAAGTAAAGAAAAACGATTGGCCATCATTACTTTAAGAAATTAAGGTCAGTCAGTCAGCCGAAAAATTGGGAAAACTTTGAAAGTAAGGGCTATTTGACCATGAAGGAGAGTGATGGGGTGCTGCGCCAGATGACCTGGCCTCCACAGTCACCGGACCTGAACCCAATTGAGATGGACCGCAGAGTGAAGGCAAAAGGGCCAACAAGTGCTAAGCATCTCTGGGAACTCCTTCAAGACTGTTGGAAGACCATTCCAGGTAACTACCTCTTGAAGCTCATCAAGAGAATGCCAAGAGTGTGCAAAGCAGTAATCAAAGCAAAAGGTGGCTACTTTGAAGAACCCAGAATATGACATATTTTCAGTTGTTTCACACTTGTTTGTTATGTATATAATTCCACATGTGTTAATTCATAGTTTTGATGCCTTCATAGTCATGAAAATAAAGAAAACTCTTTGAATGAGAAGGTGTGTCCAAACTTTTGGTCTGTACTGTATACACTGCGTGCAGAATTATTAGGCAAATGAGTATTTTGACCACATCATCCTCTTTATGCATGTTGTCTTACTCCAAGCTGTATAGGCTCGAAAGCCTACTACCAATTAAGCATATTAGGTGATGTGCATCTCTGTAATGAGAAGGGGTGTGGTCTAATGACATCAACACCCTATATTAGGTGTGCATAATTATTAGGCAACTTCCTTTCCTTTGGCAAAATGGGTCAAAAGAAGGACTTGACAGGCTCAGAAAAGTCAAAAATAGTGAGATATCTTGCAGAGGGATGCAGCACTCTTAAAATTGCAAAGCTTCTGAAGCGTGATCATCGAACAATCAAGCGTTTCATTCAAAATAGTCAACAGGGTCGCAAGAAGCGTGTGGAAAAACCAAGGCGCAAAATAACTGCCCATGAACTGAAAAAAAAGTCAAGCGTGCAGCTGCCAAGATGCCACTTGCCACCAGTTTGGGCATATTTCAGAGCTGCAACATCACTGGAGTGCCCAAAAGCACAAGGTGTGCAATACTCAGAGACATGGCCAAGGTAAGAAAGGCTGAAAGACGACCACCACTGAACAAGACACACAAGCTGAAACGTCAAGACTGGGCCAAGAAATATCTCAAGACTGATTTTTCTAAGGTTTTATGGACTGATGAAATGAGAGTGAGTCTTGATGGGCCAGATGGATGGGCCCGTGGCTGGATTGGTAAAGGGCAGAGAGCTCCAGTCCGACTCAGACGCCAGCAAGGTGGAGGTGGAGTACTGGTTTGGGCTGGTATCATCAAAGATGAGCTTGTGGGGCCTTTTCGGGTTGAGGATGGAGTCAAGCTCAACTCCCAGTCCTACTACCAGTTTCTGGAAGACACCTTCTTCAAGCAGTGGTACAGGAAGAAGTCTGCATCCTTCAAGAAAAACATGATTTTCATGCAGGACAATGCTCCATCACACGTGTCCAAGTACTCCACAGCGTGGCTGGCAAGAAAGGGTATAAAAGAAGAAAATCTAATGACATGGCCTCCTTGTTCACCTGATCTGAACCCCATTGAGAACCTGTGGTCCATCATCAAATGTGAGATTTACAAGGAGGGAAAACAGTACACCTCTCTGAACAGTGTCTGGGAGGCTGTGGTTGCTGCTGCACGCAATGTTGATGGTGAACAGATCAAAACACTGACAGAATCCATGGATGGCAGGCTTTTGAGTGTCGTTGCAAAGAAAGGTGGCTATATTGGTCACTGATTTGTTTTTGTTTTGTTTTTGAATGTCAGAAATGTATATTTGTGAATGTTGAGATGTTATATTGATTTCACTGGTAAAAATAAATAATTGAAATGGGTATATATTTGTTTTTTGTTAAGTTGCCTAATAATTATGCACAGTAATAGTCACCTGCACACACAGATATCCCCCTAAAATAGCTAAAACTAAAAACAAACTAAAAACTACTTCCAAAAATATTCAGCTTTGATATTAATGAGTTTTTTGGGTTCATTGAGAACATGGTTGTTCAATAATAAAATTAATCCTCAAAAATACAACTTGCCTAATAATTCTGCACTCCCTGTATATGTATATATATGGGCCCCTTTATATGGCCAACAGGGATATATATTTCCTGTATGGCCGTGTATATATTGGCCCTGTATGGCAAGTGGGGACATATGTATGTCCCCTGTATGTGATGCCCCAGGTATATGCGAGTGTGTGTGTGTATATATAGATATGTGTGTATGTATTTGCACACATGTCTATGTATATACACTTATGTCAGCATGACAGTATGTATGTGGGCTTATTGCTGCCCATTCATACCCCCGGTTTTGTATGTATGTATGTGCATATGTTTATAGATGTGCCCCAAGCATTTGTGGATATATATATATCCATAGAAAAGGTCAGGCAGCACTCCTTAATATGCAGCTGTGTGGTGCCCGCGGTAGTCCCTCGATGCAAGACGGATAAACAACACAGAAAATCCGCAGCACTACTTGAAGTAAAAAATTTGCAGTTTATTCACACATGTCGAAAAATGACAACGTTTCGGTTCTCTCACAGAACCTTTCTCAAGTGTATATATATATATATATATATATATATATATATATACACTTGAGAAAGGTTCTGTGAGAGAACCGAAACGTTGTCATTTTTCGACATGTGTGAATAAACTGCAAATTTTTTACTTCAAGTAGTGCTGCGGATTTTCTGTGTTGTTTATCCGTCTTGCATCGAGGGACTACCGCGGGCACCACACAGCTGCATATTAAGGAGTGCTGCCTGACCTTTTCTATGGATATATATATATCCACAAATGCTTGGGGCACATCTATAAACATATGCACATACATACATACAAAACCGGGGGTATGAATGGGCAGCAATAAGCCCACATACATACTGTCATGCTGACATAAGTGTATATACATAGACATGTGTGCAAATACATACACACATATCTATATATACACACACACACTCGCATATACCTGGGGCATCACATACAGGGGACATACATATGTCCCCACTTGCCATACAGGGCCAATATATACACGGCCATACAGGAAATATATATCCCTGTTGGCCATATAAAGGGGCCCATATATATACATATACAGGGAGTGCAGAATTATTAGGCAAGTTGTATTTTTGAGGATTAATTTTATTATTGAACAACAACCATGTTCTCAATGAACCCAAAAAACTCATTAATATCAAAGCTGAATATTTTTGGAAGTAGTTTTTAGTTTGTTTTTATTTTTAGCTATTTTAGGGGGATATCTGTGTGTGCAGGTGACTATTACTGTGCATAATTATTAGGCAACTTAACAAAAAACAAATATATACCCATTTCAATTATTTATTTTTACCAGTGAAACCAATATAACATCTCAACATTCACAAATATACATTTCTGACATTCAAAAACAAAACAAAAACAAATCAGTGACCAATATAGCCACCTTTCTTTGCAAGGACACTCAAAAGCCTGCCATCCATGGATTCTGTCAGTGTTTTGATCTGTTCACCATCAACGCAATGTGCAGCAGCAACGACAGCCTCCCAGACACTGTTCAGAGAGGTGTACTGTTTTCCCTCCTTGTAAATCTCACATTTGATGATGGACCACAGGTTCTCAATGGGGTTCAGATCAGGTGAACAAGGAGGCCATGTCATTAGATTTTCTTCTTTTATACCCTTTCTTGCCAGCCACGCTGTGGAGTACTTGGACGCGTGTGATGGAGCATTGTCCTGCATGAAAATCATGTTTTTCTTGAAGGATGCAGACTTCTTCCTGTACCACTGCTTGAAGAAGGTGTCTTCCAGAAACTGGCAGTAGGACTGGGAGTTGAGCTTGAGTCCATCCTCAACCCGAAAAGGCCCCACAAGCTCATCTTTGATGATACCAGCCCAAACCAGTACTCCACCTCCACCTTGCTGGCGTTTGAGTTGGACTGGAGCTCTCTGCCCTTTACCAATCCAGCCACGGGCCCATCCATCTGGCCCATCAAGACTCACTCTCATTTCATCAGTCCATAAAACCTTAGAAAAATCAGTCTTGAGATATTTCTTGGCCCAGTCTTGACGTTTCAGCTTGTGTGTCTTGTTCAGTGGTGGTCGTCTTTCAGCCTTTCTTACCTTGGCCATGTCTCTGAGTATTGCAAACCTTGTGCTTTTGGGCACTCCAGTGATGTTGCAGCTCTGAAATATGGCCAAACTGGTGGCAAGTGGCATCTTGGCAGCTGCACGCTTGACTTTTCTCAGTTCATGGGCAGTTATTTTGCGCCTTGGTTTTTCCACACGCTTCTTGCGACCCTGTTGACTATTTTGAATGAAACGCTTGATTGTTCGATGATCACGCTTCAGAAGATTTGCAATTTTAAGAGTGCTGCATCCCTCTGCAAGATATCTCACTATTTTTGACTTTTCTGAGCCTGTCAAGTCCTTCTTTTGACCCATTTTGCCAAAGGAAAGGAAGTTGCCTAATAATTATGCACACCTGATATAGGGTGTTGATGTCATTAGACCACACCCCTTCTCATTACAGAGATGCACATCACCTAATATGCTTAATTGGTAGTAGGCTTTCGAGCCTATACAGCTTGGAGTAAGACAACATGCATAAAGAGGATGATGTGGTCAAAATACTCATTTGCCTAATAATTCTGCACGCAGTGTATACACATATCAAAGAAGGGCCAGATACATATATATATCCATATACATACGCCCACCTGACTTCCCTCTACACCGCAAAAGGAGGTGTACAATCACCCATAAATAAAATAAAAAAACCTGTGTCACATAAAGAATTTCACCACTAAGTAAGTCGTTCAATATCGAAAAAGGAGGTGTACATTCACCCATACATTTTCCGAAAAAAAGCCAGTGTCGCATAAAGAATTTCACCACTAAGTACGTTGGTCCATACCGCAAAAGTAGGTGTACATTCACCCATACATTTTCCGAAAAAAAGCCAGTGTCACATAAAGAATTTCACCACTAAGTAAGTTGTTCCGTACCGCAAAGGAGGTGTACATTCACCCATACATTTTCCGAAAAAGAGCAAGGCGTTACCACATATAACTGCACCACTGAACGGCAAGTAGGCCCTTAATTGAGCGGGGTCGCACATGGCTTACATACACTACATGCCTCCAACATAATTCTTGGATCTCTACATGAAAATAATGTATTTGCTGTAAATCGCAAGAGGGGCATTACTGGAGACATTGACTTCATAAGAGATACAGAGCAGCGGAGTTCAGCCACCTCTATGTGTTTCCCGTGGTTTACAGCTCCTGAATTAAAATTGGGGCAACCAGCATCAGCTTCCTCTGATGTGTATGCCTATGGAGTCCTTTTGCTATGGCTTTGCACAGGCAGGGCCGCTGATAGAAATCATGGGGCCCCGTACAGCATACATGACGGGGCCCCCTTCAGCTCCACCCCCTGATCCCTCCTTCAGCCACACCCCTGGCCCCGCCCTTGGCCCCTCCCCAGACGCCGCCTTGAAACAACATGCAGATTTGTCTACAAGTGATATTTATGGCGCTGGGGGGTCGTCTGTGAATGGCGCTGTTATGGAGGGGATCTGTGAATGGCACTGTTATGGAGGGGATCTGTGAATGGCACTTTTATGGAGGGGATCTGTGAATGGCACTTTTATGGAGGGGATCTGTGAATGGCACTGTTATGGAGGGGATCTGTGGATGGCACTGTTATGATGATGCTGAGTGTGATGCTGAGTGTGCACATACATAGCCACCAATCATATCCCGCCCGTAAGGTGACTGATGTGCTGGGGGGCCCTGTAGGCTCATAGAGGACTCAGGAGTACAGTGAGTAGGAGGAAAGCACATTGTCCTCCTGAGTCCTCTATGAGCCCACAGGCCCCCCCCAAAAAAATCCCAATGCTTGCTGCTGCCTTCCCCCATCAATGTACACCAATATATGACTCACTGAAGTGAGTACTCGTGCCAAGCCTGCACGTAGGATGAAACACCAAAGAAAAAAGGCCAGCACAGAAATGAATATATGATTAATCTTTATTATGGTCTCAAACCAGGACCAGAAGTAAAAATACAGATAAAATACAATACATTACAATGTATTGTATTTTATCTGTATTTTTACTTCTGGTCCTGGTTTGAGACCATAATAAAGATTAATCATATATTCATTTCTGTGCTGGCCTTTTTTCTTTGGTGTTTCTTCCCCCATCAAGAATACCCATCCTGATACACATATATGAACTTTTTATTGTCAGACCTCTTACTGTATGTGGCACACAAGTCTGTTTATTCCATCCCCCGGGTTCTATGTCCACTGACCGGAGCGGTCCTTCCTTCATTATGGGCCGGGGTGGGGGGCTGCACTCACTGGCACACTGATGATTTTTCTTGAGGGCGGCAGTCAGATGGCGGGCACTCCGTGCTTGAGCCTGCGCTGTTCCTGCTGTGCCAGCTATACACTGGCCAATCAGCAGCAGGATCTTTGCGCTGCTAAAAGCTGATTGGCCAGTGTGAAATGCAGATGAGCGCAGGCTCAGCCTGGAGGAGGGAGGGAGCCCGCAGCCCGGAGGTCAGACAGGGAGGGGTGGCGTGTCAAGGGGGGGCCCGGGGTAGGAGCCGGAGGTAGGAGCTGGGCTCGGGAGTCGGCAGCCCGGGCCCCCCTGCCAGCCGGGCCCGGTACAACTGGGCCAGCTGTACTGGCCTATCAGCGGCCCTGTGCACAGGGAGCAAGATTGTTTTACTTTTGCCACTAATACACGACAAAAGGGGCTGTAATTTTCTCACTTCAGCACACAATGGCTAATAAGCCCTTTTTTCCCACTAATACAAGTCCAAAAATGCTTTAGAACATATATCTGCACAGCACTAGGGCAAATAAAACAAATAAATATTTCCTTGTAATAACCCCTGTTAATGCCTGTATCAAACAGCACTTGTACCCTAATAAGAACAGTTTGATGGAATTACATAGCTGTATAATGGCAATTTGAATCCCCAGTCAGTGCAGCAAGGTGTAATAGGAATGTTTCTATTAGCCAGGCTGTAACCTCCCTGACTGAACCCTGTTCAACAGAAATGCAGTGGAATGATTCCTCCCTATCCTTTCCCTACACCTTGAATAATCATTCCCTGCACTTGTAAATCTTTTTCTTTTTTTTTTTTGCACAACGATGATTTTTCTATCACTGTCTCTAGTACCTGTAGACACCCTGCACTAAGTACACTGGTAAATGGCTGCTGCTATTTATAGGGCAGTGATATCACAGGGCTGGCTGGCTGCTGATTGGCTGCATGCATGTCAGTATGGGTGATCCCACCTTTCCAGACTTCCTTTCTCCATGTCCTCACACGTGCAGCAGCCATTTTAGGAAAAATGTGATTCATTACTACGAAGCGCAAGGAAATTCACATTTGGTGCGAATTGAATTTTTCCTGAAATTCGTAGCGAATTCCACTTCATTAGCTTCGATTCGCTCTTCTCTACTCATAATAATAATAATAAAAACTCTGTAATTAATTAAATCATTTAAGAAAATGAAAACCCTATATGTCTTCGAAAAAATAAAGTCAAAACAGTTATGACATGCAAAGCACTTGTAGAGATATTATTACCTTGCTCTCTATATGTTGCAATACAGGCTATATGTGCATTTGGCAACCAGACAATCCGTGTCAGCTATTGGTGCGTGAGATGGCACATCATACAGAGTGACCAGTCAATCTGGGGCAGTTAAAAGGTATACATGTGGTGTGCTCTAAATTAATGAACCAAAGCGTGTCTTAGACAACTGATCTTAGTACCAGCGATAGTAATTCAATAAAGGTAGGCCTGAACTCCACATAGCAGTTACTACAGGTGTATGAGTGCAGCATCCCACTCAGGACACGTGGGAACTGCAAAATAGCTTTAATACGGCATTGTCATATTGCATGTCATTTTGTATTACAACACCTGTTGTATCCCTGTTCATAGGCTGGTCTGGTGTAATTTATACATCCCACCACTAGATGGGGATAGCACTTAGGTCATATAAATACTTAGGTCAGGCCTAGTAGTTGGTTGGTGGTAGTAGTAAGAGGAAGGAGGTAGAGAAGAGAGAGGAGCAGAGTCAGTGGTTAAGCTGAGGCTACACACCACGTAGTGGGTGAAGCCAGCTGCAGAAATGAGGTAGAGCCAAGGTATGAGGCACAGGAGAGCGTTTTCCTTCTGTGATCCTCTTAGTTCCTACATCCTACAACCAGAGGATAGCGTTTTCGTCCCTGGAAGAAGAAGACCAAGCTAAAGAGAGACATCGGTGATAACAGCCGTTACTTAAGGCTTAATCGGCACCTTTGCACATGGTGGAGGACAATCTAGCTACAGGCAGCCTCACCATACATTGAAGAATACAGACTAGCTACCTGTTCAAGGGCTTGGAAGATACAGAAACAATAGGACTAAGCATACCAAATAAGCATTACAGGCAACCTCACCAAATTACTCTGGTTTACTAGGGACCTGAAGCAAAGTCACCTACCAGAAATACACTGCTCAAAAAAAATAAAGGGAACACTTAAACAACACAATGTAACTCCAAGTCAATCACACTTCTGTGAAATCAAACTGTCCACTTAAGAAGCAACACTGAGTGACAATCAATTTCACATGCTGTTGTGCAAATGGGATAGACAACAGGTGGAAATTATAGGCAATTAGCAAGACACCCCCAATAAAGGAGTGGTTCTGGAGGTGGTAACCACAGACCACTTCTCAGTTCCTATGCTTCCTGGCTGATGTTTTGGTCATTTTTGAATGCTTGCGGTGCTTTCAGTCTAGTGGTAGCATGAGACGGAGTCTACAACCCACACAAGTGGCTCAGGTAGTGCAGCTTATCCAGGATGGCACATCAATGCGATCTGTGGCAAGAAGGTTTGCTGTGTCTGTCAGCGTAGTGTCCAGAGCATGGAGGCGCTACCAGGAGACAGGCCAGTACCAGGAGGGCAACAACCCAGCAGCAGGACCGCTACCTCCGCCTTTGCGCAAGGAAGAACAGGAGGAGCACTGCCAGAGCCCTGCAAAATGACCTCCAGCAGGCCACAAATGTGCATGTGTCTGCTCAAACGGTCAGAAACAGACTCCATGAGGGTGATATGAGGGCCCGACGTCCACAGGTGGGGGTTGTGCTTACAGCCCAACACCGTGCAGGACGTTTGGCATTTGCCAGAGAACACCAAGATTGGCAAATTCGCCACTGGCGCCCTGTGCTCTCCACAGATGAAAGCAGGTTCACACTGAGCACATGTGACAGACGTGACAGAGTCTGGAGACGCCGTGGAGAACGTTCTGCTGCCTGCAACATCCTCCAGCATGACCGGTTTGGCATTGGGTCAGTAATGGTGTGGGGTGGCATTTCTTTGGAGGGCCGCACAGCCCTCCATGGGCTCGCCAGCGGTAGCCTGACTGCCATTAGGTACCGAGATGAGATCCTCAGACCCCTTGTGAAACCATATGCTGGTGCGGTTGGCCCTGGGTTCCTCCTAATGCAAGACAATGCTAGACCTCATATGGCTGGAGTGTGTCAGCAGTTCCTGCAAGACGAAGGCATTGATTCTATGGACTGGTCCGCCCGTTCCCCAGACCTGAATCCAATTGAGCACATCTGGGACATCATGTCTCGCTCTATCCACCAATGTCACGTTGCACCACAGACTGTCCAGGAGTTGGCAGATGCTTTAGTCCAGGTCTGGGAGGAGATCCCTCAGGAGACCATCTGCCACCTCATCAGGAGCATGCACAGGCGTTGTAGGGAGGTCATACAGGCACGTGGAGGCCACACACACTACTGAGCCTTATTTTGACTTGTTTTAAGGACATTACATCAAAGTTGGATCAGCCTGTAGTGTGTTTTTCCACTTTAATTTTGAGTGTGACTCCAAATCCAGACCTCCATGGGTTGAAAAATTTGATTTCCATTTTTTTCTTTTTGTGTGATTTTGTTGTCAGCACATTCAACTATGTAAAGAACAAAGTATTTCAGAAGAATATTTAATTAACTCAGATCTAGGATGTGTTATTTTTGTGTTCCCTTTATTTTTTTGAGCAGTGTACTTATACAGAACCTTCAAGCTAAACTTAATCCAGCCAAACCTATTAACAGTGGATCAACAGAATTCCTCTAAATTGCAAAAGACTGTATTCTGTCTGGATGTGTATGCCGTAACTGGAACTGACATCAGTAAAAGTTGTGAGTTGTATCCTACCACTGTCCACTTCATTCCTACAACTGGTTGTACCACCATTAACGGTACTGGCATCACGACAAATAACACCAAGGGACCCAGCCGCCACAAGCACCCTAAACGCCACTGCCACCAAGGGCACCTCAACCTCCACCTAGGCTGGTGCTTCCCTACCACAGAGCGTGCCCCGGAGGATTTTGTGCTGTCTTCCTCAACACTGTACTGCCAGCCCAGGGAGGCTTTCTGCTAACCGTGAGTAAACCGATGAACTGTGTTATTGTTTGGCCCCTCATCGGCCCACCGTGCACCTCACGTGTTGCCCCTGCGGTTCTGGCTGGCTGCATGAGCCAGTGTGGTGCTCACGGCACATACTCCACACAGCATAGCTGTTACTGAATACAAAGTGTACATGGACTAATAGATGACACAGCCTAAAAAACCTAGGACTGTATTAAGCCTGTTGCGGTTATCTAGGCTACGGTATGCTGAAAGCACCTAATTTACTAATATGTATCTCTAGACCACTAATCTGAAATAAAATTTTTGCACCCAGCAATGTTGAGAGTGCTTTCAGCACTGATAATAATGTGGGCATGAACTCCACATAGCTTAACGGGTCTACTGACTACCATGTTCACCAGTTGTTATGCTACTGTAACCAAACATAGGACCCAGTAGTTTCAATTAGGCTTGAACGAGTCCACCTTCGGATTATAGAGCCGAAGTCGATTCATTCAAATACAGGGTAGGCCATTTGTAACGGTCGCGTACACACACACACAGGGGGGAGGGAAGTGACCACTGCGCTCCACCCTTACCCCTGGCCCTGCCTACTTGCCTCGCGAGTCCTAATGACAGGGGACAACTGGACGGCAATCCCTAACTTGGAGTAAGTGCAGGGATGACAGACAGACAAACAACAGGACGTGAACGGACCGAGTCAATACCAGGAAAGCTGCAAAGTACAAATGGAGCAAGCAGAGAATTGTCAGGAGAAGCTGGGGTCATAAATACCAGGAGAACAGAGAAGTACAAGAGGAGTCTTAAGAGAGTAGTCAGGTGGGAGCCGAGGTCACAATACCAGGACGGATGCGCAGTACAGGAGGATCAGGCAAAAGGATGGTCAAGGAACAGGATCAGGTAAGTATTCAGCAGTCCAACAAATACCAGGAACCTAGAAATTAACAGGCAACCTGTAGCCAGCAGGCTGCCTGTATTTATAGTGGGGAGTGAGGGTCATGTGACGTGGCCAGCGTCACATGACCGACAGACCAACCAGTCGAGCACCGAGTGATCAGCTCGGCGCTCAAGGCAGACTTAGGAGCAAGGAGCCACCCAGCTAGTAAAGCCGCCCTGGGAATGAGGTCAAACACAGAACCTCATTCCAAAAGCTAAGCAACAGTTCTGCGGGCAATGGGGGACCGAGTGCACCTTCGGAACCCCGTGACAGTACCCCCCCTTTTACGAGGGGCCACCGGACCCAAGACTTCAGGCGATGGCTTTTCAGGGTGTTCTAAATGAAATTTACGAACAAGTCTAGGAGCATGAACCTCCCTGGCAGGTACCCAAGATCTCTCTTCAGGTCCATACCCCTTCCAGTAAATCAGGTACTGCAAGGAATTACGCACCTTCCTGACATCCACTATTTTAGACACCACATACTCGACAGCATCATTAACAAGAACTGGTGGAGGCGAGGCTTTTGATGGTACTACCGGTTCAAAATATTTTTTAAGCAGAGATTTATGGAACACATTATGAATGTGGAATGACTCAGGCAGCTCCAACCTAAAAGATACCGGGTTAATCACTTCCGTGATCTTATATGGTCCAATAAAACGAGGAGCAAATTACCTTGAGAGATAGATTCTTGGAGGACAACCATACTTTATCCCCAACCTGAAAGTTTACCCCCCTTGAACGTCTCCTATCGGCCTTGAGTTTTTGAGAACATTGAGCCTTTTCTAGGTTCGATTGAACCCGGGCCCAAACTGTGCACAGTTCAGAGGAGAGTTTATCAGCTTCAGGGTTAGAGGAGGAGACGGACGACCCAGAATGAAAACGGGGATGAAAACCATGGTTACAAAAGAAAGGGGAGACCCCAGCAGAAGAATTGACACGGTTATTCAGAGCAAATTCAGCCAACGGAAGGAATTTGACCCATAATTGCTGGTCATCAGCAACATACAACCTCAGGAATTGTTCCACAGACTGATTAAGGCGTTCAGTCTGCCCATTACTCTCAGGATGGTAGGCGGAAGAAAAAGACAACGAAATTTTACATCTTTGACAGAAGGCCCTCCAGAATTTGGACACAAACTGCACACCCCTGTCCGAAACAATATTTTCCGGGATACCATGCAATCGAACAATTTCTTTCACAAAAATAGACGCCAGGGTTTTGGCATTCGGGAGTTTAGACAGGGGAATGAAATGGACCATCTTGCTAAACCTATCCACCACTACCCACACTACAGTCTTACCCTCCGCCAGCGGTAGGTCAGTTATAAAGTCCATCGAGATATGGGACCAGGGTCTACTGGGAATGGGTAGGGGTCGTAGGTTACCAGCAGGGCGAGTCCTAGGTGTCTTGGACCTGGCACAAACCTCACAGGCTGACACATAGGACTTGACATCCCTAGTTAGAGTGGGCCACCAATAAGATCTAGAAACCAGATCCTTAGTGCGCTCAACACCCGGATGTCCACAAAAGGCAGAATCGTGACACTCACCCAACAGCTGGAGACGAAATTGTACGGGAACAAACAACTTATCTGTTGGGGTGGAT
This sequence comes from Bufo bufo, assembly GCF_905171765.1. Taxonomy (NCBI): domain Eukaryota; kingdom Metazoa; phylum Chordata; class Amphibia; order Anura; family Bufonidae; genus Bufo; species Bufo bufo. Next base: position 545,985,671 of record NC_053391.1, on the reverse strand, counting down.
ACCGTTGCCAGATGTTGTTCCGACCTAATGCGAGCCGAGATATCCTGGGTAAGAGCTGCTAAGAAGATTTTTGCTGGTAGGATGGATTCAGGTGGTACCTCAGTAGGTTGAAAAGCCTGGAAGCTCCGAGATAATGCGTCCGCCTTCACATTTTTACTTCCCGGCCTGAACGTGATGGAAAAATCAAAACGAGTAAAAAACAGAGCCCATCTGGCTTGACGGGGATTCAACCTCTTAGCAGACTCGAGAAACATAAGGTTTTTATGGTCACTGACAACAGTTACACAATGCCTTGCCCCCTCCAGAAAATGCCTCCACTCCTCAAATGCCCATTTAATGGCCAGCAGCTCCCTATTCCCTATGTCGTAGTTTCTCTCCGTGGGAGAGAATTTCCTGGAGAAGAAGGCACATGGTCTCAGATTAGTGAGGCTGGCAGGACCTTGTGAAAGGACTGTTCCTGCGCCGTCCTCGGACGCATCCACCTGCACAATAAAAGGTTTCTCCTGATCAGGCTGGATCAGAATGGGAGCGCTACTGAATGCCTTTTTTAATTTTTCAAATGAAGAAATGGCCTCAGTAGACCAATTCTCCAAATCCGCCCCTTTCTTAGTAAGGTCGGTCAACGGTTTAGCAATTACGGAAAAATTCATAATAAATTTACGATAGTAATTGGCGAAACCTAAGAACCGTTGTAAGGCCTTTAAGGATGAAGGTCTTACCCATTCCTTAATTGCTAGTACCTTACCAGGATCCATCTTGAAGGCGTGAGGAGTCAGAACATGCCCTAGAAACAGAATCTCCTGCACACCAAAGACACATTTCTCTTGTTTAGCGGATAGCTGATTCTCCCTCAACACCTCTAATACTTGTCTAACATGAGACACATGGGATTCGAAGTCAGGAGAGAATATCAAAATGTCGTCAAGATAGACAATAACAAATTTACCTAAGAATTCCCTAAGAATGTCATTCATGAAGTTTTGGAACACAGCTGGGGCATTGCTGAGTCCAAAAGGCATCACCTGATATTCAAAGTGTCCTACCGGAGTATTGAACGCCGTCTTCCATTCGTCTCCCTCCTTGATTCGGATTAGATTGTATGCCCCTTTCAGGTCAATTTTGGAAAACCAGGTTGCCCCCAGGACCTGGTTAAATAAATCCGGAATCAATGGGAGGGAGTATCTATTCTGGACAGTGATTTTATTTAATCTCCGGTAATCGATACATGGCCTAAGACCACCATCTTTTTTCTTAACGAAGAAAAACCCCGCCCCCATAGGAGAGACAGAAGGTCTAATATGCCCTTTACCAAGGCTCTCCTTAATATAATCTTCCATGGCCTTGCGTTCGGGCATAGAAAGATTATAAATTCGTCCTTTAGGAAACTTGGCCCCCTCTACTAGCTCTATGGTACAATCATAAGGTCTATGGGGGGGTAGAACCTCTGGGGTTGGTGATGAGAATACATCAGAATATTCTCTAACAACAGAGGGTAAAGTATCAGACTTTACTGAGACCCCAGCCTGTACCACGGACAGGCACGAGTCACACTTAGGCCCCCATCTCACCAACTCCCCATTGGACCAATCTATAGTGGGGTTATGTAGTCGGAGCCAAGGCAACCCTAGTACCACCTCAGCAGGTAGGTTCTCCAGGACTAGAAGCGAACATCTCTCTGAGTGGCACACACCCACGGTTAGAGAAATCTCCGAGGTACATAAGCTCACCATACCACCAATAAAAGGAGTAGCATCAATAGCCATGAGATGGATAGGAGTTGGTAAGGCAAACATAGGAATACCCAATCTAACAGCATACTCAGAGTCAATAAAGCTAGCCGCTGAGCCAGAATCAATAAAGGCCTTACCCGCCCATTTATCTACTCCCAGAGAAATCGTAATGGGTACCGAAAGCTTACATTTAGAAAATTCAGGGTGTACCTGGTCTTTAGGTTGCCTTGCCTTAGGAGACTTGACAGAGAGGACCTTCTTAGGACACTGGTTGATCCAATGGTCAGAATCTCCACAGTAAAAGCATTCTCCACGTCTGCGGCAAAGATTCCCTCGGGTCATGCCAACCTGCATGGGTTCCTCGGTGGAGACCTCAGCATTGTCTCTGGGATAGGCCTCTGGCTGGACCACCATCTGGGAAGAGAACTGTTGTTCCTGTCGTCTCTCTCTAACCCGTCGGTCAAGTCGGACAACAAGGGTCATCATCTCCTCTAAGGTCTCTGGAAGTTGATAACTGACCAGAAGATCCTTTAATTTATCAGACAGACCTGACCTGAACTGACTCTTCAGGGCTGGTTCGTTCCATCCTGAGGGGACACACCACCTTCTGAATTGGGTGCAATAATCCTCCGCTGGTAAATTGCCCTGAACCAGTGCCTTTAGAGCCGTCTCGGCTACTAGAGCCCTGTCTGGTTCATCATAGAGGGTACCTAGGGCCTGAAAGAACCCCTCCACAGAATATAAACAACTGGCGCCAGCAGGTAAAGAGAACGCCCAGTCCTGGGGATCACCCTGTAATCGGGAAATGATAATGCCCACGCGTTGACTCTCGGGGCCAGAGGACACGGGGCACAAACGGAAGTAAAGTTTGCAACTCTCCTTAAAAGAGAGAAACTTCTTCCGGTCTCCAGAAAAGGTTTCTGGGAGCTTAATCTGGGGCTCAAAATGCGGACTGGAGGCCTGAGGAGTGGAAGAACCTTGCCCTAACTCAAAAGAGCTGAGTTTTTCCCCTAACTCCTGCACCATCTGCGTCAGATTAGAGACAGTCAGTCAGGGTCACCAGAGGATTCATAATACAGTGGTTATTGGGCCTGTTAATCTGTAACGGTCGCGTACACACACACACAGGGGGGAGGGAAGTGACCACTGCGCTCCACCCTTACCCCTGGCCCTGCCTACTTGCCTCGCGAGTCCTAATGACAGGGGACAACTGGACGGCAATCCCTAACTTGGAGTAAGTGCAGGGATGACAGACAGACAAACAACAGGACGTGAACGGACCGAGTCAATACCAGGAAAGCTGCAAAGTACAAATGGAGCAAGCAGAGAATTGTCAGGAGAAGCGGGGTCATAAATACCAGAGGAAAAAAAGGAGACAATGCGGCAGCACTCTGCAAATCAGACAAAGTACAACAATGCTTACAAAAATTATGGCGCCAATACTACGCTTAAAAAGCGAGATGCTTGGTCAATGCATTTTGTACAAAACCATCTAAGCCCGTATGCCAAACGTCAAGGCGATCTCTGTTACACGGGTCCTAACACTAAATACTACCTGTTATGCGCCATAATGACCGCCATAAAATTCAGGGAGTGTTGGACCCACATGCATGTTGGATCCACTCTACCTTTTTCCGTTTTTTGTGCCAAAATGGCCTCCATTACAAGAGATGCAGGTACCAACATGCATGCTGAGCCCACTCTATACCCTTCCTGGTGCTAAACAGCTTCCAATGAATGTAGTGAGAGCAGGCCACAGCTTTATACTGAAAATAATTAAAATCAGCCTATGGGGCAGACAGGCTAATCAGGAGTGCACGACTCGCTGGAGTGCCACATCTCCAGCATTGTAAATCTGCAAAAAAAGAGGGTTAGTCAGCACCTCCCAGTGCGCAGGTGCACGCCGCCATGGCAAAGACCTAGAGGAAAAAAAGGAGACAATGCGGCAGCACTCTGCAAATCAGACAAAGTACAACAATGCTTACAAAAATTATGGCGCCAATACTACGCTTAAAAAGCGAGATGCTTGGTCAATGCATTTTGTACAAAACCATCTAAGCCCGTATGCCAAACGTCAAGGCGATCTCTGTTACATGGGTCCGAACACTAAATACTACCTGTTATGCGCCATAATGACCGCCATAAAATTCAGGGAGTGTTGGACCCACATGCATGTTGGATCCACTCTGCCTTTTTCCGTTTTTTGTGCTAAAATGGCCTCCATTACAAGAGATGCAGGTACCAACATGCATGCTGAGCCCACTCTATACCCTTCCTGGTGCTAAACAGCTTCCAATGAATGTAGTGAGAGCAGGCCACAGCTTTATACTGAAAATAATTAAAATCAGCCTATGGGGCAGACAGGCTAATCAGGAGTGCACGACTCGCTGGAGTGCCACATCTCCAGCATTGTAAATCTGCAAAAAAAGAGGGTTAGTCAGCACCTCCCAGTGCGCAGGTGCACGCCGCCATGGCAAAGACCTAGAGGAAAAAAAGGAGACAATGCGGCAGCACTCTGCAAATCAGATAAAGTACAACAATGCTTACAAAAATTATGGCGCCAATACTACGCTTAAAAAGCGAGATGCTTGGTCAATGCATTTTGTACAAAACCATCTAAGCCCGTATGCCAAACGTCAAGGCGATCTCTGTTACACGGGTCCTAACACTAAATACTACCTGTTATGCGCCATAATGACCGCCATAAAATTCAGGGAGTGTTGGACCCACATGCATGTTGGATCCACTCTGCCTTTTTCCGTTTTTTGTGCCAAAATGGCCTCCATTACAAGAGATGCAGGTACCAACATGCATGCTGAGCCCACTCTATACCCTTCCTGGTGCTAAACAGCTTCCAATGAATGTAGTGAGAGCAGGCCACAGCTTTATATTGAAAATAATTAAAATCAGCCTATGGGGCAGACAGGCTAATCAGGAGTGCACGACTCGCTGGAGTGCCACATCTCCAGCATTGTAAATCTGCAAAAAAAGAGGGTTAGTCAGCACCTCCCAGTGCGCAGGTGCACGCCGCCATGGCAAAGACCTAGAGGAAAAAAAGGAGACAATGCGGCAGCACTCTGCAAATCAGACAAAGTACAACAATGCTTACAAAAATTATGGCGCCAATACTACGCTTAAAAAGCGAGATGCTTGGTCAATGCATTTTGTACAAAACCATCTAAGCCCGTATGCCAAACGTCAAGGCGATCTCTGTTACACGGGTCCTAACACTAAATACTACCTGTTATGCGCCATAATGACCGCCATAAAATTCAGGGAGTGTTGGACCCACATGCATGTTGGATCCACTCTGCCTTTTTCCGTTTTTTGTGCCAAAATGGCCTCCATTACAAGAGATGCAGGTACCAACATGCATGCTGAGCCCACTCTATACCCTTCCTGGTGCTAAACAGCTTCCAATGAATGTAGTGAGAGCAGGCCACAGCTTTATACTGAAAATAATTAAAATCAGCCTATGGGGCAGACAGGCTAATCAGGAGTGCACGACTCGCTGGAGTGCCACATCTCCAGCATTGTAAATCTGCAAAAAAAGAGGGTTAGTCAGCACCTCCCAGTGCGCAGGTGCACGCCGCCATGGCAAAGACCTAGAGGAAAAAAAGGAGACAATGCGGCAGCACTCTGCAAATCAGACAAAGTACAACAATGCTTACAAAAATTATGGCGCCAATACTACGCTTAAAAAGCGAGATGCTTGGTCAATGCATTTTGTACAAAACCATCTAAGCCCGTATGCCAAACGTCAAGGCGATCTCTGTTACACGGGTCCTAACACTAAATACTACCTGTACAGAGATCGCCTTGACGTTTGGCATACGGGCTTAGATGGTTTTGTACAAAATGCATTGACCAAGCATCTCGCTTTTTAAGCGTAGTATTGGCGCCATAATTTTTGTAAGCATTGTTGTACTTTGTCTGATTTGCAGAGTGCTGCCGCATTGTCTCCTTTTTTTCCTCTAGGTCTTTGCCATGGCGGCGTGCACCTGCGCACTGGGAGGTGCTGACTAACCCTCTTTTTTTGCAGATTTACAATGCTGGAGATGTGGCACTCCAGCGAGTCGTGCACTCCTGATTAGCCTGTCTGCCCCATAGGCTGATTTTAATTATTTTCAGTATAAAGCTGTGGCCTGCTCTCACTACATTCATTGGAAGCTGTTTAGCACCAGGAAGGGTATAGAGTGGGCTCAGCATGCATGTTGGTACCTGCATCTCTTGTAATGGAGGCCATTTTGGCACAAAAAACGGAAAAAGGTAGAGTGGATCCAACATGCATGTGGGTCCAACACTCCCTGAATTTTATGGCGGTCATTATGGCGCATAACAGGTAGTATTTAGTGTTAGGACCCGTGTAACAGAGATCGCCTTGACGTTTGGCATACGGGCTTAGATGGTTTTGTACAAAATGCATTGACCAAGCATCTCGCTATTTAAGCGTAGTATTGGCGCCATAATTTTTGTAAGCATTGTTATACTTTGTCTGATTTGCAGAGTGCTGCCGCATTGTCTCCTTTTTTTCCTCTAGGTCTTTGCCATGGCGGCGTGCACCTGCGCACTGGGAGGTGCTGACTAACCCTCTTTTTTTGCAGATTTACAATGCTGGAGATGTGGCACTCCAGCGAGTCGTGCACTCCTGATTAGCCTGTCTGCCCCATAGGCTGATTTTAATTATTTTCAGTATAAAGCTGTGGCCTGCTCTCACTACATTCATTGGAAGCTGTTTAGCACCAGGAAGGGTATAGAGTGGGCTCAGCATGCATGTTGGTACCTGCATCTCTTGTAATGGAGGCCATTTTGGCACAAAAAACGGAAAAAGGCAGAGTGGATCCAACATGCATGTGGGTCCAACACTCCCTGAATTTTATGGCGGTCATTATGGCGCATAACAGGTAGTATTTAGTGTTAGGACCCGTGTAACAGAGATCGCCTTGACGTTTGGCATACGGGCTTAGATGGTTTTGTACAAAATGCATTGACCAAGCATCTCGCTTTTTAAGCGTAGTATTGGCGCCATAATTTTTGTAAGCATTGTTGTACTTTGTCTGATTTGCAGAGTGCTGCCGCATTGTCTCCTTTTTTTCCTCTAGGTCTTTGCCATGGCGGCGTGCACCTGCGCACTGGGAGGTGCTGACTAACCCTCTTTTTTTGCAGAGTCATAAATACCAGGAGAACAGAGAAGTACAAGAGGAGTCCTAAGAGAGTAGTCAGGTGGGAGCCGAGGTCACAATACCAGGACGGATGCGCAGTACAGGAGGATCAGGCAAAAGGATGGTCAAGGAACAGGATCAGGTAAGTATTCAGCAGTCCAACAAATACCAGGAACCTAGAAATTAACGGGCAACCTGTAGCCAGCAGGCTGCCTGTATTTATAGTGGGGAGTGAGGGTCATGTGACGTGGCCAGCGTCACATGACCGACAGACCAACCAGTCGAGCACCGAGTGATCAGCTCGGCGCTCAAGGCAGACTTAGGAGCAAGGAGCCACCCAGCTAGTAAAGCCGCCCTGGGAATGAGGTCAAACACAGAACCTCATTCCAAAAGCTAAGCAACAGTTCTGCGGGCAATGGGGGACCGAGTGCACCTTCAGAACCCCGTGACACCATTTATATGGGTACACCTTAATAAAATGGGAATGGTTGGTGATATTAACTTCCTGTTTGTGGCACATTAGTATATGTGAGGGGGGAAACTTTTCAAGATGGGTGGTGATCATGGCTGCCATTTTGAAGTCGGCCATTTTGAATCCAACTTTTTTTTTTTCAATAGGAAGAGGGTCATGTGACACATCAAACTTATTGGGAATTTCACAAGAAAAACAATGGTGTGCTTGGTTTTAACGTAACTTTATTCTTTCATGAGTTATTTACAAGTTTCTGACCACTTATAAAATGTGTTCAATGTGCTGCCCATTGTGTTGGATTGTCAATGCAACCCTCTTCTCCCACTCTTCACACACTGATAGCAACACCGCAGGAGAAATGCTAGCACAGGCTTCCAGTATCCGTAGTTTCAGGTGCTGCACATCTCGTATCTTCACAGCATAGACAATTGCCTTCAGATGACCCCAAAGATAAAAGTCTAAGGGGGTCAGATCGGGAGACCTTGGGGGCCATTCAACTGGCCCACGACGACCAATCCACTTTCCAGGAAACTGTTCATCTAGGAATGCTCGGACCTGACACCCATAATGTGGTGGTGCACCATCTTGCTGGAAAAACTCAGGGAACGTGCCAGCTTCAGTGCATAAAGAGGGAAACACATCATCATGTAGCAATTTCGCATATCCAGTGGCCTTGAGGTTTCCATTGATGAAGAATGGCCCCACTATCTTTGTACCCCATATACCATAAAAATTTTTGTTCCAACAGTCTTGGAGGGATCTATCCAATGTGGGTTAGTGTCAGACCATTAGCGGTGGTTTTCTTTTGTTAACTTCACCATTCACATAAAAGTTTGCCTCATCACTGAACAAAATCTTCTGCGTAAACTGAGGGTCCTGTTCCAATTTTTGTTTTGCCCATTCTGCAAATTCAGTGCGCCCATCTGGGTCATCCTTGTTGAGATGCTGCAGTAGCTGGAGTTTGTAAGGGTGCCATTTGTGAGTAGCTAATATCCGCCGAAAGGATGTTCGACTAATGCCACTCTCCAGTGACATGCGGCGAGTGCTACGCTGTGGGCTCTTGCTGAATGAAGCTAGGACAGCCACTGATGTTTCTTCATTAGAGACAGATTTCATGCGTCCACATTTTGGCAAATCCAACACTGAACCAGTTTCACGAAACTTAGCAAGCAGTTTGCTAACTGTAGCATGGGAGATGGGTGGTCTCGTAGGGTATCTTGCATTGAAATCTGCTGCAATGACCCGGTTACTGCGTTCACCAGACATCAACACAATTTCTATCCGCTCCTCGGCGACATGTCAATGGCTGTAAACAAAGAGAAACTTGTAAATAACTCATGAAAGAATAAAGTTACGTTAAAAATAAGCACACCATTGTTTTTCGTGTGAAATTCCCAATAAGTTTGATGTGTCACATGACCCTCTTCCTATTGAAAAAACAAAAGTTGGATTCAAAATGGCCAACTTCAAAATGGCCGCCATGGTCACCACCCATCTTGAAAAGTTTCCCCCCTCACATATACTAATGTGCTACAAACAGGAAGTTAATATCACCAACCATTCCCATTTTATTAAGGTGTATCCATATAAATGGCCCACCCTGTACTTGGACTTTAATGCTGTTTCCATACAGCATTAAAATGTATTGGCTCTGGAGAGCGGACGGCTATCTGAGCTGCTCTACCAGGAGCGACTAAAATCCATGGTCATCCACCCTCCACAAGCTCTTTAAGAGCCCCTAAAGTATTCATCCCGGCTAACAACACCCCAGGCTTAAACTTAAACCAACTCATGGTCAAATCGCCCCAACCAGACCAGAGATACAATCAGGGCCTACCTTGCGTAGAAGACCGCGGCTTAAAGTTCGCTATGCAAGCCCGCCGACAAACTGAGAGCCCGACCCCGGGAGTTACCGGCCCAATTGGGTGCCGCTCTGTTCTCAAAGAGACTGTGAAGTAGGCTGCCCGGAATATCGGAGACCCCACTGTGATCCACATGTGCAGCAGCGGGCCCGCCATCTTGCCTACCGGGTTAAGATCAAGAGTCGGAGCCGCACTATCACCTCCACATCCAGAAAGGATTGCAGCCACTACACAAAAGGAGCAAAACTGACTGCCTTACCAGTGAGTGGAGGGAAGCTACCAGTACATCATAACATGAGCTCCAACCTAGTCAGTCTCCTCCTTCCTCGAGATTGAGGATGTGGACATCCCTGACTGGTCGACGACAAATGATATCTGCATCTCATCTGACATTACCTCACCCACTCCCTGGGAGACTGTCATCTCTGGTAAAACCCAAAGAATCAGGAAGAAGCAAGGAAAACCGAACTTAAAGAGGACCTTTCACTTGTATACAAACTAAAAACCATCTATATCAGTGGGCAGAGCGGCGCCCAGGGGTCCCCCTGTACTTACTAGTATGTTTGGGCGCCGCTCTGTTCGCCCGGTATAGGATTTCACCCAGCGAAACATGTCGGGATGCAGGGTGTCTAAATGTTAAGTTTTAGACAGTGTGAAGCGGGTAATGCTCAAATATACGAGCGGATGTATAAAAAGACACAGTCGGCAGCAGATACAGCAACAACACAGGCCAATAACATTAGCTGATAGAAAATAATAGGCGCACACAAGCATCAGTAGCTGTGACAATAACGAGTGGCAACACAGTAAAGATTACATCATCGACCCCAGAGATCAGGGTAGTGATTCATAATATAGGAGCACCTAAATAGCTTCACAGGCGATAGAAGCAGGAACCTTGACAAACTAATAGGCCAGAAATAACCGTGATACAAAAAATAGTAAATAATATAAATAATAAGACTGAGCTGGCCCGCACCACTGATAGTTTTAAAGAGTCTATAGAGTGTTGATGTTTATATAGAGACAATAAATGACAAATTGTATTAAATAAAACAATAAAAGTGAAGTTTTAAATAAAAAAACAGTACTTGATCCAAAAACGTAATTAGTCCATAGTGACCAGTTAGTAATCTAAAATAGTAAAACGTTGACATGTACTGTGAGGTCAATTGATACGAAGTTGCACTTTATAGCCAGACACTTCCTGTCCACAATGGAATAGTTTCTTTCACAGGAGGTGAGTTTTCTGCTCAAATATGTGATGGGGTGTTCTTCCCTATTCACCTCTTGTGACATTACTGCCCCTAAACCAACCTCTGAGGCATCAGTCTGGACAATAAACTCTTTTGAGAAGTCTTGTGCTGACTACATATGGCTTTTTGAAGGCCCTAAAACACCGTTTCTGCCTCCTAAGACCACTGAACCATTACTTTTTCCTTTTTATAAGGTCAGTTAATGGCGCTGCAATGGAGGCAAAGTTTGGCACAAACCTGCGGTAATAGCCAACAATCCCAAAGAATGCCTTCACTTGTTTTTTGTCAGAGGCTGTAGCCAATTCTGAATTGCCCCCACTTTGTTTATCTGGGGTCTTATTGTGCCCTTACCTACAATGTACCCCAAATAGCCAGACTCCTCTAACCCAATAGCACACTTCTCAGGGTTAGCAGCTTTCCTGAGAGAATCAAGTACTGCCTGTACCTTACCTAGATGGGTTTCCCAGCCAGTGTTAAAGACCACAATATCGTCTGAGTATGCTGCTGCATACATTTTATGGGGCTTTAAGACTCAGTCCATCGTTCTCTGGAACGTGGAGAGTGCACCCTGTAACCCAAAGGGAATCCTGGTATATTGAAAGAGCCTGCCTGGGGTGGAGAAGGCAGTCTTCCTTTGCCTCCTCTGACAGGGAAATCTGTCAGTAATGATGAGGTCCAGCATGGTAATATACCTGGCTGGCCCGAACCTTTCAATTAATTAATACACCCAGGGCATAAGATATAGGATATGCATTTAGAGACTTAATTTAGCCGGCGGAAGTCATTACAGAACCACCAGGTCCCATTTGGCTTAGGCACCAATACAATGGGGCCGGATCACCCACTTTTGAATTACTCAATAACCTGCAAAGCCAATATACACTTTACCTCTTCAGAGACCGCTTGACTCTGAGCTTCAGGGATTCTGTATGGTTTAATGTTTATTTGTACCATGGGGTCAGTGACTATGTCATGCTGAATGAGATCAGTAGTGCTTGGCAGGACAGTGAAGATATCCCTGTTCCGCTGTAGAAACTCATTGGTTTCTTGTTTTTTCGGGTTTGAACGGGGCATCACCTATTGCAACCTTTTCAATCACTGAGTGGGAGTACATTTGGGGTTTTGAGGTCACTACCAGGGACTCTCTATCCTTCCAAGGTTTGACTAAATTCACGTGATACAGTTGGATGGGATTTCTTTTTTCAAGCTGATGGATTTTATAATTTACCTCTCCAACCCTTTCTACCGCTTGAAAAGGGCCTTGCCACTTGGCCAGAAATTTACTTTCCATGGTGGGAACCAGTACTAGTACACGATCACCAGGGTTGAACTCCCTCAGCCTGACCTCTCTATTGTATATCCGACTCTAGGACTCTTGGGCCTTTTGCATGTGTTCCCTCACGATGGGCATGACACTGCTGATGCAATCCTGCATTTAGGCCATGTGCTCTATTACACTTCTGTAAGGGGTAGCTTCACTCTTCCATGTCTCCTTGGAAATATCCAGCAAACCCATGGGATGTCTCCCATATAATAACTCAAATTGAGAGAAGCCAGTGGAGGACTGAGGGACCTCTCAGATGGAGAACATGAGACAGGGCAACAGACAATCCCAGTCCCTCCCATCCTTTTCTACCACCCTTCTCAACATCCCTTTTAAGGTTTTATTGAACCTCTCCACTAGGCCATCTGTTTGGGGATGATATACAGATGTTCTTAGCTGCTTAATTTTCAGCAATTTACAGAGATCTTTCATACCTTTGGACATAAAAGGTGTGCCCTGATCAGTCAGTATTTATTTTGGTAGGCCAGTTCTGGAAAATATATAAAATAACTCCCGAGCAATGCATTTGGAGGAGGTATTTTGCAGTGGAATTGCCTCAGGATACCTGGTGGCATAGTCCAGCACTACCAAAATGTACTGGTGGCCTCGGGCAGATTTGACTAATGGCCCCACCAAATCCATGGCTATTCTGTCAAATGGAACCTCAATTATTGGCAGGGGGAACCAAGGGGCTCCATAAGTGACACATAGGAGCAGTTACTTGGCAGGTTGGGCAGCACTTAAAATACTTTTCAACCTCTTGGTAACAACCTGGCCAATAGAATATTTGCAAGATTCTTTCCTGTGTTTTGTCAGCCCCCAAATGACACCCTAACAAATGAGTGTGAGCCATATCAAGGACCATCCTTCTATAAGGTACTGGTACCAACAATTGTTCCACAACTTCATCCCTCACCTTAGTAACAAGATACAGTAAATTGTTACTTAAAGCAAAGGGAGGAAACCTTTGATCAGAATTAGGCTGCTGAGGTACCTCGTTCAATACTGTTACATTTTCCCATGCACGTTTCAGGGTGGGGTCTTGTAATTGAGCAGTCCTAAAGTTTTCCTATGACACTTCCAGGTCCGGGACATTCTGCTCAGGGGTAGACGGCTCACCCTTATCCCCAGCCAATACTGCTAGGGGAAAACTGTCAGATGCATCAGTGGTCACTCCTACAGCATCTGTTTGGGCATCCTCACATAAGGGTACTGGACTGAAAGAGGTTAGACATGAAACAGGCTTATGAATACAGTGGGGTTTATACCAGAGTTCCCAGAATAACTGAAAATCGCATCCCACAATTAATCAATATATTAAGTCTCGTACCACACCCACCTCATGGGTCACTTTGCCGCAGCCAGTCTCTACAGTTACCTTGGCAAGCGGATAGTGCTTAACGTCGCCATGAATACACACAACCCGCACCCGCCTTTCAGGGGTTACCAGGTCATGGGGTATGGCAGCACTTAAGAGGGTGACCATGCTGCTTGAGTCCAACAGGGCCACAACATTGACCCCATTTACCTGGAGGTGGCGCTCCTGGGGACCTGGTTTCTGCAGGGTTGTAGACCTGAGAAAGGGCGGAAAAAGATGGAGAAAGGAAGGGTGGCACCACACTCAATTGGCTCCTCTCCTTGGGGCCAATGTGTTACAATATGCCCCAGTTGCTGACACCTCCAGCAACGCACCACAGCTCTACCTCCGAGTGGGGCTTTAGAAGAGGAGGGTACATTTCTTGGGCCGACAAACCTCTCTCCTCAAGGTGGACCACCCAGGCATGGTCTGCTGGCTCGATTCTCCTGGTCACATGCAGAGGGGGCTTTGGAGTTCGATCTCTGTCGGGCGAACACCGGAGGGTCCCTCGAACTGCTGCGGTTTACTTTCAGGCCTTAGACAGGTTTGTAAGGTTTATATTGAATATATCAAAAGGTTTAGATTGAAGAAGATCTAAAAAAAAAAAAAAATGTGTTTTTATTTTACACCACAATATGTTCTGAGTAACTAAAAGGAAGTGATACATGTTACAGTGTTATCACGTGACAAAGGCCATCCAAGACCATTAAAATAATATTGATTGCCATTTTAATTTTGTTTATTTTAGGCTACTTTCACACTAGCGTTTTTGCTTGATCTGGCAGGGTTCATCAAAAATGCTTCAGTTACTGATAATACATCCATTTGCATCCGTTATGAACGGATCTGGTTGTATTATCTTTAACATAACCAAGACGGATCAGCCATGAGCTCTGTTTTCTTTTGTGTCAGATTGTGGGAGAAAATGGATCCGTTCCCATTGACTTGCATTGTGGGTCATGACGGATCCCTCTTGCTCCGCATCCCAGGATGAAAAGCAAACCACAGCTTGCTTGGTTGAAGTTATTGCTGCCAAAGGAGGTTCAACCAGTTATTAACTCCAAGGGTTCACATACTTTTTCCACCTGCACTGTGAATGTTTACATGGTGTGTGAAATAAAAACATGGTAACATTTAATTCTTTGTGTGTTATTGGTTTAAGCAGACTGTGATTGTCTATTGTTGTGACTTAGATGAAGATCAGATAACATTTTATAACCAATTTGTGCAGAAATCCATATAATTCCAAAGGGTTCACATACTTTTTCTTGCAACTGTATATGGTTTTATTTTCGAAATGCTATTACATATTGAGCCAAATATTAAACAAATAATTGATACATGTATATGTAAGTGAACAATGAGACTTGGTCAAAGTTCATTTGGCAGGGGACCTCTATGGTTCCATTGGACAATGTTATGCAAAAACATTGTTGGACTGACAGAAGTCATAATGAACCTTTGTTTTGTTTAATCCATTTGATGCTGGGATAGTGGGAAGTAAATGACACAAGGAACTTATAATGTATTCTACCCTATCAATGGTTCAAATTGCCATAGAGTGAGTTATTTTGGACTGTGTTGAAACCCATGGACTGAGTTAATCCTGGAATTAATTTTTTTTGAGTTATTCTTGCCAGAACATATGGAACTGTTCAGGTTTGTCTTCAATTCCAACTTTTGTAAGTGTAGGTTGTATCAGCTGTTTAGCAGAGCCAGGACTGACAACCTCAGCAGCTGTCCAACAACCCTAGGTGGTAAGACGCGGCTTTTGGTGGCCTGCCTTCCAACCAACAAGAAATGACTTTAACCACCGGTCTGCCATGCTGAACAAGGCCTTTCTGCTCACACTACTGTTGTCCGGGAGTGGACTGCAAAGGTACTGGTCTACCCAAGACTATCTGCAGAACACACACCAACCAGCATGGCTGATGACTGCAGCGTCCCACTACGTGTGTGTGGGCACTGCTTAAAAGCACTTTTTACTTTATTAAAAGCACTAGGTTGTAATGTATGATTTTGTATGTATGTATCTGCAAAATCCCTGTTAACAGGCCTATTAGGTGTAATTTATACATCCCACCACTAGATGGGGATAAAGTTCAGGTCCTATATATACCTAGGTCAGGCCTAGTTAGTCAGTTGAGACCAGGAGGGAGTTGAGATTAGTCAGATAAGAAAATGTAGTTCAGAAGAGAGCAGATCTGAGGTAGTTCAGATCAGATTAGTGGGAGGAAAGGTAGAGTGAAGACTTCGGGACACAGATTAGTCAGTGGAGCCAACTTCGCTAGGAGGTGATACTCAGATGTGAGGCGCAGAAGAGCGTTTTCCTTCTGTGGCCGGACTATAGACTTGCATCCCTGACCAGTAGGAGAAGAGTTTGCCTCCCTGGAAAAGAAACAAGCTTTCCTAAGGAATCATCGGTGATAAGAGCCATTATTGAGGGCCACAGACACCTTTGCATGGTGGAGGTTTTATAGCTTCTGGCAGCCACACCAAACTTCTAAGAGACAGTTGAGTTTTCCTGTCTAAAATATTCAGCTTGTAGGGAAAGAAAAGGAATAGGATCCAACACATCTAAAGGAACCAGGTACACCTAACCCACTGCTCCAAAACCACAAAACCTAAACAGCCTAAAACAGTGGATTTGCAGAATTAACTCTGTACCATCTAAAGACTGCATATTTGTACTGCTGCAACCAAAAGACATCCAAAGTAAAAGTTGTGAGTTGCATCTTACCACTGTCTACCTCATTATTACTACCTATGGTTGTACCACCATTAACGGTACTGGCGTCACGACAAAAACCATCAAGGGACTCAGCCGCAACAAGCACCCTAAGCACCCCTAACATCAAGGGCACCTCAACCACCATCTTGGCTGATGCTTCCTACCACAGAGCGTGCCCCGGAGGATTTCGTGCTGTCCACCTCAACACTGTGCTGCCAGCCCAGGGAGGCTATCTGCTAACCGTGAGTAAACTGATGAGCTGTGTGTTATAATATTTGGCCCCTCATCGGTCCACCGTGCACCTCACATGTTGCCCCTGCGACTGGCTGGCTGCATGACCTTATACAATGGCTTGCAGACCAGTGAGTGGAGGAGGTCCCAGTGTCAAAGCACCTCCCACAGACAAGATTATGGACTGTTCTAATACCATCGAAAAGAGGCTCTAAAAACTGCACTTAGGATTGTGAATACACCTACAATTCCTTTCTACTTCAACACGGAGGAAGGAGGGGTAAGAGACTGTGCTAAACAAAGTTTTAGTCAGAGCAGCTGAAAACCAGGAAAGTATCTAGTGCAATCTGGTGTATAGAGCACCAAGAAACGAAGAATTGACTTTGATACTTACGAGTGTTGGGAGAACCTTTTAATTGGAATGGGCTGACACCATTGCCTTTATTTAAAAAACAAGGTCAATGAGAGGAGGATTCTAAAGTCAAGATCAAGAAATGGCACCAGAGAGAGACTAAGCATTTAAAAAGATCAGCCCAGCACTGAGGCTGTACAGCGCAGTATACCGCTGTAAAGCCTCTCTGGGGGGTGTATTTTCCCTCTCTGGGGGGTGTATTATGTCAGCCCCAGTTAAAGGAGAAATCAATAGCGAAAAAATTTATAAAAGTGAAGTTAAATGTCCCCCAGAGGTCTTGTAGTACCTTATGGGGGACGAAAAGTGTAAAAAATAAATAAATAAATAAAGTGTTAAAAATAAAAATAAAAAAAAGGTTTCACATGTAAAAAAAATAAAAAATATTTCAAAATACACATATTTGGTATTGCCGCAATCATGACGGTCGGCTCTACAAATATATCACATGATCCACCCAGTCCGATAAACACCATAAAAAAATAAAAAATAAAAAACGGTGTAAAAAAAAAGCCATTTTTGTCACTTTACATCACAAAAAGTGCAACACCAAGTGATCAAAAAGGCGTATGTCCCACAAAATGGTACCAATAAAACCGTCACTTCATCCCGCAAAAAATGAGCCCCTACATAGGAAAATCGCTATAGAAAAAAAAAAACTATAGCTCTCAGAACATGGACACATTAAAACATAATTTTTTGGTTTCAAAAATGCTATTGTGTTAAAGTTAAATAAATTTAAAAAAGTATACATATTAGGTATTGCTGCGTCCATAGCAACCAGCTCTATAAAAATATCACATGACCTAACCCCTCGGGTGAACACCGTATTTTTGTGACCTTACATCACAAAAAGTGCAACACCAAGTGATCAAAAAGGCGTATGTCCCACAAAATGGTACCAATAAATCCGTCACCTTATCCCGCAAAAAATGAGCCCCTACAAAAGAAAATCATTTAACCACTTAAGGACCACAGGTTTATACCCCCCTAAAGACCAGGCCCTTT
This sequence comes from Bufo bufo, assembly GCF_905171765.1. Lineage (NCBI taxonomy): Eukaryota > Metazoa > Chordata > Amphibia > Anura > Bufonidae > Bufo > Bufo bufo. Next base: position 545,968,129 of record NC_053391.1, on the reverse strand, counting down.
TTTACAAATCGGCACTCCACAACTTTAGCGGTTTATTGCTCGGTCATGCAACTTACCACCCAAATGAATTTTACCTCCTTTTCTTCTCACTAATAGAGCTTTCATTTGGTGGTATTTCATTGCTGCTGACATTTTTACTTTTTTTGTTATTAATCGAAATTTAACGATTTTTTTGCAAAAAAATGATATTTTTCACTTTCAGTTTTAAAATTTTGCAAAAAAAACGACATCCATATATAAATTTTGCTCTAAATTTATTGTTCTACATGTCTTTGATAAAAAAAAAATGTTTGGGTAAAAAAAAAATGGTTTGGGTAAAAGTTATAGCGTTTACAAACTATGGTACAAAAATGTGAATTTCCGCTTTTTGAAGCAGCTCTGACTTTCTGAGCACCTGTCATGTTTCCTGAGGTTCTACAATGCCCAGACAGTACAAACACCCCACAAATGACCCCATTTCGGAAAGTAGACACCCTAAGGTATTCGCTGATGGGCATAGTGAGTTCATAGAACTTTTTATTTTTTGTCACAAGTTAGTGGAAAATGATGATTTTTTTGGGGGGATTTTTTTTTCTTACAAAGTCTCATATTCCACTAACTTGTGACAAAAAATAAAAACTTCTATGAACTCACTATGCCCATCAGCGAATACCTTGGGGTGTCTTCTTTCCAAAATGGGGTCACTTGTGGGGTAGTTATACAGCCCTGGCATTCTAGGGGCCCAAATGTGTGGTAAGTAGTTTGAAATCAAAATGTGTAAAAAATGACCGGTGAAATCCGAAAGGTGCTCTTTGGAATGTGGGCCCCTTTGCCCACCTAGGCTGCAAAAAAGTGCCACACATGTGGTATCACCGTACTCAGGAGAAGTTGGGGAATGTGTTTTGGGGTGTCATTTTACATATACCAATGCTGGGTGAAATAAATATCTTGGTCAAATGCCAACTTTGTATAAAAAAATGGGAAAAGTTGTCTTTTGCCAAGATATTTCTCTCACCCAGCATGGGTATATGTAAAATGACACCCCAAAACACATTCCCCAACTTCTCCTGAGTACGGAGATACCACATGTGTGACAATTTTTTGCAGCCTAGGTGGGCAAAGGGGCCCATATTCCAAAGAGCACCTTTCGGATTTCACCGGTCATTTTTTACACATTTTGATTTCAAACTTCTTACCACACATTTGGGCCCCTAGAATGCCAGGGCAGTATAACTACCCCACAAGTGACCCCATTTTGGAAAGAAGACACCCCCAGGTATTTCGTGATGGGCATAGTGAGTTCATGGAAGTTTTTATTTTTTGTCACAAGTTAGTGGAATATGAAACTTTGTAAGGGAAAAAAAAAAAAAAAAAAATTATCATTTTCCGCTAACTTGTAACAAAAAATATAAAATTCTAGAAACTCGCCATGCCCCTCACGGAATACCTTGGGGTGTCTTCTTTCCAAAATGGGGTCACTTGTGGGGTAGTTATACTGCCCTGGCATTTTCCAGGGGCCCTAATGTGTGGTAAGTAGGTAAATGACCTGTGAAATCCGAAAGGTGCTCTTTGGAATGTGGGCCCCTTTGCCCACCTAGGCTGCAAAAAAGTGCCACACATGTGGTATCGCCGTATTCAGGAGAAGTTGGGGAATGTGTTTTGGGGTGTCATTTTACATATATCCATGCTGGGTGAGATAAATATCTTGGTCAAATGCCAACTTTGTATAAAAAAATGGGAAAAGTTGTCTTTTGCCAAGATATTTCTCTCACCCAGCATGGGTATATGTAAAATGACACCCCAAAACACTTTGCCCAACTTCTCCTGAGTACGGCGATACCAGATGTGTGACACTTTTTTGCAGCCTAGATGCGCAAAGGGGCCCACATTCCTTTTATGAGGGCATTTTTAGACATTTGGATCCCAGACTTCTTCTCACGCTTTAGGGCCCCTAAAATGCCAGAGCAGTATAAATACCCCACATGTGACCCCATTTTGGAAAGAAGACACCCCAAGGTATTCAATGAGGGGCATGGCGAGTTCATAGAAATTTTTTTTTTGGCACAAGTTAGCGGAAATTGATTTTATTTATTTTTTTCTCACAAAGTCTCCCTTTCCGCTAACTTGGACAAAAATTTCAATCTTTCATGGACTCAATATGCCCCTCACAGAATACCTGGGGGTGTCTTCTTTCCGAAATGGGGTCACATGTGGGGTATTTATACTGCCCTGGCATTCTAGGGGCCCTAAAGCGTGAGAAGAAGTCTGGAATATAAATGTCTAAATATTTTTACGCATTTGGATTCCGTGAGGGGTAGGGTGACTTCATGTGAGATTTTATTTTTTGACACAAGTTAGTGGAATATGAGACTTTGTAAGAAAAAAAAAATAATTTCCGCTAACTTGGGCCAAAAAAATGTCTGAATGGAGCCTTACAGAGGGGTGATCAATGACAGGGGGGTGATCAATGACAGGGGGGTGATCAGGGAGTCTATATGGGGTGATCACCCCCCTGTCATTGATCACCCCCCTATAAGGCTCCATTCAGATGTCCGTATGTGTTTTGCGGATCCGATCCATGTATCCGTGGATCCGTAAAAATAATACGGACATCTGAATGCAGCCTGACAGGGGGGGGGGGTGATCAATGACAGGGGGGTGATCAATGACAGGGGGGTGATCAGGGTGTCTATATGGGGTGATCACCCCCCCCTGGAAGGCTCCAGGGAGATGCCTGTATGTGTTTTGCGGATCCGATCCATCTATCAGTGGATCCGTAAAAATCATGCGGACATCTGAATGGAGCTTTACAGAGGGGTGATCAATGACAGGGGGGTAATCAATGACAGGGGGGTGATCAGGGAGTCTATATAGGGTGATCACCACAGTCATTGATCACGCCCCTGTAAGGCTCCATTCAGACGTCCGTATGCGTTTTGCGGATCCGATCCATCTATCAGTGGATCCGTAAAAATCATGCGGACATCTGAATGGAGCTTTACAGGGGGGTGATCAATGACGGGGGTAATCAATGACAGGGGGTTGATCAGGGAGTCTATATGGGGTGATCACCACAGTCATTGATCACGCCCCTGTAAGGCTCCATTCAGACGTCCGTATGCGTTTTGTGGATCCGATCCATCTATCAGTGGATCCGTAAAAATCATGCAGACATCTGAATGGAGCTTTACAGGGGGGTGATCAATGACAGGGGGTGATCAGGGAGTCTATATGGGGTGATCACCACAGTTATTGATCACGCCCCTGTAAGGCTCCATTCAGACGTCCGTATGCGTTTTGCGGATCCGATCCATCTATCAGTGGATCCGTAAAAATCATGCGGACATCTGAATGGAGCTTTACAGGGGGGTGATCAATGACAGGGGGGTAATCAATGACAGGGGGGTGATCAGGGGGTCTATATGGGGTGATCACCACAGTCATTGATCACGCCCCTGTAAGGCTCCATTCAGACGTCCGTATGCGTTTTGCGGATCCGATCCATCTATCAGTGGATCCGTAAAAATCATGCAGACATCTGAATGGAGCTTTACAGGGGGGTGATCAATGACAGGGGGGTGATCAGGGAGTCTATATGGGGTGATCACCACAGTCATTGATCACACCCCTGTAAGGCTCCATTCAGACGTCCGTATGCGTTTTGTGGATCCGATCCATCTATCAGTGGATCCGTAAAAATCATGCAGACATCTGAATGGAGCTTTACAGGGGGGTGATCAATGACAGGGGGGTGATCAGGGAGTCTATATGGGGTGATCACCACAGTTATTGATCACGCCCCTGTAAGGCTCCATTCAGACGTCCGTATGCGTTTTGCGGATCCGATCCATCTATCAGTGGATCCGTAAAAATCATGCGGACATCTGAATGGAGCTTTACAGGGGGGTGATCAATGACAGGGGGGTAATCAATGACAGGGGGGTGATCAGGGAGTCTATATGGGGTGATCACCACAGTCATTGATCACGCCCCTGTAAGGCTCCATTCAGACGTCCGTATGCGTTTTGCGGATCCGATCCATCTATCAGTGGATCCGTAAAAATCATGCGGACATCTGAATGGAGCTTTACAGGGGGGGTGATTAATGACAGGGGGGTAATCAATGACAGGGGGGTAATCAATGACAGGGGGGTGATCAGGGAGTCTATATGGGGTGATCAAGGGTGAATAAGGGGTTAATAAGTGACAGGGGGGGGGTGTAGTGTAGTGGTGCTTGGTGCAACATATTACTGAGCTACCTGTGTCCTCTGGTGGTCGATCCAAACAAAGGGACCACCAGAGGACCAGGTAGCAGGTATATTAGACGCTGTTATCAAAACAGCGTCTAATATACCTGTTAGGGGTTAAAAAAATCACATCTCCAGCCTGCCAGCGAACGATCGCCGCTGGCAGGCTGGAGATCCACTCTCTTACCTTCCGTTCCTGTGAGCGCACGCGCCTGTGTGCGCGCGTTCACAGGAAATCTCGGCTCACGCGAGATGACGCCAATCGGCGTTAGTGTGACCTGGGAGCGCCGCAGAAATGACGCCTTTCGGCGTTAGCGCGGCGGCAAGTGGTTAAAAAATAAAAAAACTATAGCTCTCAGAACATGCACACATTAAAACATATTTTATTTAGTTTCAATAATGCTATTATTGTGTAAAACTTTAATAAATAAGAAAAAGTATACATATTAGGTTTCGCCATGTCCGTAACGATCTGCTCTGTAAAAATGTCACATGACCTAACCCCTCAGGTGAACGCTGTAAAAATAAATAAATAAAAACTGTGCTAACAACCAATTTTTTGGTCACCTTGCTCTATAAAGTGTTATAATGAATGATCAAAAAATCATATGTACCCAAAACTAGTACCAATAAATATGGCACCTTATCCCCTAGTTTCCAAATTGGGGGCAATTTTTGGGATTTTCTACTGTAAGGGTGCATCAGAGGGGCTTCAAATGGGACATGGCATCTAAAAACTAGTTCAGCAAAATCTGCCTTCCAAAAACCATGTGGCGCTCCTTTTCTTCTGGGCCCCGCCGTGTGCCCATACAGCAGTTTATGACCACATGTGGGGTGTTTCTGTAAACCACAGAATCAGTGTAATAAATATTGAGTTTTGTTTGGCTGTTAACCCTCGATGTGTTAAATAAAAAAATGGATTAAAATGGAAAATCTGCCCAAAAAGTGAAATTTTAAAATTTGATCTCCATTTTCCTTTAATTCTTGTGGAACGCCTAAAGGGTTAACAAAGTTTGTAAAATCTGTTTTAACTAACTTGAGGGGTGTAGTTTCTACAATGGGGTCATTTATGGGGGTATCCTGTATGTAAGCCCCACAAAGTGACTTTAGACCTGAACTGGTCCTTAAAAAGTGGGTTTTGGCAATTTTCCTAAAAATTTTAAGAATTGCTTCTAAAATTCTAAGCCTTCTAACGTTCTAAAAAAATAAAATGACATTTCCAAAATGATGCCAACATAAAGTAGACATATGGGGAATGTTAAATAATAATTATTTTATGAGGTATCACTTTCTGTTTTAAAAGCAGAGAAATAGAAATTTTGAGAATTGCGAATTTTTATAAATTTTTGGTAAATTTTGGATTTTTTCATAAATAAAGTTTAAATATATTGACTCAAATTTGTGACTGTCATGAAGTACAATGTGTCAGAAGAAAACAATCTCTGAATGGCTTGGATAAGTAAAAGTGTTCCAAAGTTATTACCACATAAAGTGAGATATGTCAGATTTGCAAAATAGGCTGGTCAGGAAGGGGGCAAATGGCCCGTGAAGTGGTTAATGTTGCTGTAGGCCTCTTGGTAGCCTCCCAGACCAGTTTTCTTCTCGTCTTTTTATACATTTTAGAGGGACGTCCAGTTCTTGGTAATGTCACTGTTGTGCCATATTTTCTCCACTTGATGATGACTGTCTTCACTGTGTTCCATGATATATCGAATGCCTTGGAAATTCTTTTGTATCCTTCTCCTGACTGATACCTTTTAACAATGAGATCCCTCTGATGCTTTGGAAGCTCTCTGTGGACCATGGCTATTGCTGTGGGATGCGACTAAGAAAATTTTTAGAGCAGCTGAACTTTATTTGGGGTTAATCAGAGGCACTTTAAGGCTACGTCTACACGACGACATTTGTCGCGCAACATTTTGTTGCACTAATGTCGCGCGCCAATTTTTATAATGGCAGTCTATGGTGTCGCACTGCAACATGCAACATGCTGCGACTGCGACGCAACAGTCGCAGAAAATCAATTCGAGATGGATTTTTCTGCGACTGTTGCGTCGCAGTCGCAGCATGTTGCATGTTGCAGTGCAACACCATAGACTGCCATTTTAAAAATTGAAGCGCGACATTAGTGCAACAAAATGTTGCGCTACAAATGTTGCAGTGTAGTTGTGCCCTATCTGTCGCGCGACTTATTGTCACGCGACAAATGTCGTCGTGTAGACGTAGCCTAAATAATGGCAAGTGTATGCTTACTCCTATTTAACATGATTTTGAATGTGATTGCTTAATTCTGAACACAGCTACAACCCCAGTTATAAGAGGGTGTGCACACTTATGCAACCACATTATTTTAGTTTTTTTTGTTTTCTTCCCTCCACCTAAGGGCTCTTTCACACTTGCGTTATTGTCTTCCGGCATAGAGTTCCGTCGTCGGGACTCTATGCCGGAAGAATACTGATCAGGATTATCCTAATGCATTCTGAATGGAGAGTAATCCGTTCAGGATGCATCAGGATGTCTTCAGTTCCGGTACGGAACGTTTTTTGGCCGGAGAAAATACCGCAGCATGCTGCGCTTTTTGCTCCGGCCAAAAATCCTGAAGACTTGCCGCAAGGCCGGATCCGGGATCAATGACCATTGAAAGGCATTGATCCGGATCCGGCAGTAAGCTAAACGTCGTTTCGGCGCATTGCCGGACCCGACGTTTAGCTTTTTCTGAATAGTTACCATGGCTACCGGGACGCTAAAGTCCTGACAGCCATGGTAAGTGTAGCGGGGAGCAGGGGAGCAGTGTACTTACCGTCCGTGCGGCTCCCCGGGCGCTCCAGAGTGACGTCAGGGCGCCCCAAGCGCATGGATCACGTGATCACATGGATCACGTCATCCATGCGCATGGGGCGCTCTGACGTCATTCTGGAGCGCCCGGGGAGCCGCACGGACTGTAAGTACACTGCTCCCCCGCTCCCCGCTCCTACTATGGCAACCAGGACTTTAATAGCGTCCTGGGTGCCATAGTAACACTGAAAGCATTTGGAAGACGGTTCCGTCTTCAAATGCTTTCAGTACACTTGCGTTGTTACGGATCCGGCAGGCACCTCCGGCAACGGAAGTGCATGCCGGATCCCAACAACGCAAGTGTGAAAGAGGCCTAAAAGATTTCAGTTGGTTTTTCAATTCAGTGGTACAGTTTATAGGTCACATTAAAGGAGGAAAAAGTTCAGAAATTATTTATCTTTGTCTCATTTTTTTTTTACAGCACAGAAACCTGACATTTTAACATGGGGGTGTAGATTTTTTTTTATATCCACTGTATATATATATATATATATATATATATATATATACACACATATATTGATTTGTTTTTTCTATTTTGACATGGGTTGAAATAAATTAAAGTGAAAGAACCAGGGATATAATGTATAGCAAAGTATTTAGTGGTCCTTTCTACTTAAATTTGTGTAATGTAGTTGGTTAGTGGTACATGGTGATACCTGGTGTTCTTGAAGTTTATGAAGTAACTGTACATGCGCACTGCATGGGGGCCAGGAGACTAGAAAACACTTGCCTATGTAACAAAGAGCTCAGCTCCATTGAAGATATCATCAGAGTAAGATGTGTCTTGATACCATCACGTCTCTTTGTATCATATGGGTATTGGCCGGGTGCCATGTTGTGCACCTTTTAATGCCTGTTGGGGCTAAGTTACACCTATTGTTCCTGTACCTACCAATAACTAAGACATAACTTTTAATAGATACTGCTACTAATACTTAAATAAGTGACTAAATAAACTAAATGGTTAAAACTTCCAGCGTCCGCTGGCCTTTCAATCTCAGTTTAGAGTGCCCTGTCAGGATGTCGCCTGACCAGGGTTATATGCTACTGTGTGATTCCACACTAGTGTCTAACTGGCTGCGCGCTGCCAGTTTCAACTTGTAGACACTGTGTGACTACTGAACACAGTAGTAGGAGGCTTCAGCGGTATGCCGAGTTAAAATTAGAGGCTCACACTGCCCCCCGACATGTTTCGCCGTGTACCGGCGTCTTCAGGGGTAAGGGCAGAGTGTGAGCGTTTCCGCTCACGGCTAGCTTATAAAACCTTTGTTTATTACGTGTTTCCTGTGTGTGTTACTGTGGGGCGTGAGTTAGAGACCAGGGCTTAGGCTGTGATAGGATGCTCTGCAGGACTCCACCCCCTGACGTAATTAGGGATCCAGAGTTGAGGCGGTAATAGGACGCGCTGCAGGGCTCCACCCCCTGACGTAAGCAGCCTTCCATTCATGTCCTCCTAATTCGCTCACGTCATGGGTTTACACTGCGCATGTCCCACACACTTAGAAATTTTTCAGGCAGATGTCTCCTGCGCATGTCTGCCGACTTAGTTCCCGGCCGCTCCGATTCAGCTTATGATGCTTCATTACAGCGCATGCCCGTGGACTTCAGCGTTAGCACCATCGGGTCAAATCGTTATGGTATGTGTCCTGACCTCTTCTCCCCATGTCTAGTTGTCCCTACCGAAATGGGTATCTGCTGCGTATCTCAACATCCTCAATTATGCAGCCTGTACGTTCCCTTATTGTTTTATCTCAGACGCTTTAGTTCACATCTGAGGGTTCAGGTTCTTATCGGCCCTTATGAGGGTATAGGGGTGCTCATCACTGCACATACTATTGCCCTATAATTAATGTCCGCTTATTCTCTGTGTTATTTTCATGTATGTACATATTACTTATCTTTTAGCCACCCCTTAGATTCATTCTGCGTACATTCATTCCTTCTCATGTGTGTTCCCTTTAGCTATACAGATCCTCTACCTTATTTTTGGTCCCAGGATGCTCGTCCCTTTCTTTTCCTATTTGACCGGCCCCTTTCTGTGTTTTCTGCTCACCATATAGTGCCTGCACAACAGGCTACCATGGTCTTTATGGTATTCGTAATATTGTACTAAACGACCTTTATAGGGTATTGTTCCTATTGCCCCATAATATTGTGCCACACCACCTTTGTAGGATGTTAATTCTTTTACCCTTATATGATGGCATTATTCCCACAGATGCAACCTTGCATTACCATATTGGCCCTAGTCTGCCCCCTTTTTTTTCCCCTTTCTTTTACTCAGGTCTTGCCGTCGAGTGGATTGCTCTATTTTAGTTTACATCGTTTCCTTCTAATTATTTTTGCTTATAATGTTTCCGATTTTTCTTTTTTCCTAGCTGGGGATCAATCCTACAGGAAGGACGAGTACGTGAATCCTTCATTAAGGCCTCTTGGAGACAAGCTGTTAAGCAGGTAAATCCATTTTGTTTCCTCCTGCTGGAGTCTTCTATCTATATCTCCTTTCCGTGGACCTGATTTTACCTTCATTAGTCCCCAAAATTTGAAATCTGTAATTTGATCCTTATGCTTTTCCCTCATATGTCTGGCTAGGCTGGTCTCTTCACCTGTATTGATGCTGCTCAGATGTCTTGAAATCCGCCTTCTTAACTCTTGAATGGTCTTTCCGACGTACAATTTGGGACATTCGCATCTAATAACATATACAACCCCTTTCGTCTTGCAATTGATGTAATCGCGTATTTCATAATTTTTTCCATCCACTGGGTTTGTGAAAGTTTTTGTGACTTTCATCCGACCACAGAAAGTACAGTCCCCACAAGGATATGATCTGCCCTTACCCCTGAAGACGCCGGTACACGGCGAAACATGTCGGGGGGCAGTGTGAGCCTCTAATTTTAACTCGGCATACCGCTGAAGCCTCCTACTACTGTGTTCAGTAGTCACACAGTGTCTACAAGTTGAAACTGGCAGCGCGCAGCCAGTTAGACACTAGTGTGGAATCACACAGTAGCATATAACCCTGGTCAGGCGACATCCTGACAGGGCACTCTAAACTGAGATTGAAAGGCTAGCGGACGCTGGAATTTTTAACCATTTAGTTTATTTAGTCACTTATTTAAGTATTAGTAGCAGTATCTATTAAAAGTTATGTCTTAGTTATTGGTAGGTACAGGAACAATAGGTGTAACTTAGCCCCAACAGGCATTAAAAGTAATAAATTGTTGCACAATACACCTCATCCTTGTACTTAAAGGGAATAGTTTAGTTATTGAAGTACAACAAAAGGGTCAAAATCCCATCATTTCCCAATACCAGGGGGGAAGTACCTACAGGAGGGCTTGCAATATAGTCACCATCTAACAGGTGCGAGCGAACCTAATGGCAGGCTTTCTCTCCAATCCCACAACCACTCAAACCTTTTTGGCAGAGGCAGGGAGAGTGTTTTCCACTGAAAGTCTACCAGTGGACTGTCTTGATGTGGCTCAGGCCTTCAAAGAAATTAACAAAACGTATAGACGTTATATCCGAGGTATTTGGGAAATCGCTAGTCTGGAAACGTACATTCAACAGAAATTAGTGTACAGAGGAATGAGGATTAATATCACTCCTAATTCCCATCAGGAAGATAGCGAATTTTTAAAAGGGTGGGAAATACTCCTCACGGAAAACTCGCTGCGGATGCAAACGTATCTTTTAGAATACGAACAAAAATCACTGGCAAAAATAACAACACAATTACAAAAGGAGATTCAGGAAATCCAAACATTTAGAACCAAAGCTGAGTTTGTTGAGTACGAGCAAAAACTGCAAAAAAACGTAGAGAGCCTTCAGGGAGAAATAAAAGAGCGCAAACACAGGAAGTATAATCGGGATAAAAAAGATTTTGACACAGGGAACATATATCCCAGAAAACAAGGGGGACGATTTCCATTGAGACAAAGGGAAAACTGGAGGGAATACACGGATATATCTGAATCCGAAACCTCCGAAATAGAGGGCAGCTATAACCAAACTACAGCAAATACCAAGCGAAAATCTAAAAATAAATTACCCTATTCACAGAGGAGAAACCCTCAAAGGAATCCTACCCCCAATAGTAACCCTAGCTCGACCGTTAATACAGCATGGGCAACCAGTCAAGAACCAGTGCAGAACCTGCAAGCACAATACTCACAATTTCCGCAATATCCGCAATCTTCCTCCTTATCTACAGTAATAAATGCTGTCCCACCACCACAAAATACAACACAGGGGGGTTTTTTAGGGCTAGGAATGGGAGTGCAATTACGAGACAGAGAGAAATGGGGCTACAATCAAAAGATCTGATAATAGAAGTACCACAGGTAGAAGAAATAAATATAGACCCCAATCCTACATGGAATATAATTAACGCAGGGGCAATGCAGATTATCAACAAAACCGAGATAGAACTAACACCCGGGCACATTAGTCTGATACAAAAAGGCCTCTCCTTCACCCCAGCACCGCATTTCAACTGTTTCCTTTGGGTTAAGGACATTAACCTGTTTGCCAGGAAACTGGCACTACATAAAGAATTTAGCTCCAGCGAGTATGAAATGGCAAGCATACAGAGGCGTGAGAGGGAGGCAGTTGATACCCTTGAGTCCTTGCTGAGGGAAGGAGAAGGCGAAGCAATAGCCCCCAGTCCACCATTTAGCACTCTTACTCCTAAGTCTAGATTTACCCCTCCGTTTGGGAAATATGCGAACATCCAAACATTTGTGGATGTGGTTACTAGGGATCTGCAAAAAATTAAGGCTTCAAAAAGAAATATGCATAGCAATTTAACTACGGAAGAGCAGAAAGCTATGAGAGATCTAATAAGTAATGACAACTTAGTCATTAAACCTTCAGACAAGGGAGGAAATATTGTGTTATTGGAAAGGAAATATTATGAAAAAATGATAATGGACCTCCTGAATGAGAACAGCACGTATAGGGAGCTAAAAACGGACCCCACGGAAAAAGACGTTATAGAACTAAAGAAACTCCTAAAAAATGCCAAAGACCGCAATCTAATTACAAAAGAAGAATACAAAGTAATGTACAAACCACGACCTACCATAGCAACTTTTTACGCTATTCCCAAAGTTCACAAACAAAGGGAACCAATCCCAGGGAGACCCATCGTCTCGGGTAACCAGAGCTTATGTGAAAGCATTAGTGAGTATGTGGAACAAGTTATCTCTCCGTTTGTAAAGACACTACCTTCTTATCTTAGGGATACTAAAGATACTGTCGTCAGGTTGCAGGAGATCCAGGTAAATCCGTACACTTTCATAGCAAGCCTCGATGTTGAGGCACTTTACACTAGCATACAGCATCACTTGGGAATACAAGCAGTACAATATTATTTGAACACCAAAGGGACTCAATATTATGAACACAACGAATTTGTTATTTCACTATTAAAGTTTTTGTTGGAGCACAATTATTTTATGTTCAATGGGAAGTATTATTTACAGGTCACCGGCACCGCTATGGGCACGATCTGTGCGCCAAGCTTTGCTAATCTTTTTTTAGGGTGGTGGGAAGACCGGTCAGTCTTCACGGACACTATGGACACTTACACGCAGCACATTTTATTTTGGGGGCGTTATATAGACGATATTTTGATTTTTTGGGACAGCACTGTAGCACAATTTCATGAGTTTGTTTGTCATCTGAATGACAACCAGATTGGCATGAAATTTACAGCAGAAATACATAAGAGCACATTAAATTTCCTGGATCTCAAACTTTGTCTGCAACCTGACGGCAGTATCCAAACTGAAATATACCGGAAACCAACATCTACCAATAACCTGCTACACTGGCAAAGCTTCCACCCTGACGCCCTTAAAAAGGGAATCCCTGTGGGGCAGTACCTGAGAGCCAGGCGGAACTGCTCCACAGAGGAAGCATTTCAAAAGGAATGCAGTACGTTATACTCACGTTTCCATGATAGAGGGTACTCCAAGAAATGTCTGCATCTAGCGTACAACAAAGCCAGGAAGGTAGGAAGACTTGACCTGCTGGCAGGTAAGAAGACAAAAGGAGGAGAAAAAAATCATACGGTGTATAGGAACATACGATACAGAACACAGTGTTATACAACAAATTCTGAGACGGCACTGGCACATCTTACAGGCCGATACAGACCTACAACAAGTTTTGCCAAAATATCCAGCCATAACATTCAGAAGAGGGCAAAACTTGAGGGAAAAACTAGTCCACAGCCACTATCAACCCCATGGAATGCCCAAAAAGACCAACTGGCTATCTCATAAAGGATCATATCCTTGTGGGGACTGTACTTTCTGTGGTCGGATGAAAGTCACAAAAACTTTCACAAACCCAGTGGATGGAAAAAATTATGAAATACGCGATTACATCAATTGCAAGACGAAAGGGGTTGTATATGTTATTAGATGCGAATGTCCCAAATTGTACGTCGGAAAGACCATTCAAGAGTTAAGAAGGCGGATTTCAAGACATCTGAGCAGCATCAATACAGGTGAAGAGACCAGCCTAGCCAGACATATGAGGGAAAAGCATAAGGATCAAATTACAGATTTCAAATTTTGGGGACTAATGAAGGTAAAATCAGGTCCACGGAAAGGAGATATAGATAGAAGACTCCAGCAGGAGGAAACAAAATGGATTTACCTGCTTAACAGCTTGTCTCCAAGAGGCCTTAATGAAGGATTCACGTACTCGTCCTTCCTGTAGGATTGATCCCCAGCTAGGAAAAAAGAAAAATCGGAAACATTATAAGCAAAAATAATTAGAAGGAAACGATGTAAACTAAAATAGAGCAATCCACTCGACGGCAAGACCTGAGTAAAAGAAAGGGGAAAAAAAAGGGGGCAGACTAGGGCCAATATGGTAATGCAAGGTTGCATCTGTGGGAATAATGCCATCATATAAGGGTAAAAGAATTAACATCCTACAAAGGTGGTGTGGCACAATATTATGGGGCAATAGGAACAATACCCTATAAAGGTCGTTTAGTACAATATTACGAATACCATAAAGACCATGGTAGCCTGTTGTGCAGGCACTATATGGTGAGCAGAAAACACAGAAAGGGGCCGGTCAAATAGGAAAAGAAAGGGACGAGCATCCTGGGACCAAAAATAAGGTAGAGGATCTGTATAGCTAAAGGGAACACACATGAGAAGGAATGAATGTACGCAGAATGAATCTAAGGGGTGGCTAAAAGATAAGTAATATGTACATACATGAAAATAACACAGAGAATAAGCGGACATTAATTATAGGGCAATAGTATGTGCAGTGATGAGCACCCCTATACCCTCATAAGGGCCGATAAGAACCTGAACCCTCAGATGTGAACTAAAGCGTCTGAGATAAAACAATAAGGGAACGTACAGGCTGCATAATTGAGGATGTTGAGATACGCAGCAGATACCCATTTCGGTAGGGACAACTAGACATGGGGAGAAGAGGTCAGGACACATACCATAACGATTTGACCCGATGGTGCTAACGCTGAAGTCCACGGGCATGCGCTGTAATGAAGCATCATAAGCTGAATCGGAGCGGCCGGGAACTAAGTCGGCAGACATGCGCAGGAGACATCTGCCTGAAAAATTTCTAAGTGTGTGGGACATGCGCAGTGTAAACCCATGACGTGAGCGAATTAGGAGGACATGAATGGAAGGCTGCTTACGTCAGGGGGTGGAGCCCTGCAGCGCGTCCTATTACCGCCTCAACTCTGGATCCCTAATTACGTCAGGGGGTGGAGTCCTGCAGAGCATCCTATCACAGCCTAAGCCCTGGTCTCTAACTCACGCCCCACAGTAACACACACAGGAAACACGTAATAAACAAAGGTTTTATAAGCTAGCCGTGAGCGGAAACGCTCACACTCTGCCCTTACCCCTGAAGACGCCGGTACACGGCGAAACATGTCGGGGGGCAGTGTGAGCCTCTAATTTTAACTCGGCATACCGCTGAAGCCTCCTACTACTGTGTTCAGTAGTCACACAGTGTCTACAAGTTGAAACTGGCAGCGTGCAGCCAGTTAGACACTAGTGTGGAATCACACAGTAGCATATAACCCTGGTCAGGCGACATCCTGACAGGGCACTCTAAACTGAGATTGAAAGGCCAGCGGACGCTGGAAGTTTTAACCATTTAGTTTATTTAGTCACTTATTTAAGTATTAGTAGCAGTATCTATTAAAAGTTATGTCTTAGTTATTGGTAGGTACAGGAACAATAGGTGTAACTTAGCCCCAACAGGCATTAAAAGTAATAAATTGTTGCACAATACACCTCATCCTTGTACTTAAAGGGAATAGTTTAGCCATGTTGTGCACCTGTTCGATTGGAGCTCACTCATTTTTTTCATGTCTTTCGTGACTGTTAGTTTACTCTGCATGTTATCTTATGTGTGTGTATATATATATAGACGTTGGAAGTTCAGGGCAGCACACCTGGTGGAGAAACTTGTGGCGATGGGTGCCAGCAGTGTTGCACTTTACCAAAGTGCCAAACAATAAATAAGAATAAATACACCGCAGCACTTCCAGTAGGTGAAAAAAATAGTGGCATCCTTTATTCACCAATGCAACATTTCGATCCACTTGCTGGGACCATTTTCAAGCTTGAAAATGGTCCCAGCAAGTGGATCGAAACGTTGCATGGGTGAATAAAGGATCCCACTATTTTTTTCACCTACTGGAAGTGCTGCGGTGTATTTATTCTTATATATATATATATATATATATATATATATATATAAAAAGAAAAATGGCGGCACTGGCTGTAGACGGATAAAATTGGGTGCACGTTCCTAGGGAATCGACTTCTTACCCCACACGTAAATCCAGAAAATGGACGGCACTCCAGTCAGATGAAAAAAATGTGATTCCTTTACACTGCGTGCAGAATTATTAGGCAAATGAGTATTTTGACCACATCATCCTCTTTATGCATGTTGTCTTACTCCAAGCTGTATAGGCTCGAAAGCCTACTACCAATTAAGCATATTAGGTGATGTGCATCTCTGTAATGAGAAGGGGTGTGGTCTAATGACATCAACACCCTATATCAGGTGTGCATAATTATTAGGCAACTTCCTTTCCTTTGGCAAAATGGGTCAAAAGAAGGACTTGACAGGCTCAGAAAAGTCAAAAATAGTGAGATATCTTGCAGAGGGATGCAGCACTCTTAAAATTGCAAAGCTTCTGAAGCGTGATCATCGAACAATCAAGCGTTTCATTCAAAATAGTCAACAGGGTCGCAAGAAGCGTGTGGAAAAACCAAGGCGCAAAATAACTGCCCATGAACTGAGAAAAGTCAAGCGTGCAGCTGCCAAGATGCCACTTGCCACCAGTTTGGCCATATTTCAGAGCTGCAACATCACTGGAGTGCCCAAAAGCACAAGGTGTGCAATACTCAGAGACATGGCCAAGGTAAGAAAGGCTGAAAGACGACCACCACTGAACAAGACACACAAGCTGAAACGTCAAGACTGGGCCAAGAAATATCTCAAGACTGATTTTTCTAAGGTTTTATGGACTGATGAAATGAGAGTGAGTCTTGATGGGCCAGATGGATGGGCCCGTGGCTGGATTGGTAAAGGGCAGAGAGCTCCAGTCCGACTCAGACGCCAGCAAGGTGGAGTACTGGTTTGGGCTGGTATCATCAAAGATGAGCTTGTGGGGCCTTTTCGGGTTGAGGATGGAGTCAAGCTCAACTCCCAGTCCTACTGCCAGTTTCTGGAAGACACCTTCTTCAAGCAGTGGTACAGGAAGAAGTCTGCATCCTTCAAGAAAAACATGATTTTCATGCAGGACAATGCTCCATCACACGCGTCCAAGTACTCCACAGCGTGGCTGGCAAGAAAGGGTATAAAAGAAGAAAATCTAATGACATGGCCTCCTTGTTCACCTGATCTGAACCCCATTGAACCTGTGGTCCATCATCAAATGTGAGATTTACAAGGAGGGAAAACAGTACACCTCTCTGAACAGTGTCTGGGAGGCTGTGGTTGCTGCTGCACGCAATGTTGATGGTGAACAGATCATAACACTGACAGAATCCATGGATGGCAGGCTTTTGAGTGTCCTTGCAAAGAAAGGTGGCTATATTGGTCACTGATTAGTTTTTGTTTTGTTTTTGAATGTCAGAAATGTATATTTGTGAATGTTGAGATGTTATATTGGTTTCACTGGTAAAAATAAATAATTGAAATGGGTATATATTTGTTTTTTGTTAAGTTGCCTAATAATTATGCACAGTAATAGTCACCTGCACACACAGATATCCCCCTAAAATAGCTAAAACTAAAAACAAACTAAAAACGACTTCCAAAAATATTCAGCTTTGATATTAATGAGTTTTTTGGGTTCATTGAGAACATGGTTGTTGTTCAATAATAAAATTAATCCTCAAAAATACAACTTGCCTAATAATTCTGCACTCCCTGTATTCAACCATCCGGTGCAATGTTTCGGCTCTAAATGAGCCTTTTTCAAGCCTTTTTCAAGCTTGAAAAAGGCTCATTTAGAGCCGAAACGTTGCACCGGATGGTTGAATAAAGGAATCACATTTTTTTCATCTGACTGGAGTGCCGTCCATTTTCTGGATTTATATATATATATATATATATATATATATATATATATATAGCAAACAGGAAATAGTAGCAGCACACCACTATATGCACTAAGATTGAGTAAACAGGTGAATATGTGAACAGGGTCAAATACATGACGCCACAAAGTATAATAGTATATAGTCACTGCAAAGGCAGTGGAGAAGTTCTTAGCGCATATTATTGATCAAAAATATGTCGGGCCCACCTACCAGACGGCAAGGTAGCTTCTCATCAGGTGGGGACCTACTCTAACATGGAGGGTCCAGCTCCATTGTTTCTCTGATTAAAAGCACCAAGGGGTGGGGGATGGGCGAGGAGTGCAAAGTTCCACAGAGGATGCCCAGTCCTCTATATTATATATAAACCAAGCAATAGAACAGCACCTCCTAAGTTAAAACTGATGAGAAGCTACCTTGCCGTCTGGTAGGTGGGCCCGACATATTTTTGATCAATAATATGCGCTAAGAACTTCTCCACTGCCTTTGCAGTGACTATATACTATTATACTTTGTGGCGTCATGTATTTGACCCTGTTCAGATATTCACCTGTTTACTCAATCTTAGTGCATATAGTGGTGTGCTGCTACTATTTCCTGTTTGCTGTATTATTGCCAGGTAGCTTGCACCTGCGTTTTAACTTAGGAGGTGCTGTTCTATTGCTTGGTTTATATATATATATATATATATATATATATATATATATATATATATATATATCTTTTATCATAGTTTACTTTTATGGACCTAGGTTGTGTTAAGTCTATTTTTTCCCGAATCTCAGAATTCACAATGATACAACTGCTCTACCTGTAAAGAATCTTTCCTGAGTTAATATCAAAATTGCCTTTGCGAAAGAATCTAGAAGGAATTCTGATGCTGTGAATAGAGATGGCCTTTCGCCTGGCGGTCGTTTGGCGGTGTACTAAGTGGGAAGTTGGAGAAGGTGCGTGCGATTACGTCAAAGGACTCACCAGAGTTGGTTGAATGGCTCACTCAGCCTTCCGCTTCTGCACCCTCCTCATTCTCTGTATCTGCACCCTCCTCACTCTCTGCTGTGTGCACCCCCAAAGACACCACCACAACCATAGCCCCTCCACTCGAGTCAGAGGAATAATTTTCCCATCCATTCCCAGACCTTACCGATGCACAGCCATTCTTGACATCGTATGAGGAAGAGGAGATAGCAACAGCCGCCACCAAGTGGTCTGACGACATTACCCAGATCAGCCCAAGGAGGTAGGTCCCCGCTGTTGCTGCCTACTCAAATGTCAGTGGTGGTGAAGGTGATGATGATGACATGTCGATGGACGTCACGTGGGTGCCCACAAGAGAGGAAGAGGAGGGGAGTTCAGAGATAGAGGCGGAGCAGCAGAGAGGGAGGAGTGTAAAAAGTTGATGACGGAACTGTTAGCCCGCCAACTGATGCCATATAAACTGGTGGATGCGGAGGGAAACTATACACCACCACAATGGATTTGAAATGAAACATACAAGATGTGCTTTAACTGCAGACTGTCAGATTTAATTTGAGGGTATTTACATCCAAATCAGGTGAACGGTGCAGGAATTACAACAGTTTGCATATGTGCCTCCCACTTGTTAAGGGACCAAAAGTAATGGGACATAATAATAATAATAATAATAATAATAATAATAATAATAATAAATCAAACTTTCACTTTTTAATACTTGGTTGCAAATCCTTTGCAGTCAATTACAGCCTGAAGTTTTGAATGCAGAGACATCACCAGACGCTGGGTTTCATCCCTGGTGATGCTCTGCCAGGCCTCTACTGCAACTGTCTTCAGTTCCTGCTTGTTCTTGGGGCATTTTCCCTTCAGTTTTGTCTTCAGCAAGTGAAATGCATGCTCAATCGGATTCAGGTCAGGTGATTGACTTGGCCATTGCATAACATTCCACTTCTTCTATAAAAAACTCTTTGGTTGCTTTTGCAGTATGCTTTGGGTCATTGTCTACCTGCACTGTGAAGCGCCGTCCAATGAGTTCTGAAGCATTTGGCTGAATATGAGCAGATAATATTGCCCGAAACACTTCAGAATTCATCCTGCTGCTTTTGTCAGCAGTCATCAATAAATACAAGAGAACCAGTTCCATTGGCAGCCATACATGCCCATGCCATGACACTACCACCACCATGCTTCACTGATGAGGTGGTATGCTTAGGATCATGAGCAGTTCCTTTCCTTCTCCATACTCTTCTCTTCACTTTGGTAGAAGTTGATCTTGGTCTCATCTGTCCATAGGATGTTGTTCCAGAACTGTGAAGGCTTTTTTAGATGTTGTTTGGCAAACTCTAATCTAGCCTTCCTGTTTTTGAGGCTCACCAATGGTTTACATCTTGTGGTGAACCCTCTGTATTCACTCTGGTGAAGTCTTCTCTTGATTGTTGACTTTGACACACATACACCTACCTCCTGGAGAGTGTTCTTGATCTGGCCAACTGTTGTGAAGGGTGTTTTCTTCACCAGGGAAAGAATTCTTCTGTCATCCACCACAGTTGTTTTCCATGGTCTTCCGGGTTTTTTGGTGTTGCTGAGCTCACCGGTGCGTTCCTTCTTTTTAAGAATGTTCCAAACAGTTGTTTTGGCCACGCCTAATGTTTTTGCTATCTCTCTGATGGGTTTGTTTTGTTTTTTTAGCCTAATGATGGCTTGCTTCACTGATAGTGACAGCTCTTTGGATCTCATCTTGAGAGTTGACAGCAACAGATTCCAAATGCAAATAACACACTTGAAATTAACTCTGGACCTTTTATCTGCTCATTGTAATTGGGATAATGAGGGAATAACACACACCTGGCCATGGAACAGCTGAGAAGCCAATCGTCCCATTACTTTTGGTCCCTTAACAAGTGGAGGGCACATATGCAAACTGTTGTAATTCCTACACCGTTCACCTGATTTGGATGTAAATACCCTCAAATTAAACTGACAGTCTGCAGTTAAAGCACATCTTGTTTGTTTCATTTCAAATCCATTGTGGTGGTGTATAGAGCCAAAAATGTTAGAATTGTGTAGATGTCCCAATATTTATGGACCTGACTGTATGTCCATTTGAGGGGCATTGAGAGATATGAGGTGCAGGGGTTCTAGGGACCTCTTGGCATGAAGAACCACATCTACTAACTTCTCTCACCTGGATTAAGCTGACTAACATGAAAAATATGTGGATTTTGCTAACTATGTACCTGACAACTAATTGGGGAATAATTATTAACGATTCCACTTGCTAACCTGTTCTCACCTTGACTGATACCACTTGATGAATTATTGATAAACTGAGTGATCTGCAGGAATTAGACATTGTTCTATTATTATCTTTTTTAGTGATTAGAACTTGTTGATTGAGTGTTTAATTCTTGTGGTTATTTATTAATGAACTATTAAGTCTTGGAGGAATTGGCCTGATGTGGTTCTTGGACTGATATTTACCTCAATTACGACGTATTAGGGGACGTTTTCTTGTGCAGAAGAGTGAATGTGTTCAATCTATAAAAAAGGAAAATAGTTAAAAATAAAAAAGAAAAGAAAAAGAAGGGGTAAAATGGTTGAGAAGAAAGATGAAAAGGAGAAATCGGGGGAGTAGAGGCGGTCAGGAGTATATGGGTCCTCAAGACAAGAAGTGCTTAAAGCAAGGGGAGATCGGGACGGTAAAATGGATAGATTTCTCCAGGCCTCAGCTTCCGCAACAAGGGTCAGAATAGGTCCAATACTCAAACAAAAAATTTGACTGCGGGTAGTGAGGATACAGAAGTTTTAGGAGATGTTATCACCTCCATCAGATACTTTACAAGCTCCCATGTTAGCGGATAATATGTTTGCAGTGAGCAAATCCAATAACGCGTTGGAGATGATTATGAAACAAATGGGGGAATTAAAATCTGAAGTACAGTTGGTCAGAGATGACTGTAGGAAAGTGAGCTAAAGAGTGAAACAAGCAGAACAAGGAATTAGTGACTTGGAAGATCAGGTTAATGAATTTGATAAAGATTTGAGGAATTTGAAGCTGGAGAAGGACGCTCTTATTTAGAAAGTTATAGAGATGAAAGATAGGGAAAGGAGGTCTAACATAAGATTGATAGGAATACCTGAAAAAACAGAGGGTGTAGATTGTACACAATATATTCAGAACTGGAATAGTGAGGTGGTTGGTGGAGAAAATCTGTATAAACTAGTTTTGGTTGAGAGAGCCCACAGGATACCAATGAGTAATGTACCGGGTAACCATCCAAGGACAATAATAGCAAAAATCTCTTCGTTTAAAAACAGAGAGACTGTGATGCGGAAAATAAGATCGCTCCACTCTGTGGAAATTGATGGATCAAAAGTGTCAATTTTCCCGGATTATTTATTTGCAACACAAAATGAGAGAGAGAAATTTAGTTGTTAAACGGAGATTGCATCTGGCTGGAATAAATTATTCCCTTTTTGTATCCTGCTAAGCTCAGAATTGTGCATAAGGATAAAGTTAGATTTTTCTTCTCTGCTCAGGAAGTTAATAACACCATAGAAATGGTAGGCTGGGGTTGAATTGTCTTAGGGAAATGAATGGAGGGGGGGGAGGTGGACTTTGCGTTGGAGTAGTAGGGTGTTGGGCCCCCTTGTGGGAAGGATACACCATGAGAGGGGGATGGGTTGACTGAGAGCAAGGAGGAGGTTTGGGTTTTTTCTCTTTTTTTTTTTCCCCCTCTCCTTTTTTCCCTGTCTGGTATGCATTATGCGCTTAGTTATACAATTAATAAAAGAAAACGACTCGGGTAATTGAAATTTTGTCATGGAATGTAAGAGGGCTGGGTGAGAAAGTAAGGAGTTATGCTGTCTTTAGTGTTATAGGTAGATATCTCCCAGCAGTAGTGTGTTTATTGGAGACTCATATGGTGAAGGATAAACTCGGTCATCAGTTTCATTCTGTTCATAGCAGAGGGGTCAGTATTCTTATTAATAAGGATATTGAATGTTATATAATTTGTCATTTGACTGATGCCGAAGGACGATTTGTCTTTCTCTATGGACTGTTTGGGAAAGTAAGATGGGTTGTGGCAGGGATTTATATCGCTCCACCCCATAATCATGAGGTGTTATTAAAACTAAATGAGTTTCTACAGGATAAAAACAACTGTCCACTACTGCTGCTGGGAGATTTTAACTGCACGATGGATGAAAATATGGATAGATTAACACAGAAAGTAAGGGTTCAAAAAACTGGGTTGACACCTTTGAGGAAACTAACCCAACAGTAAGGCCTCATGCACACGACCGTTTTTTTTTGCGGTCCGCAAAAACGGGTTCCGTTTTTCCGCGATCCGTGACAGTTTTTTCGTCCGTGGGTCTTCCTTGATTTTTGGAGGATCCACGGAATGAAAAAAAAGTCGTTTTGGTGTCCACCTGGCCGTGCGGAGCCAAACGGATCCGTCCTGAATTACAATGCAAGTCAATGGGGACGGATCCGTTTGACGTTGACACAATATGGTGCAATTTCAAACGGATCCGTCCCCATTGACTTTCAATGTAAAGTCAGGAGTTAATATACCATAGGATCGGAGTTTTCTCCAATCCGATGGTATATTTTAACTTGAAGCGTCCCCATCACCATGGGAACGCCTCTATGTTAGAATATACCATCGGATTTGAGTTACATCGTGAAACTCAGATCCGACAGTATATTCTAACACAGAGGCGTTCCCATAGTGATGGGGACGCTTCTAGTTAGAATATACTACAAACTGTGTACATGACTGCCCCCTGCTGCCTGGCAGCACCCGATCTTTTACAGGGGGCTGTGATCAGCACAATTAACCCTTCAGGTGCCGCACCTGAAGGGGTTAATTGTGCATATCATAGCCCCCTGTAAGAGATCAGGGGCTGCCAGGCAGCAGGGGGCAGACCCCCCTCCCTCCCCAGTTTGAATATCATTGGTGGCCAGTGTGCGGCCTCCGTCGGCCCCCCTCCCCCCCTCTATTGTAATTTCATTGGTGGCCAGTGTGCGGCCTCCGTCGGCCCCCCTCCCCCCCTCTATTGTAATTTCATTGGTGGCCAGTGTGCGGGCCTCCCCCCCAGCCCCCCCTCTATTGTATTAATATCATTGGTGGCCAGTGTGCGGCCTCCCCTCTCTCCCCCCCCCCGATCATTGGTGGCAGCGGAGATTCCGATCGGAGTCCCAGTTTAATCGCTCTGGGGCTCCGATCGGTAACCATGGCAACCAGGACGCTACTGCAGGCCTGGTTGCCATGGTTACTTAGCAATATTACAATATTAGAAGCATCATGCTTACCTGCTGGCTGCTGCGATGTCTGTGTCCGGCCGGGAGCTCCTCCTACTGGTATGTGACAGATCATTAAGCAATGCGCCGCACATGAAAGTAACCTACGGCCACGGATCACGGACGCGGATGCCAATCTTGTGTGCATCCGTGTTCTTTCACGGACCCATTGACTTGAATGGGTCCGTGAACCGTTGTCCGTCAAAAAAATTGGACAGGTCATATTTTTTTGACGGACAGGAAACACGGATCACGGATGCGGCTGCAAAACGGTGCATTTTCCGATTTTTCCACGGACCCATTGAAAGTCAATGGGTCCGCGAAAAAAAAACGAAAAACGGCACAACGGCCACGGATGCACACAACGGTCGTGTGCATGAGGCCTTAGGGTGGTGGGAAATATGGAGGACACATAATCCGTTATTAAAGCAGTTTTCTTGCTATAGTAAAACTTATGACTCCCTTTCTTGGATTGACCTGGTCTTTGGAAATCAGATGACACTCCAGAATACAGTGGAGGTCTCATAGGAGCCAAGGTGTATTTCAGACCATTCCCCAGATTTAGTTAAATTGTGTTTAGTGGGAAGTGATGGGAAAGGGGTTAACAGATTGTATTAGTCTAATCCTATTTGGTTTAATTTACTTGTGCAAGTGGAATCAATAAGGAATCAGCTGGGGTCAATAAGGTCTGGGATATTGCCAAGGTTTATGTGAGAGGGCTGCTCAACAAAAAGATTATTGGAAAAAAAAAAGAGTTTAAGGAAAGGGAAGATACTTTAAAGGGGTTGTCCGGGTTCAGAGCTGAAGCTGGGGAATCGTGCTCAAAGAGGCATGGGAAGTGAGCGAAGACGGTAAGGGTACTTTCACACTTGCGGCAGGATCCGACATGCTGTTGACTATAATGGGGGCGGAGCTCCGGCGCAGCACGGCGGTGCACGGCTTAAGGCCGCCGGACTAAAATTACTGCATGTCAGGTTTTTTAGTCCGGCGGCTTTCTCCGTGCACCGCCTTGTGTGCCGGAGCTCCGCCCCCGTCCCCATTATAGTCAATGGGGACAGAGCGGCGGCCCGGGGGCACGGCGAAACAGCCGCAGGACGGATCCGACATGGTGAACAGCATGTCGGATCCGTCCTGCCGCAAGTGTGAAACTAGCCTAACATGTGGCTGTCCTGCATTCTAATACAATTTTACACACAAACCCCATTCTGAGCACAAAAACAATAATTCACTACTATACATCAGCCCAAAAACATGTTAGCTAGTAGCCAAATGATCTGTGCTTTTTCCTCCCCTAAAATATTACCATCCCCCACCGACCAGCACTGATGCAGATTTGTTTCCATTACAGCTCTACTACAGTTGTGTATACACCTAAGGGTACTTTCACACATGCGTTATTTTTTTCCGGCATAGAGTTCAGGATGCATCAGGATGTCTTCAGTTCTTCAGTTCAGTCTTTTTGACTGATCAGGACGGAACCGCAGCATGCTACGGTTTTATCTCCGGCCCAAAAAACTGAACACTTGCCTGAATGCCGGATCCGGCATTTTTCCCCATAGGAATGTATCAGTGCCGGATACAGCATTCAAAATACCGGAAAAGGTGAAAAGGATAAATGCCAGATCCGTTTTGCCGGATGACACCGGAAAGACGGATCCGGCATTTCAATGCATTTTTCTGACTGATCAGGATCCTGATCAGTCTTACAAATGCCATCAGTTGGCATACGTTTTGCCATCAGTTGGCGACGGAACTGCTTGCCGGATCACTCTGACGCAAGTGTGAAAGTAGCCTTAGACCATGTATCTGTATAGATGCATATACAGCTCTGCTACATCTGTCTTCACCTCTTCGCCAGTACCCTCTAGCACTGTGGCAGAACCACTTCCTATACATCCCTGCTACATCTGTCTTCACCAGTACCCTCCGGCACTGTGGCAGAACCGCTTCCTATACAGCTCTGCTACATCTGTCTTCACCAGTACCCTCCAGCACTGTGGCAGAACCGCTTCATTTACAGCTCTGCTACATCTGTCTTCACCAGTACCATCTAGCACTGTGGCAGAACCGCTTCCTATACAGCTCTGCTACATCTGTCTTCACCAGTACCCTCTAGCACTGTGACAGAACCGCTTCCTATACATCCCTGCTACATCTGTCTTCACCAGTACCCTCTAGCACTGTGGCAGAACCGCTTCATTTACAGCTCTGCTACATCTGTCTTCACCAGTACCCTCTAGCACTGTGGCAGAACCGCTTCCTATACAGCTCTGCTACATCTGTCTTCACCAGTACCCTCTAGCACTGTGACAGAACCGCTTCCTATACAGCTCTGCTACATCTGTCTTCACCAGTACCCTCTAGCAGTGTGACAGAACCGCTTCCTATACATCCCTGCTACATCTGTCTTCACCAGTACCCTCCAGCACTGTGGCGGAACCGCTTCATTTACAGCTCTGCTACATCTGTCTTCACCAGTACCCTCTAGCACTGTGGCAGAACCGCTTCCTATACAGCTCTGCTACATCTGTCTTCACCAGTACCCTCCAGCACTGTGGCAGAACCGCTTCCTATACAGCTCTGCTACATCTGTCTTCGCCAGTACCCTCTAGCACTGTAGCAAAAACGCTTTCTATACAGCTCTGCTACATCTGTCTTCACCAGTACCATCTAGCACTGTGGCAGAACCGCTTCCTATACAGCTCTGCTACATCTATCTTTGCCAGTACCCTCTAGCACTGTGGCAGAACCGCTTCCTATACAACTCTGCTACATCTGTCTCCGCCAGTACCCTCTAGCACTGTGGCAGAACTACTTCCTATACAGCTCTGCTACATCTGTCTTCGCCAGTACCCTCTAGCACTGTGACAGAACCGCTTCCTATACAGCTCTGCTACATCTATCTTCGCCAGTACCATCTAGCACTGTGACAGAACCGCTTCCTATACAGCTCTGCTACATCTATCTTCGCCAGTACCCTCTATCACTGTGGCAGAACCGCTTCCTATACAGCTCTGCTGCATCTATCTTCGCCAGTACCCTCTAGCACTGTGGCAGAACCGCTTCCTATACAGCTCTGCTACATCTGTCTTCGCCAGTACCCTCTAGCACTGTGGCAGAACAGCTTCCTATACAGCTCCGCTACATCTGTCTCCGCCAGTACCCTCTAGCACTGTGGCAGAACTACTTCCTATACAGCACTGCTACATCTGTCTTCGCCAGTACCCTCTAGCACTGTGACAGAACCGCTTCCTATACAGCTCTGCTGCATCTATCTTCGCCAGTACCCTCTAGCACTGTGGCAGAACCGCTTCCTATACAGCTCTGCTACATCTGTCTTCGCCAGTACCCTCTAGCACTGTGGCAGAACAGCTTCCTATACAGCTCTGCTACATCTGTCTCCGCCAGTACCCTCTAGCACTGTGGCAGAACTACTTCCTATACAGCTCTGCTGCATCTGTCTTCGCCAGTACCCTCTAGCACTGTGACAGAACCGCTTCCTATACAGCTCTGCTGCATCTATCTTCGCCAGTACCCTATAGCACTGTGGCAGAACCGCTTCCTATACAGCTCTGCTACATCTGTCTTCACCAGTACCCTCTAGCACTGTGGCAGAACAGCTTCCTATATAGCTCTGTTACATCTGTCTCCGCCAATACCCTCTAGCACTGTGGCAGAACCACTTCCTATACAGCTCTGCTACATCTGTCTTCGCCAGTACCCTCTAGCACTGTGGCAGAACCACTTCCTATACATCCCTGCTACATCTGTCTTCGCCAGTACCCTCTAGCACTGTGGCAGAACAGCTTCCTATACAGTTCCGCTACATCTGTCTCCGCCAGTACCCTCTAGCACTGTGGCAGAACCGCTTCCTATACAGCTCTGCTACATCTGTCTGCGCCAGTACCCTCTAGCACTGTTGCAGAACAGCTTCAGATACAGCTCTGCTACATCTGTCTTCCCCTCCCCCACTAACATTGTAGCAGAACAGCTTCAGATACAGCTCTGCTATATACACATATATATATATATATATATATATTTATTTATTTATTTATTTATAGTATAGAAGAATGGCGGCACTGACAAAAATAGTTAGAAAGGTTGGGTGCACGTTCACTGGGGAATGAGCTGCTTACCCCTTGGTATATAAATAGAAAAACGAACAGCACTCCTGGGATCCCCAAAAAAGGTTTTTCTTTATTCACCCATGTGATGCAACGTTTCGGCTCTGAACTAGAGCCTTTTCCATTTACGGGCGGAAAAAAAAAAAGCAATGGACAGGGACAAAAAATACTTTCTTGTGTATGAGCCCTAAGGGTAGGTTCACACTGAGGTTTTTTGAAGCAGGGTTTTGAGGCAGATTTCCCTTCAGATTTTTCAGCCAACGCCAGAAGTGACTACAGAAGGATTTTTTACATGTCTGATTCCTTTTGAATCCACTTCTGGTTTTGAATGAAAAAACTGCAGAAAAATTTGCCTCAACACCCCCTCCAAAAATCTCTGTGTGAACCTAGCCTTATTCATGTCCTTTTACGCAAATAACTGAAAAATAACGGGCATATCTGTCAATTTTCTGGACAAAATGCTGTATTTATGAAGCGCTGCTCTGTACCATGCACCAGTGTTGAGAAACCTACGTTCACACTGCAGTCAGTGGATGCAGTTGGTGTATGTAGCCATAGGCCTGTATTCACTTGATGGAGGCCAAAAAAGCTTCCTCTTGGCTTCTATGGCAATTTATTACCTCATAAGAGAGCGCGTCGGGCTGTCTATTTCTATACAGCAGGTCATAGCTTTTTTTTGTATTATTTAGTAGCCATAGCTTTTTTATTTTTTAACCGATTGTCTTAGGTAGGGGCTCATTTTTTGCGGGATGAGATGACGGTTCGATTGGTACTATTTTGGGGGGCATACGCCATTTTGATCGATTGGTGTTGCACTTTTTGTCATGGTAGGTGACAATTTTTTTTTACGGTGTTCACCTGAGGTGTTAGGTCATGTTATATTTCTATAGAGCCTGTCGATATGGACGTGGCGATACCTAATATGTATAACTTTTTGTAATTTATTTAAGTTTTGCACAAAAATACATTTTTGAAACAAAAAAAATAATGTTTGAGTGTCTCCATAGTCTGAGAGCAATAGCTTTTTTATTTTTTGGCCAATTGGCTTAGGTAGGGACTCATTTTTTGCGGAATGAGGTGACGGTTTAATTGGTACTATTTTAGGAGGCATATGCCCTTTTTATTGCTTGGTGTTGCACTTTTTGTGATAGTAGGTGACAAAACATTTTTTTTTTGGCACAGTTTTTTTTTTTAATGGTGTTCACCTGAGAGGTTAGGTCATGTGATATTTTTATAGAGCTGGTTGTTACGGACGTGGCGATTCCAAACATGTTTAAGGTATTTTATTTTCTTAATTTTTACTGAATTATAAAAGTGCGTACACTTTTTTGACTCAGACCCACTTGGTTCTTGAAGATCCATTGGGTCTGATGCCTCTATAATACTTGATTGGATTTCAAAAGACACACTTTTTTCCAGCTCACCTTTTTATCTGGCCTTTATATCCGTGTTCAGAAGCCTTTGGGTCCCCAGGTACGGTAAAGTAGAAAATAGCGGAAAAACGGCTCCAGAAAGCAATATTCGTCCTCTTTAAAAACTTCTCCTTTATTTCAAAATTTTTCAACAGCAGACACAATCACTTCATATGCGGTGTTTGTTTACGCGTTTCAGACAGTACGTCCTTATTCATAACGCCTCTATAATACACTGCATTACACTGTATAGTGTACTGCAGTGTATTTTCTATTACACTTAGCCTGGTCAGGCTGCTGCCTTTAGCAGGAGCCTGATCAGGCTTAGATATACCATGTCAAGCCGGATGCCTGTGAAGGCGTCCGGTTGCCATAATAACCATCGGGGCTGACACAGCAGCGCAGCGCCCGATGGGGGAGTGAGCTCCCCCTTCTATACAGCGGTGCCTACGGACCGCGGGATGGAAGGGGTTAACGGCCGACATCAGTGCAGGCATGGGGTTCCGCTCGGCCATCCTGAAATTAAAACGGGGGGGCCACACAGTTATACACAGCAGCACAGTCCCGATCTCCTCACTATTCACTGAGGAGATCCGGGCTGCGCTGCTGAACACTGAAAGCCCGGACAGCTCCCCTCCTCCTCCACTGATAGGACACCATTCTCCCCCCCACGGCCTTCTTCTGTTCGTGTCGGCGTGCATGCGCTGAACTATATTTGTGCATTCGCGGCTCTATTTTCGTGCATGCGCGGCTCTATTTTAGACGCGACTCAAAGGAATATAGAATCTGCGCATGAACGGCCATCCGGAGCCGCAGGAGACATGCGCGTACACATTTTCTTTGAGAGGCCAGCCAGTGGATCACAGGAGCTACTCTGCGCAAGCGCGGCCCATGGATGCGGCAGGCGAGAGGTGGCCGTATCCATGGGAAACGCGCATCAGCAATGAGAAAGGAAAAAACTATTTTTAAGAAGAACGGTAGGAATTTTCTAATGAAAAGTATAGGACAAAATGTTCACTGGGGGAAAAAGGTTTAAAGGGAACCGTCATGTGGATATTTGATTATAATCTAACTAATTATATACAATCATTAACTACTAAAAAGTACCTTAGATGTATTCACTTACTGGTGTGACAGATGGTCACCTCATAATATACACACAAACATGCCACATGCCGCATGCTAATGAGCTGACTGGAGTCCGGCGTGATGTCATTGAGTCCAGCGTATATTTAATTCAGAGCCATAGCCACTCCCCTGCCCACCTGCTGCTGATTCATATGGAAAATAAATGTCATTCAGCAGCAGGTGGGCGGGGAGAGTCAGGAGCTCATAAATATTCATGACTCATCATTATGAGCTGGAGCTTTTCAATACAAGATGTTGGCAGATTGACTGGGTCAATTAAAGAAAGTGACCCAGCATTGTGCTAAGAGAATCAGTCACTTATTTATGTTGCCCTTAGTTAGGACACCATAAAACTGGTGACAGGTTCCCTTTAAATAAACGATGATCCATAAGATGGGAATACCTTTTAAATTTACCCTTGACACACTCTATTTGTGTTTTGGGAGAAATTCCCTATAATCTAATAAAAGACAACAAGCTTATGCCCTATAAATCTCTCTTTTTAGCTCGGTTATTGATAGCTAGAAGATGGATGAGAACTGAGGTTCCCATCGTTAAGGACTGGACAAATGTGATGAATTTAAACAGGTCAATTGAAAAAACAGGTGACATTGAAGTTGGTTACATCAAAGCGCATGTCCATGAAAGAATATTGAGTAATTGGAATAAGCTTATGGATAAGATAAATAGTTAGTAGCCAGAGGAGGATGAAGAGAGTCGTCGTCCCCCCCCCGAGTAGAAACTTTGCATGTTTGGTGAATAAACACTGAAATATCTTTGAAGACATTGAATGCTGCAGTTATCTCTTCATCTTCCTGGTTCTTTGTACTAAGATATATGTTAGATCACCTCTAAGGCATCTTAGCACAATTGTAAAGCCCAATTTTTTAAGTCTCTCATTATAAGAGAGACCTTCCATCCCATTTAATAATCTGTACCCCATCTATAAACCCTTCCCAGCTCTCCTTTATCCATTTTAGAATGTTAATCTGAATCTCCTATTCAACGTTAGCCTTACAATGATTTATTAGGAGAAAATATTACACTAGGATCACAGGTTTTTGATCTGTTTTCTTAGGTAATGATACTGTAACATCACATGTAAAGAAAACCCCCCGGAGCTGATTATAGTAATGGAGTAATATACATAAACAGGACATGAACATGATGGGCAAAAAACTGATTTACAAGATGTCAATGTCTGCTGAACAAGAGTTAATAAAATACATTTTAGGGGTAGAGTGGTTTAACATCATGGACTAGAAAATGCATTAACTAACACTAAGGACTTGTTGCCTAGCAACACTTTGTGTGGAAGTCTCAAGAAATCTTTTTGGTCACCACATCACATGTCTCTCTTTAGAAGTCAGAAACTTGACGTATCGGCTGTGCGTATTTGTGTCATGGAAAGTGAAATTCTGCTGAATGCGCTCAATATTAGACAGGTTTTGTTGACAGAACATAAGAGAATTGCTCACTATGCAAAAATTGTCTAGGGCAATCACTAACCAAGATGAAGAAGTATTGCAGCATATTAGTCAGCAATCCAAATACTCCACTACAAACTGCAATGGAAATGTTTAAATGAGAGAAAAAAAAAACGTCTTATTGAAACTACGGCAATATTTAGTAGTGAATAGTCTGGAGGAATTAATTTTTCATCTTTCCCACCCAAGTGAATATCACAGTGTGTACTTGATGAAAGAGAGAACATGTAAATTAGGTAATCATGGTTCAACCTCTCCAAAAGACCACCTCTTTGAGAAGACCACACGTTTTTCAGAAATTTTTCATTCCATTTATGCATAATAGTTATTATCTGTGAGAGTACCAGCTACCAGCTACCTGAAGACCTGTTACCTCTCCTGACATGTACAAATACTTGCATCTTCCATGTAATAATTCTGGGGCATCTAATTTTATGACTCTATGTTATGTTGCTCCTTTATTATTCCTGCTAGAAGTGATGAATGAATTACTAGCCATTTGCATTGAAGGTCCAGTTGGGGATTTGTTCCTTCACAGTCTGACAGTATGCAATCAGTTCTACCAGTGTCAGGAAAAAAAAAAGTTTATATATAAAATGTTATATGTTAAATTTAGTATGTTTGTAAATTTTTCCCATAGATGTGGCCTTATTATTTATTAACTCTTAGCACTTTTTGGGAGAGGATTGGAAAAAAAAGTTATTGCTGTATTGCGTTTTTGCTCACCGCTCGCCACTTAGTTTTTTGTTGCAATTGAAAAAATATATGTTTTTCTTAAATACTTTTGCAAAATAAAAACACATGGAAAATGGTTTCGAAATACCTATTTAAGAACAAGTTAATCATTTTCAGTGTCAGAAAAAGCAATGGACCTGATTTATCATTCCTTCACACCAGAATTCTAGCTTGATAAAGTTGCAAAATATGGCTTTTGGCACTTTTTGCACTTGTGCAAAAGTTTTTCAACTTTTTCTATTTTTACACCACTCACTCCAGGTTTGTAATGTGGGTAGAAAAGTGGGTGTGGTTAGCTATGCTAATGAACTTCACTCCAGATTTATCACTAAGGCTGAGTTCACACGGGTGAGTAATCCGCGCGGGTGCAATGCGGGAGGTGAACGCATTGCACCCGCACTGAATCTGGACCCATTCATTTCTATGGGGCTGTGCACATGAGCAGTGATTTTCACGCATCACTTATGCGTTGCGTGAAAATCGCAGCATGCTCTATATTGTGCGTTTTCCACGCAACGCAGGCCTCATAGAAGTAAATAGGGCTGCGTGAAAATCGCAAGCATCCGCAAGCAAGTGCAGATGCGGTGCGATTTTCACGCACGGTTGCTAGGAGACGATCGGGATGGAGACCCGATCATTATTATTTTCCCTTATAACATGGTTATAAGGGAAAATAATAGGATTCTGAATACAGAATACATAGTAAAATAGCGCTGGAGGGGTTAAAAAAATAAAATAAAAATTTAACTCACCTTAATCCACTTGCTCGCGCAGCCGGCATCTCTTCTGTCTTCATCTTAGCTGTGTGCAGGAAAAGGACCTGTGGTGACGTCACTACGGTAATCACATGATCCATCACCATGGTAAAAGATCATGTGACGGACCATGTGATGACCAGAGTGACGTCACCACAGGTCCTTTTCCTGCACACTAAGATGAAGACAGAAGAGATGCCGGGCTGCGCGAGCAAGTGGATTAAGGTGAGTTAAATTATTATTATTTTTTTTTAACCCCTCCAGCGCTATTGTACTATGCATTCTGTATTCAGAATGCTATTATTTTCCCTTATAACCATGTTATAAGGGAAAATAATACAATCTACAGAACACTGATCCCAAGCCCAAACTTCTGTGAAGAAGTTCGGGTTTGGGTACCAAACATGCGCGATTTTTCTCACGCGAGTGCAAAACGCATTACAATGTTTTGCACTCGCGCGGAAAAATTGCGCGTGTTCCCGCAACGCACCCGCACCTTTTCCCGCAACGCCCGTGTGAAAGAGGCCTAAGGCTGCGCTCACACGGGTGAGATTTCCGCGCGGGTGCAATGCGGTAGGTGAACGTATTGCACCCGCACTGAATCCCGACCCATTCATTTCAATGGGGCTGTTCAGATGAGCGGTGATTTTCACGCATCACTTGTGCGTTGCGTGAAAATCGCAGCATGCTCTATATTCTGCGTTTTTCATGCAACGCAGGCCCCATAGAAGTGAATAGGGTTGCGTGAAAATCGCAAGCATCCGCAAGCAAGTGCGGATGCGGTGCGACTTTCACGCATGGTTGCTAGGTGACAGTCTATTCACTGTATTATTTTCCCTTATAACATGGTTATAAGGGAAAATAATAGCATTCTGAAAACAGAATGCTTAGTAGGTGATCAATTGAGGGTTAAAAAAATAATAATAATTAACTCACCTTCTCCTCTTGATCGCGTAGTTCCCGGTCTCTTCTTTACTTCTTTAATGATGAGCTGTGGGCTAAAGGACCTGTGGTGACGTCAGATCACATGCTCCAATCACATGGTCCATCACCGTAGTGATGGACCATGTGATTGGAGCATGTGATCTGACGTCACCACAGGTCCTAGCCGGTAGTTCATCATTAAAGAAGTAAAGAAGAGACCGGGAACTACGCGATCAAGAGGAGAAGGTAAGTTAATTTTTTTATTTTTTTTTAACCCTCAATTGATCACCTACTAAGCATTCTGTTTTCAGAATGCTATTATTTTCCCTTATAACCATGTTATAAGGGAAAATAATAAAATCTACACTACAACTAACCCAAACCGGAACTTCTGTGAAGAAGTTCGGGTCTGGGTACCACAGTCGGTTTTTTATCACGCGCGTGCAAAACACATTGCACCCGCGCGATAAAAACTGAACATTGGAACGCAATCGCAGTCAAAACTGACTGCAATTGCGTACCTAATCGCGCGGGTTTGCCGCAATACACCGGGACGCATCCGGACCTAATCCAGACACGCCCGTGTTAACCCAGCCTAAGACTTTTTAAAAATTCAGAATCTGACTCCAGGAGGAGGGTGGAGTAGGAAAACTGGAGTAGGTTCTCTAGACAAAAGTGTTAGGTTTAAGGATAAGACAAGTTTATCAAACAACCTGTGACATTTGATAAATGTGGCATAAAGTAATACAATGCAGACTCAAGCAAAACTGGCTTCAAATATTCATGATAAATTCCCCCAATATATTTATCAGGAAAATTAGACAAAGAAGACAAAGGGTGGGCACACAAATATTACAATAATGAGTATTTAATTTCTCTGCTTTTCTGTGCACAACTACCATTTTAGTGTGTAACTGTAATTTTGGTTTATTTTTTAAGGACAAGGTTGTTTAATATACTTTATTAGAGGAAGATGCTTCTTTTTACCAGAAAACTGTGCAAAAAGTCGAATTAGCAATGTTCTGCGCATTATTACAGAGAGTCCATTTTCAATGTTCTGTTGAACACTGAAGACGACTATGTGGAACATACAGAGGCTTCTAGCCGGCCTCTTAGCTCTCTACCCCATGGCTCCCTATATGTGCCTGTGTCCCTGCCAGCGCTGTACATTTCTCTCTTCCCTGTACTTCTCTGTTAATTACTGAGCACAGAACTGCAAGCACTGACAGTAAAGGCTAGTTCACAGTTTTTGCGCTTTTTTTCATGCAAAAAACGTCTCTAAACTTCCCATTAGTTTCAATGGGAGACAGCATTTGTTTTTATTTCCATGTGTAAAAACGAAACATGAAAAATGCTTTGCCTTGATGTGAAATTCACTCTGATTCTCCCATTGAAAAGAATGGGAAGCTGAAAAAAGTGCTGTACGTGTCTGCGCGTTTTTTTCTTTCGTTGCTCTGATCCAAAATCCGCAAGCTGAAAATTCTATTTTATATTGAAGTAAGCACCTATTGCAGGCATCCTCAAACTGCGGCCCTCCAGCTGTTGCAAAACTACAACTCCCAGCATGCCCGAACAGCCTACAGGTTTTAGTCTACAGCAGGGCATTGTGGGAGTTGTAGTTTTACAACAGCTGGAGGGCCGCAGTTTGAGGATGCCTGACCTATTGGTTAAAAAAAAAGCATTGAAAAAATGCAAGAAAACCCTGCTGAAAAAAAAACAAGCAAGGATTCTGCACTGAATTTTTTAGGTGGATTTCAAAATCCGTAGTGTGAGCATACCCTAAATATATAATGTCCCTGTACACAGTCAGTGCTAAGCACTAGTAGACCCAATTCTTCTCTCTCTTCCCTGTGCTCAGTAACTAGCATGAAAGAGAGAGGAACCAGAACATGAGACATTTACAGTATATTACAATTTAAAAAAATGAGAAAATAACAAATACAACCCTACGTTCTGCTTTGTAAGGGCAGCACAGTGGATCAGTGGTTAGAGCTGGAGTTCTAGGTTCAAATTGGAGTTTGTATGTTCTCTTGGAGTTTTCATGGGATTCTTACCACACTCCAAAGATATACAGAAAAGGAATTTATATGGTGTGCTCCATTCGGGGCAGTGTGTACTGATAATATCTGTAAAGTGCTGCAGAATATGTCAGTACTATATAAGTAAATAAGACACTGAAGAAGCAGCAGTGCAGAAATGTTAGAGAGGAATGGATTAAGCCTATGATAGTTCCCTTTGCAGCTAATAAACTCATTCAACTGTATATATCAATATGCCATAGATGCCTACAGCCAGATGGCGATTTTATACATCTTATGTGAACATGCCATGGGATTCAGGCCTTTTGGTATGAAGTAAATGGCATGAATAGATTTTCTTTTAAGACTATTTGCAAAGTTGGTTCATTTTTAAATTGTACATAAGTTATTCATAGATCTAGTTTGAGATAACTTTGAGATTGAC
This sequence comes from Bufo bufo, assembly GCF_905171765.1. Taxonomy (NCBI): domain Eukaryota; kingdom Metazoa; phylum Chordata; class Amphibia; order Anura; family Bufonidae; genus Bufo; species Bufo bufo. The sequence goes on along the minus strand of NC_053391.1, from coordinate 545,931,120 downwards.
TCCCCAGCACCAACTACCTCTTGGCTATGTCTACCATCACTCTTAAAAAAGTCACAATGCCAACATCATATCTGTATCCAGTGACATACATAGATAAGTAAGGGCCCCGTAGCAAGGATCAAACCAGGCCCCCCACACAGGACAGAAGGGTTTCCGCTTAAACCCCATACAATGACCCTTTGGCAATGTTTTCAAAAAGTTATTTCTTTAGAGGGTAGAGTCCTGACCAAGTTTTCACCCCCAGCCAAAGAAGAGATTGGGCCCCCTCTTGCTCTGCGCCCCGTACCAGTCTCATGGTCTGCCGCTATGGTAGTTACGCCCCTGTCTGTATCCTATTGCATGATACCCTCTTCCTTTGCAATGAGATTGATAGATAAGAAACTGACAACTATATCTTAATGGCATTGTATTTTAGTGTCACAGTCACTAAGGTTATATAGACTTAGGGCCCTTTTACCCAGGCCGAGGCCCAGGACAATAATCCAGAATGAACCATTTATTCCGTATCATTGCTCAATTTTTGACCATCCCCTCTGTATAGGGATGAATGATTGCTGCTGTGATTAAATTTAGACTAGCACATCCATAGTTTCAGGTGCACATCCATAAAGCTAACATGCAGACAGCAAACCAAAAAAACAGTTTATCCCCATACAGACTGATTGTTTGCGGATAGCACATCTTTGTTTACACAGGACGATCTGCTGCTGACAGACAATAATCTTAGGGGCCACATGAAATATGAGATCACTTGACAAATGAGCATTTGCTTGTTTGTTAGATGATCGGCAGCACCTTTTGGCGTCGAGCAACGGTAAGTCTCAGAAAGTCATGTGACCAAAAATATTTGTGCGACTTGTCTGTAACTTGTGGTCAAGCAAGTATTTGAGAGCCGTGGTTTGATTGTTAAAAGAAAGTCAAATTGCACTGTAGTCTATGATGGCAAAGTTGTGAGCAACTTGTAATCAAAATTCCAACAGTGTTGGTCTCTTTTTGTATTACAGTTGTGGTATATGGCGAATTGCATAGCAGATCCATTGACAATCATTAGATTTTGCAATGCAGCATGACCATCTTCATGCTGTGTGATACAGGGGCGGATTGGCTATAGACCCTACAGGGACATTTCCCGGTGGCCTGATCCCTAGGAGGGCCACCCAAGCCCTCCTCACGACCGCCAGCGAGGTACATAATGATCTGATTCTCTCCTACGCACCTGGCCAGCAGCAGCAGGTGCCCTCCTGAATTCAACAGTATCTATGTCCTCAGGACAGCGATACAGTTGAATACTGTGCAACAGGTGGCAGTATTTTGTGCTGCACTATGGTATTTGGTTCAGCTGGGATGGTATATTGCTATGCACTATGGTATTTCTGGCCATCCCTTCTTATATTGGCTCTACCTAAATAAGTTACCTCCCCTTCTGTCAGTTTGGACCTACCTACATAATGGGGCCACTTTAATGTTTTTTTTTCCAGGGCCACTTTTAGTTCCCAATCCGCCCCATCCTTACACTGGACAATAAGTGGAAAAAAAGCGTTCATACATATGGTTGTAAAAGTGCCCTTAGTGTCGTGATACACACTTTTGTAAATACAATCTTTATTGATAATTTTATATATATATATATATATACACTGCGTGCAGAATTATTAGGCAAATAAGTATTTTGACCACATCATCCTCTTTATGCATGTTGTCTTACTCCAAGCTGTATAGGCTCGAAAGCCTACTACCAATTAAGCATATTAGGTGATGTGCATCTCTGTAATGAGAAGGGGTGTGGTCTAATGACATCAACACCCTATATTAGGTGTGCATAATTATTAGGCAACGTCCTTTCCTTTGACAAAATGGGTCAAAAGAAGGACTTGACAGGCTCAGAAAAGTCAAAAATAGTGAGATATCTTGCAGAGGGATGCAGCACTCTTAAAATTGCAAAGCTTCTGAAGCGTGATCATCGAACAATCAAGCGTTTCATTCAAAATAGTCAACAGGGTCGCAAGAAGCGTGTGGAAAAACCAAGGCGCAAAATAACTGCCCATGAACTGAGAAAAGTCAAGCGTGCAGCTGCCAAGATGCCACTTGCCACCAGTTTGGCCATATTTCAGAGCTGCAACATCACTGGAGTGCCCAAAAGCACAAGGTGTGCAATACTCAGAGACATGGCCAAGGTAAGAAAGGCTGAAAGACGACCACCACTGAACAAGACACACAAGCTGAAACGTCAAGACTGGGCCAAGAAATATCTCAAGACTAATTTTTCTAAGGTTTTATGGACTGATGAAATGAGAGTGAGTCTTGATGGGCCAGATGGATGGGCCCGTGGCTGGATTGGTAAAGGGCAGAGAGCTCCAGTCCGACTCAGACGCCAGCAAGGTGGAGGTGGAGTACTGGTTTGGGCTGGTATCATCAAAGATGAGCTTGTGGGGCCTTTTCGGGTTGAGGATGGAGTCAAGCTCAACTCCCAGTCCTAGTGCCAGTTTCTGGAAGACACCTTCTTCAAGCAGTGGTACAGGAAGAAGTCTGCATCCTTCAAGAAAAACATGATTTTCATGCAGGACAATGCTCCATCACACGCGTCCAAGTACTCCACAGCGTGGCTGGCAAGAAAGGGTATAAAAGAAGAAAATCTAATGACATGGCCTCCTTGTTCACCTGATCTGAACCCCATTGAGAACCTGTGGTCCATCATCAAATGTGAGATTTACAAGGAGGGAAAACAGTACACCTCTCTGAACAGTGTCTGGGAGGCTGTGGTTGCTGCTGCACGCAATGTTGATGGTGAACAGATCAAAACACTGACAGAATCCATGGATGGCAGGCTTTTGAGTGTCCTTGCAAAGAAAGGTGGCTATATTGGTCACTGATTAGTTTTTGTTTTGTTTTTGAATGTCAGAAATGTATATTTGTGAATGTTGAGATGTTATATTGGTTTCACTGGTAAAAATAAATAATTGAAATGGGTATATATTTGTTTTTTGTTAAGTTGCCTAATAATTATGCACAGTAATAGTCACCTGCACACACAGATATCCCCCTAAAATAGCTAAAACTAAAAACAAACTAAAAACGACTTCCAAAAATATTCAGCTTTGATATTAATGAGTTTTTTGGGTTCATTGAGAACATGGTTGTTGTTCAATAATAAAATTAATCCTCAAAAATACAACTTGCCTAATAATTCTGCACTCCTGTATATATATATATATATATATATATACTGTGTGTATATATATATATATATATATATATATATATATAGCAATCATATACAGTAGTTTTATGTTACAGATGTATTGTGAACTTTATTTCCCTGTGACAATTCTTTATTCCCTGTGATACCATAAATCTCTGTAACTATGACCACATTGGAATATTTGTATACACTAAATATACAATCTTATTTTCTCCTGATATTGAATATGACTGCGCAATGTGCAAAAACAAATAGTGGGCAAACCAAAAATGCAGCAGCTTTCAGAACCCTTACATCATCCTATACTAATGCCATGGTTACTGGCTGTGATAGCCTCAATAGCTTGCAATATTGAGGTCTGCTGCTCATCTCTATACATGAGAGTGATGGCAGCATGTGGCATATAACTTATTAAAACACATTGAGCCCGAGGGTTTCATTTCACTGACATTTAGAAAAGGCTCAGATCTTAACCAGAAATCTTAGGACTTATAGACGTTCTATAAATATAGCAGAGCTGCGTTTGTGACCAATGTATGTATCATAAGTGGTTTATACACAGGATGGCAATAAATTATGATGCTTGAGTTTTCAAAAAAAAAAGTTTACCTTATGGCTGTGCTTCTTTGTACTGTCAAAACTGGGAAGGAGCAGTTATGTTTGGGCTTCGCTAATGGTTTTTTCAGCCATAGTTTTGCTTGTTTCAGCTGCACAACTAGATGCTTTTCACTCGTTTTTTTTTTTTTATATATCAATAGGGCAACCTCTGAACTTGGATTGAGGTTAAAATATAGCCCCGTTGAGGATTGATACAGAGGGACATATGAGAGTGAATGACACATACCATCATATGTAAAGATCATATTTTAAAGTGTTTATGCTGCTATTTTTTTGAGGAGATATCTGTACATTTAATCGATTTCTTATCTACGTATTTCCTAGTTTTATACAATTTAGAATACATCATTTTATTTACCGTCCATTAGTCATTAGTTTTATTTGCCGTACATTAGTGGTCAGATATAGAGTGTCCCCCACTGTCTATCCGATGTTCAGAAGCAGTTCTTTTATCAGACTCAGTATCTCAGGTAGCTCTGACATGCTCCCACTTCCTCTAAGATGTCTTCTGAGTCTCTGTTACTAGGGACGGATCTTGCCTGACAACAGGCAGTGGACTGCAACTTAGGTGGAAGTGAGACCCCTAGTGGCCATGACTTTACAGCTTGTTTTCCAGTGAATGCAGGCTGATTTTCTAAATGAAGTGTTCTAGAAATGTCCTAGTTTTACCATACTCTCTTAAATAAAATTAAATTGTGTGAAAGTACAGTGACGTTTTAAAAGATTTCTGTACTAGAATATTGAATGTTCATCCAGTGACAGTAAATACTGTATAAAGTGCCAGATCATAATATACTGATAAATCTTTCTTGCTTTCTGTCTAGCTGCTGGGTAAGGTTCTGATCTCAGCCTTCCTATTTATCTGGGCTGGTTGCTCCACTTCATTGCCTGAGCTTTGGTTATTCTTGTGTTTGCTAGTCCTAGTTAAGTCCTAGTGAACAGTGATGGCCAGTTCGCATTGTTCGCCCGCGAACACATGCGGGCTGCGATCTTTTCTCACAAGTCCGGCGAGGCACAGGTAAGCCCTTACCTGTGCCTGTGCTGCGAGCCGGTCTGAAACAAATGCGGTCAGCGGGAGCAGGCAGTTCCGAGAACAGCCCGATGAAGGCCCCCGGCGGCTGTTCTCGGAACTGCCTGCTCCCGGTGACCGCATTTGATTTCAGACCGGCTCGCGCACAGGCACAGGTAAGGGCTTACCTGTGCATCGCCGGACTTGTGAGAAAATATGGCAGCCCGCATGTGTTCACGAGCAAACAATGCGAACTGGCCATCACTGCTAGTGAACCCTGCCTTTTTCTCTCTACATACACCTTCCCCTCACTAAGACGGCCGCCGCTCGCTACACCATCATGCAGCGCATGCGCAGCTCACTGTCCCACTTATTCCCTCCACCAAGATGGCCGCGGCCACACATACTACTCCACTGCACATGCGCCGCCCGGAGCCTGCATCGCGCCTGCGCCGGCGTCTCTTAGCACGCACAAGCTTGTATTTAACCTGACCTGCCCTGATCTTGGATTGTGTTCAGACTACGCATATTGCCTGAATCCTTGGTGCCTTGCACCAGTGTCTCTGATCCCTGTGCGTCAGCTGCCAACTACACTGGGACCATTGCAGGAGGTAGTGGCCTAGTTGGTTTCCTGCAGTGAAGTCCAGATCCCTATATAGGGTTAAGAGTGGATACCAGGGAACCACCAGGACAGCTCCCTTAGGTTTAGCCCAAAGCCAAACCGGTTAGTTGGCACAGTAGGTCCACACTCATTGTCTGTTGCAGGTGGTGTCACACACAGCTTTTTGTGGCAATTTGTTTTTCATTTAATGCCAAAACCAGAAGTGGATCCAGCAGGAAGGTGAAGTATAGGTCCTTCCTTTATATTTATCATTCCCTTTTAACCCACTTCTAACTTAGGCCCAAAAAATGCACCAAGAACTGTCATAAAAAGCTGTATGTGAACCCACCCAGAAACCAGCTTTCTGGCATAAATACTGTACACTGATGAATATGGAATTTGAAATATGTTCAATTTGTACTTATGAAGCCCTTACACCACTAAAGGGCTGTGACTGTGTCCGAAAAGGTAGGCAAGAGAATGGGGCCATTTATCAAGGTGCAGGCCTCATCATAAATTAACGTAGGGGGGAGGAACTTGCACTCCTATTAGTAGGATGAGGTGCTGTGGTGTACGGCTGAGCCCGTGTATATTTGTAGAGAAAAGCACGCACACTCTTGAGGGTTTAGATATGCCAAGTGGGTTTATTGTGAATCATACACTTCAAACTGTGAAGTAGGTGCCAGCGATATTTGCAATAATAAGCAAGTAAATGATTCTGCTGGTAAAATTACAAGATGCTGCCCCAGTCGGGCGTTAATTGCTCAGTTTCAAGGATAATAATGTTGCGTTGTGAGTCATACGGAGAGTTACGATGTTGCAGATGTTTCGGTCATATGAGACCTTTATCAATAGATCGCTGAAAGTGTAAAACATAAGATGAGAATCTGAGGCATATAGATGCAAATCGGTGATGAAGAGACATTTAAAAGAAATATGCAGGTCCGACACAGATAGGTAAATAAAAATAGCTTATGAGAAATTGCCTGGATACAGGTAGGTCATATAGAAAGACAAAATCGTGCTAGAGTAATTTAGCATATGATCAGAAAATGGGGGAAAAGGAACAATGTAACAGAATGCAGCTGAGCACAAGTGGTTGTACACAGATATATGGTTGTACTCCTAGAATGCTTTGAGGCCATAGATATGGTTGTAAGGTGTGTGGTGCCTATAGGAATGAGTTCATGGAAGCCTTTAATGGGGTGTGAGGTGCCTATGGCTGGAGCGCATATGTGGGGTAGTGGTGAATATTAGAGAAATATGGAGAGGAGGCAAGAGGTGGGGAAGCAGTACATAGATATATAGTTATACTGCCGTTGGAATGGTGGTGGGAGTGAGGCCATAGAAGCAGTGATGGGGTATGAGGTGCCTGTGGGGGGAGCGCATGTGTGGGATAGTCGCCAATATCAGAATGGTAAGGACAAGAGGCAAGATATGGGGAACAGAGGATACAGAGGTAAACTTACCAGGTGGGGTTGCGGACGGCGGGACGGCTGCACGGCAAAGTGAGTAGGGAGCTGCTGATTCAGTATGTGGGTCAGGTTAAATACAAGCTTGTGCGTGCTAAGAGACGCCGGCGCAGGCGCGATGCAGGCTCCGGGCGGCGCATGTGCAGTGGAGTAGTATGTGTGGCCGCGGCCATCTTGGTGGAGGGAATAAGTGGGACAGTGAGCTGCGCATGCGCTGCATGATGGTGTGGCGAGCGGCGGCCGTCTTAGTGAGGGGAAGGTGTATGTAGAGAGATGACAAAGAGATGGGAGGGCAGAAAACTGATAAATGACATGGGCGATGTAGATCTAATTTGGAGAATAGATAAGAGGGATGGAGTAGACATAGGAATGGAGTGGGTGAATGATACTACCTGATGGATTAAGGAAATGGATTCAGCGGGTCTGAGAAGGAAGAAGAGACACCAAATGTTAGACACACCAAATAAATATCATATTAGGAAAAATCTAAATATACTGTATATCTCTATGAATAAACACATGAATACAGAGCTCGTGTATTTAATACGGGATATAGTCCAATTTATGAAGAGGTGGGACCGCAGAAAAGTATGGAAGTCCAGAGTGAAGAGCTGTTATGCTGGAAAGACGTTGTATTCGCGGTTGAGGCCCCTAGGGGCCAGAGTGTCCAGTGTGTGGATCCAGTAGGACTCTCGTTTAAAAAAAAAATACAATATGTTTACCGCCACGTCTGGGTCGGATTATTCGTTCAATGACCTGAAAGCGCAGTTGGGATACATTGTGTCTTGCTTTTACAAAATGGTCTGGTAGTGGAAGCCATGTTTTTTGACAGCGTATGGTAGATTTGTGGCTCGATATCCTGTCTCTAATTGCTTGGGTGGTTTCGCCGATGTACATGAGACTGCAGGGGCATTTAATGGAATAGACAACGAAATTGGAGTCGCAGGTGAAGTAGTCCTTTATCGGGAATGGGCGTCCCATGTGTGGATGGTGTAGTGTTAGTGTATTGCCCTTCTGTACATTAGTACAGCTGGCGCAGTGTAGACATGGAAAGGTGCCTTTTCTCCGGGTCTCCAAATGAAGTTGTTTAGCGGCTTTTATTTGGCTTCCTATGTCCGCTCGTACCAATTGGTCTCTGAGGTTCTTTGGTCTTTTTAGGCACATTAGTGCAGGTGATTGAAACTCTGTAATCAGGGGATATGTGCGTTGTAGTAGAGGCCAGTGTTTACGGATGACCTGTTGGATCTTAGGGACAATGGGATAGTAAGTGTGGACAAAAGCTACTCTATTGGAGGTGGTGTGTGTCCTGTTCTCTCTTTGTGTAGTGCTTGTAATTTCATTGTCTAGAAGATGGTCTGGATATCCCCAATTGGCGAATTTTTGTCGCATGAGACGATGCAACGTACTCTAGTGAATTGGGACTTAAGTAGGGATTTTTTTGTGGCCCTTGGGTGACAACTTGTGAATTGAAGTAGGCCGTTCCTGTCGGTAGGTTTTATGTATAGATCGGTTGATAGTGTACCCTTTTTGTCCTTCAGGACTAGTGTGTCCAGGAAGCTAAAGGAGGTGGAATCATAGTGTAGAGTGAAGGTAAGTTCGGGCCTAATCTGATTGACGGAATCAACAAAGTGTGTCAGGGAGTGGTGGGAACCCGTCCAGATGCAGAACACATCATCTATGTATCTGTGCCAACATAGGGCAAATTGTTTAAATAATGGATGTTCATAGATGTATGAGATCTCAAACTGGGTCATGTATGTGTTAGCGTAGGGTGGCGCCACATTAGAACCCATCGCGGTTCCGCACTTCTGTACGTAGTATGTGTCCCCAAATAGAAAATAATTCTCTTCCAGGACTAGTGTCAACAGCTCTATGCAAAAATTGATGGAATTGTGGGTCAGCGTTTGTGTTGAGGTAAGCAGTTGTCTGGTCGCCCATATTCCTAAATCGTGGGTGATGGATGTGTAGAGGCTGTTGACATCTAATGTGACCAAGAGTGATGACGGTGGGATATTGGTGATTTCACGTAAGATGCGTAAAAAATCGCCTGTGTCCAAGAGGAAAGATTTAGATTTGTGGGTCAGAGGAGCGAGTATTTTTTCTAGAAAAATCGAGAGGGGGGCTAGGATAGAATCGGTGGAAGCAACAATCGGTCTACCAGGTGGGTTGATAAATGATTTGTGTATTTTTGGAAGAGTATAGAATACTGGAGTTACAGGATGTGTATTGATGAGAAAATCGTATGTTTTTTTTGTCAATGGTTTGTGTCAGTAGGTATCTGTCTAGTGTGGTTTGTATTTTGGACCGGATGGAATGAATTGGATTTTATTTCAATTTGGAATAGGTCCTGGTGTCAGAAAGTTGTCGTTCAATCTCTTTAATGTAATCCTTTTTGTTCATGACTACGATGGCATCCCCTTTGTCTGCTAGTTTGATTATTATGTGTGGGTTGGTCTTAAGATTGCGTACTGCTGTTTGTTCGTCCGGTGTTAGGTTGTGTTTTGTAGGGTATATGCCTTGTTTAAATTCAGTTGTGATTTTCCAGATGTCGCGGTCGATAAGTGTGATGTATGTTTCAATCCCATGGTTTGTTTTAAAGGGTATGAAATTGCTGGGTTTCCGAAGGCCTAATATCCCTATTGATAGTTCAGGTTGTGGTGGGGTGATAGTTCCTGTGGTGTTCCTCTGTTCTTCCAAAAAGTGAGCTTTAAGTCTCAGGGTTCTATCGAACCGCTGAAGTTCTTGGTCTAAACCGGATATATTGTGTGGTGGTATGAGACAAAAAGATAGTCCTTTTTGTAGTACTTGTAGTTCAGATGTTGTGAGGGTGTGAGAGGAAATGTTTATGGTTAAATCAGGTGTCGTCTTACCTGTAAAAGCGTGTCTGGATGGATCTGTAATTTCCTCTTTGAGTGTCGCGACCTCCTGGTGGGTTTCCCCTTCCTCATCGTGGTCCTAAAAAAGATGGTGGATAGGCTTGATTTTGTGGAGCTTCGCTTCCCGAGCTTGAAGAGTCGTAGTTGCGATTTCTCCTTGATAGTCTCGTGTAGTTGTGGGATGAGTCTTCTACCCATTTGTATACTCTGTTAGAGGTGTAGTCGTCGGCGTCTCTCTGGAATTTGATCAGTTTTCTTTCTTGGGTGGTGGTTCTTTGTTAAGTCAGAATATGGTCAACCCTGTTCTTTTTGGCTGTGAAAACTTCGGTTGTGAGGATAGAGGTTAGTTGAGTTTCAATCGTACTAAGATTTTCCTTGGTTTTGGCTATGGAGAGTTGGAGGAATTTCAGGTTCAGTAAAATCAGATCGAGTGAACACTTGTTTAATATTTGTTGGAAACGGATTCTGAATTCTTTATCTTCTGAGAAGAGAGTTGGGCGTAGATTGCGTCTAAGGCCTCTGGGGATCCTGTTGAGTTTGTGGTATTCTGCTAAGGTAGCACTGTGTAACTCGTGTGCCAGTAATTTCTTGGATTCTTTTTCGAAATCACATGCTCGGGGGTCCTGTGTGGATGTTCTCAGGAAATCTCCCGAAGTAGTCACTTGTGATAATATGTTCTCAGCTGCATTCATGTCATATGCGTAGCTTTCAGTAGACATCTGAGAGGAGGGTGCACAGGTTCCACAAAAATTCTGCATAAATTAGGCGCCTCCCCTGGCGCCTAGATTTAAATCTACTCCAACCCCTAGTTGGAGTAGTTCTAACTGGTGTAAATCATAGTGAATGAGACAGGGCCGGCAGCTTCTCCAACTGTTCAGAAAGTGGGGATAGTGGTATAGAAATGCCATTTGTGCCCAAATTTAGGTGCAATGGCATTCAAAAGGTTGCAAAACCCAAATTTCCGTGTAGGGAATCATAATAAATTACCCCCTATGACTCATTTTATAATGATCTCCAACCTGATCTTGGTTTTTGCCTGTTCATATTCATCAACAGTACATTGTGCCAATACTCCAAATGAAATTCCAGAATTGTGATATGAAAATTATCTAAAGTTATTAATGTGTAATTATACATAAAGGTAGTACGTATAAGTGAATGAATGGATAACAACCACTTGGATCTAGATCTGTATTGAAGCATGTTATACGTGTCGTAGATTTTATCCATGATTCCAGAATAATGGGTTTGACTTTGTAAATGAAACTGGTTTGAAGATGTTTTGGCTAACCTTGACTATAGCAGTACTTATATATATGAACAGAGAACAAGCAATTCGGAATCTCCACCATTGCTTCTCTAGGCTCTGTTCATGCGTGCTGGACTTACAGTTGGGTCTGTCCAGTTCTGTTGGGGTTTCCGTTCTTTTGATAGGAAGATTAGTGCTGCATGCAAAGCTATTCTTCCCATCAAATCTGCTGGGACTGCCAACGGAGCCTTTGATGGCAATGTGAATATAGCCTTGACAGTAAATGAGGTACAAGTTATAGACTGTCGTAAAGTTTCTATAGATGAGCCGCACAATAATTTCCTTCTGGCCCTTTGTTCATATCTTTTCTGGGAATACGCAATGGGAGCAATTGATATAATTTAATGAAGTTATATATAATGCTCTTCCCTAATACTTTATCCATGGTTCTTTCAAATCAAAGGTAAATGATAAAACATTGGTTTACCTTTGACTCTACAGTTTCGACACAGAATTACTCTACATACAAAGTTGAGCGGAGTTACATTATTTATCTTTTACTGGTCCTTGGTTACAGCCTATATGATAGCTTAGGCCTGGGCTACACTGTGACTTTTTGTAGCGCAACTGATTGATTTTAACTATTTAACTACAGCTGTAGTCCAAATGACTGCTTTCAGTTGAATGCAATCTTGTGGACTGCAGCAGTCATTCAAAAGTTTAAATCAATCAGTCACGCTACAAAACGTCACAGTGTAGCCCAGGCCTTAGAGCCGCATTCACAACTCTGGAGGATGCAGAGCTGATATCTCTCAGTATGTCTTCTGGCTCAATGTCTGTTCAAAAGTTGCTCTGGTAAAGTGTATTCTGAGAAGTGTAGTATTTGCACCACATACAGTTCAGTAACCTAACGTAGAAAAAAACTAATGCAATCAAGCAGCTCAGCTATGCTTTTGGGGGATGGCTGAGAACAAGCTTGTTGATTGTTTCCATGACAACCAATGGAAATGTTAATGCAGTTCTGGACTATAATGCAGTCTTATTATAGATCAACACGACTAATTGTCACTGCCTGCCCTGTGAGAGGTCTGAGAAGATCAGATAGACTTGCAGCACATGAGTCTATCTGACAGGTCTTTCTGTTTTTCCTTGCTGTCTGTTGTTGTGGGCAGGATCTCACCTCTCCACAGGTTCTGCTCATTTGCTGTTTAGTGGCTCTATTTAAGCCCACCTCTCACTGCAGACCTTGCAGTTGTTATTTCCTTCTGGAGTTCTAAGTTGATTGTTAGAGGCTCTCCTGCTTCTTACGCATCTCAAGCTAAGTCCTCCTGTTTCTACTTTGTGTGTGTGTTGTCTCTAGGTATCTGGGAGACGCTGGTCCCTTCACGGTGGAAGGTCCCGGCAGTCTTATCCCCGCTCCCTAATTTAGGTTTTGTGACAGTTTCAGCAGGTCTTAGGTTCCGGTGTATGAGTTCTTCCACCATTAGGATTTGCTCATACTGTCAGCAGTCAGGGAGAGGCTCAGGGATAAATAGGAGGTTACCATCCCCCTCCTCACTAGCTTTGGGGCCTAGTCTGTGTTACTGTTGTATTTTGTTTATTTAGTGTTCTTCCTTTCCCCACCTACCGTGACACTAATATAATACATTTACATAATTCTGATTAGTTTGCCGTTGCACATTGCTCAGTTTTTTTCTATACATGATACCTGTGTATAAGGTGTAAATTTGCGTTGAAAGGTGTAAATGGAAAGTGGAATAATGTATTAAGTAATGTAAATTTTATATGGACTTTTTGTCTAGATATCAATTGCAGCCGGTGATTAGAAATTTCTGCCTTAACAGGTGTTAATCAATATTCTGTTCAGGTCACTAATTTTGATCTAAATTAGAAGGAACCAGCTTCTGCCAAATTAGCAGCAAAACCCAACCGCTTAATTGATTCTAATAGATTTCATGTAATTGTTTTCTCTGTTCAAATTGATTTTCAAGCAATCAAGCAAACTGCATAAATGTCTGAAGCCTATATACTTGTATACAGTTAGGTCCATATATATTTGGACACTGACACAAATTTTGTTTTTATTACCGGTTTACTAAAACATATTCACGTTATAGTTATATAATAGACATGGACATAAAGTCCAGACTTTTAGCTTTCATTTGAGAGTATCCATATTAAAATTGGATGAAGGGTTTAGAAATGTCAGCTCCTTTACATGTGGCACCCTGTTTTTAAAGGGACCAAAAGTAATTGGACAATTGCATCAAAGGCTGTTTCATGGGCAGGTGTGGGCAATTCCTTACTTATTTCATTCTCAATTAAGCACATAAAAGGCCTGAAGTTGATTTGAGGGGTGGTGCTTGCATTTTGAAGATTTTGCTGAGAAGTAAACATGCGGTCAAAGGAGCTCTCCATGCAGGTGAAACAAGCCATCCTTCATCTGCGAAAACAGAAAAAACCCATCCGAGAAATTGCTACACTATTAGGAGTGGCAAAATCTACAGTTTGGTACATCCTGGGAAAGAAAGAAAGCATTAGTGACCTCAACAATGCAAAAAGACCAGGACGCCCATGGAAGACAACAGTGGTGGATGATTGCAGAATAATTACCATGGTGAAGAGAAACCCCTTCACAACAGCCAAGCAAGTGAACAAAACTCTCCAGGATATAGGTGTATCAATATCCAAATCTACCATAAAGAGAAAGCTGCATGAAAGTAAATACAGAGGGTTCACTGCATGGTGCAAGCCAATCTTAAGCCTCAAGAATAATAAGGATAGATTGGACTTTGCTAAAAAAAATCTTTAAAAAAAAGCACACTTCTGGAAGAACATTCTTTGGACAGATGAAACCAAGATCAACCTCTACCAGAATGATGGAAAGAAAAAAGTATGGTGAAGGCATGGTACAGCTCATGATCCAAAGCATACCACATTATCTGTAAAACACGGCGGAGGCAGTGTGATGGCTTGGGCATGCATGGCTGCCAGTGGCACTGGGTCCCTAGTGTTTATTGACAATGTGACACAGGACAGAAGCAGATGAATTCTGGGGTTTTCAGAGACATACTGTGTGCTCAAATCCAGCCAAATGCAGCCTAACTGATTGGTAGGTGTTTCATAATACAGATGGACAATGACCCAAAACATAAAGCCAAAGCAACCCGGGAGTTTATTAAAGCAAAGAAGTGGAATATTCTTGAATGGCCAAATCAGTCACCTGATCTGAACCCAATAGAGCATGCAATTCACTTGCTAAAAACTAAACTTCAGACAGAAAGGCCCACAAACAAACAGCAACTGAAAACCGCTGCAGTAAAGTCCTGGCAGAGCATTAAAAAGGAGGAAACACAGCGTCTGGTGATGTCCATGAGTTCAAGACTTCAGGCAGTCATTGCCAACAAAGGGTTTTCAACCAAGTATTAGAAATTAAAATTTTATTTACAATTATTTAATTTGTCCAATTACTTTTGAGCCCCTGAAATGAAGGGATTGAGTTTAAAAATGCTTTAGTTCCTCACATTTGTATACAATAATTTTGTTCAACCCACTGAATTAAAGCTGAAAGTCTGAACTTCAACTGCATCTGAATTGTTTTGTTCAAAATCTATTGTGGTAATGTACAGAACAAAAATTAGAAAAATGTTGTCTCTGTCCAAATATATATGGACCTAACTTGTATGTGCTCAATTCTGGGGTAGCACCAGATGTAATGTGATGCTTTTTCTTATTTATTTTAAATTAAATCTTTATTAATATCTAATTCTCCATTACAAATAATTATATAAAATTACTCAAAAAAACATAAATACTTAAATATTTGAAAGGCCTCCCCCCCCCAAAAAAAAACAAAAACAAAAAAAAACACTCCTCTCTCTTATACGTACGTTACATACTCCACATGTAACAAGGACAGTGAGCCCTAAGGCTAGAACCAAGCCTGCTTTCCCTACCGACTTGCTATACAATCCCTAGATAGCTAGACCGCAACTGGTCGACAGTCCCTATGCTATTTAAGTGCATAGACGGACTAAAAAACATAGACAGACAAACACAATACTAGAGTCATATGAAAATGGGTCAGAACCAGACAGCTATGCAGTACCAAATGTGAGACAGAAAGTGGTCAGAAGACAAGCCAGGGTCAGAAGCATGAGCAATCCATATAAGCACAGAAGCAGGAACCAGGAACACAGCTAGTGAGTCACAGACTATCACTGGCAATGGTGTATGGCCAGGAAGGGATTTAAATAGAGCACCGAGTCCCTGGATCAGAACCTGATAGGTCCATGACTCGGAGCTCCATTAGTCAGACACACTAGACACAGCAATAGAGCAGCTGAGCAATCAGCCCCATGCTAATCTCCCCAGCACATTCCCGCTGGAGGGAGAAACAGAGCATTGTATCCTGTTACTAAGGATGCTGTTGCGTCACCAGGGGGTGTGGCTCTGCAGCAAGTCTTCCCCGGCATGGCTGTGCCGAGGCTGAGGATTGCGCCTTTGGAGCCCAGACAGGTTGTAACTATATATATATATTTACTAATTAGAACCAAATAGAGAAAAATATTCCCTTTTCAAATGTTTTTTTTCCAGCTGGTAGAAGTTCATTTTCTGTACATGATCATGGTAGCGGCCATTCTGTCTGAACTGCTATTAACAGCATTTAGAAATATGCTTAACACCATGTGTTATAGCCACAATATAAAGGAAATGTTTCATTATTTTCTATGCAAGTTTTCTAGACATGCTCTGTGCAGAAGTCATTGAGAGCAGGAGTAGATAAATTGTGACCATCACCTAAGACAGGCTTTTTAAATGTGTGTCTGACATTGTAATTGTATCAATCTGAGGAAGTGAAATCAAATCAAATAATTCTACATCTTACTGGAGGTGCAAGATCCGCCTCCAATAAACTATTTTTCTACTACCCCGAGGTGCGGCGTGCTCTCCATACAAGTGGCGACCACTTCCATTCATTTCTCTGGGGCTGACGGAAATGAATGGAGGGTGGCTACGCATGCGCAGTGTGCCCTCTACCTCCTTTTCCCGCTCCGTGCTTGGTGTAGGTGTGGGTCCCAGAGGTGGGACCCGCACCTATCAGACAATGGTGGCATATATTATCAATCAGCTGTTTGAAGGGGTAGCGGCACTTGTGCAAGCGCTGCTTCCACTTCAAAATTATATATCAGGGGCATAGCTAGTTAGTAACATCCAGAGCCTGTGTTATGGATTCTAGATGTACTGCCCTGGATCACTGGCCAGGCAGCAAAACAATACTCTTAGTCACTGCTGCCTCACCGCTGCTTGACACAGTGCAGCACATCATTATTGTTTGAGGCATTAAGGGGAACATATTTACTGTTTGGGGGCACTAAAGGGGCATTGTTACTGTGTGCAGTGTACTATTACTATGTGCGGAGAAGCTAATGGGGCATCACTATATGCGGAGACACTAATGAAGCATCCTTACTGTGAGGGAGATACAACTACTATTACTGTGTGGGTACACCAAGGCATTATTACTGTGAGAGGCAGTGTTACTGTTTGGGTGGCAACAAATAGGCACTATTGATGTTTGCAGCACAAAAGGTGCGCTATTAATGTATGTGGGGCACAAAGGGGCACTAGTACTTACTAAGACCAAAGGGGGCACTACTACTGTGTAAAGCACTATTTCTGTGTGGGTTACTATTACAGTGTTGGGTATGAAGTGTTGGGCACTATTATTTTTAGGGCACTATTATTTTTAGGGCACTATCTGTGTAAAACAATTTTTTGCTAAAGTTTTGCCCTGTTAAAGATGACATCAGGAGACTGTGGAGATGTGCTGAAAAAGTAAGAATCCAAATACATCTGGGCAGAAAACTTTGGATAAACAAGCTGTGACCAGAAGAAGTCATCATGACATTCTGGGTCAAATGGAGAAGACAAGTGATTAGGTTGGGTTCGTGATCCTGATCTTTCAGCCCTGTCAGCAGTCTTGCATGGTCAAAACTGCTGAAAGAATCATCTTAAAAGCATATACACTGCATTTCCATAGATTATAGTCATAAATTGGATTCTTACCTAAACTAGACCTAATTAAATGGCCATCATATCCCCACTGCAAGATAACTAAAACACTACACAGCTCTTGGGACATGTATGTGTGTTGCAGATGTTGAACATAACAGTTAGTCAATAATCCTGTGCAGGAATCATGTTATCTGCTTGGTGAGATCCTGAAACCTATGCCTTGTGTAATTCCAGCAAGTGGATATGCAGCATAGCAGAATGTGGAAACTGAAACAATGCTTCATTCTATCACAATATTATCACTCTACAATCAATCTATCACAGTATTATCTGATGTTTTCTGTAGGACTGCCGCTGAACCTAGCTTAACTCAGGTACTTCTCGACATAAACAAATGTAAGGCTGGTTTCACATCACTGTTTCATTTTCCATTCTTCTGTCAGAAGAACAGCAGAAAAGAAAAAAATGGATCCTGTAAAAAAACGTTATGTACATTTGACATCCATTTTAGCCATTTCCGTCTGAGATCCGTTTTTTCAGAACGAAAAAAAAGGATTAAATGCAGGACTTTTTTTCCTTCTGAAAAAAAACGGATGTCAGACGAAAATGGCTAAGGCTACTTTCACACTAGCGTTTTTACTGGATCCGGCAGAGTTCAGCAAAAACTGTTCCATTACTGATAATACAACCATCTGCATCCGTTATAAATGGATCCGGTTGTATTATCTTTAACATTGCCAAGACGGATCCATCATGAACTCCATTGAAAGTCAATGGAGGACGGATCCGTTTTCTATTGTGGCAGATTGTGGCAGAGAAAACGGATCCGTCCCCATTGACTTGCATTGGGGGTCAAGCCGGATCCGTCTTGCTCCGTATCCCAGGACGGAAAGCAAAATACATGTTGCGGTTTGCTCTCCGGTATGGGAACGCAACTAAACGGAACAGAATGCATTTTGGAGCATTCCGTTCTGTTCCGTTCAGTTTTGTCCCCATTGATAATGAATAATTTATTCCGGTATTGAGCCCCTATGACGGATCTCAATACCGGAAAACTAAAACGCTAGTGTGAAAGTAGCCTAAAACGGACTCAAAATGTGCATAATGTATGCAACAGGATCTGTTTTCTTTTTTACATGATACTGTTTTTCTTCTGTTCTTCTGACGGATAAGAAGAAAGGAAAATAAAAACGATGATGTGAGACCAAGGCCTGTATTACACAGGCCGATGGTCGACCAGATCATCTCTAACAAATGCTCGGAAGTTTGGTCGTTATTGATGATCTGCCGCCGATTACCTGATGAAAGGGTAAATGCTCGTTCATCAGGTAATCACATCTTTTATGCAGTCACAAAAATTATCATTTGCAGGCAGCAGATCGTGTCGTTTAACCATGCTCTGCTGGCGGCAAATAATGATTCTATATGTGGATGAGCGCTGGCATTAACAATCGCTCATCCCCATACTGTGGAGGAGATCGCTGTATGTAATTGCAGTGGTGTCCTTCACTGATGAGCAGGCAATTGTGGGAAGGAACTCTTCTTTCCCAACTATCGTCATCTAAATTTACCAGTCTAATACAGACCTAAGACTTAGGGCTCATGCACACGGCCGTAAGTGTTTTGCGGTCCCCAAATCTCGGATCCTCAAAACACGGATACCGGCCGAGTGAATGCCGCCACTTTTCTTTCTTTTTTTTTTTTCTCCTGCAGAGGTGTTCTATCCTTGTCTGCAAAATGGACAAGAATAGGACATGTTCTATTTTTTTGCCGGGCTGCGGAACAGACTTGAGAATGTGGACACGCACACTGGTGTGCCACCCATGCCTTTTTTGGCCCCATTGAGATGAACGGGTCTGCATCCAATCCTCAAAAACAATGGATTGGATGCGGACTGAAAGTACTGCCGTGTGCATGAGCCCTTAAGGGGATTCACATCAGTAATTCCACATCATATTCCTTATCTCTTTTCTCACTCCAGTTCCCCTGCGGTGCACCTGCAAACCAGCCACGGAATGCATTGAACAGACTCTTGAGCCCCCATATATATTGGAAAGGACTCTAGGAGGAGTCCTCAACATATTCCACTGTTGTTTTTTGGCTGAATTACTGATGTGAAGTTGGCAGCATGTGTACTATTCATACATTAGAGTAGTTAATGTGCCAGAGACCCTTTAAATGTAAACATCAGCACTGCTACAGTAGCTAAAAATATATAAAATGTTAAACAATATGTAAATATTAAATACATATCAAATAGGTATTTTACACTGAAAAAAATTAAGTTGCAATGTAAAGAACTTGTTCAACTTGTATAAAATAAGCTCAAGGGGCTATTCTAATTTTAGACAAGTTCTTGCTTTCAGCCGGAACTGTGCTGTACCTACCTCTCTGTTACAAAGCAGAGGCTCCTCTAAGTGATGCCTCTGGTCCTGGGGTTGTACACATCCAGCAACTACATGTGAAAGTCATGGCAGTTGCAGAGAGGGATCTTTACTAGGCATAAGGCTGCCATGGAAAGATATAGGCACCTCATAATCTCATTTACGGGTTGCCAATGTAAGACAGAGGGCGCTCCCTCCTTCTAAACCACTTAGATGAGCTGTTGCTATTAACCACAGCATTTAAGGGATTGAATGGCCTGGATTGGCGCTTCTGCTGCATGAGCTCAGCTCTCATGTTAGAACTGAGCCTCCACTCTCCGCTGCATGGGAGACCCATGCAGCGTTTATTCTAGGCTGCCGTAGAAAGTCAATGCTCATGGAATAAAGCCTATTGATGACCACAGTAGAAACCCGTATCTGTGGTCATTAAGGGGTTTTCCAGTGTCTAGTAATATAATGATGACCTCTCAAAATAAGTCATCAATATGAGATTGTTGGGGGTCTGACTCATGGCACCCCCACCTATCAACTGTTTTTGTCAATCACCAGTGCCGGAAACACAGTTGACAGTGCCACAATCTGAAAGCTCCATTCCCTGAGTAGTGGTGGATATAGTCAACATTATAGGGAGTCTTACACCTAATCTGAGCATTTTAGACTGCTCAGATCAGGTTATGGACTCCTTTGCTACATTACCTTTATTTGTTCTGTCCCTCACCGAGATCTTCCAAAAAGACTTTTAAAATTTATGCTAATGAGGCTCGGCAAGTGCCCAGGGGTTGCGTTACTGCAACAAGTGCCCAGGCATCTCGGCTATGTGCCCAGAAAACCACACCTCTTTCACCCCTCTGGCCCGCCCTAGTTTCCTATTATTACCTACTCCTCTCCCTCACAAATCTCGCGCCTGCGCCGACCTGGCCCTTCTTTGGCTTCACTGCAGTCCTCTGCAGCGGCTGGTTACTTCTACCGGCTAGATTTCGAGCTACGGACCGGCGCATGCGCAGTCCAACTCCCTGTTCCTCTGTCAATAATGGGCACAGCAGTGCGCAGGTGCGGGACAAGTGTAGAGCGGTGCAGGTGCGAGATTTGTGAGTGGGAGGCGGTAATAATAGGAAACAAGGGCGGGCCAGAGGGGTGAAAGAAGGGTGGTTTTCTGGGCACATCGCCGAGGGGCCTGGGCACTTGCTGCAGTAACGCCGCCCCTGTGCACTTGCCGGACCTCATTAGCATAAGTTTTAAAAGTCTTTTTTGGAAGATCTCGGCGAGGGACTGCACAAATAAAGGTAACATTGTAATGTGGGCAAAGGAGTTTATAACCTGATCTGAGCTGTCTAAAAGGCTCAGATTAGGTGACAGACTCCCTTTAAAAGGGTTTTACAAGATTTTCATATTGATGTCCTATCTTCAATATCTGATCGGTGGGGGTCTGCCACCCTGTTTGAGATGCACGGACACTTCTGTTAGCGCCACTGATTTCTCTATGCCCACCAAGAACAGAACCGTACATTGTATAGCGGCTGTGCTTGGTATCGCGCTCAGCCCCATTTACATCTATGGGACTGATCTGCATCTAGGCCATGTGACTGATGAACGTGACGTCACTGGCCTAGGGAAAGCTGGAGAAGGCTGTGGCGCGCACAGGAATGCTGGTGCCTTCTCAAACAGCTAATCGGCGGCGTCCCTGTTGCCGGACCCTTAGCGATCGGATACTGAGGGATAGGTCATCAGTATGAAAATCTAAAACAAAAACTTTCATTTATGTCTGCAACTTAAATCTCAACTGTGAGAATTACAGTATTAGGTCAGGAAAGCTTTTTAGCATCTGAATGCAAATTCTTTTTTATTTTTATGTGCAATATTATTATAAATCATTCATTTACTATACAAGATAAAGGCGGAAGTTAAGCTGGATTGTAGTCAGACATAAATTGCAGCAAATTAATGTATAGACACTGTAATATTCCCCACAGCGTGAATGAAGATTATACCATATGATATCAGTCATGTGAAAAGTCCCTCACAGAAAACACAGACATGGGGAGGACAGTGTGCAGCATTTTGTATTGTATGAATAAATAGCTAACCTTCATGTATTTATCTTTCTCTATCAATTTCTGGCACAAAATTGCTTGTTCATGCTCTTCTAATTTCTCAAATGGATTATGCAAATGTTTTGAATGACAGCCTTGGTGCACGGCTGATAAAGTTAGTTCAGAACCTAGCAGTTAATTAAATGTATGGCGGAGTTTGGTTTTAAGCCATTGTTCCACTAGCTTGATGTTCACAAAAATCCATTTAAATACTGAATCCAACTGTCTTGTTCTGAGATGAAAAAGCCCAAATTATTGATGCTAAAACTATGAATAGTCATGTAGAAAAAATTGAAGGCAGTATCTGCTGCTGTTTCTAGTTACAGATGCAGCCGAGCTAAACTTGGTGGTTAACGCGTCAAGTAAAGAATGGCAAGAGAAAAGAAAGCTTACTTTTCAATGGATTTCAATGGCTTTTGTCACAAGATAATCAAGATAACACTGTGCCATGTACCTGCCCTCCTCCACGATCTCCTCCATTAGGCTTCGTGTAGAGGGCTGAACCCACAAAATACCGATACCTTCCGTGTGCATTATATCACTCCTAATTTCCTATCAATGGGCTATCGCCGCTGCAAATAAGTGCTTAAAAATGCCAGTAAAAAAACTACATGTGAAAGCAATCTTAGAGCAATTTTTGCAGCATTTTTGCCGTAAAAACACCAGCCCAGGGAACAGCCTCCTGGGACTCTCTGGATCCGACATTGCCGGAAGCTGCCTGAATGCCCGCTGGCCCGAGTAATTATAATGGGGACCGGCGGAGATCTGACCACAACCTGACAAATATGCTGAGAACAAATACCACTGCTTGCCATTGTGAAACTATCCAGAGAGCTCCGGCAGGCTGTGATCGCTGTGTGAAACTAACCTTATCTGAAGGTCTATGGGAAATATGAAATAGAGGACACACAAGCGCTTTTTTGCTCCTGGCAGTTTTTATTAATTAGGTGATGAATTTTGTCTCTTTTGCTTCTTTTAAAAAATGCAGCATGCTGGGGCTCTTTAGGCATTTTGCCATGAAAAGAACGGTAGTAATAAGACACACTGGCCCACATAGATTACGTAAATTAAGGCTGTATAAACCTGAACCAGTGGCTCAGGCTAGATGATACATGTGGTGCAGGGATAGACACTTTTGTATAGCTCTATATAAACTATTCAACAAACTGAAAAATGGTGGCTCACTTCAGGCAGGGTTCTGGAATAGGTGCTGCTAACCCAATGTAGAGGAACACCCAACCTCTAATGTTGATTGGTAGAATAATTAAAGGTAAAGGGCGAGCACTCAGAAATTGGACCACAATGATATGAATAAAATTTATTAAATCACAATAATACAACGCGTGTATAATAACTAAAATCTACAATAACATATAAAATCTGTAGACATAAAATACTAGATATCACAGGTGAAGGTAAATAGTGATGAAAGTCCCTTAGTGTCCAAAATGACTAATGTATAGGCAATTTGGACCGCAGGTAGCTGCACTTGATATCCAGTGCGCACACTGAAGTTACTGGTAGTAGCAAATCCTAGCGTGCTGTTGCTATATTGTCGAATCCAATGCGCATATGAATGTATCAATTGGATTGTAGACCAAGAGGTCTGATGCGCAAACTGAAGCTGCTAGGAGTAGCTAATTCCTATGCGCTGCTGGTATGCTTCCAAGTCCAATGCGCCTAGCAATGAAGTGGTAGGCTCTTGCGCACTAGTAGTTGGCAGACAAATTCCTACTTGCGTAACAACACGTGTCCTATATGGAGTTTTGTATAATGGATATACACGCTTAATCAGATGGTAAGTCCGTCACATAAAGGTTTCGACCGAAGTCTTCCTACCTTCCCATCGGTACGTCTCACAATTGCCTCTATAGACGTGCCATATAGATGAGCGGCACGGAACGCTCCCGGTCTCTCACTTGTGGTTCCTGTCGTAAGTTGGTCCCAGATCTCGCGGTGTTGTAAGCGTGATCTGTATCCGGACGTCGGAGAGCGGAGGTTCAATAGTTTCTATGCTCTGCGTGTTAAATATCCAAATTCATCTGTTAGGATGTAGTTTGCATGGCCATGCATTAGGTGCGGAGGTGCTGTTTCAACAGGTGTGCGGCCCAGACGCGTTTCGGGAGTCCTTCTCCCTTCGTCAGTGGTACAGCATCACCTGTAAGCCTCCGCCTTTTATATCATAGATAAGCACCAAAACCTGGATCGCTGGATTCACTTAGAACATTGAAAAATCGCATGCGTTTTTGTTGTGCGTTTTCAATGCGGTTTTTTTGGGGGGTGTGCGTTTTTTCCTGGAATGGCTTCCTTATTGCATTCTATAAAGCTGGTATACACCCGATTTGTTATTACTCATTGCCTATATAAATAATCAGCTATTGTTGTAAATCTCATGCTATAGCAATACCATAATGCTAAAATACTATCATTTTTAAGATTTTTATGCATCTTCAGCCTAAAATCAAAATGGAATATCTATATACTATCTAGATCTATATGCATATAGGTATAATTAGTCATTTATAGCTTCATTATTATAGGACATCAACAAAATATATAATATAATATAAAATACATATATTGTATAACATATGAATTAGTACATAATAAAAACCCTATGGTAAGTCACCAACTGTTATGGCAATATAAACCTGTATTGATATGAATAAAAACGAATCTAATACTAATACAATACTTAAAATGATACTATTTGTAGATAATGATAAAATGTATAAAAATAAGAGGTTGAGAGACTGTTTCAAAATTCCCAATCTGGTTTTGTTAGAGATGTACAGATATGGGGATCTCACTGTATTGGGTTATGATGTATAAGACTGGCTGCCCGCGTCTGAGTCCACGACTCAGTGTCGATAAACGGCCGGACTGAGTCGCAAGAATCGGAACGGGGTCACCCAGTCTATAGAAACCCAAAAATTTCTAGTTCGGCATTCAAACCCACTGGCAACAATGATCCAAATTGATATATATGTCTGGATTCTGTCCTTGACATCTGTTTAATATAATTGCCTCCACGCCAGTGTTTGTTTACCTTTTCCAGTGCCGTAAATACCAGGCCTGAGGGATCTTGATTGTGTATGTCTTTATAATGTTTAGATAGACAGTGTTTTTCATACCCTTTACGTATGTTGGCTATATGTTCAGCCATCCTGGTTTTCATAGGGCGTTTAGTTCTGCCTATGTACTGTCTCCTACAGGGGCACTGAATTAGGTAAATAACTCCTGTCGTGTTGCAAGTCAGACAATCCTTAATATCCCATATATGATTATTTTGTGTTGAGGAGATTGTAGTGGTCTTCCTTGATGCGGGGTTGACCTTGCAGGCCATACATTTCCCACATTTAAAAAAACCTTTTAGATTCATCCAAGTGCCCAAAATTGTGTTCTCATTTTTTAGTACACTAGATTTTTTAATCGATGGGGCTATTTTTAGGCCCAGATTAGGTGCCTTGGTGAATACTAGTGCCGGCGTGGTTGGTAAAAGATGGCCTATCCTTTTATCATTTAGGATATGGTGCCAGTGGGTTTTAATAATTTTTTGTAGCCGCTTGTAGCTATTATTAAATGGAAGAACAATTTTACTATTAATGACCTCACTGCCTTGTGTTCCTTCAAACCTAGGTTCTTTATTTATAAAAAAGGTACTCCTATCTAATTTCCTGGTTTTTTCTAATGCTGTATTAATCACTATTTCAGGGTATTGTCTTTCTACAAATTGTTCCCTCATTTTGGCCGCTTCTTGTTCAAAATCCAAATCCTGTGTGCAGTTTCTTCTTATTCTGCGGAATTGGCCATATGGGACATTTATCAGCCAGGTCGGCAAATGACAGCTTGAAAACTGTATAAAACTATTTGTCGAGGTAGGTTTTGAAAATGTATTACAAATATATCTTTGTTCTACTCTTTTTATTTTCAAATCCAAAAATTCTGTCTCTATAATATTTGCAGTGAATCTCAAGTTTAGCTGATTCTGATTAATTTCTTCGAAAAACAAATCAAGTTCTTCTCTGCTTTTTCTCCAAATAAAGATGACATCATCTATAAATCTCCGCCATAGGACCAGATCCCCCCCCAGCCTGGGCCTAATGATGTTGTATTCCCATTCTGCCAAAAACAAATTAGCATAGCTGGGGGCGAATCTGGTCCCCATGGCGGTCCCACATTTCTGTAAATAGGAATTTTCCTCAAAATAAAAATAATTGTGGGTCAAGATGTATCTTATACCTTCTAAGATAAATTCTATACCTGTCGCGTCAATTGTGCCATCCCTTCTTAATTGTTCCCCTACTGCTAGTGTACCTTGTTGATGGTCAATCACTGTGTACAGTGACTGA
This sequence comes from Bufo bufo, assembly GCF_905171765.1. Classification (NCBI taxonomy): domain Eukaryota; kingdom Metazoa; phylum Chordata; class Amphibia; order Anura; family Bufonidae; genus Bufo; species Bufo bufo. The sequence continues at coordinate 545,905,252 of NC_053391.1, read as the reverse complement.
ACATCAAGTGTGCCCATAATCCAACCTGGTTCAGTTTGCATTCCTTCCAATATTTTTATGATATGGGTTGTATCTTTAATGTAAGAAACTGTTTTTTTGACTACCGGTTGTATCTGAACATCTATGTATTTAGACAAATTAGAAGATATTGAACCGATACCCGAAACTATCGGTCGGCCCGTCGGTTTATCCAAACTTTTTTGCACTTTGGGGAGACAATAGAAGACAGGTAGTCTCCTCTGTGTCCCCAAAATGAAATCATGTTCCTGTTTGGTAATTGTTGAGAGTTCGAGACCCTTCTTACATAGCAGTTTTAATTCCCGCTCATAACCATCTAGGGGGTCATTTTTCAATTGTATATACGTCTCAGTGTCTGTTAGTTGTTGTAGACATTCTTCATTATAGTCTAACGTATTTAAAACAACCAATGCTCCTCCCTTGTCTGCGGGTCGTATAGTGATGGCTTCATTTTTTTGTAGCTGTTTAATAGCCTGGTACTCTTGTCTCGTCAAATTACCCTGACTTCTAGATCCTATTTTTAATTTGCATATATCTTCTTCTACATTTCTTTGAAAGGTGGCCATTTCAGCACTGATTTCATTCCTAGGAAAGAATGTGGACTTGTTTTTCAATATAGGTTTACTCTGATCCGTGGCGGTATTTTTCATTATTGGATTTTTTAGAAAGTGTTTTTTAAACATATATTCCTTATATATTTTTGGATCCCAATATATGCAGAAAATCTATCTATTTTTTCCGTAGGGGCAAATTTCAGACCCTTTTCTAATAATTTGATTTGTGACTGAGTGAAATTACTTGAACTTAAATTGATTATTGTAGTGTTTTTATTTGTCAGTGCCTCCTGTGTTGTCGTGTTCTTTCTTGCACTTCTTCTTGTTTTTTTCTTCCTCCCTCTATGTGATCTTGGTGATAGTGTTTGCGGGAATCCCTCTGATTCCTCAGAGGATATGTGTTGTAATCTCTGCTCTGAGAGTTGTAGTGCTGGTGATTCTCTGGAGTTTGTGCTGGGTAGTGGTTTTTGTGTCTCAAATTGTATCTGTGCACTGGTGATTCCTGATTGCGGATTGGGGGAGTGTATTCTCTGTGTCTGGTGATTGTCTTGTGATGTGCTGGAGTGTGGTCTAAAAAATGCTCACTGGATAGTTGGTCATATCTATTGTTGACCGTTACTGCATATCTATTTTGTAAGACTTCTTCTCCTATCTCTTTATTATTGGAGGGATTGGCCTCAAATGTAGCTTGATGATCCTGACTATTTTCTATCTGATAGTTCCTTTGAGGATTTAGATATTTCTTTCCTTTTCTGTTTATTATTTCACTTTCCAATCTGTCCAATCCCCTACATAGTCTCTCCTGCCACTTTTCAAATTCCTCATTTCTGGGTAATTTTTCAATTGGTTCTTTAGGTTTTGCTATTTTATTGTTAAGATCACCCAATATCTCAGTTCTTCTTTTGATAATTAATTTAATCAGTGACATCGAGTGTGAGACTAGCAAGGCATTCCATTCTTCCTCAAATTTGTCACTGAATAAATCCTGTGCGGGAATTTTATTAATTAGGAGACCTTCATTTTCCAAATATTGTTGGAGGGACCTAATCTCCCAGTGTTGTCTTAATTGTTTGTGTGATATCTAGTATTTTATGTCTACAGATTTTATATGTTATTGTAGATTTTAGTTATTATACACGCGTTGTATTATTGTGATTTAATAAATTTTATTCATATCATTGTGGTCCAATTGCTGAGTGCTCGCCCTTTACCTTTAATTATTCTACCTATATAAACTATTGTTTGGCTTACTTTGAGACAGAATTGTAATGCTAGAACTGTGGTCCAATTTTGTTGCATTTTAGGCCATGTCCATTTCCTGCAAAGACATTTCAAGTCCTGCTAAACCCTGTTTTTGAGTAAGAAAATAGAGAAACCCTAGCTGCCCCAATTTACACCACTTTTTAGACCAATTCTAACAGCAGACACATTGGAAATCTGGTACAGAATACCCAACAAAACTCACATGTGTAAAGACCCTTATGGATCTTAACAGTACAAACAAGAAAAAGGTGCTTGCAGCATATTAAAATCATAGATAGCCCTTTTTGCAGTTTTTTACCGAGTTTTCAGTCTGGTGCATGAACTGTCAGAGAAGGCATTTAATCCATTCAGCCACTGTGACGTACCTGTGGCTGAGGGAATGTATGGAGCAGGCAGCTGCGCTGAACACGCACCATGCGCGGCAGGCCACACGGATCGTCTGTGCTACAGGTGGGTTGTGGCCATGCTGCGGGGAAGAACCTCGCAGCCAATCAGCCTGTAACTGCCTTTCATTTAATTATGAAGACTGCACAAGACACATCTCGTGGTCGTGGAAAAGATGTTAGTTTGTTTGAGAAGGGTCAAATCATTGACATGCATCAAGCAGAGAAAACATCTAAGGCATTGATGGGCAAACTACAGCCCGCGGGCCATATATGGCCCAGCGGACCTTTTTATCCAGCCCGCAGAGCTGTCCGGAGGCAGCAGGAGTGGAGATGAGTGCTTCCATTGTGGAAGCACTCATTTCCATATTCATCTGTCTTTCCGTCCTCAGGACAGTGATACAGATGAATGGTGCGGAGGAGCAGGGGAGAGGCGTCTCCCTTGCCTGTTCCTCTGATAGGCTGCAGGCCTAGTGCCTGTAGCCTATCAGAGGCCAGTGCAGGTGGCGCGATTACGTCATCACGCCGCCTGAGCCGTACAGAGCGGGACACAGGCCGGAAGAGGCCTGCATCGCATCACTGACAGCAACATAAGGTAAGTATATGTGTTTATTGTTTTTATTATTTATAGTATACTGTGGCAAGAAGGGGGGTAGGGGCCCTATATACTGGCACAATAGAGGCCATTATGGAGAAGAGGGGAAGCACTATGGGGGCCACTATGGGAGCCCTATATACACCCTGTACAGAATTATTAGGCAAATGAGTATTTTGACCACATCATCCTCTTTATGCATGTTGTCTTACTCCAAGCTGTATAGGCTCGAAAGCCTACTACCAATTAAGCATATTAGGTGATGTGCATCTCTGTAATGAGAAGGGGTGTGGTCTAATGACATCAACACCCTATATCAGGTGTGCATAATTATTAGGCAACTTCCTTTCCTTTGGCAAAATGGGTCAAAAGAACAGGCTCAGAAAAGTCAAAAATAGTGAGATATCTTGCAGAGGGATGCAGCACTCTTAAAATTGCAAAGCTTCTGAAGCGTGATCATCGAACAATCAAGCGTTTCATTCAAAATAGTCAACAGGGTCGCAAGAAGCGTGTGGAAAACCAAGGCGCAAAATAACTGCCCATGAACTGAGAAAAGTCAAGCGTGCAGCTGCCAAGATGCCACTTGCCACCAGTTTGGCCATATTTCAGAGCTGCAACATCACTGGAGTGCCCAAAAGCACAAGGTGTGCAATACTCAGAGACATGGCCAAGGTAAGAAAGGCTGAAAGACGACCACCACTGAACAAGACACACAAGCTGAAACGTCAAGACTGGGCCAAGAAATATCTCAAGACTGATTTTTCTAAGGTTTTATGGACTGATGAAATGAGAGTGAGTCTTAATGGGCCAGATGGATGGGCCCGTGGCTGGATTGGTAAAGGGCAGAGAGCTCCAGTCCGACTCAGACGCCAGCAAGGTGGAGGTGGAGTACTGGTTTGGGCTGGTATCATCAAAGATGAGCTTGTGGGGCCTTTTCGGGTTGAGGATGGAGTCAAGCTCAACTCCCAGTCCTACTGCCAGTTTCTGGAAGACACCTTCTTCAAGCAGTGGTACAGGAAGAAGTCTACATCCTTCAAGAAAAACATGATTTTCATGCAGGACAATGCTCCATCACACGCGTCCAAGTACTCCACAGCGTGGCTGGCAAGAAAGGGTATAAAAGAAGAAAATCTAATGACATGGCCTCCTTGTTCACCTGATCTGAACCCCATTGAGAACTTGTGGTCCATCATCAAATGTGAGATTTACAAGGAGGGAAAACAGTACACCTCTCTGAACAGTGTCTGGGAGGCTGTGGTTGCTGCTGCACGCAATGTTGATGGTGAACAGATCAAAACACTGACAGAATCCATGGATGGCAGGCTTTTGAGTGTCCTTGCAAAGAAAGGTGGCTATATTGGTCACTGATTTGTTTTTGTTTTGTTTTTGAATGTCAGAAATGTATATTTGTGAATGTTGAGATGTTATATTGGTTTCACTGGTAAAAATAAATAATTGAAATGGGTATATATTTGTTTTTTGTTAAGTTGCCTAATAATTATGCACAGTAATAGTCACCTGCACATACAGATATCCCCCTAAAATAGCTAAAACTAAAAACAAACTAAAAACTACTTCCAAAAATATTCAGCTTTAATATTAATGAGTTTTTTGGGTTCATTGAGAACATGGTTGTTGTTCAATAATAAAATTAATCCTCAAAAATACAACTTGCCTAATAATTCTGCACTCCCTGTACTGGCACAGTATCTATTCTGCGAATTGCAACAACAAAGCTAACTCCAGACTATGATGCCTTAGCAAAAAAGGGAGACCAACAACAATGTTCCCACTAAAATTGAAGGTTAGTTATACATACTATGTTATGAAAGAAATACATTGCATAAAAGTTTTGTACAATAACTCTTTTTATGCTTTTCTACCTCGAATTAAACTAAACCTTTAATGTTACGAAATTTTAATTTAATTTATATTAATTCACACAAACGCCCCATCCATCTACTCTTGGTCCGGCCCCCGGGTCCAATATATGAACCCATTGTGGCCCACGAGTCAAAAAGTTTGCCCACCTCTGATCTAAGGAGATTGCAGAAACTACTAAAATTGGGTTAGGAACTGTCCAAGGCATTATTAAAAACTGGAAGGATAGTGGGGACCCATCGTATTCGAGGAAGAAATGTGGCAAAAAAAAAATCCTGAATGATCGTGATCGGCGATCACTTAAACGTTTGGTGAAATCAAATCGAAGAAGAACAACAGTAGAACTCAGGGCTATGTTTAATAGTGAAAATAAGAGCATTTCCACAATCACAATGCGAAAGGAACTCAAGGGATTGGGACTGAACAGCTGTGTAGCTGTAAGTAAACCACTAATCAGTGAAGCAAACCAGAAAAAAAGGCTTCAATTTGCTAGGGAGCATAAAGATTGGACTCTGGAGCAATGGAAGAAGGTCATGTGGTCTGATGAGTCCAGATTTACCCTGTTCCAAAGTGATGGGCGCATCAGGGTAAGAAGAGAGGCAGATGAAGTGATGCACCCATCATGCCTAGAGCCTACTGTACAAGCCTGTGGGGAAAGTGCTATGATCTGGGGTTACTGCAGTTGGTCAGGTCTAGGTTCAGCTACAGTATGTGCTCCAAGAATGAGGTCAGCTGACTACCTGAACATACTGAATGACCAGGTTATTCCATCAATGGATTTTTTCTTCCCTGATGGCACGGGCATATTCCAAGATGACAATGCCAGGATTTATCGGGCTCAAATTGTGAAAGAGTGGTTCAGGGAGCATGAGACATCATTTTCACACATGGATTGGCCACCACAGAGTCCAGACCTTAACCCCATTGAGAATCTTTGGGATGTGCTGGAGAAGGCTTTGCACAGCAGTCAGACTCTACCATCATCAATGCAAGATCTTGGTGAAAAATGAATGCAACACTGGATAGAAATAAATCTTGTGACATTGCAGAAGCTTATCGAAACAATACCACAGCGAATGCGTGCCGTAATCAAAGCTAAAGGCGGTCCAACAAAATATTAGAGTGTGTGACCTTTTTTTTTTGGTGGTGACTTTTTTTTTGGACAGGCAGTGTATATATATATATACAGTACAGACCAAAAGTTTGGACACACCTTCTCATTCAAAGAGTTTTATTTATTTTCATGACTATGAAAATTGTAGATTCACACTGAAGGCATCAAAACTATGAATTAACACATGTGGATTTATATACATAACAAACAAGTGTGAAACAACTGAAAATATGTCATATTCTAGGTTCTTCAAAGTAGCCACCTTTTGCTTTGATTACTGCTTTGCACACTCTTGGCATTCTCTTGATGAGCTTCAAGAGGTAGTCCCCTGAAATGGTTTTCACTTCACAGGTGTGCCCTGTCAGGTTTAATAAGTGGGATTTCTTGCCTTATAAATGGTGTTGGGACCATCAGTTGCGTTGAGGAGAAGTCAGGTGGATACACAGCTGATAGTCCTACTGAATAGACTGTTAGAATTTGTATTATGGCAAGAAAAAAGCAGCTAAGTAAAGAAAAACTAGTGGCCATCATTACTTTAAGAAATGAAGGTCAGTCAGTCAGCCGAAAAATTGGGGAAACTTTGAAAGTAGGGGCTATTTGACCATGAAGGAGAGTGATGGGGTGCTGCGCCAGATGACCTGGCCTCCACAGTCACCGGACCTGAACCCAATCGAGATGGTTTGGGGTGAGCTGGACCGCAGAGTGAAGGCAAAAGGGCCAACAAGTGCTAAGCATCTCTGGGAACTCCTTCAAGACTGTTGGAAGACCATTTCAGGGGACTACCTCTTGAAGCTCATCAAAAGAATGCCAAGAGTGTGCAAAGCAGTAATCAAAGCAAAAGGTGGCTACTTTGAAGAACCTAGAATATGACATATTTTCAGTTGTTTCACACTTGTTTGTTATGTATATAATACCACATGTGTTAATTCATAGTTTTGATGCCTTCATAGTCATGAAAATAAAGAAAACTCTTTGAATGAGAAGGTGTGTCCAAACTTTTGGTCTGTACTGTATATATATTATATATATATATATATATATATATATATACACTCACCTAAAGAATTATTAGGAACACCATACTAATACGTGTTGGACCCCCTTTTGCCTTCAGAACTGCCTTAATTCTACGTGGCATTGATTCAACAAGGTGCTGATAGCATTCTTCAGAAATGTTGGCCCATATTTATAGGATAGCATCTTGCAGTTGATGGAGATTTGAGGGATGCACATCCAGGGCACGATGCTCCCATTCCACCACATCCCAAAGATGCTCTATTGGTTTGAGATCTGGTGACTGTGGGGGCCATTTTAGTACAGTGAACACATTGTCATGTTCAAGAAACCAATTTGAAATGATTTGAGCTTTGTGACATGGTGCATTATCCTGCTGGAAGTAGCCATCAGAGGATGGATACATGTTTTCATTCTGTTTACGCCAAATTCGGACTCTACCATTTGAATGTCTCAACAGAAATCGAGACTAATCAGACCAGGCAACATTTTTCCAGTCTTCAATTTTGGTGAGCTCGTGCAAATTGTAGCCTCTTTTTCCTATTTGTAGTGGAGATGAGTGGTACCCGGTGGGGTCTTCTGCTGTTGTAGCCCATCCGCCTCAAGCCCATCCGCCTTGTGCGTGTTGTGGCTTCACAAATGCTTTGCTGCATACCTCGGTTGTAACGAGTGGTTATTTCAGTCAACGTTGCTCTTCTATCAGCTTGAATCAGTCGGCCCATTCTCCTCGGACCTCTAGCATCCACAAGGCATTTTTGCCCACAGGACTGCAGCATACTGGATGTTTTTCCCTTTTCACACCATTCTTTGTAAACCCTAGAAATGGTTGTGCGTGAAAATCCCAGTAACTGAGCAGATTGTGAAATACTCAGACCAGCCCGTCTGGCACCAACAACCATGCCACGCTCAAAATTGCTTAAATCACCTTTCTTTCCCATTCTGACATTCAGTTTGGAGTTCAGGAGATTGTCTTGACCAGGACCACACTCCTAAATGCATTGAAGCAACTGCCATGTGATTGGTTGACTAGATAATTGCATTAATGAGAAATAGAACAGGTGTTCCTAATAATTCTTTAGGTGTGTGTGTATATATATATATATATATATATATATATCAGAACTAATATAATAAGAATAGTATTAACAAAAACATGTATATAGTGCTAGGATTTTTTTTTTTTACTATATATTCAACAAATTACACCAATAGAGATTTATCCTGAAAAACTAAAATAATTGTCAACTGTATAACAATTACATCAAACAGGAAGAATACAACAGTGTGATATGAATTTAAAAAATCTATGCCATTATGTGTAAAGTATAATAAATATATTGGGCCACCGACACCAGCCTCACGGTGCTTGCTACTTTGAAAAGTGGTGAGCGGTACCTAAAAGCCCCAAAAATTCGCTAAATGTTTCTCAACTACAGAAAAACTGCCACACTTTATGACTTTTTGGCGCCAGTTCTCTGGTGCAGAGAGGATGATAAATTTCTCCCTATGTACACAAAGTATGACACAGCACCAGGGACAGATGATTGTACTGTATATATTACCAACATTCAAGTAATAAGAACAAACCTTCTATATCGAGTCATCAAAAAATTATTAGTAAAGCCTAGGAACTGGTCTGTAACTATAACTGGTATAAGAAAGAATACTAATACAGCACGTTATACTGTCAAAGAGGATCTTTCACCGCAAAATGCACTGCACTGCAATCTGCAGGCAGCATGTTATAGAACAGGAGAAGTTGAGCAGATTGTTATATAGTTTTATGAGAAAATATTCAGTAAAATGTGTAATTTATAAATTTACATCTTTGCTCCTTCTGAGCTCAGTTACACACAGAGGAGGTGTTATCAGTGATTGGTAGCATTCTCTGTGTAAGTGTGTATACAGAGATAGCTGTCAGTCACTGATAACTAGTGTTAGGCGCAAATATTCGAATCGCGAATATCGGCACTTTGAGAATTCGCAAATATTTAGAATATAGTGATATATATTCGTAATTTTGAATATTCTAGATTTTTTTTTCATCAGTAACCTCCCTTCTTTCTTGTAGGCAAATGACAAGGCTGCAATGTCTTTGTCTGAGCTTAGCAACATCCCTAGCAACCAATAGGAAAGCTGCCTACCCCTTACTATATAAGAACCTCCCCAGCAGCCATTTTCTACAGTTTTTTAAAGTTCTAAGAGAGACAGCAGTGTCATTGCTGTGCTCTGTGCTTTCCACACTACATTAGATAGTTAGTCAGTTAGCTTATATATATAATACAGATAGTTAGTGGGAGATAGTCAGTGTAGGTTAGATCGTGATATAGTGTAGCTGATAGATTCCAGTGCAGGGTGTTAGGTAGTGTGATAGGTTCTGCCGTCCATACATACATGCAGACCTGCTAAAATGTGAAGTTTCACGTATTGCACCAAAATATTCGAATCATTAGTGCCAATTAGCGCAATCGCAAACATATTGGAACACTCTATCTGCATATAAAGCCATTTTTAATGTTCTGCCGTGCCAACCATTTTCTCCAGTCTCAGGAAACTTCTAGCAGCTTGGAAAATGTAGCAAAAGTGACCCACACCTGTATTTCGCGCGCATTACGTGAAAATTACATTGCCGATTTTTTCGCAATCAAGAAAATAATCTTGAATTCGCGAATATATGACTAATATTCACCCAAATGTTTGTGAAATATTGTGAATTCGAATATAGCCTCTGCCGCTCATCACTACTGATAACACCTCCCCCATGAACAATGAAATCAGAAATAGCAGAGCCATAAATGTATAAATGACAGGTTTTACTGAATCTTGTCTCACAAAAATATACATCAACCTGCTCAGTTCCTTCTCCTCTATAACATGCTGCCTGCAGTTTGCACTGCATGGTGACAGGTCCTCTTTAAGGCACACCATGCCTTTTTTGTTGAATTACAATATTTTGTGGAATTTTTATCATTTTTGCTGATAATGTGTTTATTATGGAGACTGGGCACAACCACAAATGATGAGTAATTTGGATTCACTGGATTTGGAACATCTAATAGCTCTTAATTGATTGTGAATTTCAAGAATTTAATTTTTGGCCAACCTGTCCTTGACTCTTCTGCTCTACAGCTAAAACCTAGCGTTGCAGGCATATAATTGCAAACAGCTCACTTAATGGTAACATGAGTGATAAATTGGCTGTATTTGTTTTCTAGATTATCTGAATTATTGTATTGAGTTGCAGATTTTGGAACCGATTAGAAATGCAGATTAGATAATATAGAGAATAAAACTTTTGTTTCTTCAGGCACTTTATTTACAAAACTAGATTTTGTAAGCAATTTTTATTTTAATAGATATGTTAAACTCTAGATATACATGAAAAAAAATTCTATAATGTAATCTCTGCTTTTTATTGCAGTATTCCCATCTCAAAATCCACCCCCACCTCCTCCTAGCTGGACGCAGTGTCCAGAGGTAGTCTGGACACTGTTTCCATAGCGCTCATATAAGTGAATGGGACTTATGGAAACAGCAAAGCATAGTGAGCTTTGTGGTTATTGCATCTTACAAGTTCTGGAAACAGCATCATTTGCTGTAATATGCTGTTTCCATAACCGTTCACTGACTTAGAAGCTATAGAAAAAATGTAGCACAGCCCACTCACCTGCAACCTGCTGTGGTTTCAACCACCCTGACCACCAAATCAATTGCACATTATCCTACTGAAAGAGACAACTGCCATTAGTGAATACTGTTGCCATGAATGGGTGTACCTGGTCTGCAACAATTTTTAGATAGGTGGTACTTGTCAAAGTAACATCCTCTAGAACCATAATGGGCCGCAAAGATCCAGGAGAAAAAAACATTTGGCTGCCTTTGGACCCAATCACTTTGACTTTTATATCAGTGCTCATTCAAGGCTAAAATTTTAATTATACAAAACTACATTTTAAAACTCACTGGCCTGATACAGTATAGCTATGTCAAATGTCTACCGTTGTGTTAAAGGGACACGTCTGTCAGAAAGGATAATTCTTAACTCATAAAATTTTTTATATTTTATTTATTTTTATGTTTCATTTTAGCAGTTCTTTGCCATTGAAAACTAAATACAAAATATTGTACTTCTGTAGCAGTCAACACAAATGATGAGATTTCCTATATAAGTAATCAATTGTCAGTTTACTGCAGCAGTGGGGGAAAGATATTATTTGTAGTGTAATTCTCATAATAATGGTAGGTGCAGAACTGAGATAATAGCATGACAGCTCTATTGTTCTATTGATAGGCCTAGATAAAGATGCCCACATAAAAGCATTGCATTGATTAGTGTAATATGTGAGTGAGTTGCTGCAGGGGAGGCTGTCTCTGTAGGAAGTGAATGGTCTGACTGTGAAAGATAGGCGAGACTCTTTGTAATGCAAAAATACAAAGAAAGGAAGAAAAAAAAAAAAACAGGACAGGAAGCAGCAGGGTCGGCTCCAGGTTCATGTAGGCCCTTTGGTGATAAATCTCAGTGGTCCCCCTTGTGGCATTTGTCAGCACTCAGGACAGTATTTCTAATTAGGCACTCAAGGACACGTACCAAGGGTGGGGCCATCAGGATGGGCGTTGTGAGAGAGTTAAACTTTTTTCTTTTCATTTTTTATAATAAATCCCAACTCCCTCTCAGGGAACCAGCTGTAGTGTGTCCCCTTGTCATACCCTATACAAAGCCCCCTACCCTGTACTGTGCCCCTTAATCTGTACTGTGCTTTTTATACCCTGTAATATGCCCCACTATTATACCCTGCACTGAGCCACCTTATAGGTGGTACTGTGCTTCCCAACATGTACTATGCCCTCTTATACCCTGCATTTTGCCCCTTATCATACCCTGCACAGCACCCCAGTCATACCCTGTTCTTTGCCCCTTCATTATACACTGTACTCTGCTCCCCAATCATATTCTGTACTGTGCCACCACGACCAGGGCCTAGCGTAGCATGAGCTGTAAATGCAGCCCTGGCTGCTCTTCTTATATACAGTTTCTAGCTATATTACAACCTTCTAGATGTAAGGGTGGAATGGAGAAGCACAGCCGAAGCACAAACACTGTTGCAATTTCTGTTTATCATAAATTTGTATAGAGCTTTAATTCAAGGCTATGCAAATGCATAAGTCGTTTTCCAGATATAAACAAGTCTTTAGACATACACAACTGAGCTAAACCAGACAATCAGAAAGTCAGTGTGTCTGTTCCCCCCCCCCCCTCCAAAACTTTGCATAGGTAAAAGTCAAAAAGCCTCTCAGTATTAGCTGGCTGTACTGTACATTTAAACCCGTCCACAGTGCAGTGCAGCTAGAGTGTAATAACAGTACAAGTGAACAGGATATACCGTATTGCAAAAACATATTAATGCAGTTCAACAATATAAAACAGTATAAGTACACACAATAGCATACATTACAGTGCAAGTTAACCCTCCAAAATGCAATAAAGTAGGGAGTTGATGGCTTTCCATAGTAGCAATAAGGGCAAGTGTCCACAAATGTCCACTGTCCATAGTCCATTTGTAGGAGCTTAGCAGAAGGAAATTGTTACGAAGCAGATGTGGAAGTGCTGAGTAACTTAAACAAATTTGGCTCGGGGCCTCTCCTTGGGTCTTTAGGGAGAGGTTAGTGGCCCCCTTATATTCACTCTTTAAACCTTGTACAGGGATCTGGAATTCACTTCAGTGGATCCATCAGGCCACTACTGCAGCATTCTGCTCCATGAGTCGCATTATACTGCAAAGTGCCAAAAATATGCTTGTCATGTATGCATTTACTGTATATTTTCTATAAGCACATGGTAATCACAGGCCGTGTCTTTAGCCACCACTAGATTGGGCTGGTGTCACCCTGTATATAAGAGAGGGCAAAACATTCTAGAGTCAATCTATTCCAGTTAGTCTGTTGTAGCCTACTCCAGCCTAGGTCTAGGAGAAAGAAGCATATGTGAATCTGACAGGCCAGCTATTCCTGAACCTTGCACCAATCTGGATACAGCCAGAACATCTCCAGAAAGCGAGCCCGATGCAAGAGAGGTGTAGAGAAAGAGCTGTAGAGGTGATCAGTCCTAAAAATGACTTTATGGACTCTAAGGCACCCATGTTCAGGAGAAGCCTTCAGTGCCTGAGCACACGCCACAAAGTTTGGACCACCTGTGTAGATTTCAATATTGCTCGGTGGAAGAGTGGATTAGCAGCCTGTTCAAATATTGTAGCAGAAGGTTGGGAGATATTGCTTACGGTAACGTAATACACCACACACTGGGATGCTAAAGTACAAGACAACTAGCAAAGTGCAGAGTAGGAAAGTTTGTTTCAACAATTTTAATGAGACACCTTTTGGTCTGTGATTACCTGTGCAGCTGTGAAAACGGTAACATCTGAGGATACTGGATTTCTGTGTAACATCAGCCGGTCCATTGCAAGTATGACCTGTCCTGAACTGTTTGCATTTTAATTCTTCAGTAAAGAAACCTGTTAGGCTGGTGGTCTGAGTCGACAGCTGTCCTGCTGTCCCAAGCAGGTGCGAGCGTTGCTCCGCTCTCACTTTGTGTATTGGGTCTAGTACTCTGGGAACTTCCTTTCAGCACTGCTAGAGTTAATCCTTCCCTTTTGCTCCCTGTCCAGCTGATGACTAAGGAGCTGATCAGCCTCCCTATTTAGCTGGGCTTTGGATCCACCCTCTTGCCCGAGCTTTGAGGTTTTCTAGTCTCTAGTAACCAGTGAAGGTGTAATCTTTTATATGACTACCTGTGCACTGTACTTTGACTGTTTACAGACCAGGGCAGACAGAACAGGGATCAAGTAGAGGTTAGGTGGCGAAGCCTATCTAACCTAAACGTTACTTTTTGTCTGCCGGTTTTTGAAAAGTTTTACATTTTTTATTTAATGCTCTGATGTCAATGCTTCATCATGGGCTATAAAACGGACAGACTGAGCAGAAACATCAGCTAAAAACCCCCAGGGCTGATTTTAATATGGGAATGGATTCTACAGGGTGGGCCATTTATATGGATACACCTTAACAAAATGGGAATGGTTGGTGATATTAACTTCCTGTTTGTGGCACATTAGTATATGTGAGGGGGGAAACTTTTCAAGATGGGTGGTGACCATGGCGGCCATTTTGAAGTCAGCCATTTTGAATCCAACTTTAGTTTTTTCAATAGGAAGAGGGTCATTTGACACATTAAACTTATTGGGAATTTCACAAGAAAAACAATGGTGTGCTTGGTTTTAACGTGACTTTATTCTTTCATGAGTTATTTACAGGTTTCTGACCACTTACAAAATGTGTTCAATGTTCTGCCCATTGTGTTGGATTGTCAATGCAACCCTTTTCTCCCACTCTTCACACACTGATAGCAACACCGCAGGAGAAATGCTAGCACAGGATTCCAGTATCCGTAGTTTCAGGTGCTGCACATCTCGTATCATCTGAAGGCAATCGTCTATGCTGTGAAGATACGAGATGTGCAGCACCTGAAACTACGGATACTGGAAGCCTGTGCTAGCATTTCTCTTGCGGTGTTGATATCAGTGTGTGAAGAGTGGGAGAAAAGGGTTGCATTGACAATCCAACACAATGGGCAGCACATTGAACACATTTTGAAAAGTTTCCCCCCTCACATATACTAATGTGCCACAAATAGGAAATTAATATCACCAACCATTCCCATTTTATTAAAGTGTATCCATATAAATGGCCCAACCTGTATAACCTTCTCTCAAGGGATTTTATTTCTCAGATGGTTTTCCAGTTTTCCAATTCATTTAACTGTAAGTACACAGTTCATCATGCCATGTCTTGACATGGATATCCAAGAAATGGCTTGAATATGTGGGCAGGGAGTCTGGGCCTTACAGCCTGTTTTAGACTCTGGGCAAACAAGACAGATTTGTAGCAGATTTTTTCCATGCAGATTCTACACTGAACATCAGTAACAGAATACAATTCAACGCATGAAACTGGGGAGTACCACCTAAAAAAGACAATATCCAATGAAAGTGTCTTCAGATTTCCCCCAACTACAGGATAAATAGCAATCCATAGTACATAGATGGCTCTTGAAATAACATAACAAAAACAAAGACAGGTGCACTCTGCGGTCTTACTAACCCTCGTACAGGTGTAAAATTGAGAATTAGCCAACATATCCTGCTTGGAGGACATGTCTGAGCCCGAGCACCGCGCCAAGGTTTCTCAAGTAGCTCGGGACCTAACGCTAAACCTACCTGGGCCATATGGGCAATACCAGGAGCCAGTGGGCAAATTAGGCTACTTTCACACCTGCGTTAGGTGCGGATCCGTCTGATATCTGCACAGACGGATCCGCACCTATAATGCAAACGCTTAGATCCGTTCAGAACGGATCCGTTTGCATTACCATGAACAAAAAAAAAAAAAATTTTTTTTTTATTTGTTCATGATAATGCAAACGGATCCGTTTTGACTTTACATTGAAAGTCAATGGGGGACGGATCCGTTTGAAAATTGAGCCATACTGTGTCAACTTCAAACGGATCCGTCCCCATTGACTTACATTGTAAGTCTGGACGGATCCGTTTGCCTCCGCACGGCCAGGCGGACACCCGAACGCTGCAAGCTGCGTTCAGGTGTCCGCCTGCTGAGCGGAGCGGAGGGCAAACGGTGCCAGACTGATGCATTCTGAGCGGATCCGCATCCACTCAGAATGCATTAGGGCTGGACGGATCAGTTCGGGGCCGCTTGTGAGAGCCTCCAAACGGAACTCACAAGCGGAGCCCCGAACGCTAGTGTGAAAGTAGCCTTACAGGCGAGCAAAGTCCGACTCAAAGCAATCTCCCAGTAACCTCCAGCATTTGACCATGCATACAATGGGAGGAGGCAGAGAGCTCTGAGCCCCACCCAAGACTGGCTGATATAGCCAGTGCATTCTGGTGCACATGTGAGGCCCGGGCTATATCAGCCAGTCTTGGGTGGGGCTCAGAGCTCTCTGCCTCCTCCCATTGTATGCATGGTCACATGCTGGAGGTTACTGGGAGATTGCTTTGAGTCAGACCTTGCGCGCCTATAATTCGCCCACTGGCTCCTGGTATTGCCCATACGGCCCAGGTAGGTTTAGCGTTAGGTCCCGAGCTACTTGAGAAACCTTGGCGCGGTGCTCGGGCTCAGACATGTCCTCCAAGCAGGATATGTTGGCTAATTCTCAATTTTACACCAGTACGAGGGTTAGTAAGACCACAGAGTGCACCTGTCTTTGTTTTTGTTATGTTATTTTGACTGCTTATCACATCCACACAATTGCTATCCTGTGTAGGATGTCCATTGTGGTACTTGTGGTCCGCTGCAGGCATCCTCCATTGTATGCATTTTTGCTGGGGATTGCCATTAGCAACGGGCCACAAGTGCAGGATCTGCCTCCCCCGGTATAGATGCACCACTGCATATGGGGTTGAGCACTTCCTGCTTTTTAATACCACGCCAATTTGTAGTTTGTATAGATGGCTCTTGCCCTAATATGTATGTGGGACTTGTTGGATAAAACATAAATAAGCTACAACCACATGATGGTGAATGGTACTGTTTATTGATGGTAGATGTCCTTTTCTGTCCCTCTGTACCACTAGTGGATGGTGTGATCTCCACTGAGGGCAAAGTCTAACAAGTCGCCATTTTCTTGTCGATGTTATGATCCATTGGCACGCAGGAAAGGAAAACCCCCCTGTGGAGGAAACCTCTAGGGAACCATGGCCTAAGGACCACCCTTCCCTTGGGCACAAGAGGCAACTTGTCGACTAGAAGCGCTGGCGGTCAAGTCATTGACTCTTGGAAGAATCTTCATCGACTCCATAGCTTCTTGGCTGCATGCTAGACTGCAGGTCACAGCCCTCAGGTTACTTCTAGTGGCAGCTGGAAATGAAGCTGAGGAACAAGGACTGGTGTGGCAAAGTACCAATGAGTAGTCAGGAGAGCAGATAGAGGTCAGAGTTTGGAATTTGAGGCTCATACAAGGACAGCAAGTGTTAGTTGGTTTTTCTGCTGTTTATGATGTCAGCAAGAGGCTCTGCTGGAACATGATGTTTTTCAGCCACTGATCTACTGGGGACATCTGTATACAGAGTGGAGCTCTTTACTTCCAGTTTTTCATCTTCCTCCAGATCCTGCGGATGGTCTCTCTCACAAATATGCCAAATGTTCTACCAAGAATTTTTTTTAAACAGGTTGGAAATGAAATGAAATAGCCTTGCAAAATGGTAACCACCTTCAAGTTTGCTCTGTCCACCCATGAGCAGACTATAAGCCAGTGAATGGAATCCACACTGCACAGATTCACATGGAATCTCCAATAATCCCTGTCTGTAGTCCCCTCTCAGCTACAATGACTCACCTGCGTGGTCGTATGAAAGGTTCTTTAATTGGCTTTACAACCTGCCAGTTCTCATTGGCAAATGTGAATCCACAGAACAGTTGTTGATCTCTTTCAGCCATTGGTGACTTATTGGCTTCGGTGGAGGACAGGATGTCATCAATTTTTGTCAATGTCATCACTGGTGGCTATGGAGAGAAGATACCAAAAGCGGTGTTGATAAAGAAGGAACACAATGGAACTGTACTACTAGCCACATCTTCTCTGGATCATTTACTTACTGGTCCTAGTTGGAATGGTGGATGAGCTCCTGCTCCCTCTATATCTGTCCAGTTGATTTCCATGAAAAACTGATGTTCCCTGATGTTATCTACCGCTACCTGGCGACTCTCTGGTGACTTGTTTAAGAGCTGGAAAAATGTAGAATAAAAACGTTCATTCCATCTCAAGTTGCAATGCTATCCCTGATTTTCAATGTCCTAATTTTCATAATATTTAGCCGCTGTATTACTGCTATGTGTCTTTCTACTCACCCCCACTATAAGGTCTCTAGCTTGGGGGTTGAGCCCTTTTGGGTAGGTGGGAACATCATTGATCAGTGACTTTTCGATTGTTCCAGGAAGTATACCGGCATAGAATGGATATTTGCCAGTAGCCATCTCATATATCATCACACCAGTTGAGAACCAGTCCACTGCCGTGTTGTAGGGCTTCCGTAGAAGAATCTGTGAAAACATCCAGCAGACAATAAAAGTTAGAACATCGTCCAGGCCAGCAGAAGTCATGGAGCTGTCCAGCCCTGTAGAAAGAAACAGCTCAGTAGCATGTGCAGTCGATGATTCCTCACCTCAGGAGCCATGTATCTAAGAGTTCCGGCATATTCTGAGATCTTCTTATCCCCAAAGATGTTCATCACGGCAAGACCAAAATCGGCGATCTTCAAGTGACCGGCGCTGTCTATTAAGATATTGGCTGGTTTTATGTCCCTGTGTATGATGCCTCTGGTGTGGAGAAACTGCAGCCCACAGATGATCTCAGCTGCCATAAATCTGATGGCAAAAAGAAAAAATATCAACATTTCACCCATTAAACTACCAGACTAATAATGATGACACAAAGCTGCATGTTACTGACAGCAATCGTCAGCTTTATCTAATATATCCATGTTCTGTCTTACCTGGTGACTGGAACGGTGAATGGGGCGTTGGCTCTCATGAGGCCACTTAGGTCTCCTCCGCTAAGAAACTCCATGATGAAGAAGGCATAGTCCTATGATAAAAGACAGAAAATATGATCCAGGTTTCTAAAATATTATAGCAAAGGTCCTGCAGCCTTCTCAGTTGGGGTCGGGTAGCGCTAACCCACTGATCAAGCCTCGATAATGGATCAGACTCTTACCTTGGTCTGGAAGGTGGCATAAGCATGGGTAAACAATGGACTCTTTCCAGTCACCTCCAGGACCTGTCGCTCAATCAGGACATTGTCTTTAAAGTCCTGAAGCAGGACCCTCTTCTTCACCAGCTTCACTGCCAGTTGTTGTTGGCAGGCGGTATGTGTGGCCAGCATGACCTGTAGGAAACAGAGCATTAGAATTGGAAGAAAGGCCTGTCCTGCCATGAGACCTGATGAGAAGACATTAAGCGTTGACATCCCTAGAGTGATATTACTGCGACACACATGACACACATGAGGAATAAGACCCAAGAATTCCTAATACTCACTTTACCATAACCACCCTCTCCAAGGATTTTATGGAAGGTGAAGCTTTCCAGTCCAGTCACAAGGATGGGGGCATCTGCTGGGATTGTCCCTGGTGGAGACAGGAGAGATACCGTAAGATTTTATATTTCTATATTTTTGCCATTACAATACAATGTAAATGCATTAGGGAGTAGCAAAGAAAGGAATTCATAATCTTGGTCATATTCAGGGTTCTCCAAAAGTGGAGAATCCCATGAATTCATACATTAGGGGGTATTGGCTCTAGGAAACTTAGATCTGCACTCACCTGACAGCTGTTCCATGTCAGTATTGTAGGACGTGCTGGGTCTGTCATCAGCTTTTCCCCCCATCTCTTCTCCCCTCTTCCTCTTTCTCTGGATACTCTCCTGTACAGGGCTTCCAGGTCTTTTTGAAGCCTTGATCATTTTTTCTTTGCCGCCATCATTTGCCCTCTCCGGTGTTACTATTCTCCTCCTCTTATTTGGCGGCTGAACTCTCCTCTTTCTCTTCCTCTTCCTTTTCTTTGGAAGATTCCTGGAAGTCTCCATATTCAGCCCCTAGATGTTATGCTGGGCTGAGGAAGGTCCTGTCTGCCTTCAGCACGTTCCGGGGTGACACTTGGAACGGTTTGGCTAACAGGCCTTCTTTTCTGGTCTTATATTTGAAAAATAAAAATAAAAAATTTGCCAAGCACTAGCAAAAGTCGCCTTCACCAGTCAAACGATGAAGAAATATGGCTGCCATTCAGGTTGCAGAGTTCTAAACCTAACTGTTGCATGATGTCACAAAGGGCCTTGTGACATCACCATATTCTAAAGGTCACATGACATGACAGAGGGACCTGTGGCATCATCAGCCAGGCTGACAGGCCTGCATTTATCAGCAGCTATAAAGTTCCATGCTTTTCTGCTATTTACCTATTCTCTCTATCATTTTAATCCCATTGGAAACAATATATCACCAAAGTAAAAACTTTCCTTAATACAGTCACCTTAACAATGCAACACAAGACAATTCAAGTGTAGTCACGCTTATTGTCAGGGGCAATGACACATTGTATCCTTTAGAATGCCTTGTAGCCATCCATTAGTTCTTATGTCGTTTACGCAAACTGCGATATTGATGGCCTATCTGAATTCTATGCAAAAGTGCAGGGCACTCCAGCTGGACCACCGAGTGCCTTTATTTACCCAGGAACAGCACCATACATATGGTTGTGGCTGTGTGTGGTACTGCAGATCAGTCCCATGCACTTGAAAGAGATTGAGCTCTGTGAGCTACAGTATGTTATGCAACCAGAACCGAATTGATGGTGCTGTTCCTGGGTAAACAATGAAGGGGACACAGGATCCCCTCTTTCAGTTGATTGGTGAAGACTAGAAACAGATTGGATTTAAAATCTGCTGCATGTCAGTTTATGCTGCAGTTTTCCCCAGAGATTTTCACCCTTTGCAATGGAGAGGGAAAAGTCCTCTGGCATTTCCATGGCAAAAGCGCACACCGTACACGTGGTTTTTGTTGCTTGTTTTGTTGCATTTTTTAGGCAGAACTGCCTGCTCCAATTTCTGTCAGGTGTGGATGTGAACGTACAATAAAAGCAAAGTGGATGAGATTTAATCAAATCCACACGCTGCAAAAAAGATTTCCACCCAGAAGAGAACATAAGGTTCTCTGCAGATTTCATCCATATAGGATGATATCCGTGGCAAATACGTAGCAAAGGCTATCTGATATCCATGAGACCCTGCCCATCTACATATAGATTTGTTCTGGTGTTTTTTTTTACTGTAAAAAGCCATAGAAACAACTGTTTTTGTGTTGTGTTTTTTTTTTTTTTTTCTAGGCAGTATGCCGTAGCCGGGTTTTGGGATGGGCCCAATGCTACGCTTGGTCCTCCACACACAGGCAAAGCACGGAACTGACTTCTTCGGTCTGAGGCTTGAGCTAGTTGTCACTCCCCCCCCCCCCCTCTCTCTCTCTCTCTCAGAATGCTGGCTCCCTGGCCAAAGGCTGGTGGCCCAGGGTTTGTGGCTCAGTCGTCCAGCCGGTTCTCTGGTCATAGAGCTGGTGACCCAGGATCTGTGCAGAGTATCCCCGTCTCAGTGTCTTCTTTTGGTCACTCATATTCGGTCTGGCAGAGTCTCTCCTATTAAGCACTGGTCCCTATCTGCAGACAACTAGGGGTTCTGATCAGGACAGTATTTCTAATTAGGCACTCAAGGACACATGCCTAGGGTGGGGCCATCAGGATGGGCGTTGTGAGAGAGTTAAACTTTTTTCTTTTCATTTTTTATAATAAATCCCAACTCCCTCTCAGGGAACCAGCTGTAGTGTGTCCCCTTGTCATACCCTATACAAAGCCCCCTGCCCTGTACTGTGCCCCTTAATCTGTACTGTGCTTTTTATACCCTGTAATATGCCCCACTATTATACCCTGCACTGAGCCACCTTATAGGTGGTACTGTGCTTCCCAACATGTACTATGCCCTCTTATACCCTGCATTTTGCCCCTTATCATACCCTGCACAGCACCCCAGTCATACCCTGTACTTTGCCCCTTTATTATACACTGTACTCTGCACCCTAATCATATTCTGTACTGTGCCACCTTAAACCCTAAACTGTGTCTCCTTATACCCTGTTCTCCAGTCATTATATGGCGGTGTTAGGCATTCATTGAATGGCAGTGTTATCCAGTCACAGTATGGTGGTATCATTCAGTCATGGTATGGAGATTTTGTCCAGTCATGGTATGGGGCTAGGTTATCCAATCATGGTATGAGCTATTATCCAGGGGTCTTATTTAGCCCTGAGAAAATGAGCCTTGGAGAACACAGTCCACACCACCGATTTCCAGGACCCGGCTGTGCGCTATGTAACAATGAGTGGTGCTGGCACAATTAATTAATGTAACCACATCCCCACTGATGTTCAGTGATAAACAACAGTTTTATCATTGATCTTCTCCTCTGTTAACACTGACCACTTTATTATTACACTTCTATGAAAAGCAGCAAAACATGGTGGTAATTGTCAAGCGTAAAAGTACCTTTAATGGGGGCGTATACGACCAGTGCAGTGCAGCTAGAGTGTAATAACAGTACAAATGAACTGGATATACCGTATTGCAAAAACATATTAATGCAGTTCAACAATATAAAACAGTATAAGTACACACAATAGCATACATTGCAGTGCAAGTTAACCCTCCAAAGTGCAATAAAGTAGGGAGTTGATGGCTTTCCATAGTAGCAATAAGGACAAATGTCCACTGTCTATAGTCCATTTGCAGGAGCTTAGCAGAAGGAAATTGTTATGAAGCAGATGTGGAAGTGCTGAGTAACTTAAACAAATTTGGCTCGGGGCCTCTCCTTGGGTCTTTAGGGAGAGGTTAGTGGCTCCCCCTTATATTTACTCTTTAACCCTTGTACAGGGATCTGGACTTCACTGCAGTGGATCCATCAGGCCACTACTGCAGCATTCTGCTTCATGAGTCGCATTATACTGCAAAGTGCCAAAAATATGTTTGTCATGTATGCATTTACTGTATATTTTCTATAAGCACATGGTAATCACAGGCCATGTCTTTAGCCACCACTAGATTGGGCTGGTGTCACCCTGTATATAAGAGAGGGCAAAACATTCTAGAGTCAATCTATTCCAGTTAGTCTGTTGTAGCCTACTCCAGCCTAGGTCTAGGAGAAGGAAGCATATGTGAATCTGACAGGCCAGCTCTTCCTGGACCTTGTACCAATCAGGATACAGCCAGAACATCTCCAGAAAGCGAGCCTGGTGCAAGAGAGGTGTAGAGAAAGAGCTGTAGAGGTGATCAGTCCTAAAAATGACTTTATGGACTCTAAGGCACCCGTGTTCAGGAGAAGCCTTCAGTGCCTGAGCACACGCCACAAAGTTTGGACCACCTGTGTAGATTTCCATATTCCAAGGTGGAAGAGTGGATTAGCAACCTGTTCAAATATTGTAGCAGAAGGTTGGGAGATATTGCTTATGGTAACGTAATACACCACACACTGGGATGCTAAAGTACAAGTTAACTAGCAAAGTGCAGAGTAGGAAAGTTTGCTTCAACAATTTGAATGAGACACCTTTTGGCTAGGGATGAGCGAACCCGAACTGTATAGTTCGGGTTCGTACCGAATTTTGGGGTGTCCGTGACACGGACCCGAACCCGAACATTTTCGTAAAAGTCCGGGTTCGGGTTCGGTGTTCGGCGCTTTCTTGGCGCTTTTTGAAAGGCTGCAAAGCAGCCAATCAACAAGCGTCATACTACTTGCCCCAAGAGGCCATCACAGCCTTGCCTACTATTGGCATGGCTGTGATTGGCCAGTGCACCATGTGACCCAGCCTCTATTTAAGCTGGAGTCACGTAGCGCCGCACGTCACTCTGCTATGATCAGTATAGGGAGAGGTTGCAGCTGCGACGTTAGGGCGAGATTAGGCAGATTAACTCCTCCAAAAGACTTTATTCTGTGATCGATCTGCAGCTGTGGATCATTGAAGTGCTATTATTGACTTGCTCACTTTTTTGAGGCTGCCCAGAGCGTTTTTAGATCACTTTTTTTCTGGGGTGATCGGCGGCCAATTTGTGACTTGTGGTGCGCCAGCACGAGCTATCACCCAGTGTATTTAACCATCGATAGTGTGGTTATTTTGTGCTATATCCTACATCAGCTGCAGGCTGAGCCTGTGTCACCGAAGTGCATTTAACCATCAACAGTCTGGTTATTTTTTGGCCATATACTACATCAGCTGCAGGCTGAGCCTGTTTCACCCAAGTGCATTTAACCATCAACAGTCTGATTATTTTTTGGCCACATACTACATCAGCTCCAGGCTGAGCCTGTGTCACCGAAGTGCATTTAACCATCAACAGTCTGGTTATTTTTTGGCCATATATTACATCAGGGGCAAGTTGAGCCTGTCACCCAGCGCCTAAAAAATAGACCTGACATTTCTATTCAACCAAATCTGCACAGTTTTAGCTGGTCAAGTTATTTGTAGTGACCGTCAAAGCAGACTTTTTGTTCTGGGTTGAAAAAGCATTCCCAAATTTGCCATTCTGAAAATAACTAGTTTGTGGTATTTCAGGCCTACTTGAAATCTATCCCAAAAAGAAAATCTTACATTGAAGTTATTGATAGTATCATTCAGAAAAACCTAAGACACACGCTAGCCTGCTGATAGAAGTGTCATTCTTGATTAAAGCTATAACTGTCACACAGCGCAAAAAAAAACAGGTCTCACATCTCTATTCAACCAAATCTGCACAGTTTTAGCTGGTCAAGTTATTTGTAGTGACCGTCAAAGCAGACTTTTTGTTCTGGGTTGAAAAAGCATTCCCAAATTTGCCATTCTGAAAATAACTAGTTTGTGGTATTTCAGGCCTACTTGAAATCTATCCCAAAAAGAAAATCTTCCATTAAAGTTATTGATAGTATCATTCAGAAAAACCTAAGACACACGCTAGCGTGCTGATAGAAGTGTCATTCTGTGATTAAAGCTATAACTGTCACACAGCGCAAAAAAAACAGGTCTCACATCTCTATTCAACCAAATCTGCACAGTTTTAGCTGGTCAAGTTATTTGTAGTGACCGTCAAAGCAGACTTTTTGTTCTGGGTTGAAAAAGCATTCCCAAATTTGCCATTCTGAAAATAACTAGTTTGTGGTATTTCAGGCCTACTTGAAATCTATCCCAAAAAGAAAATCTTCCATTAAAGTTATTGATAGTATCATTCAGAAAAACCTAAGACACACGCTAGCGTGCTGATAGAAGTGTCATTCTGTGATTAAACCTATAACTGTCACACAGCGCAAAAAAAAAACAGGTCTCACATCTCTATTCAACCAAATCTGCACAGTTTTAGCTGGTCAAGTTATTTGTAGTGACCGTCAAAGCAGACTTTTTGTTCTGGGTTGAAAAAGCATTCCCAAATTTGCCATTCTCAAAATTGTGGTGAACGGGAACAATGAGGAAAACATCTAATAAGGGACGCGGACGCGGACGTGGACATGGTCGTGGTGGTGTTAGTGGACCCTCTGGTGCTGGGAGAGGACGTGGCCGTTCTGCCACAGCCACACGTCCTAGTGAACCAACTACCTCAGGTCCCAGTAGCCGCCAGAATTTACAGGGATATTTGGTGGCGCCCAATGCCGTTCTAAGGATGGTAAGGGCTGAGCAGGTACAGGCATTAGTCAATTGGGTGGCCGACAGTGCATCCAGCACGTTCACATTATCTCCCACCCAGTCTTCTGCAGAAAGCGCACAGATGGCGCATGAAAACCAAGCCCATCAGTCTGTCACATCACCCCCATGCATATCAGGGAAACTGTCTGAGCCTCAAGTTATGCAGCAGTCTCTTATGCTGTTTGAAGACTCTGCTGCCAGGGTTTTCCAAGGGCATCCACCTAGCCCTTCACCAGGGGTGGAAGAGATAGAATGCACTAACGCACAACCACTTATGTTTCCTGATGATGAGGACATGGGAATACCACCTCAGCACGTCTCTGATGATGACGAAACACAGGTGCCAACTGCTGCGTCTTTCTGCAGTGTGCAGACTGAACAGGAGGTCAGGGGTCAAGACTGGGTGGAAGACGATGCAGGGGACGATGAGGTCCTAGACCCCACATGGAATGAAGGTCGTGCCACTGACTTTCAGAGTTCGGAGGAAGAGGCAGTGGTGAGACCGAGCCAACAGCGTAGCAAAAGAGGGAGCAGTGGGCAAAATCAGAACACCCGCCACCAAGAGAATCCGCCTGCTACTGACCGCCGCCATCTGGGACCGAGCACCCCAAAGGCAGCTTCAAGGAGTTCCCTGGCATGGCACTTCTTCAAACAATGTGCTGACGACAAGACCCGAGTGGTTTGCACGCTGTGCCATCAGAGCCTGAAGCGAGGCATTAACGTTCTGAACCTTAGCACAACCTGCATGACCAGGCACCTGCATGCAAAGCATGAACTGCAGTGGAGTAAACACCTTAAAAACAAGGAAGTCACTCAGGCTCCCCCTGCTACCTCTTCTGCTGCTGCCGCCTCGGCCTCTTCTGCTGCTGCCGCCGCCTCGGCCTCTTCTGCTGCTGCTGCCGCCGCCTCGGCCTCTTCCTCTGCCTCTGGAGGAACGTTGGCACCTGCCGCCCAGCAAACATGGGATGTACCACCAACACCACCACCTGCGTCACCAAGCATCTCAACCATGTCACACGGCAGCGTTCAGCTCTCCATCTCACAAACATTTGAGAGAAAGCGTAAATTCCCACCTAGCCACCCTCGATCCCTGGCCCTGAATGCCAGCATTTCTAAACTACTGGCCTATGAAATGCTGTCATTTAGGCTGGTGGACACACACAGCTTCAAACAGCTCATGTCACTTGCTGTCCCACAGTATGTTGTTCCCAGCCGCCACTACTTCTCTAAGAGAGCCGTGCCTTCCCTGCACAAACAAGTGTCCGATAAAATCAAGTGTGCACTGCGCAACGCCATCTGTGGCAAGGTCCACCTAACCACAGATACGTGGACCAGTAAGCACGGCCAGGGACGCTATATCTCCCTAACTGCACACTGGGTAAATGTAGTGGCGGCTGGGCCCCAGGCGGAGAGCTATTTGGCGCACGTCCTTCCGCCGCCAAGGATCGCAGGGCAACATTCTTTGCCTCCTGTCTCCTCCTCCTCCTACTCAGCTTCCTCCTCCTCTTCTTCCACCTGCTCATCCAGTCAGCCACACACCTTCACCACCAACTTCAGCACAGCACGGGGTAAACGTCAGCAGGCCATTCTGAAACTCATATGTTTGAGGGACAGGCCCCACACCGCACAGGAGTTGTGGCGGGGTATAGAACAACAGACCGACAAGTGGTTGCTGCCGGTGAGCCTCAAGCCCGGCCTGGTGGTGTGCGATAATGGGCGAAATCTCGTTGCAGCTCTGGGACTAGCCGGTTTGACGCACATCCCTTGCCTGGCGCATGTGCTGAATTTGGTGGTGCAGAAGTTCATTCGCAACTACCCCGACATGTCAGAGCTGCTGCATAAAGTGCGGCCGTCTGTTCGCGCTTCCGGCGTTCACACCCTGCCGTTGCTCGCCTGTCTGCGCTACAGCGTAACTTCGGCCTTCCCGCTCACCGCCTCATATGCGACGTGCCCACCAGGTGGAACTCCACCTTGCATATGCTGGACAGACTGTGCGAGCAGCAGCAGGCCATAGTGGAGTTTCAGCTGCAGCACGCACGGGTCAGTCGCACTGCGGATCAGACCCACTTCACCACCAATGACTGGGCCTCCATGCGAGACCTGTGTGCCCTGTTGCGCTGTTTCGAGTACTCCACCAACATGGCCAGTGGCGATGACGCCGTTATCAGCGTTACAATACCACTTCTATGTCTCCTTGAGAAAACACTTAGGGCGATCATGGAAGAGGAGGTGGCCCAGGAGGAAGAGGAGGAAGAGGGGTCATTTTTAGCACTTTCAGGCCAGTCTCTTCAAAGTGACTCAGAGGGAGGTTTTTTTGCAACACCAGAGGCCAGGTACAAATGTGGCCAGACAGGGCCCACTACTGGAGGACGAGGAGGACGAGGATGAGGAGAAGGTGGAGGAGGATGAGGATGAAGCATGTTCACAGCGGGGTGGCACCCAAAGCAGCTCGGGCCCATCACTGGTGCGTGGCTGGGGGGAAACACAGGACGATGACGATACGCCTCCCACAGAGGACAGCTTGTCCTTACCTCTGGGCAGCCTGGCACACATGAGCGACTACATGCTGCAGTGCCTGTGCAACGACAGCAGAGTTGCCCACATTTTAACGTGTGCAGACTACTGGGTTGCCACCCTGCTGGATCCCCGGTACAAAGACAATGTGCCCACCTTACTTCCTACACTGGAGCGTGATAGGAAGATGCGCGAGTACAAGCGCACGTTGGTAGACGCGCTACTGAGAGCATTCCCAAATGTCACAGGGGAACCAGTGGAAGCCCAAGGCGAAGGCAGAGGAGGAGCAAGAGGTCGCCAACGCAGCTGTGTCACGGCCAGCTCCTCTGAGGGCAGGGTTAGCATGGCAGAGATGTGGAAAAGTTTTGTCACCACGCCACAGCTAACTGCACCACCTCCTGATACGGAACGTGTTAGCAGGAGGCAACATTTCACTAACATGGTGGAACAGTACCTGTGCACACCCCTCCACGTACTGACTGATGGTTCGGCCCCATTCAACTTCTGGGTCTCCAAATTGTCCACGTGGCCAGAGCTAGCCTTTTATGCCTTGGAGGTGCTGGCCTGCCCGGCGGCCAGCGTTTTGTCTGAACGTGTATTCAGCACGGCAGGGGGCGTCATTACAGACAAACGCAGCCGCCTGTCTACAGCCAATGTGGACAAGCTGACGTTCATAAAAAAGAACCAGGCATGGATCCCACAGGACCTGTCCATCCCTTGTGCAGATTAGATATTAACTACCTCCCCTTAACAATATATTATTCTACTCCAGGGCACTTCCTCATTCAATACTATTTTTAATTTCATTTTACCATTATATTGTGGGGCAACCCAAAGTTGAATGAACCTCTCCTCTGTCTGGGTGCCGGGGCCTAAATGTGTGACAGTGGCCTGTTCCAGTGGTGGGTGACGTGAAGCCTGATTCTCTGCTATGACATGAATACAGATTCTGCGCTGACATAAGGCCAGATTCTCTGTTACGGGACCTCTCTCCTCTGCCTGGGTGCCTGGGCCTAAATGTGTGACAGTGGCCTGTTCCAGTGGTGGCTGACGTGAAGCCTGATTCTCTGCTATGACATGAAGACAGATTCTGCGCTGACATAAGGCCAGATTCTCTGTTACGGGACCGCTCTCCTCTGTCTGGGTGCCGGGGCCTAAATGTGTGACAGTGGCCTGTTCCAGTGGTGGGTGACGTGAAGCCTGATTATCTGCTATGACATGAATACAGATTCTGCGCTGACATAAGGCCAGATTCTCTGTTACGGGACCTCTCTCCTCTGCCTGGGTGCCTGGGCCTAAATGTGTGACAGTGGCCTGTTCCAGTGGTGGGTGATGTGAAGCCTGATTCTCTGCTATGACATTATGACAGATTCTGTGCTGACATAAGGCCAGATTCTCTGTTACGGGACCTCTCTCCTCTGCCTGGGTGCCTGGGCCTAAATGTGTGACAGTGGCCTGTTCCAGTGGTGGGTGACGTGAAGCCTGATTCTCTGCTATGACATGAATACAGATTCTGCGCTGACATAAGGCCAGATTCTCTGTTACGGGACCTCTCTCCTCTGCCTGTGTGCCTGGGCCTAAATGTGTGACAGTGGCCTGTTCCAGTGGTGGGTGACGAGAAGCTTAATTCTCTGCTATGACATTAAGACAGATTCTGTGCAGACATAAGGCCAGATTCTCTGTTACGGGACCTCTCTCCTCTGCCTGGGTGCCTGGGCCTAAATGTGTGACAGTGGCCTGTTCCAGTGGTGGGTGACGTGATGCCTGATTCTCTGCTATGACATGAAGACAGATTCTGTGCTGACATAAGGCCAGATTCTCTGTTACAGGACCTCTCTCCTCTGTCTGGGTGCCGGGGCCTAAATGTGTGACAGTGGCCTGTTCCAGTGGTGGGTGACGTGATGCCTGATTCTCTGCTATGACATGAAGACAGATTCTGCGCTGACATAAGGCCAGATTCTCTGTTACGGGACCGCTCTCCTCTGTCTGGGTGCCGGGGCCTAAATGTGTGACAGTGGCCTGTTCCAGTGGTGGGTGACGTGAAGCCTGATTCTCTGCTGTGACATGAATACAGATTCTGCGCTGACATAAGGCCAGATTCTCTGTTACGGGACCGATCTCCTCTGTCTGGGTGCCGGGGCCTAAATGTGTGACAGTGGCCTGTTCCAGTGGTGGGTGACGTGAAGCCTGATTCTCTGCTATGACATGAATACAGATTCTGCGCTGACATAAGGCCAGATTCTCTGTTACGGGACCTCTCTCCTCTGCCTGGGTGCCTGGGCCTAAATGTGTGACAGTGGCCTGTTCCAGCGGTGGGTGACGTGAAGCCTGATTCTCTGCTATGACATTAAGACAGATTCTGTGCTGACATAAGGCCAGATTCTCTGTTACGGGACCGCTCTCCTCTGTCTGGGTGCCTGGGCCTAAATGTGTGACAGTGGCCTGTTCCAGTGGTGGCTGACGTGAAGCCTGATTCTCTGCTATGACATGAATACAGATTCTGCGCTGACATAAGGCCAGATTCTCTGTTACGGGACCGCTCTCCTCTGTCTGGGTGCCGGGGCCTAAATGTGTGACAGTGGCCTGTTCCAGTGGTGGGTGACGTGAAGCCTGATTCTCTGCTATGACATGAATACAGATTCTGCGCTGACATAAGGCCAGATTCTCTGTTACGGGACCTCTCTCCTCTGCCTGGGTGCCTGGGCCTAAATGTGTGACAGTGGCCTGTTCCAGTGGTGGGTGACGTGAAGCCTGATTCTCTGCTATGACATTAAGACAGATTCTGTGCTGACATAAGGCCAGATTCTCTGTTACGGGACCTCTCTCCTCTGCCTGGGTGCCTGGGCCTAAATGTGTGACAGTGGCCTGTTCCAGTGGTGGGTGACGTGATGCCTGATTCTCTGCTATGACATGAAGACAGATTCTGTGCTGACATAAGGCCAGATTCTCTGTTACAGGACCTCTCTCCTCTGTCTGGGTGCCGGGGCCTAAATGTGTGACAGTGGCCTGTTCCAGTGGTGGGTGACGTGAAGCCTGATTCTCTGCTATGACATGAATGCAGATTCTGCGCTGACATAAGGCCAGATTCTCTGTTACGGGACCTCTCTCCTCTGCCTGGGTGCCTGGGCCTAAATGTGTGACAGTGGCCTGTTCCAGTGGTGGCTGACGTGAAGCCTGATTCTCTGCTATGACATGAAGACAGATTCTGCGCTGACATAAGGCCAGATTCTCTGTTACGGGACCGCTCTCCTCTGTCTGGGTGCCGGGGCCTAAATGTGTGACAGTGGCCTGTTCCAGTGGTGGGTGACGTGAAGCCTGATTCTCTGCTGTGACATGAATACAGATTCTGCGCTGACATAAGGCCAGATTCTCTGTTTCGCGACTGATCTCCTCTGTCTGGGTGCCGGGGCCTAAATGTGTGACAGTGGCCTGTTCCAGTGGTGGGTGACGTGAAGCCTGATTCTCTGCTATGACATGAATACAGATTCTGCGCTGACATAAGGCCAGATTCTCTATTACGGGACCTCTCTCCTCTGCCTGGGTGCCTGGGCCTAAATGTGTGACAGTGGCCTGTTCCAGTGGTGGGTGACGTGAAGCCTGATTCTCTGCTATGACATTAAGACAGATTCTGTGCTGACATAAGGCCAGATTCTCTGTTACGGGACCGCTCTCCTCTGTCTGGGTGCCGGGGCCTAAATGTGTGACAGTGGCCTGTTCCAGTGGTGGGTGACGTGAAGCCTGATTCTCTGCTATGACATGAATACAGATTCTGCGCTGACATAAGGCCAAAATCTCTGTTACGGGACCGCTCTCCTCTGTCTGGGTGCCGGGGCCTAAATGTGTGACAGTGGCCTGTTCCAGTGGTGGGTGACGTGAAGCCTGATTCTCTGCTATGACATGAATACAGATTCTGCGCTGACATAAGGCCAAATTCTCTGTTACGGGACCGCTCTCCTCTGTCTGGGTTCCGGGGCCTAAATGTGTGACAGTGGCCTGTTCCAGTGGTGGGTGACGTGAAGCCTGATTCTCTGCTATGACATGAATACAGATTCTGCGCTGACATAAGGCCAGATTCTCTGTTACGGGACCTCTCTCC
The DNA here is from genome assembly GCF_905171765.1 of Bufo bufo. Taxonomy (NCBI): domain Eukaryota; kingdom Metazoa; phylum Chordata; class Amphibia; order Anura; family Bufonidae; genus Bufo; species Bufo bufo. The sequence continues at coordinate 545,873,510 of NC_053391.1, read as the reverse complement.
TCTGCCTGGGTGCCTGGGCCTAAATGTGTGACAGTGGCCTGTTCCAGTGGTGGGTGACGTGAAGCCTGATTCTCTGCTATGACATTAAGACAGATTCTGTGCTGACATAAGGCCAGATTCTCTGTTACGGGACCTCTCTCCTCTGCCTGGGTGCCTGGGCCTAAATGTGTGACAGTGGCCTGTTCCAGTGGTGGGTGACGTGATGCCTGATTCTCTGCTATGACATGAAGACAGATTCTGTGCTGACATAAGGCCAGATTCTCTGTTACAGGACCTCTCTCCTCTGTCTGGGTGCCGGGGCCTAAATGTGTGACAGTGGCCTGTTCCAGTGGTGGGTGACGTGAAGCCTGATTCTCTGCTTTGACATGAATACAGATTCTGCGCTGACATAAGGCCAGATTCTCTTTTACGGGACCTCTCTCCTCTGCCTGGGTGCCTGGGCCTAAATGTGTGACAGTGGCCTGTTCCAGTGGTGGCTGACGTGAAGCCTGATTCTCTGCTATGACATGAAGACAGATTCTGCGCTGACATAAGGCCAGATTCTCTTTTACGGGACCGCTCTCCTCTGTCTGGGTGCCGGGGCCTAAATGTGTGACAGTGGCCTGTTCCAGTGGTGGGTGACGTGAAGCCTGATTCTCTGCTATGACATGAATACAGATTCTGCGCTGACATAAGGCCAGATTCTCTGTTACGGGACCTCTCTCCTCTGCCTGGGTGCCTGAGCCTAAATGTGTGACAGTGGCCTGTTCCAGTGGTGGGTGACGTGATGCCTGATTCTCTGCTATGACATTAAGACAGATTCTGTGCTGACATAAGGCCAGATTCTCTGTTACGGGACCTCTCTCCTCTGCCTGGGTGCCTGGGCCTAAATGTGTGACAGTGGCCTGTTCCAGTGGTGGGTGACGTGATGCCTGATTCTCTGCTATGACATGAAGACAGATTCTGTGCTGACATAAGGCCAGATTCTCTGTTACAGGACCTCTCTCCTCTGTCTGGGTGCCGGGGCCTAAATGTGTGACAGTGGCCTGTTCCAGTGGTGGGTGACGTGAAGCCTGATTCTCTGCTGTGACATGAATACAGATTCTGCGCTGACATAAGGCCAGATTCTCTGTTACGGGACCGATCTCCTCTGTCTGGGTGCCGGGGCCTAAATGTGTGACAGTGGCCTGTTCCAGTGGTGGGTGACGTGAAGCCTGATTCTCTGCTATGACATGAATACAGATTCTGCGCTGACATAAGGCCAGATTCTCTGTTACGGGACCTCTCTCCTCTGCCTGGGTGCCTGGGCCTAAATGTGTGACAGTGGCCTGTTCCAGCGGTGGGTGACGTGAAGCCTGATTCTCTGCTATGACATTAAGACAGATTCTGTGCTGACATAAGGCCAGATTCTCTGTTACGGGACCGCTCTCCTCTGTCTGGGTGCCTGGGCCTAAATGTGTGACAGTGGCCTGTTCCAGTGGTGGCTGACGTGAAGCCTGATTCTCTGCTATGACATGAATACAGATTCTGCGCTGACATAAGGCCAGATTCTCTGTTACGGGACCGCTCTCCTCTGTCTGGGTGCCGGGGCCTAAATGTGTGACAGTGGCCTGTTCCAGTGGTGGGTGACGTGAAGCCTGATTCTCTGCTATGACATGAATACAGATTCTGCGCTGACATAAGGCCAGATTCTCTGTTACGGGACCTCTCTCCTCTGCCTGGGTGCCTGGGCCTAAATGTGTGACAGTGGCCTGTTCCAGTGGTGGGTGACGTGAAGCCTGATTCTCTGCTATGACATTAAGACAGATTCTGTGCTGACATAAGGCCAGATTCTCTGTTACGGGACCTCTCTCCTCTGCCTGGGTGCCTGGGCCTAAATGTGTGACAGTGGCCTGTTCCAGTGGTGGGTGACGTGATGCCTGATTCTCTGCTATGACATGAAGACAGATTCTGTGCTGACATAAGGCCAGATTCTCTGTTACAGGACCTCTCTCCTCTGTCTGGGTGCCGGGGCCTAAATGTGTGACAGTGGCCTGTTCCAGTGGTGGGTGACGTGAAGCCTGATTCTCTGCTATGACATGAATACAGATTCTGCGCTGACATAAGGCCAGATTCTCTGTTACGGGACCTCTCTCCTCTGCCTGGGTGCCTGGGCCTAAATGTGTGACAGTGGCCTGTTCCAGTGGTGGCTGACGTGAAGCCTGATTCTCTGCTATGACATGAAGACAGATTCTGCGCTGACATAAGGCCAGATTCTCTGTTACGGGACCGCTCTCCTCTGTCTGGGTGCCGGGGCCTAAATGTGTGACAGTGGCCTGTTCCAGTGGTGGGTGACGTGAAGCCTGATTCTCTGCTGTGACATGAATACAGATTCTGCGCTGACATAAGGCCAGATTCTCTGTTTCGCGACTGATCTCCTCTGTCTGGGTGCCGGGGCCTAAATGTGTGACAGTGGCCTGTTCCAGTGGTGGGTGACGTGAAGCCTGATTCTCTGCTATGACATGAATACAGATTCTGCGCTGACATAAGGCCAGATTCTCTATTACGGGACCTCTCTCCTCTGCCTGGGTGCCTGGGCCTAAATGTGTGACAGTGGCCTGTTCCAGTGGTGGGTGACGTGAAGCCTGATTCTCTGCTATGACATTAAGACAGATTCTGTGCTGACATAAGGCCAGATTCTCTGTTACGGGACCGCTCTCCTCTGTCTGGGTGCCGGGGCCTAAATGTGTGACAGTGGCCTGTTCCAGTGGTGGCTGACGTGAAGCCTGATTCTCTGCTATGACATGAATACAGATTCTGCGCTGACATAAGGCCAAAATCTCTGTTACGGGACCGCTCTCCTCTGTCTGGGTGCCGGGGCCTAAATGTGTGACAGTGGCCTGTTCCAGTGGTGGGTGACGTGAAGCCTGATTCTCTGCTATGACATGAATACAGATTCTGCGCTGACATAAGGCCAAATTCTCTGTTACGGGACCGCTCTCCTCTGTCTGGGTTCCGGGGCCTAAATGTGTGACAGTGGCCTGTTCCAGTGGTGGGTGACGTGAAGCCTGATTCTCTGCTATGACATGAATACAGATTCTGCGCTGACATAAGGCCAGATTCTCTGTTACGGGACCTCTCTCCTCTGCCTGGGTGCCTGGGCCTAAATGTGTGACAGTGGCCTGTTCCAGTGGTGGGTGACGTGAAGCCTGATTCTCTGCTATGACATTAAGACAGATTCTGTGCTGACATAAGGCCAGATTCTCTGTTACGGGACCTCTCTCCTCTGCCTGGGTGCCTGGGCCTAAATGTGTGACAGTGGCCTGTTCCAGTGGTGGGTGACGTGATGCCTGATTCTCTGCTATGACATGAAGACAGATTCTGTGCTGACATAAGGCCAGATTCTCTGTTACAGGACCTCTCTCCTCTGTCTGGGTGCCGGGGCCTAAATGTGTGACAGTGGCCTGTTCCAGTGGTGGGTGACGTGAAGCCTGATTCTCTGCTTTGACATGAATACAGATTCTGCGCTGACATAAGGCCAGATTCTCTTTTACGGGACCTCTCTCCTCTGCCTGGGTGCCTGGGCCTAAATGTGTGACAGTGGCCTGTTCCAGTGGTGGCTGACGTGAAGCCTGATTCTCTGCTATGACATGAAGACAGATTCTGCGCTGACATAAGGCCAGATTCTCTTTTACGGGACCGCTCTCCTCTGTCTGGGTGCCGGGGCCTAAATGTGTGACAGTGGCCTGTTCCAGTGGTGGGTGACGTGAAGCCTGATTCTCTGCTATGACATGAATACAGATTCTGCGCTGACATAAGGCCAGATTCTCTGTTACGGGACCTCTCTCCTCTGCCTGGGTGCCTGGGCCTAAATGTGTGACAGTGGCCTGTTCCAGTGGTGGGTGACGTGATGCCTGATTCTCTGCTATGACATTAAGACAGATTCTGTGCTGACATAAGGCCAGATTCTCTGTTACGGGACCTCTCTCCTCTGCCTGGGTGCCTGGGCCTAAATGTGTGACAGTGGCCTGTTCCAGTGGTGGGTGACGTGATGCCTGATTCTCTGCTATGACATGAAGACAGATTCTGTGCTGACATAAGGCCAGATTCTCTGTTACAGGACCTCTCTCCTCTGTCTGGGTGCCGGGGCCTAAATGTGTGACAGTGGCCTGTTCCAGTGGTGGGTGACGTGAAGCCTGATTCTCTGCTGTGACATGAATACAGATTCTGCGCTGACATAAGGCCAGATTCTCTGTTACGGGACCTCTCTCCTCTGCCTGGGTGCCTGGGCCTAAATGTGTGACAGTGGCCTGTTCCAGTGGTGGCTGACGTGAAGCCTGATTCTCTGCTATGACATGAAGACAGATTCTGCGCTGACATAAGGCCAGATTCTCTGTTACGGGACCGCTCTCCTCTGTCTGGGTGCCGGGGCCTAAATGTGTGACAGTGGCCTGTTCCAGTGGTGGGTGACGTGAAGCCTGATTCTCTGCTATGACATTAATACATATTCTGCGCTGACATAAGGCCAGATTCTCTGTTACGGGACCTCTCTCCTCTGCCTGGGTGCCTGGGCCTAAATGTGTGACAGTGGCCTGTTCCAGTGGTGGGTGATGTGAAGCCTGATTCTCTGCTATGACATTAAGACAGATTCTGTGCTGACATAAGGCCAGATTCTCTGTTACGGGACCTCTCTCCTCTGCCTGGGTGCCTGGGCCTAAATGTGTGACAGTGGCCTGTTCCAGTGGTGGGTGACGTGAAGCCTGATTCTCTGCTATGACATGAATACAGATTCTGCGCTGACATAAGGCCAGATTCTCTGTTACGGGACCTCTCTCCTCTGCCTGGGTGCCTGGGCCTAAATGTGTGACAGTGGCCTGTTCCAGTGGTGGGTGACGTGAAGCCTGATTCTCTGCTATGACATGAATACAGATTCTGCGCTGACATAAGGCCAGATTCTCTGTTACGGGACCTCTCTCCTCTGCCTGGGTGCCTGGGCCTAAATGTGTGACAGTGGCCTGTTCCAGTGGTGGGTGACGTGAAGCCTGATTCTCTGCTATGACATTAAGACAGATTCTGTGCTGACATAAGGCCAGATTCTCTGTTACGGGACCGCTCTCCTCTGTCTGGGTGCCGGGGCCTAAATGTGTGACAGTGGCCTGTTCCAGTGGTGGGTGACGTGAAGCCTGATTCTCTGCTATGACATGAATACAGATTCTGCGCTGACATAAGGCCAGATTCTCTGTTTCGGGACCGCTCTCCTCTGTCTGGGTGCCGGGGCCTAAATGTGTGACAGTGGCCTGTTCCAGTGGTGGGTGACGTGAAGCCTGATTCTCTGCTATGACATGAATACAGATTCTGCGCTGACATAAGGCCAGATTCTCTGTTATGGGACCTCTCTCCTCTGCCTGGGTGCCTGGGCCTAAATGTGTGACAGTGGCCTGTTCCAGTGGTGGGTGACGTGAAGCCTGATTCTCTGCTATGACATTAAGACAGATTCTGTGCTGACATAAGGCCAGATTCTCTGTTACGGGACCTCTCTCCTCTGTCTGGGTGCCTGGGCCTAAATGTGTGACAGTGGCCTGTTCCAGTGGTGGGTGACGTGATGCCTGATTCTCTGCTATGACATTAAGACAGATTCTGTGCTGACATAAGGCCAGATTCTCTGTTACAGGACCTCTCTCCTCTGTCTGGGTACCGGGGCCTAAATGTGTGACAGTGGCCTGTTCCAGTGGTGGGTGACGTGATGCCTGATTCTCTGCTATGACATGAAGACAGATTCTGTGCTGACATAAGGCCAGATTCTCTGTTACAGGACCTCTCTCCTCTGTCTGGGTGCCGGGGCCTAAATGTGTGACAGTGGCCTGTTCCAGTGGTGGGTGACGTGAAGCCTGATTCTCTGCTGTGACATGAATACAGATTCTGCGCTGACATAAGGCCAGATTCTCTGTTACGGGACCTCTCTCCTCTGCCTGGGTGCCTGGGCCTAAATGTGTGACAGTGGCCTGTTCCAGTGGTGGCTGACGTGAAGCCTGATTCTCTGCTATGACATGAAGACAGATTCTGCGCTGACATAAGGCCAGATTCTCTGTTACGGGACCGCTCTCCTCTGTCTGGGTGCCGGGGCCTAAATGTGTGACAGTGGCCTGTTCCAGTGGTGGGTGACGTGAAGCCTGATTCTCTGCTATGACATGAATACATATTCTGCGCTGACATAAGGCCAGATTCTCTGTTACGGGACCTCTCTCCTCTGCCTGGGTGCCTGGGCCTAAATGTGTGACAGTGGCCTGTTCCAGTGGTGGGTGATGTGAAGCCTGATTCTCTGCTATGACATTAAGACAGATTCTGTGCTGACATAAGGCCAGATTCTCTGTTACGGGACCTCTCTCCTCTGCCTGGGTGCCTGGGCCTAAATGTGTGACAGTGGCCTGTTCCAGTGGTGGGTGACGTGAAGCCTGATTCTCTGCTATGACATGAATACAGATTCTGCGCTGACATAAGGCCAGATTCTCTGTTACGGGACCTCTCTCCTCTGCCTGGGTGCCTGGGCCTAAATGTGTGACAGTGGCCTGTTCCAGTGGTGGGTGACGTGAAGCCTGATTCTCTGCTATGACATTAAGACAGATTCTGTGCTGACATAAGGCCAGATTCTCTGTTACGGGACCTCTCTCCTCTGCCTGGGTGCCTGGGCCTAAATGTGTGACAGTGGCCTGTTCCAGTGGTGGGTGACGTGATGCCTGATTCTCTGCTATGACATGAAGACAGATTCTGCGCTGACATAAGGCCAGATTCTCTGTTACAGGACCGCTCTCCTCTGTCTGGGTGCCGGGGCCTAGTGTGTGACAGTGGCCTGTTCCAGTGGTGGGTGACGTGAAGCCTGATTCTCTGCTATGACATGAATACAGATTCTGCGCTGACATAAGGCCAGATTCTCTGTTACGGGACGGCTCTTCTCTGTCTGGGTGCCGGGGCCTAAATGTGTGACAGTGGCCTGTTCCAGTGGTGGGTGACGTGAAGCCTGATTCTCTGCTATGACATGAATACAGATTCTGCGCTGACATAAGGCCAGATTCTCTGTTACGGGACCTCTCTCCTCTGCCTGGGTGCCTGGGCCTAAATGTGTGACAGTGGCCTGTTCCAGTGGTGGGTGACGTGAAGCCTGATTCTCTGCTATGACTTTAAGACAGATTCTGTGCTGACATAAGGCCAGATTCTCTGTTACGGGACCTCTCTCCTCTGCCTGGGTGCCTGGGCCTAAATGTGTGACAGTGGCCTGTTCCAGTGGTGGGTGACGTGATGCCTGATTCTCTGCTATGACATTAAGACAGATTCTGCGCTGACATAAGGCCAGATTCTCTGTTACGGGACCGCTCTCCTCTGTCTGGGTGCCGGGGCCTAAACGTGTGACAGTGGCCTGTTCCAGTGGTGGGTGACGTGAAGCCTGATTCTCTGCTAGGACATGAATACAGATTCTGCGCTGACATAAGGCCAGATTCTCTGTTACGGGACCTCTCTCCTCTGCCTGGGTGCCTGGGCCTAAATGTGTGACAGTGGCCTGTTCCAGTGGTGGGTGACGTGAAGCCTGATTCTCTGCTATGACATTAAGACAGATTCTGTGCTGACATAAGGCCAGATTCTCTGTTACGGGACCGCTCTCCTCTGTCTGGGTGCCGGGGCCTAAATGTGTGACAGTGGCCTGTTCCAGTGGTGGGTGACGTGAAGCCTGATTCTCTGCTATGACATGAATACAGATTCTGCGCTGACATAAGGCCAGATTCTCTGTTACGGGACCGCTCTCCTCTGTCTGGGTGCCGGGGCCTAAATGTGTGACAGTGGCCTGTTCCAGTGGTGGGTGACGTGAAGCCTGATTCTCTGCTATGACATGAATACAGATTCTGCGCTGACATAAGGCCAGATTCTCTGTTACGGGACCTCTCTCCTCTGCCTGGTAGCCTGGGCCTAAATGTGTGACAGTGGCCTGTTCCAGTGGTGGGTGACGTGAAGCCTGATTCTCTGCTATGACATTAAGACAGATTCTGTGCTGACATAAGGCCAGATTCTCTGTTACGGGACCGCTCTCCTCTGTCTGGGTGCCGGGGCCTAAATGTGTGACAGTGGCCTGTTCCAGTGGTGGGTGACGTGAAGCCTGATTCTCTGCTATGACATGAATACAGATTCTGCGCTGACATAAGGCCAGATTCTCTGTTACGGGACCGCTCTCCTCTGTCTGGGTGCCGGGGCCTAAATGTGTGACAGTGGCCTGTTCCAGTGGTGGGTGACATGAAGCCTGATTCTCTGCTATGACATGAATACAGATTCTGCGCTGACATAAGGCCAGATTCTCTGTTATGGGACCTCTCTCCTCTGCCTGGGTGCCTGGACCTAAATGTGTGACAGTGGCCTGTTCCAGTGGTGGGTGACGTGAAGCCTGATTCTCTGCTATGACATTAAGACAGATTCTGTGCTGACATAAGGCCAGATTCTCTGTTACGGGACCTCTCTCCTCTGTCTGGGTGCCTGGGCCTAAATGTGTGACAGTGGCCTGTTCCAGTGGTGGGTGACGTGATGCCTGATTCTCTGCTATGACATGAAGACAGATTCTGTGCTGACATAAGGCCAGATTCTCTGTTACAGGACCTCTCTCCTCTGTCTGGGTGCCGGGGCCTAAATGTGTGACAGTGGCCTGTTCCAGTGGTGGGTGACGTGAAGCCTGATTCTCTGCTATGACATGAATACAGATTCTGCGCTGACATAAGGCCAGATTCTCTGTTACGGGACCTCTCTCCTCTGCCTGGGTGCCTGGGCCTAAATGTGTGACAGTGGCCTGTTCCAGTGGTGGGTGACGTGAAGCCTGATTCTCTGCTATGACATTAAGACAGATTCTGTGCTGACATAAGGCCAGATTCTCTGTTACGGGACCGCTCTCCTCTGTCTGGGTGCCGGGGCCTAAATGTGTGACAGTGGCCTGTTCCAGTGGTGGGTGACGTGAAGCCTGATTCTCTGCTATGACATGAATACAGATTCTGCGCTGACATAAGGCCAGATTCTCTGTTACGGGACCGCTCTCCTCTGTCTGGGTGCCGGGGCCTAAATGTGTGACAGTGGCCTGTTCCAGTGGTGGGTGACGTGAAGCCTGATTCTCTGCTATGACATGAAGACTGATTCTGCGCTGACATAAGGCCAGATTCTCTGTTACGGGACCTCTCTCCTCTGCCTGGTAGCCTGGGCCTAAATGTGTGACAGTGGCCTGTTCCAGTGGTGGGTGACGTGAAGCCTGATTCTCTGCTATGACATTAAGACAGATTCTGTGCTGACATAAGGCCAGATTCTCTGTTACGGGACCGCTCTCCTCTGTCTGGGTGCCGGGGCCTAAATGTGTGACAGTGGCCTGTTCCAGTGGTGGGTGACGTGAAGCCTGATTCTCTGCTATGACATGAATACAGATTCTGCGCTGACATAAGGCCAGATTCTCTGTTACGGGACCGCTCTCCTCTGTCTGGGTGCCGGGGCCTAAATGTGTGACAGTGGCCTGTTCCAGTGGTGGGTGACATGAAGCCTGATTCTCTGCTATGACATGAATACAGATTCTGCGCTGACATAAGGCCAGATTCTCTGTTATGGGACCTCTCTCCTCTGCCTGGGTGCCTGGACCTAAATGTGTGACAGTGGCCTGTTCCAGTGGTGGGTGACGTGAAGCCTGATTCTCTGCTATGACATTAAGACAGATTCTGTGCTGACATAAGGCCAGATTCTCTGTTACGGGACCTCTCTCCTCTGTCTGGGTGCCTGGGCCTAAATGTGTGACAGTGGCCTGTTCCAGTGGTGGGTGACGTGATGCCTGATACTCTGCTATGACATGAAGACAGATTCTGTGCTGACATAAGGCCAGATTCTCTGTTACAGGACCTCTCTCCTCTGTCTGGGTGCCGGGGCCTAAATGTGTGACAGTGGCCTGTTCCAGTGGTGGGTGACGTGAAGCCTGATTCTCTGCTATGACATGAATACAGATTCTGCGCTGACATAAGGCCAGATTCTCTGTTACGGGACCTCTCTCCTCTGCCTGGGTGCCTGGGCCTAAATGTGTGACAGTGGCCTGTTCCAGTGTTGTCTGACGTGAAGCCTGATTCTCTGCTATGACATGAAGACAGATTCTGTGCTGACATAAGGCCAGATTCTCTGTTACGGGACCGCTCTCCTCTGTCTGGGTGCCGGGGCCTAAATGTGTGACAGTGGCCTGTTCCAGTGGTGGGTGACGTGAAGCCTGATTCTCTGCTATGACATGAAGACTGATTCTGCGCTGACATGAAGCCAGATTCTCTGCTATGGCATGAAGAGACTGATTCTCTGCTGACATGAAGCCAGATTCTTTGCTATGGCATGAAGAGACTGATTCTCTGCTGACGTGAAGCCAGATTCTCTGCTATGGGACCTCTGTCCAATTGATATTGGTTCATTTTTTTTTAATTTTTTTTTTTATTTTAATTCATTTCCCTATCCACATTTGTTTGCAGGGGATTTACCTACATGTTGCTGCCTTTTGCAGCCCTCTAGCTCTTTCCTGGGCTGCCTTTTTAGTGCCCAAAAGTTCGGGTCCCCATTGACTTCAATGGGGTTCGGGTTCGGGACGAAGTTCGGATCGGGTTCGGATCCCGAACCCGAACATTTCCGGGAAGTTCGGCCGAACTTCTCGAACCCGAACATCCAGGTGTTCGTTCAACTCTACTTTTGGCCTGTGATTACCTGTGCAACTGTGAAAACTGCAACATCTGAGGATACTGGATTTCTGTGTAACATCAGCCGGTCCATTGCAAGTATGACCTGTCCTGAACTGTTTGCATTTTAATTCTTCAGTAAAGAAACCTGTTAGGCTGGTGGTCTGAGTCCACCGCTGTCCTGCTGTCCCAAGCAGGTGTGGGCGTTGCTCCGCTCTCCCTTTGTGTATTGGGTCTAGTACTCTGGGAACTTCCTTTCAGCACTGCTAGAGTTAATCCTTCCCTTTTGCTCCCTGTCCAGCTGATGACTAAGGAGCTGATCAGCCTCCCTATTTAGCTGGGCTTTGGATCCACCCTCTTGCCCGAGCTTTGAGTTTTTCTAGTTTCTAGTAACCAGTGAAGGTGTAATCTTTTATATGACTACCTGTGCACTGTACTTTGACTGTTTACAGACCAGGGCAGACAGAACAGGGATCAAGCAGAGGTTAGGTGGTGAAGCCTATCTAACCTAAACGTTTCTTTTTGTCTACCGGTTTCTGAAAGTTTTTACGCTTTTTATTTAATGCTCTGATTTCAATGCTTCATCATGGGCTATAAAACGGACAGACTGAGCAGAAAAATCAGCTAAAAACCCCCATGGCTGATTTTAATATGGGAATGGATTCTATAACCTCCTCTCAAGGGGTTTTATTTCTCAGATGGTTTTCCAGTTTTCCAATTCATTTAACTATAAGTACACAGTTCATCATGCCATGTCTTGACATGGATATCCAAGAAATGGCTTGAATATGTGGGCAGGGAGTCTGGGCCTTACAGCCTGTTTTAGACTCTGGGCAAACAAGACAGATTTGTAGCAGATTTTTTCCATGCAGATTCTACACTGAACATCAGTAACAGAATACAATTCAACGCATGAAACTGGGGAGTACCACCAAAAAAAGACAACATCCAATTAAAGTGCCTTCAGATTTTCCCCAACTACAGGATAAATAGCAATCCATAGTACATAGATGGCTCTTGAAATAACATAACAAAAACAAAGACAGGTGCACTCTGTGGTCTTACTAACCCTCGTACAGGTGTAAAATTGAGAATTAGCCAACATATCCTACTTGGAGGACATGTCTGAGCCCGAGCACCGCGCCAAGGTTTCTCAAGTAGCTCGGGACCTAACGCTAAACCTACCTGGGCCATATGGGCAATACCAGGAGCCAGTGGGCGAATTACAGGCGAGCAAAGTCCGATTTAAAGCAATCTCCCAGTAACCTCCAGCATTTGACCATGCATACAATGGGAGGAGGCAGAGAGCTCTGAGCCCCACTCAAGACTGGCTGATATAGCCAGTGCATTCTGGTGCACATGTGAGGCCCGGGCTATATCAGCCAGTCTTGGGTGGGGCTCAGAGCTCTCTGCCTCCTCCCATTGTATGCATGGTCACATGCTGGAGGTTACTGGGAGATTTCTTTGAGTCGGACCTTGCGCGCCTGTAATTCGCCCACTGGCTCCTGGTATTGCCCATACGGCCCAGGTAGGTTTAGCGTTAGGTCCCGAGCTACTTGAGAAACCTTGGCGCGGTGCTCGTGCTCAGACATGTCCTCCAAGCAGGATATGTTGGCTAATTCTCAATTTTACACCAGTACGAGGGTTAGTAAGACCACAGAGTGCACCTGTCTTTGTTTTTGTTATGTTATTTTGACTGCTTATCACATCCACACAATTGCTATCCTGTGTAGGATGTCCATTGTGGTACTTGTGGTCCGCTGCTGGCATCCTCCATTGTATGCATTTTTGCTGGGGATTGCCATTAGCAACGGGCCACAAGTGCAGGATCTGCCCCCCCCACGGTATAGATGCACCACTGCATATGGGGTTGAGCACTTCCTGCTTTTTAATACCACGCCAATTTGTAGTTTGTATAGATGGCTCTTGCCCTAATATGTATGTGGGACTTGTTGGATAAAACATAAATAAGCTACAACCACATGATGGTGAATGGTACTGTTTATTGATGGTAGATGTCCTTTTCTGTCCCTCTGTACCACTAGTGGATGGTGTGATCTCCACTGAGGGCAAAGTCTAACAAGTCGCCATTTTCTTGTCGATGTTATGATCCATTGGCACGCAGGAAAGGAAAAACCCCCTGTGGAGGAAACCTCTAGGGAACCATGGCCTAAGGACGACCCTTCCCTTGGGCACAAGAGGCAACTTGTCGACTAGAAGCGCTGGCGGTCAAGTCATTGACTCTTGGAAGAATCTTCATTGACTCCATAACTTCTTGGCTGCATGCTAGACTGCAGGTCACAGCCCTCAGGTTACTTCTAGTGGCAGCTGGAAATGAAGCTGAGGAACAAGGACTGGTGTGGCACAGTACCAATGAGTAGTCAGGAGAGCAGATAGAGGTCAGAGTTTGGAATTTGAGGCTCATACAAGGACAGCAAGTGTTGGTTGGTTTTTCTGCTGTTTATGATGTCAGCAAGAGGCTCTACTGGAACATGATGTTTTTCAGCCACTGATCTACTGGGGACATCTGTATACAGTGTGGAGCTCTTTACTTCCAGTTTTTCATCTTCCTCCAGATCCTGCGGATGGTCTCTCTCACAAATATGCCAAACGTTCTACCAAGAAAAAAATTAAAACAGGTTGGAAATGAAATGAAATAGCCTTGCAAAATGGTAACCACCTTCAAGTTTGCTCTGTCCACCCATGAGCAGACTATAAGCCAGTGAATGGAATCCACACTGCACAGATTCATAGGGAATCTCCAATAATCGCCGTCTGTAGTCCCCTCTCGGCTACAATGACTCACCTGCGTGGTCGTATGAAAGGTTCTTTAATTGGCTTTACGACCTGCCAGTTCTCATTGGCAAATGTGAATCCACAGAACAGTTGTTGATCTCTTTCAGCCATTGGTGACTTATTGGCTTCGGTGGAGGACAGGATGTCATCGATTTTTGTCAATGTCATCACTGGTGGCTGTGGAGAGAAGATACCAAAAGCGGTGTTGATAAAGAAGGAACACAATGGAACTGTACTACTAGCCACATCTTCTCTGGATCATTTACTTACTGGTCCTAGTTGGAATGGTGGACAAGCTCCTGCTCCCTCTATATCTGTCCAGTTGATTTCCATGAAAAACTGATGTTCCCTGATGTTATCTACCGCTACCTGGCGACTCTCTGGTGACTTGTTTAAGAGCTGGAAAAATGTAGAATAAAAACGTTCATTCCATCTCACGTTGCAATGCTATCCCTGATTTTCAATGTCCTAATTTTCATAATATTTAGCCGCTGTATTACTGCTATGTGTCTTTCTACTCACCCCCACTATAAGGTCTCTAGCTTGGGGGTTGAGCCCTTTTGGGTAGGTGGGAACATCATTGATCAGTGACTTTTCGATTGTTCCAGGAAGTATACCGGCATAGAATGGATATTTGCCAGTAGCCATCTCATATATCATCACACCAGCTGAGAACCAGTCCACTGCCGTGTTGTAGGGCTTCCGTAGAAGAATCTGTGAAAACATCCAGCAGACAATAAAAGTTAGAACATCGTCCAGGCCAGCAGAAGTCATGGAGCTGTCCAGCCCTGTAGAAAGAAACAGCTCAGTAGCATGTGCAGTCGATGATTCCTCACCTCAGGAGCCATGTATCTAAGAGTTCCGGCATATTCTGAGATCTTCCTATCCCCAAAGATGTTCATCACGGCAAGACCAAAATCGGCGATCTTCAAGTGACCGGCGCTGTCCAATAAGATATTGGCTGGTTTTATGTCCCTGTGTATGATGCCTCTGGTGTGGAGAAACTGCAGCCCACAGATGATCTCAGCTGCCATAAATCTGATGGCAAAAAGAAAAAATATCAACATTTCACCCATTAAACTACCAGACTAATAATGACACAAAGCCGCATGTTCCTGACAGCAATCGTCAGCTTTATCTAATATATCCATGTTCTGTCTTACCTGGTAAATGGAACGGTGAATGGGGCGTTGGCTCTCATGAGGCCACTTAGGTCTCCTCCGCTAAGAAACTCCATGATGAAGAAGGCATAGTCCTATGATAAAAGACAGAAAATATGATCCAGGTTTCTAAAATATTATAGCAAAGGTCCTGCAGCCTCCTCAGTTGGGTTCGGGTAGGCTAACCACTGATCAAGCCTCGATAATTGATCATACTCTTACCTTGGTCTGGAAGGTGGCATAAGCATGGGTAAACAATGCACTCTTTCCAGTCACCTCCAGGACCTGTCGCTCAATCAGGACATTGTCTTTAAAGTCCTGAAGCAGGACCCTCTTCTTCACCAGCTTCACTGCCAGTTGTTGTTGGCAGGCGGTATGTGTGGCCAGCATGACCTGTAGGAAACAGAGCATTAGAACTGGAAGAAAGGCCTGTCCTGCCATGAGACCTGATGAGAAGACATTAAGCGTTGACATCACTAGAGTGATATTACTGGGACACACATGACACACATGAGGAATAAGACCCAAGAATTCCTAATACTCACTTTACCATAACCACCCTCTCCAAGGATTTTATGGAAGGTGAAGCTTTCCAGTCCAGTCACAAGGATGGGGGCGTCTGCTGGGATTGTCCCTGGTGGAGACAGGAGAGATACCGTAAGATTTTATATTTCTATATTTTTGCCATTACAATACAATGTAAATGCATTAGGGAGTAGCAAAGAAAGGAATTCATAATCTTGGTCATATTCAGGGTTCTCCAAAAGTGGAGAATCCCATGAATTCATACATTAGGGGGTATTGGCTCTAGGAAACTTAGATCTGCACTCACCTGACAGCTGTTCCATGTCAGTATTGTAGGATGTGCTGGGTCTGTCATCAGCTTTCCCCCCCCATCTCTTCTCCCCTCTTCCTCTTTCTCTGCATACTCTCCTGTACAGGGCTTCCAGGTCTTTTTGAAGCCTTGATCATTTTTTCTTTGCCGCCATCATTTGCCCTCTCCGGTGTTACTATTCTCCTCCTCTTATTTGGCGGCTGAACTCTCCTCTTTCTCTTCCTCTTCCTTTTCTTTGGAAGATTCCTGGAAGTCTCCATATTCAGCCCCTAGATGTTATGCTGGGCTGAGGAAGGTCCTGTCTGCCTTCAGCACGTTCCGGGGTGACACTTGGAACGGTTTGGCTAACAGGCCTTCTTTTCTGGTCTTATATTTGAAAAAAATAAATAAAAAATTTGCCAAGCACTAGCAAAAGTCGCCTTCACCAGTCAAACGATGAAGAAATATGGCTGCCATTCAGGTTGCAGAGTACTAAACCTAACTGTTGCATGATGTCACAAAGGGCCTTGTGACATCACCATATTCTAAAGGTCACATGACATGACAGAGGGACCTGTGGCATCATCAGCCAGGCTGACAGGCCTGCATTTATCAGCAGCTATAAAGTTCCATGCTTTTCTGCTATTTACCTATTCTCTCTATCATTTTAATCCCATTGGAAACAATATATCACCAAAGTAAAAACTTTCCTTAACCACTTGCCGCAACTGTAACGCCGAAAGGCGTCATTGCGGCGGCTCCCCCAGGCTACGCTAACGCCGATTGGCATCATCTCGCATGAGCTGAGATTTCCTGTGAACGCGTGCACACAGGCACGCGCGCTCACAGGAACGGAAGGTAAGAGAGTGGATCTCCAGCCTGCCAGCGGCGATCGTTCGCTGGCAGGCTGGAGATGTGATTTTTTTAACCCCTAACAGGTATATTAGACGCTGTTTTGATAACAGCGTCTAATATACCTGCTACCTGGTCCTCTGGTGGTCCCTTTTGTTTGGATCGACCACCAGAGGACACAGGCAGCTCAGTAATATGTTGCACCAAGCACCACTACACTATACCACCCCCCCTGTCACTTATTAACCCCTTATTCACCCCTTATTCACCCTTGATCACCCCTGATCACCCCATATAGACTCCCTGATCACCCCCCTGTCATTGATCACCCCCCTGTCATTGATCACCCCCCTGTAAAGCTCCATTCAGATGTCCGCATGATTTTTACGGATCCACTGATAGATGGATCGGATCCGCAAAACGCATACGGACGTCTGAATGGAGCCTTACAGGGGCGTGATCAATGACTGTGGTGATCACCCCATATAGACTCCCTGATCACCCCCCTGTCATTGATTACCCCCCTGTCATTGATCACCCCCCTGTAAAGCTCCATTCAGATGTCCGCATGATTTTTACGGATCCACTGATAGATGGATCAGATCCGCAAAACGCATACGGACGTCTGAATGGAGCCTTACAGGGGTGTGATCAATGACTGTGGTGATCACCCCATATAGACTCCCTGATCACCCCCCTGTCATTGATTACCCCCGTCATTGATCACCCCCCTGTAAAGCTCCATTCAGATGTCCGCATGATTTTTACGGATCCACTGATAGATGGATCGGATCCGCAAAACGCATACGGACGTCTGAATGGAGCCTTACAGGGGCGTGATCAATGACTGTGGTGATCACCCCATATAGACTCCCTGATCACCCCCCCTGTCATTGATTACCCCCCTGTCATTGATCACCCCCCTGTAAAGCTCCATTCAGACGTCCGCATGATTTTTACGGATCTACTGATAGATGGATCGGATCCGCAAAACACATACAGGCGTCTCCCTGGAGCCTTCCAGGGGGGGTGATCACCCCATATAGACTCCCTGATCACCCCCCCTGTCATTGATCACCCCCCCTGTCAGGCTGCATTCAGATGTCCGTATGATTTTTACGGATCCACGGATACATGGATCGGATCCGCAAAACACATATGGACATCTGAATGGAGCCTTATAGGGGGGTGATCAATGACAGGGGGGTGATCACCCCATATAGACTCCCTGATCACCCCCCTGTCATTGATCATCCCCTTGTCATTGATCACCCCTCTGTAAGGCTCCATTCAGACATTTTTTTGGCCCAAGTTAGCAGAAATTATTATTTTTTTCTTACAAAGTCTCATATTCCACTAACTTGTGTCAAAAAATAAAATCTCACATGAAGTCACCCTACCCCTCACGGAATCCAAATGCGTAAAAATTTTTAGACATTTATATTCCAGACTTCTTCTCACGCTTTAGGGCCCCTAGAATGCCAGGGCAGTATAAATACCCCACATTTGACCCCATTTCGGAAAGAAGACACCCCAGGTATTCCGTGAGGGGCATATTGAGTCCATGAAAGATTGAAATTTTTGTCCCAAGTTAGCGGAAAGGGAGACTTTGTGAGAAAAAAATAAATAAAATCAATTTCCGCTAACTTGTGCAAAAAAAAAAAAAATTTCTATGAACTCGCCATGCCCCTCATTGAATACCTTGGGGTGTCTTCTTTCCAAAATGGGGTCACATGTGGGGTATTTATACTGCCCTGGCATTTTAGGGGCCCTAAAGTGTGAGAAGAAGTCTGGGATCCAAATGTCTAAAAATGCCCTCATAAAAAGAATGTGGGCCCCTTTGCGCATCTAGGCTGCAAAAAAGTGTCACACATCTGGTATCGCCGTACTCAGGAGAAGTTGGGCAATGTGTTTTGGGGTGTCATTTTACATATACCCATGCTGGGTGAGATAAATATCTTGGTCAAATGCCAACTTTTTATAAAAAAAATGGGAAAAGTTGTCTTTTGCCGAGATATTTCTCTCACCCAGCATGAGTATATGTAAAAAGACACCCCAAAACACATTGCCCAACTTCTCCTGAATACGGCGATACCACATGTGTGACACTTTTTTGCAGCCTAGGTGGGCAAAGGGGCCCACATTCCAAAGAGCACCTTTAGGATTTCACAGGTAATTTACCTACTTACCACACATTAGGGCCCCTGGAAAATGCCAGGGCAGTATAACTACACCACAAGTGACCCCATTTTGGAAAGAAGACACCCCAAGGTATTCCGTGAGGGGCATGGCGAGTTCCTAGAATTTTATATTTTTTGTCACAAGTTAGCGGAAAATGATGATTTATTTTTTATTTATTTTTTCCGTACAAAGTCTCATATTCCACTAACTTGTGACAAAAAATAAAAACTTCCATGAACTCACTATGCCCATCACGAAATACCTTGGGGTGTCTTCTTTCCAAAATGGGGTCACTTGTGGGGTAGTTATACTGCCCTGGCATTTTAGGGGCCGAATGCGTGAGAAGTGGTTTGAAATCAAAATCTGTAAAAAATGGCCGGTGAAATCCGAAAGGTGCTCTTTGGAATGTGGGCCCCTTTGCGCACCTAGGCTGCAAAAAAGTGTCACACATGTGGTATCTCCGTACTCAGGAGAAGTTGGGCAATGTGTTTTGGGGTGTCATTTTACATATACCCATGCTGGGTGAGAGAAATATCTTGGCAAAAGACAACTTTTCCCATTTTTTTTTATACAAAGTTGGCATTTGACCAAGATATTTATCTCACCCAGCATAGGTATATGTAAAATGACACCCCAAAACACATTCCCCAACTTCTCCTGAGTACGGCGATACCACGTGTGGCACTTTTTTGCAGCCTAGGTAGGCAAAGGGGCCCACATTCCAAAGAGCACCTTTCGGATTTCACAGGTCATTTACCTACTTACCACACATTAGGGACCCTGGAAAATGCCAGGGCAGTATAACTACACCACAAGTGACCCCATTTTGGAAAGAAGACACCCCAAGGTATTCCGTGAGGGGCATGGCGAGTTCCTAGAATTTTATATTTTTTGTCACAAGTTAGCGGAAAATGATGATTTATTTTTTATTTATTTTTTCCGTACAAAGTCTCATATTCCACTAACTTGTGACAAAAAATAAAAACTTCCATGAACTCACTATGCCCATCACGAAATACCTGGGGGTGTCTTCTTTCCAAAATGGGGTCACTTGTGGGGTAGTTATACTGCCCTGGCATTCTAGGGGCCCAAATGTGTGGTAATAAGTTTGAAATCAAAATGTGTAAAAAATGACCGGTGAAATCCGAAAGGTGCTCTTTGGAATATGGGCCCCTTTGCCCACCTAGGCTGCAAAAAAGTGTCACACATGTGGTATTTCCGTACTCAGGAGAAGTTGGGGAATGTGTTTTGGGGTGTCATTTTACATATACCCATGCTGGGTGAGAGAAATATCTTGGCAAAAGACAACTTTTCCCATTTTTTTTATACAAAGTTAGCATTTGACCAAGATATTTATCTCACCCAGCATGGGTATATGTAAAATGACACCCCAAAACACATTCCCCAACTTCTCCTGAGTACGGTGATACCACATGTGTGGCACTTTTTTGCAGCCTAGGTGGGCAAAGGGGCCCACATTCCAAAGAGCACCTTTCAGATTTCACCGGTCATTTTTTACACATTTTGATTTCAAACTACTTACCACACATTTGGGCCCCTAGAATGCCAGGGCAGTATAACTATTCCACAAGTGACCCCATTTTGGAAAGAAGACACCCCAAGGTATTCGCTGATGGGCATAGTGAGTTCATAGAAGTTTTTATTTTTTGTCACAAGTTAGTGGAATATGAGACTTTGTAAAAAAAAATCAAAAAAAAAAATCATCATTTTCCACTAACTTGTGACAAAAAATAAAAAGTTCTATGAACTCACTATGCCCATCAGCGAATACCTTAGGGTGTCTACTTTCCGAAATGGGGTCATTTGTGGGGTGTTTGTACTGTCTGGCCATTGTAGAACCTCAGGAAACATGACAGGTTCTCAGAAAGTCAGAGCTGCTTCAAAAAGCGGAAATTCACATTTTTGTACAATAGTTTGTAAACGCTATAACTTTTACCCAAACCATTTTTTTTTATCAAAGACATGTAGCACAATAAATTTAGAGCAAAATTTATATATGGATGTCGTTTTTTTTTGCAAAATTTTACAACTGAAAGTGAAAAATGTCATTTTTTTGCAAAAAAATCGTTAAATTTCGATTAATAACAAAAAAAGTAAAAATGTCAGCAGCAATGAAATACCACCAAATGAAAGCTCTATTAGTGAGACGAAAAGGAGGAAAAATTCATTTGGGTGGTAAGTTGCATGACCGAGCAATAAACCGCTAAAGTTGTGGAGTGCCGATTTGTAAAAAAGGGCCTGGTCTTTAGGGGGGTATAAACCTGTTGTCCTTAAGTGGTTAATACAGTCACCTTAACAATGCAACACAAGACAATTCAAGTGTAGTCACGCTTATTGTCAGGGGCAATGACACATTGTATCCTTTAGAATGCCTCGTAGCCATCCATTAGTTCTTATGTCGTTTACGCAAACTGCGATATTGATGGCCTATCTGAATTCTATGCAAAAGTGCAGGGCACTCCAGCTGGACCACCGGATGCCTTTATTTACCCAGGAACAGCACCATACATATGGTTGTGGCAGTGTGTGGTACTGCAGATCAGTCCCATGCACTTGAAAGAGATTGAGCTCTGTGAGCTACAGTATGTTATGCAACCAGAACCGAATTTATGGTGCTGTTCCTGGGTAAACAATGAAGGGGACACAGGATCCCCTCTTTCAGTTGATTGGTGAAGACTAGAAACAGATTGGATTTAAAATCTGCTGCATGTCAGTTTATGCTGCAGTTTTCCCCAGTGGATTTCACCCTTTGCAATGGAGAGGGAAAAGTCCTCTGGCATTTCCATGGCAAAAGCGCACACCGTACACGTGGTTTTTGTTGCTTGTTTTGTTGCATTTTTTAGGCAGAACTGCCTGCTCCAATTCCTGTCAGGTGTGGATGTGAACGTACAATAAAAGCAAAGTGGATGAGATTTAATCAAATCCACACGCTGCAAAAAAGATTTCCACCCAGAAGAGAACATAAGGTTCTCTGCAGATTTTATCCATATAGGATGATATCCATGGCAAATACGTAGCAAAAGCTATCTGAAATCCATTAGACCCTGCCCATCTACATATAGATTTGTTCTGGTGTTTTTTTTACTGTAAAAAGCCATAGAAACAACTGTTTTTGTGTTGTGTTTTTTTTTTTCTTTTCTAGGCAGTATGCCGTAGCCGGGTTTTGGGGTGGGCCCAATGCTACGCTGGGTCCTCCAAACACAGGCAAAGCACGGAACTGACTTCTTCGGTCTGAGGCTAAGGCTGGGTTCAGACCTGAGCGTCTTTGATATGCGCGTTTAACGCGCGTTTTTGACGCACGTTTTTTGCAATAGTAAACGCGCGTTTGAGTGATTGACTGCAATGTCCTATGGCCACAAACGCGCGTCAAAACGCCCCAAAGAAGCTCAAGTACTTGTTTGAGCGTAGGGCGTTTTTCAGCGCGTTCCAACGCGCTGTAAAACGCTCAAGTGAGAACCAGGGCCATAGGGAAGCATTGGTTTTCATGTGTTGAGCGTTTTACAGCGCGTGTGAACCCAGCCTTAAGCTAGCTGTCCCTCCCCCCCCCCCCCCCCCCCCCTCTCTCTCTGTCTCTCTCTCTCTCTCTCTGAGAATGCTGGCTCCCTGGCCAAAGGCTGGTGGCCCAGGGTTTGTGGCTCAGTCGTCCAGCCGGTTCTCTGGTCATAGAGCTGGTGACCCAGGATCTGTGCAGAGTATCCCCCTCTCAGTGTCTTCTTTTGGTCACTCATATTCGGTCTGGCAGAGTCTCTCCTATTAAGCACTGGTCCCTATCTGCAGACAACTAGGGGTTCTGATCAGGACAGCATTTCTAATTAGGCACTCAAGGACACATGCCTAGGGTGGGGCCATCAGGATGGGCGTTGTGAGAGAGTTAAACTTTTTTCTTTTCATTTTTTATAATAAATCCCAACTCCCTCTCAGGGAATCAGCTGTAGTGTGTCCCTTTGTCATACCCTATACAAAGCCCCTTGCCCTGTACTGTGCCCCTTAATCTGTACTGTGCTTTTTATACCCTGTAATATGCCCCACTATTATACCCTGCACTGAGCCACCTTATAGGTGGTACTGTGCTTCCCAACATGTACTATGCCCTCTTATACCCTGCATTTTGCCCCTTATCATACCCTGCACAGCACCCCAGTCATACCCTGTACTTTGCCCCTTTATTATACACTGTACTCTGCACCCTAATCATATTTTGTACTGTGCCACTTTAAACCCTAAACTGTGTCTCCTTATACCCTGTTATCCAGTCATTGTATGGCGGTGTTAGGCATTCATTGAATGGCAGTGTTATCCAGTCACAGTATGGTGGTATCGTTCAGTCATGGTATGGAGATTTTGTCCAGTCGTGGTAGGGGGCTATGTTATCCAATCATGGTATGAGCTATTATCCAGGGGTCTTATTTAGCCCTGAGAAAATGAGCCTTGGAGAACACAGTCCACACCACCGATTTCCAGGACCCGGCTGTGCGCTATGTAACAATGAGTGGTGCTGGCACAATTAATTAATGTAACCACATCCCCACTGATGTTCAATGATAAACAACAGTTTTATCATTGATCTTCTCCTCTGTTAACACTGACCACTTTATTATTACACTTCTATGAAAAGCAGCAAAACATGGTGGTAATTGTCAAGCGTAAAAGTACCTTTAATGGGGGCGTATACGACCAGTGCAGTGCAGCTAGAGTGTAATAACAGTACAAATGAACTGGATATACCGTATTCCAAAAACATATTAATGCAGTTCAACAATATAAAACAGTATAAGTACACACAATAGCATACATTGCAGTGCAAGTTAACCCTCCAAAGTGCAATAAAGTAGGGAGTTGATGGCTTTCCATAGTAGCAATAAGGACAAATGTCCACTGTCTATAGTCCATTTGCAGGAGCTTAGCAGAAGGAAATTGTTATGAAGCAGATGTGGAAGTGCTGAGTAACTTAAGCAAATTTGGATCGGGGCCTCTCCTTGGGTCTTTAGGGAGAGGTTAGTGGCCCCCCCCCCTTATTTTCACTCTTTAACCCTTGTACAGGGATCTGGACTTCACTGCAGTGGATCCATCAGGCCACTACTGCAGCATTCTGCTCCATGAGTCGCATTATACTGCAAAGTGCCAAAAATATGTTTGTCATGTATGCATTTACTGTATATTTTCTATAAGCACATGGTAATCACAGGCCGTGTCTTTAGCCACCACTAGATTGGGCTGGTGTCACCCTGTATATAAGAGAGGGCAAAACATTCTAGAGTCAATCTATTCCAGTTAGTCTGTTGTAGCCTACTCCCGCCTAGGTCTAGGAGAAGGAAGCATATGTGAATCTGACAGGCCAGCTCTTCCTGGACCTTGTACCAATCAGGATACAGCCAGAACATCTCCAGAAAGCGAGCCTGGTGCAAGAGAGGTGTAGAGAAAGAGCTGTAGAGGTGATCAGTCCTAAAAATGACTTTATGGACTCTAAGACACCCGTGTTCAGGAGAAGCCTTCAGTGCCTGAGCACACGCCACAAAGTTTGGACCACCCGTGTAGATTTCCATATTGCATGGTGGAAGAGTCTATTAGAAACCTGTTCAAATATTGTAGCAGAAGGTTGGGAGATATTGCTTATGGTAACGTAATACACCACACACTGGGATGCTAAAGTACAAGTCAACTAGCAAAGTGAAGAAGGAAAGTTTGCTTCAACAATTTTAATTTAATTTTGGCCTGTGATTACCTGTGCAACTTTGAAAACTGTAACATCTGAGGATACTGGATTTCTGTGTAACATCAGCCGGTCCATTGCAAGTATGACCTGTCCTGAACTGTTTGCATTTTAATTCTTCAGTAAAGAAACCTGTTAGGCTGGTGGTCTGAGTCCACCGCTGTCCTGCTGTCCCAAGCAGGTGTGGGCGTTGCTCCGCTCTCCCTTTGTGTATTGGGTCTAGTACTCTGGGAACTTCCTTTCAGCACTGCTAGAGTTAATCCTTCCCTTTTGCTCCCTGTCCAGCTGATGACTAAGGAGCTGATCAGCCTCCCTATTTAGCTGGGCTTTGGATCCACCCTCTTGCCCGAGCTTTGAGTTTTTCTAGTTTCTAGTAACCAGTGAAGGTGTAATCTTTTATATGACTACCTGTGCACTGTACTTTGACTGTTTACAGACCAGGGCAGACAGAACAGGGATCAAGCAGAGGTTAGGTGGTGAAGCCTATCTAACCTAAACGTTTCTTTTTGTCTACCGGTTTCTGAAAGTTTTTACGCTTTTTATTTAATGCTCTGATTTCAATGCTTCTTTTTTTCCATGCAGATTCTACACTGAACATCAGTAACAGAATACAATTCAACGCATGAAACTGGGGAGTACCACCTAAAAAAGACAACATCCAATGAAAGTGCCTTCAGATTTTCCCCAACTACAGGATAAATAGCAATCCATAGTACATAGATGGCTCTTGAAATAACATAACAAAAACAAAGACAGGTGCATTCTGCAGTCTTACTAACCCTCGTACAGTTGTAAAATTGAGAATTAGCCAACATATCCTGCTTGGAGGACATGTCTGAGCCCGAGCACCGCGCCAAGGATTCTCAAGTAGCTCGGGACCTAACGCTAAACCTACCTGGGCCATATGGGCAATACCAGGAGCCAGTGGGCGAATTACAGGCGAGCAAAGTCCGACTCAAAGCAATCTCCCAGTAACCTCCAGCATTTGACCATGCATACAATGGGAGGAGGCAGAGAGCTCTGAGCCCAACCCAAGACTGGCTGATATAGCCAGTGCATTCTGGTGCACATGTGAGGCCCGGGCTATATCATCCAGTCTTGGGTGGGGCTCAGAGCTCTCTGCCTCCTCCCATTGTATGCATGGTCACATGCTGGAGGTTACTGGGAGATTGCTTTGAGTCACACCTTGCGCGCCTGTAAATCGCCCACTGGCTCCTGGTATTGCCCATACGGCCCAGGTAGGTTTAGCGTTAGGTCCCGAGCTACTTGAGAAACCTTGGCGCGGTGCTCGGGCTCAGACATGTCCTCCAAGCAGGATATGTTGGCTAATTCTCAATTTTACACCAGTACGAGGGTTAGTAAGACCACAGAGTGCACCTGTCTTTGTTTTTGTTATGTTATTTTGACTGCTTATCACATCCACACAATTGCTATCCTGTGTAGGATGTCCATTGTGGTACTTGTGGTCCGCTGCAGGCATCCTCCATTGTATGCATTTTTGCTGGGGATTGCCATTAGCAACGGGCCACAAGTGCAGGATCTGCCCCCCCCCCCCGGTATAGATGCACCACTGCATATGGGGTTGAGCACTTCCTGCTTTTTAATACCACGCCAATTTGTAGTTTGTATAGATGGCTCTTGCCCTAATATGTATGTGGGACTTGTTGGATAAAACATAAATAAGCTACAACCACATGATGGTGAATGGTACTGTTTATTGATGGTAGATGTCCTTTTCTGTCCCTCTGTACCACTAGTGGATGGTGTGATCTCCACTGAGGGCAAAGTCTAACAAGTCACCATTTTCTTGTCGATGTTATGATCCATTGGCACGCAGGAAAGGAAAAACCCCCTGTGGAGGAAACCTCTAGGGAACCATGGCCTAAGGACCACCCTTCCCTTGGGCACAAGAGGCAACTTGTCGACTAGAAGCGCTGGCGGTCAAGTCATTGACTCTTGGAAGAATCTTCATCGACTCCATAGCTTCTTGCTGCATGCTAGACTGCAGGTCACAGCCCTCAGGTTACTTCTAGTGGCAGCTGGAAATGAAGCTGAGGAACAAGGACTGGTGTGGCACAGTACCAATGAGTAGTCAGGAGAGCAGATAGAGGTCAGAGTTTGGAATTTGAGGCTCATACAAGGACAGCAAGTGTTGGTTGGTTTTTCTGCTGTTTATGATGTCAGCAAGAGGCTCTGCTGGAACATGATGTTTTTCAGCCACTGATCTACTGGGGACATCTGTATACAGAGTGGAGCTCTTTACTTCCAGTTTTTCATCTTCCTCCAGATCCTGCGGATGGTCTCTCTCACAAATATGCCAAACGTTCTACCAAGAAAAAAATGAAATGAAATGAAATAGAAATGAAATGAAATAGCCTTGCAAAATGGTAACCACCTTCAAGTTTGCTCTGTCCACCCATGAGCAGACTATAAGCCAGTGAATGGAATCCACACTGCACAGATTCACAGGGAATCTCCAATAATCCCCGTCTGTAGTCCCCTCTCGGCTACAATGACTCACCTGCGTGGTCGTATGAAAGGTTCTTTAATTGGCTTTACGACCTGCCAGTTCTCATTGGCAAATGTGAATCCACAGAACAGTTGTTGATCTCTTTCAGCCATTGGTGACTTATTGGCTTCGGTGGAGGACAGGATGTCATCGATTTTTGTCAATGTCATCACTGGTGGCTATGGAGAGAAGATACCAAAAGCGGTGTTGATAAAGAAGGAACACAATGGAACTGTACTACTAGCCACATCTTCTCTGGATCATTTACTTACTGGTCCTAGTTGGAATGGTGGACGAGCTCCTGCTCCCTCTATATCTGTCCAGTTGATTTCCATGAAAAACTGATGTTCCCTGATGTTATCTACCGCTACCTGGCGACTCTCTGGTGACTTGTTTAAGAGCTGGAAAAATGTAGAATAAAAACGTTCATTCCATCTCACGTTGCAATGCTATCCCTGATTTTCAATGTCCTAATTTTCATAATATTTAGCCGCTGTATTACTGCTATGTGTCTTTCTACTCACCCCCACTATAAGGTCTCTAGCTTGGGGGTTGAGCCCTTTTGGGTAGGTGGGAACATCATTGATCAGTGACTTTTCGATTGTTCCAGGAAGTATACCGGCATAGAATGGATATTTGCCAGTAGCCATCTCATATATCATCACACCAGCTGAGAACCAGTCCACTGCCGTGTTGTAGGGCTTCCGTAGAAGAATCTGTGAAAACATCCAGCAGACAATAAAAGTTAGAACATCGTCCAGGCCAGCAGAAGTCATGGAGCTGTCCAGCCCTGTAGAAAGAAAACAGCTCAGTAGCATGTGCAGTCGATGATTCCTCACCTCAGGAGCCATGTATCTAAGAGTTCCGGCATATTCTGAGATCTTCTTATCCCCAAAGATGTTCATCACGGCAAGACCAAATCGGCGATCTTCAAGTGACCGGCGCTGTCTATTAAGTATTGGCTGGTTTTATGTCCCTGTGTATGATGCTCTGGTGTGGAGAAACTGCAGCCCACAGATGATCTCAGCTGCCATAAATCTGATGGCAAAAAAGAAAAAATATCAACATTTCACCCATTAAACTACCAGACTAATAATGACACAAAGCTGCATGTTCCTGACAGCAATCGTCAGCTTTATCTAATATATCCATGTTCTGTCTTACCTGGTGACTGGAACGGTGAATGGGCGTTGGCTCTCATGAGGCCACTTAGGTCTCCTCCGCTAAGAAACTCCATGATGAAGAAGGCATAGTCCTATGATAAAAGACAGAAAATATGATCCAGGTTTCTAAAATATTATAGCAAAGGTCCTGCAGCCTCCTCAGTTGGGGTCGGGTAGCGCTAACCCACTGATCAAGCCTCGATAATGGATCAGACTCTTACCTTGGTCTGGAAGGTGGCATAAGCATGGGTAAACAATGGATTCTTTCCAGTCACCTCCAGGACCTGTCGCTCAATCAGGACATTGTCTTTAAAGTCCTGAAGCAGGACCCTCTTCTTCACCAGCTTCACTGCCAGTTGTTGTTGGCAGGCGGTATGTGTGGCCAGCATGACCTGTAGGAAACAGAGCATTAGAATTGGAAGAAAGGCCTGTCCTGCCATGAGACCTGATGAGAAGACATTAAGCGTTGACATCCCTAGAGTGATATTACTGTGACACACATGAGGAATAAGACCCAAGAATTCCTAATACTCACTTTACCATAACCACCCTCTCCAAGGATTTTATGGAAGGTGAAGCTTTCCAGTCCAGTCACAAGGATGGGGGCGTCTGCTGGGATTGTCCCTGGTGGAGACAGGAGAGATACCGTAAGATTTTATATTTCTATATTTTTGCCATTACAATACAATTTAAATACATTAGGGAGTAGCAAAGAAAGGAATTCATAATCTTGGTCATATTCAGGGTTCTCCAAAAGTGGAGAATCCCATGAATTCATACATTAGGGGGTATTGGCTCTAGGAAACTTAAATCTGCACTCACCTGACAGCTGTTCCATGTCAGTATTGTAGGACGTGCTGGGTCTGTCATCAGCTTTTCCCCCCATCTCTCCTCCCCTCTTCCTCTTTCTCTGGATACTCTCCTGTACAGGGCTTCCAGGTCTTTTTGAAGCCTTGATCATTTTTTCTTTGCCGCCATCATTTGCCCTCTCCGGTGTTACTATTCTCCTCCTCTTATTTGGCGGCTGAACTCTCCTCTTTTCTCTTCCTCTTCCTTTTCTTTGGAAGATTCCTGGAAGTCTCCATATTCAGCCCCTAGATGTTATGCTGGGCTGAGGAAGGTCCTGTCTGCTTCAGCACGTTCCGGGGTGACACTTGGAACGGTTTGGCTAACAGGCCTTCTTTTCTGGTCTTATATTTGAAAAAAATAAATAAAAAATTTGCCAAGCACTAGCAAAAGTCGCCTTCACCAGTCAAACGATGAAGAAATATGGCTGCCATTCAGGTTGCAGAGTTCTAAACCTAACTGTTGCATGATGTCACAAAGGGCCTTGTGACATCACCATATTCTAAAGGTCACATGACATGACAGAGGGACCTGTGGCATCATCAGCCAGGCTGACAGGCCTGCATTTATCAGCAGCTATAAAGTTCCATGCTTTTCTGCTATTTACCTATTCTCTCTATCATTTTAATCCCATTGGAAACAATATATCACCAAAGTAAAAACTTTCCTTAATACAGTCACCTTAACAATGCAACACAAGACAATTCAAGTGTAGTCACGCTTATTGTCAGGGGCCATCCATTAGTTCTTATGTCGTTTACGCAAACTGCGATATTGATGGCCTATCCGAATTCTATGCAAAAGTGCAGGGCACTCCAGCTGGACCACCAGGTGCCTTTATTTACCCAGGAACAGCATCATACATATGGTTGTGGCTGTGTGTGGTACTGCAGATCAGTCCCATGCACTTGAAAGAGATTGAGCTCTGTGAGCTACAGTATGTTATGCAACCAGAACCGAATTGATGGTGCTGTTCCTGGGTAAACAATGAAGGGGACACAGGGTCCCCTCTTTCAGTTGATTGGTGAAGACTAGAAACAGATTGGATTTAAAATCTGCTGCATGTCAGTTTATGCTGCAGTTTTCCCCAGAGGATTTCACCCTTTGCAATGGAGAGGGAAAAGTCCTCTGGCATTTCCATGGCAAAAGCGCACACCGTACACGTGGTTTTTGTTGCTCGTTTTGTTGCATTTTTTAGGCAGAACTGCCTGCTCCAATTTCTGTCAGGTGTGGATGTGAACGTACAATAAAAGCAAAGTGGGTGAGATTTAATCAAATCCACACGCTGCAAAAAAGATTTCCACCCAGAAGAGAACATAAGGTAAAGGTTCTCTGCAGATTTCATCCATATAGGATGATATCCGTGGCAAATACGTAGCAAAAGCTATCTGATATCCATGAGACCCTGCCTCTCTACATATAGATTTGTTCTGGTGTTTTTTTTTACTGTAAAAAGCCATAGAAACAACTGTTTTTGTGTTGTGTTTTTATATTTTTTTTCTAGGCAGTATGCCGTAGCCGGGTTTTGGGGTGGGCCCAATGCTACGCTGGGTCCTCCAAACACAGGCAAAGCACGGAACTGACTTCTTCGGTCTGGTGGCCAGGGTTTGTGGCTCAGTCGTCCAGCCGGTTCTCTGGTCATAGAGCTGGTGACCCAGGATCTGTGCAGAGTATCCCCGTCTCAGTGTCTTCTTTTGGTCACTTATATTCGGTCTGGCAGAGTCTCTCCTATTAAGCACTGGTCCCTATCTGCAGACAACTAGGGGTTCTGATCAGGACAGTATTTCTAATTAGGCACTCAAGGACACATGCCTAGGGTGGGGCCATCAGGATGGGCGTTGTGAGAGAGTTAAACTTTTTTCTTTTCATTTTTTATAATAAATCCCAACTCCCTCTCAGGGAATCAGCTGTAGTGTGTCCCCTTGTCATACCCTATACAAAGCCCCCTGCCCTGTACTGTGCCCCTTAATCTGTACTGTGCTTTTTATACCCTGTAATATGCCCCACTATTATACCCTGCACTGAGCCACCTTATAGGTGGTACATTGCTTCCCAACATGTACTATGCCCTCTTATACCCTGCATTTTGCCCCTTATCATACCCTGCACAGCACCCCAGTCATACCCTGTACTTTGCCTCTTTATTATACACTGTACTCTGCACCCTAATCATATTCTGTACTGTGCCACCTTAAACCCTAAACTGTGTCTCCTTATACCCTGTTCTCCAGTCATTGTATGGCGGTGTTAGGCATTCATTGAATGGCAGTGTTATCCAGTCACAGTATGGTGGTATCGTTCAGTCATGGTATGGAGATTTTGTCCAGTCATGGTATGGGGCTATGTTATCCAATCAAGGTATGAGCTATTATCCAGGGGTCTTATTTAGCCCTGAGAAAATGAGCCTTGGAGCGTATACGACCAGTGCAGTGCAGCTAGAGTGTAATAACAGAACAAATGAACAGGATATACCGTATTGCAAAAACATATTAATGCAGTTCAACAATATAAAACAGTATAAGTACACACAATAGCATACATTGCAGTGCAAGTTAACCCTCCAAAGTGTAATAAAGTAGGGAGTTGATGGCTTTCCATAGTAGCAATAAGGACAAATGTCCACTGTCTATAGTCCATTTGCAGGAGCTTAGCAGAAGGAAATTGTTATGAAGCAGATGTGGAAGTGCTGAGTAACTTAAACAAATTTGGCTCGGGGCCTCTCCTTGGGTCTTTAGGGAGAGGTTAGTGGCCCCCCTTATATTCACTGTTTAACCCTTGTACAATGATCTGGACTTCACTGCAGTGGATCCATCAGGCCACTACTGCAGCATTCTGCTCCATGAGTCGCATTATACTGCAAAGTGCCAAAAATATGTTTGTCATGTATGCATTTACTGTATATTTTCTAGAGATGGGACGGGGGATTCGTCGAATCCACGAATCCCTCGAATCTTGCTGGATTCGTGGGATTCGTGGACTCGAATCCCGACGTAATTTAACTCATACGAATCCGGTGGGAGGGACTGGGAGGAGGAGCTGGGGGCCAGTGCGTTCACTGTGCTCCGGCCCCTCCGCTCCAGTACAGTTATAAAATGTGTATTCTATTAATAATAATAATTCATGCTGCCCCCTTTGTCTGTAGTACATTCAATATATCCGACTTACAGGGATACTGACATCGTAATGCATGCCGGCCGGGTAGACGAGCGGCAGAGTGACTGACTGACGTCACCTGCCTGCGCCGCCTGCTTCATTCATAAAGCAGGCGGCGCAGGCTGGTGACGTCAGTCAGTCACTCTGCCGCTCGTCTGCCCGGCCGGCCTGCATTACGATGTCAGTAGCCCTGTAAGTCGGATATATTGAATGTACTACAGACAGAGGGGGCAGCATGAATCATTCATTATTAATTAAATTACCCACTTTATAACTGTACTGGAGCGGCAATGGGGGGTCTGTGAATTACGCTGTTAAGGGGTGGGGGGGGGTCTGTGGATGGTACTGTTATGGGGTGGGGGGGTCTGTGGATGGCACTGTTATGGGGTGGGTGGGGGTCTGTGGATGGCACTGTTATGGGGTTGGGGGGTCTGTGGATGGCACTGTTATGGGGTGGGGGGTATGTGGATGGCACTGTTATGGGGTGTGGATGGCACTGTTATGGGGTGGGGGGGTCTGTGGATGGCACTGTTATGGGGGTGGGGGGGTCTGTGGATGGCACTGTTATGGGGTGGGGGGGTCTGTGGATGGCACTGGTTTGGGGTGGGGGGGTCTGTGGATGGTACTGTTATGGGGTGGGGGGGTCTGTGGGTGGCACTGTTATGGGGTGGGGGGGGTCTGTGGATGGTACTGTTATGGGGTGGGGGGGTCTGTGGATGGCACTGTTATGGGGTGGGGGGGTCTGTGGATGGCACTGTTATGGGGTGGGGGGGTCTGTGGATGGCACTGTTATGGGGTGGGGGGTCTGTGGATGGCACTGTTATGGGGTGGGGGGGGTCTGTGGATGGCACTGTTATTGGGTGTGGATGGCACTGTTATGGGGTGGGGGGTCTGTGGATGGCACTGTTATGGGGTGGGGGGGGGTCTGTGGATGCACTGTTATGGGGTGGGGGGGGTCTGTGGATGGCACTGTTATGGGGTGGGGGATCTGTGGATGGTAATGTTATGGGGTGGGGGGGGTCTGTGGATGGCACTGTTATGGGTGGGGGGGGTCTGTGAATGGCACTGTTATGGGGTGTGGATGGCACTGTTATGGGGTGGGGGGGTCTGTGGATGGTACTGTTATGGCGTGGGGGGGTCTGTGGATGGCACTGTTATGGGGTGGGGGGTCTGTGGATGGCACTGTTATGGGGTAGGGGGGGTCTGTGGATGGCACTGTTATGGGGTGGGGGGGGTCTGTGGATGGCACTGTTATGGGGTGGGGGGGTCTGTGGATGGCACTGTTATGGGGTGTGGATGGCACTGTTATGGGGTGGGGGGTCTGTGGATGGCACTGTTATGGGGTGGGGGTGGTCTGTGGATGGCGCTGTTATGGGGTGGGGGGCTCTGTGGATGGCACTGTTATGGGGTGGGGGGTCTGGGAATAGCACTGTTATGGGGTGTGGATGGCACTGTTATGGGGTGGGGGGGTCTGTGGATGGCACTGTTATGGGGTGGGTGGGGGTCTGTGGATGGCCGGCCTGCATTACGATGTCAGTAGCCCTGTAAGTCGGATATATTGAATGTACTACAGACAGAGGGGGCAGCATGAATCATTCATTATTAATTAAATTACACACTTTATAACTGTACTGGAGCGGCAATGGGGGGGTCTGTGAATTACGCTGTAAGGGGTGGGGGGGGGGGTCTGTGGATGGTACAGTTAAGGGGTGGGGGGGTCTGTGGATGGCACTGTTATGGGGTTGGGGGGTCTGTGGATGGCACTGTTATGGGGTGGGGGGTATGTGGATGGCACTGTTATGGGGTGTGGATGGCACTGTTATGGGGTGGGGGGGTCTGTGGATGGCACTGTTATGTGGTGGGGGGCTCTGTGGATGGCACTGTTATGGGGTGGGGGGGTCTGTGGATGGCACTGGTTTGGGGTGGGGGGGTCTGTGGATGGTACTGTTATGGGGTGGGGGGGTCTGTGGGTGGCACTGTTATGGGGTGGGGGGGGGGGTCTGTGGATGGTACTGTTATGGGGTGGGGGGGTCTGTGGATGGCACTGTTATGGGGTGGGGGGGTCTGTGGATGGCACTGTTATGGGGTGGGGGGGTCTGTGGATGGCACTGTTATGGGGTGGGGGTCTGTGGATGGCACTGTTATGGGGTGGGGGGGTCTGTGGATGGCACTGTTATTGGGTGTGGATGGCACTGTTATGGGGTGGGGGGTCTGTGGATGGCACTGTTATGGGGTGGGGGGGGGTCTGTGGATGGCACTGTTATGGGGTGGGGGGGTCTGTGGATGGCACTGTTATGGGGTGGGGGGATCTGTGGATGGTACTGTTATGGGGTGGGGGGGGTCTGTGGATGGCACTGTTATGGGTGGGGGGGGGCTGTGAATGGCACTGTTATGGGGTGTGGATGGCACTGTTATGGGGTGGGGGGGGTCTGTGGATGGTACTGTTATGGCGTGGGGGGGTCTGTGGATGGCACTGTTATGGGGTGGGGGGTCTGTGGATGGCACTGTTATGGGGTAGGGGGGTCTGTGGATGGCACTGTTATGGGGTGGGGGGGGTCTGTGGATGGCACTGTTATGGGGTGGGGGGGTCTGTGGATGGCACTGTTATGGGGTGTGGATGGCACTGTTATGGGGTGGGGGGTCTGTGGATGGCACTGTTATGGGGTGGGGGTGGTCTGTGGATGGCGCTGTTATGGGGTGGGGGGCTCTGTGGATGGCACTGTTATGGGGTGGGGGGGTCTGGGAATAGCACTGTTATGGGGTGGGGGGGGGGTCTGTGGATGGCACTGTTATGGGGTGGGGGGGGGGGGTCTGTTAATGGCACTGTTATAGGATGGGGGATCTGTGGATGCCAGGGGGAGAGGTGAGAGGCACTATGATACTGGCACATTGGGGGGAGGGGGCACTATGATACTGGCACATTATGAGGGGAGATGGCACTATGATACTGGCACATTATGGGGGGAGATGGCACTATGATACTGGCACATTATGGGGGGAGATGGCACTATGAAACTGGCACATTATGGGGGGAGATGGCACTATGATACTGGCACATTATGGGGGGAGATGGCACTATAATACTGGCACATTGGGGGGGAGATGGCACTATGATACCGGCACATGGGGGGGAGGAGAGAGGCACTCCGCACTTGATACTGGCACATGATTTCTGGCACTCCGAGCTCTTTCAATAGACCTAGGTGAAGGTCTTCTTTATATCTTATACACAAATAAGAATCAATCTGTATCTTCATCGACTAATGACGAGTGATCTGGCGCCTGGTACGTGTTTCAAACTTTTTTCTCCACGGGTGTGAAGGGCTTTTCTTTTTTTGTCCTCTCACACCGCCTAAATCTCTCCAAAAGTGGGCAAGGGTAATCCTTGACCAACTGAAACACTTGAGCTGCTTATCTTGTTCCATAATTGCAGACGAGCATATACTTTATATTATATATATACATATATATTATTGTTTCGTATAGAACTCACCTCCGCCCCCTGGTGCTCTGTTGATATCTACTCTAGGTACCATTTTGTGACTCCTGGTCTGCTTCTAAGACCAGGGAGTTCAAATTGTACCGTATCCTCTTTTTGTATTTCTACATTTTACATGATTAGGGGGCCATCTATGGGGACACTTACTGGCACATTATTGGGTGACACTGTGGGGCCACTTCTTATTCGCACATTATTGGGGGGGCACTATGGGGGCATCTACTGAGGCCACAAGAAGGGGTATTTTATATGGGGGGCTCTGTGTGGTACTAATATTATCAGGGGTATTATCTGTTTCTGCAGTATAGTATTGGGGAGCACAGCGGCACAGTATTCGGGGTGTTAGGATGATTTGTCAGAAGATGGGAGGATGATGGAAAAGTAGTAAACTAAGATTTTTTTTTTGTCAAACTGCAGAGCGGAAAAAATGGCCGAAAAATGGTGTCTGGTCTGAAAGGAGAAGATGAGGAAAGAGAACATCTACATCAAAGGAGACGTCACTGGATGTAAGAGGTATGTGGCGCTGTATTACCATGTATGTTCTGTAGTGATAGGAGCAGGGGTCATAGCAGGGGTCATCGCGGTCATATAGGGTGCGACCGTGACTGGGAGGTGGAGGTTCAGACAAACTGACGCGGTCTGACTTTGTTTCTTACACCGTGCGTTCACAAAATTATTTACAGGATTCGTAGGATTCGAGATTCGAAAGATTCAATATATTCGAGAACCTTTTTGGATTCGGATTCGAAAAAAATTGGATTCGTCCCGCCTCTAATATTTTCTATAAGCACATGGTAATCACAGGCCATGTCTTTAGCCACCACTAGATTGGGCTGGTGTCACCCTGTATATAAGAGAGTTGCTTGTTTTGTTTAACAGTCTTGTTCTCAGCCATAGCAACGTGCTCCTGTGCTTTGGGAAGTGCTGACTGACCCCCTTTTTCTTTGCAGTTTGTACTGGAGGTGTGGCTGCCTCCCCAGTCGTGCACTCCTTCCAGCTCGTTTGTCCCACAGGTTGATTTTAATTAGTGTTAGTATTTAGCTTGGCCTGCTCCCCCCCACTCACTGAAGCCATCTGGCACCAGGAGAGAGATAGTGTGTGGACTCTCATTGCAGTCCTGGGTGACCATGTGGCGCCAGGGGTGGTGTGGAGTGGGCCCGGCGTGCATGCTGGTAACTGCTTTCCCTGGATATAATGGAGGCCATTTTGGCACCGAAAATGACGGAAATTCAGGCGGATCCAGCATGTAAGTGGAACCTACACTTTCTGAATTTTATGATCGCCGCTATGGCACATAACAGGTATATTTAGTGTTAGGAACCCGTTTAACTAGAGATTGCCTTGACGTTCGGCAGACGGGCTCAAATAATTTTGTACAAAACGATTTGCCAAGTATCTCTAACTTATTAGTTCAGCATTTGATATTATGATGCAATTTTGTACCTTATTTGATTTCCAGTGAGCTGTTGCATTGCTTGTTTTGTTTAACAGTCTTGTTCTCAGCCATAGCAACGTGCCCCTGCGCTTTGGGATGTGCTGACTGACCCCCTTTTTCTTTGCAGTTTGTACTGGAGGTGTGGCTGCCTCCCCAGTCGTGCACTCCTTCCAGCTCGTTTGTCCCACAGGTTGATTTTAATTAGTGTTAGTATTTAGCTTGGCCTGCTCCCCCCCCACTCACTGAAGCCATCTGGCACCAGGAGAGAGATAGTGTGTGGACTCTCATTGCAGTCCTGGGTGACCATGTGGCGCCAGGGGTGGTGTGGAGTGGGCCCGGCGTGCATGCTGGTAACTGCTTTCCCTGGATATAATGGAGGCCATTTTGGCACCGAAAATGACGGAAATTCAGGCGGATCCAGCATGTAAGTGGAACCTACACTTTCTGAATTTTATGATCGCCGCTATGGCACATAACAGGTATATTTAGTGTTAGGAACCCGTTTAACTAGAGATTGCCTTGACGTTCGGCAGACGGGCTCAAATAATTTTGTACAAAACGATTTGCCAAGTATCTCTAACTTATTAGTTCAGCATTTGATATTATGATGCAATTTTGTACCTTATTTGATTTGCAGTGAGCTGTTGCATTGCTTGTTTTGTTTAACAGTCTTGTTCTCAGCCATAGCAACGTGCCCCTGCGCTTTAGGATGTGCTGACTGACCCCCTTTTTCTTTGCAGTTTGTATATAAGAGAGGGCAAAACATTCTAGAGTCAATCTATTCCAGTTAGTCTGTTGTAGACTACTCCAGCCTAGGTCTAGGAGAAGGAAGCATATGTGAATCTGACAGGCCAGCTCTTCCTGGACCTTGTACCAATCAGGATACAGCCAGAACATCTCCAGAAAGCGAGCCTGGTGCAAGAGAGGTGTAGAGAAAGAGCTGTAGAGGTGATCAGTCCTAAAAATGACTTTATGGACTCTAAGGCACCCGTGTTCAGGAGAAGCCTTCAGTGCCTGAGCACACGCCACAAAGTTTGGACCACCTGTGTAGATTTCCATATTGTAAGGTGGAAGAGTGGATTAGCAACCTGTTCAAATATTGTAGCAGAAGGTTGGGAGATATTGGTTATGGTAACGTAATACACCACACACTGGGATGCTAAAGTACAAGTCAACTAGCAAAGTGCAGAGTAGGAAAGTTTGCTTCAACAATTTTAATGAGACACCTTTTGGCCTGTGATTACCTGTGCAACTGTGAAAACTGTAACATCTGAGGATACTGGATTTCTGTGTAACATCAACATTGCAAGTATGACCTGTCCTGAACTGTTTGCATTTTAATTCTTCAGTAAAGAAACCTGTTAGGCTGGTGGTCTGAGTCCACCGCTGTCCTGCTGTCCCAAGCAGGTGTGGGCGTTGCTCCGCTCTCCCTTTGTGTATTGGGTCTAGTACTCTGGGAACTTCCTTTCAGCACTGCTAGAGTTAATCCTTCCCTTTTGCTCCCTGTCCAGCTGATGACTAAGGAGCTGATCAGCCTCCCTATTTAGCTGGGCTTTGGATCCACTTTCTTGCCCGAGCTTTGAGTTTTTCTAGTTTCTAGTAACCAGAGAAGGTGTAATCTTTTATATGACTACCTGTGCACTGTACTTTGACTGTTTACAGACCAGGGCAGACAGAACAGGGATCAAGCAGAGGTTAGGTGGTGAAGCCTATCTAACCTAAACGTTTCTTTTTGTCTACCGGTTTCTGAAAGTTTTTACGCTTTTTATTTAATGCTCTGATTTCAATGCTTCATCATGGGCTATAAAACGGACAGACTGAGCAGAAACATCAGCTAAAAACCCCCATGGCTGATTTTAATATGGGAATGGATTCTATAACCTCCTCTCAAGGGATTTTATTTCTCAGATGGTTTTCCAATTCATTTAACTATAAGTACACAGTTCATCATGCCATGTCTTGACATGGATATCCAAGAAATGGCTTGAATATGTGGGCAGGGAGTCTGGGCCTTACAGCCTGTTTTAGACTCTGGGCAAACAAGACAGATTTGTAGCAGATTTTTTCCATGCAGATTCTACACTGAACATCAGTAACAGAATACAATTCAACGCATGAAACTGGGGAGTACCACCTAAAAAAGACAACATCCAATGAAAGTGCCTTCAGATTTTCCCCAACTACAGGATAAATAGCAATCCATAGTACATAGATGGCTCTTGAAATAACATAACAAAAACAAAGACAGGTGCACTCTGCGGTCTTGCTAACCCTCGTACTGGTGTAAAATTGAGAATTAGCCAACATATCCTGCTTGGAGGGCATGTCTGAGCCCGAGCACCGCACCAAGGTTTCTCAAGTAGCTCGGGACCTAAGCCCCTCTGAGCCCCACCCAAGACTGGCTGATATAGCTAGTGCATTCTGGTGCACATGTGAGGCCCGGGCTATATCAGCCAGTCTTGGGTGGGGCACAGAACTCTCTGCCTCCTCCCACTGTATGCATGGTCACATGCTGGAGGTTACTGGGAGATTGCTTTGAGTCAGACCTTGCGCGCCTGTAATTCGCCCACTGGCTCCTGGTATTGCCCATACGGCCCAGGTAGGTTTAGCGTTAGGTCCCGAGCTACTTGAGAAACCTTGGCGCGGTGCTCGGGCTCAGACATGTCCTCCAAGCAGGATATGTTGGCTAATTCTCAATTTTACACTAGTACGAGGGTTAGTTATACCACAGAGTGCACCTGTCTTTGTTTTTGTTATGTTATTTTGACTGCTTATCACATCCACACAATTGCTATCCTGTGTAGGATGTCCATTGTGGTACTTGTGGTCCGCTGCAGGCATCCTCCATTGTATGCATTTTTGCTGGGGATTGCCATTAGCAATGGGCCACAAGTGCAGGATCTGCCCCCCGGTATAGATGCACCACTGCATATGGGGTTGAGCACTTCCTGCTTTTTAATACCACGCCAATTTGTAGTTTGTATAGATGGCTCTTGCCCTAATATGTATGTGGGACTTGTTGGATAAAACATAAATAAGCTACAACCATATGATGGTGAATGGTACTGTTTATTGATGGTAGATGTCCTTTTCTGTCCCTCTGTACCACTAGTGGATGGTGTGATCTCCACTGAGGGCAAAGTCTAACAAGTCACCATTTTCTTGTCGATGTTATGATCCATTGGCACGCAGGAAAGGAAAAACCCCCTGTGGAGGAAACCTCTAGGGAACCATGGCCTAAGGAGCACCCTTCCCTTGGGCACAAGAGGCAACTTGTCGACTAGAAGCGCTGGCGGTCAAGTCATTGACTCTTGGAAGAATCTTCATCGACTCCATAGCTTCTTGGCTGCATGCTAGACTGCAGGTCACAGCCCTCAGGTTACTTCTAGTGGCAGCTGGAAATGAAGCTGAGGAACAAGGACTGGTGTGGCACAGTACCAATGAGTAGTCAGGAGAGCAGATAGAGGTCAGAATTTGAGGCTCATACAAGGACAGCAAGTGTTGGTTGTTTTTTCTGCTGTTTATGATGTCAGCAAGAGGCTCTGCTGGAACATGATGTTTTTCAGCCACTGATCTACTGGGGACATCTGTATACAGAGTGGAGCTCTTTATTTCCAGTTTTTCATCTTCCTCCAGATCCTGCGGATGGTCTCTCTCACAAATATGCCAAACGTTCTACCAAGAAAAAAATTAAAACAGGTTGGAAATGAAATGAAATAGCCTTGCAAAATGGTAACCACCTTCAAGTTTGCTCTGTCCACCCATGAGCAGACTATAAGCCAGTGAATGGAATTCACACTGCACAGATTCACAGGGAATCTCCAATAATCGCCGTCTGTAGTCCCCTCTCAGCTACAATGACTCACGTGCTTGGTCGTATGAAAGGTTCTTTAATTGGCTTTACGACCTGCCAGTTCTCATTGGCAAATGTGAATCCACAGAACAGTTGTTGATCTCTTTCAGCCATTGGTGACTTATTGGCTTCGGTGGAGGACAGGATGTCATCGATTTTTGTCAATGTCATCACTGGTGGCTATGGAGAGAAGATACCAAAAGCGGTGTTGATAAAGAAGGAACACAATGGAACTGTACTACTAGCCACATCTTCTCTGGATCATTTACTTACTGGTCCTAGTTGGAATGGTGGACGAGCTCCTGCTCCCTCTATATCTGTCCAGTTGATTTCCATGAAAAACTGATATTCCCTGATGTTATCTACCGCTACCTGGCGACTCTCTGGTGACTTGTTTAAGAGCTGGAAAAATGTAGAATAAAAACGTTCATTCCATCTCACATTGCAATGCTATCCCTGATTTTCAATGTCCTAATTTTCATAATATTTAGCCGCTGTATTACTGCTATGTGTCTTTCTACTCACCCCCACTATAAGGTCTCTAGCTTGGGGGTTGAGCCCTTTTGGGTAGGTGGGAACATCATTGATCAGTGACTTTTCGATTGTTCCAGGAAGTATACCAGCATTGAATGGATATTTGCCAGTAGCCATCTCATATATCATCACACCAGCTGAGAACCAGTCCACTGCCGTGTTGTAGGGCTTCCGTAGAAGAATCTGTGAAAACATCCAGCAGACAATAAAAGTTAGAACATCGTCCAGGCCAGCAGAAGTCATGGAGCTGTCCAGCCCTGTAGAAAGAAACAGCTCAGTAGCATGTGCAGTCGATGATTCCTCACCTCAGGAGCCATGTATCTAAGAGTTCCGGCATATTCTGAGATCTTCTTATCCCCAAAGATGTTCATCACGGCAAGACCAAAATCGGCGATCTTCAAGTGACCGACGCTGTCCATTAAGATATTGGCTGGTTTTATGTCCCTGTGTATGATGCCTCTGGTGTGGAGAAACTGCAGCCCACAGATGATCTCAGCTGCCATAAATCTGATGGCAAAAAGAAAAAATATCAACATTTCACCCATTAAACTACCAGACTAATAATGACACAAAGCTGCATGTTCCTGACAGCAATCGTCAGCTTTATCTAATATATCCATGTTCTGTCTTACCTGGTGACTGGAACGGTGAATGGGGCGTTGGCTCTCATGAGGCCACTTAGGTCTCCTCCGCTAAGAAACTCCATGATGAAGAAGGCATAGTCCTATGATAAAAGACAGAAAATATGATCCAGGTTTCTAAAATATTATAGCAAAGGTCCTGCAGCCTCCTCAGTTGGGGTCGGGTAGTGCTAACCCACTGATCAAGCCTCGATAATGGATCAGACTCTTACCTTAGTCTGGAAGGTGGCATAAGCATGGGTAAACAATGGACTCTTTTCAGTCACCTCCAGGACCTGTCGCTCAATCAGGACATTGTCTTTAAAGTCCTGAAGCAGGACCCTCTTCTTCACCAGCTTCACTGCCAGTTGTTGT
The DNA here is from genome assembly GCF_905171765.1 of Bufo bufo. NCBI lineage: Eukaryota > Metazoa > Chordata > Amphibia > Anura > Bufonidae > Bufo > Bufo bufo. Next base: position 545,831,322 of record NC_053391.1, on the reverse strand, counting down.
TGGCAGGCGGTATGTGTGGCCAGCATGACCTGTAGGAAACAGAGCATTAGAACTGGAAGAAAGGCCTGTCCTGCCATGAGACCTGATGAGAAGACATTAAGCGTTGACATCCCTAGAGTGATATTACTGCGACACACATGACACACATGAGGAATAAGTCCCAAGAATTCCTAATACTCACTTTACCATAACCACCCTCTCCAAGGATTTTATGGAAGGTGAAGCTTTCCAGTCCAGTCACAAGGATGGGGGCGTCTGCTGGGATTGTCCCTGGTGGAGACAGGAGAGATACCGTAAGATTTTATATTTCTATATTTTTGCCATTACAATACAATGTAAATACATTAGGGAGTAGCAAAGAAAGGAATTCATAATCTTGGTCATATTCAGGGTTCTCCAAAAGTGGAGAATCCCATGAATTCATACATTAGGGGGTATTGGCTCTAGGAAACTTAGATCTGCACTCACCTGACAGCTGTTCCATGTCAGTATTGTAGGACGTGCTGGGTCTGTCATTAGCTTTTCCCCCCATCTCTTCTCCCCTCTTCCTCTTTCTCTGGATACTCTCCTGTACAGGGCTTCCAGGTCTTTTTGAAGCCTTGATCATTTTTTCTTTGCCGCCATCATTTGCCCTCTCCGGTGTTACTATTCTCCTCCTCTTATTTGGCGGCTGAACTCTCCTCTTTCTCTTCCTCTTCCTTTTCTTTGGAAGATTCCTGGAAGTCTCCATATTCAGCCCCTAGATGTTATGCTGGGATGAGGAAGGTCCTGTCTGCCTTCAGCACGTTCCGGGGTGACACTTGGAACGGTTTGGCTAACAGGCCTTCTTTTCTGGTCTTATATTTGAAAAAAAAAAAATAATAATTTGCCAAGCACTAGCAAAAGTCGCCTTCACCAGTCAAACGATGAAGAAATATGGCTGCCATTCAGGTTGCAGAGTTCTAAACCTAACTGTTGCATGATGTCACAAAGGGCCTTGTGACATCACCATATTCTAAAGGTCACATGACATGACAGAGGGACCTGTGGCATCATCAGCCAGGCTGACAGGCCTGCATTTATCAGCAGCTATAAAGTTCCATGCTTTTCTGCTATTTACCTATTCTCTCTATCATTTTAATCCCATTGGAAACAATATATCACCAAAGTAAAAACTTTCCTTAATACAGTCACCTTAACAATGCAACACAAGACAATTCAAGTGTAGTCACGCTTATTGTCAGGGGCAATGACACATTGTATCCTTTAGAATGCCTCGTAGCCATCCATTAGTTCTTATGTCGTTTACGCAAACTGCGATATTGATGGCCTATCCGAATTCTATGCAAAAGTGCAGGGCACTCCAGCTGGACCACCGGGTGCCTTTATTTACCCAGGAACAGCACCATACATTTGGTTGTGGCTGTGTGTGGTACTGCAGATCAGTCCCATGCACTTGAAAGAGATTTAGCTCTGTGAGCTACAGTATGTTATACAACCAGAACCAAATTTATGTGCTGTTCCTGGGTAAACAATGAAGGGGACACAGGGTCCCCTCTTTCAGTTGATTGGTGAAGACTAGAAACAGATTGGATTTCAAATCTGCTGCATGTCAGTTTATGCTGCAGTTTTCCCCAGCGGATTTCACCCTTTGCAATGGAGAGGGAAAAGTCCTCTGGCATTTCCATGGCAAAAGCGCACACCTGTTGCTGCTGGTAAGGCATGGTGCACCCCAATGGGAAAAAACTCCAGAGAGTCAATGTTTGCAGTAAACCAGTGTACTTCTTTACTGTAATGACCGGCGTCACGCAAAGGGAGGGAAATGGGAAGGCCCTGTCCAAGGGAGAGGGAAAGGTGGTGACCCCTGACTCACCTTGCGGCTGGCACCTGATTGCCCTGACGTCCCTAGACGGGTTCCTCACCCGTACGCCGATCACGTGCCTAAACCCTGGCTTTCCCTAAGATGAGCCCTGTGTAGTGAACAGGGCGGTGGGATCATTAGTCCGCACCACTGACACTAAAGGGAAACACCAAGGAGAGGACAGACAATACAGACAAACAAATAATCCCAGGTGGGCGACAACAGCAGACCACCACCAAGGCCCAACAGGGATCCGGAGGGTAACGTACTGGAACAACAACCAGGGAACACAGTTACACAGCTCCAGTGGGTCAGTATAGAAGTCCAGGCAGGAAGCTCTCATAAAGAAACATAGAGCACGCAGCCACCCGCTGCGACTTCCTGACCCCGGGTATAACGGAGTCAGGCGTGGCTCTTGACACCCTCGTGACATTTACTGGAGGAACTCAAGTACAAGTCAACACAGGCAAAGCACGGAACTGACTTCTTCGGTCTAAGGCTTGAGCTAGCTGTCCCTCCTCCCCCTCTCTCTCTCTCAGAATGCTGGCTCCCTGGCCAAAGGCTGGTGGCCCAGGGTTTGTGGCTCAGTCGTCCAGCCGGTTCTCTGGTCATAGAGCTGGTGACCAAGGATCTGTGCAGAGTATCCCGGTCTCAGTGTCTTCTTTTGGTCACTCATATTCGATCTGGCAGAGTCTCTCCTATTAAGCACTGGTCCCTATCTGCAGACAACTAGGGGTTCTGATCAGGACAGTATTTCTAATTAGGCACTCAAGGACACATGCCTAGGGTGGGGCCATCAGGATGGACGTTGTGAGAGAGTTAAACTTTTTTCTTTTCATTTTTTATAATAAATCCCAACTCCCTCTCAGGGAACCAGCTGTAGTGTGTCCCCTTGTCATACCCTATACAAAGCCCCCTGCCCTGCACTGTGCCCCTTAATCTGTACTGTGCTTTTTATACCCTGTAATATGCCCCACTATTATACCCTGCACTGAGCCACCTTATAGGTGGTACTGTGCTTCCCAACATGTAGTATGCCTTCTTATACCCTGCATTTTGCCCCTTATCATACCCTGCACAGCACCCCAGTCATACCCTGTACTTTGCCCCTTTATTATACACTGTACTCTGCACCCTAATCATATTCTGTACTGTGCCACCTTAAACCCTAAACTGTGTCTCCTTATACCCTGTTATCCAGTCATTGTATGGTGGTGTTAGGCATTCATTGAATGGCAGTGTTATCCAGTCACAGTATGGTGGTATCATTCAGTCATGGTATGGAGATTTTGTCCAGTTGTGGTAGGGGGCTATGTTATCCAATCATGGTATGAGCTATTATCCAGGGGTCTTATTTAGCCCTGAGAAAATGAGCTTTGGAGAACACAGTCCACACCACCGATATCCAGGATCCGGCTGTGCGCTATGTAACAATGAGTGGTGCTGGCACAATTAATTAATGTAACCACATCCCCACTGATGTTCAGTGATAAACAACAGTTTTATCATTGATCTTCTTCTCTATTAACACTGACCACTTTATTATTACACTTCTATGAAAAGCAGCAAAACATGGTGGTAATTGTCAAGCGTAAAAGTACCTTTAATGGGGGCATATATACGGCCAGTGCAGTGCAGCTAGAGTGTAATAACAGTACAAATGAACTGGATATACCGTATTGCAAAAACATATTAATGCAGTTCAACAATATAAAACAGTAAAAGTACACACAATAGCATACATTGCAGTGCAAGTTAACCCGCCAAAGTGCAATAAAGTAGGGAGTTGATTGCTTTCCATAGTAGCAATAAGGACAAATGTCCACTGTCTATAGTCCATTTGCAGGAGCTTAGCAGAAGGAAATTGTTATGAAGCAGATGTGGAAGTGCTGAGTAACTTAAACAAATTTGGCTCGGGGCCTCTCCTTGGGTCTTTAGGGAGAGGTTAGTGGTCCCCCTTATATTCACTATTTAACCCTTGTACAGGGATCTGGACTTCACTGCAGTGGATCCATCAGGCCACTACTGCAGCATCCTGCTCCATGAGTCGCATTATACTGAAAAGTGCCAAAAATATGTTTGTCATGTATGCATTTACTGTATATTTTCTATAAGCACATGGTAATCACAGGCCGTGTCTTTAGCCACCACTAGATTGGGCTGGTGTCACTCTGTATATTAGAGAGGGCAAAACACTCTAGAGTCAATCTATTCCAGTTAGTCTGTTGTAGCCTAATCCATCCAAGGTCTAGGAGAAGGAAGCATATGTGAATCTGACAGGCCAGCTCTTCCTGGACCTTGTACCAATCAGGATACAGCCAGAACATCTCGAGAAAGCGAGCCTAGTGCAAGAGAGGTGTAGAGAAAGAGCTGTAGAGGTGATCAGTCCTAAAAATTACTTTATGGACTCTATTGCACCCGTGTTCAGGAGAAGCCTTCAGTGCCTGAGCACACGCCAAAAAATGTTGGACCACCTATGTAGATTTCCATATTGCAAGGTGGAAGAGTGGATTAGCAGCCTGTTCAAATATTGTAGCAGAAGGTTGGGAGATATTACTTATGGTAATGTATTACAACACACACTGGGATGCTAAAATACAAGTCAACTAGCAAAGTGCAGAGTAGGAAAGTTTGCTTCAATAATTTTAATGAGACACCTTTTGGCCTGTGATTACCTGTGCAGCTGTGAAAACTGTAACATCTGAGGATACTGGATTTCTGTGTAACATCAGCCGGTCCATTGCAAGTATGACCTGTCTTGAACTGTTTGCATTTTAATTCTTCAGTAAAGAAACCTGTTAGGCTAGTGGTCTGAGTCCATCGCTGTCCTGCTGTCCCAAGCAGGTGCGGGCGTTGCTCCGCTATCCCTTTGTGTATTGGGTCTAGTACTCTGGAAACATCCTTTCAGCACTGCTAGAGTTAATCCTTCCCTTTTGCTCCCTGTCCCGCTGATGACTAAGGAGTTGATCAGCCTCCCTATTTAGCTGGGCTTTGGATCCCCCTATTGCCCGAGCTTTGAGGTTTTCTAGTTTCTAGTAACCAGTGAAGGTGTAATCTTTTATATGACTACCTGTGCGCTGTACTTTGACTGTTTACAGACCAGGGCAGACAGAACAGGGATCAAGCAGAGGTTAGGTGGTGAAGCCTATCTAACCTAAACGTTTCTTTTTGTCTACCGGTTTCTGAAAGTTTTTACGCTTTTTATTTAATGCTCTGATTTCAATGCTTCATCATGGGCTATAAAACGGACAGACTGAGCAGAAACATCAGCTAAAAACCCCCATGGCTGATTTTAATATGGGAATGGATTCTATAACCTCCTCTCAAGGGGTTTTATTTCTCAGATGGTTTTCCAGTTTTCTTATTCATTTAACTATAAGTACACAGTTCATTATGCCATGTCTTGACATGGATATCCAAGAAATGGCTTGAATATGTGGGCAGGGAGTCTGGCCCTTACAGCCTGTTTTAGACTCTGGGCAAACAAGACAGATTTGTAGCAGATTTTTTCCATGCAGCTTCTACACTGAACATCAGTAACAGAATACAATTCAACGCATGAAACTGGGGAGTACCACCTAAAAAAGACATCATCCAATGAAAGTGCCTTCAGATTTCCCCCAACTACAGGATAAATAGCAATCCATAGTACATAGATGGCTCTTGCCCTAATATGTATGTGGGACTTGTTGGATAAAACATAAATAAGCTACAACCACATGATGGTGAATGGTACTGTTTATTGATGATAGATGTCTTTTTCTGTCCCTCTGTACCACTAGTGGATGGTGTGATCTTCACTGAGGACAAAGTCTAACAAGTCGCCATTTTCTTGTCGATGTTATGATCCATTGGCACGCAGGAAAGGAAAAAACCCCTGTGGAAGAAACCTCTAGGGAACCATGGCCTAAGGACCACCCTTCTCTTGGGCACAAGAGGCAACTTGTCGACTAGAAGCGCTGGCGGTCAAGTCATTGACTCTTGGAAGAATCTTCATCGACTCCATAGCTTCTTGGCTGCATGCTAGACTGCAGCTCACAGCCCTCAGGTTACTTCTAGTGGCAGCTGGAAATGAAGCTGAGGAACAAGGACTGGTGTGGCACAGTACCGATGAGTAGTCAGGAGAGCAGATAGAGGTCAGAGTTTGGAATCTGTGGCTCACACAAGGACAGCAAGTGTTGGTTGGTTTTTCTGCTGTTTATGATGTCAGCAAGAGGCTCTGCTGGAACATTATGTTTTTCGGCCACTGATCTACTGGGGACATCTGTATACAGAGTGGAGCTCTTTACTTCCAGTTTTTCATCTTCCTCCAGATCCTGCGGATGGTCTCTCTCACAAATATGCCAAACGTTCTACCAAGAAAAAATTAAAACAGGTTGGAAATGAAATGAAATAGCCTTGCAAAATGGTAACCACCTTCAAGTTTGCTCTGTCCACCCATGAGCAGACTATAAGCCAGTGAATAGAATCCACACTGCACAGATTCACAGGGAATCTCCAATAATCCCCGTCTGTTTTCCCCTCTCAGCTGCAATGACTCACCTGCGTGGTCGTATGAAAGGTTCTTTAATTGGCTTTATGACCTGCCAGTTCTCATTGGCAAATGTGAATCCACAGAACAGTTGTTGATCTCTTTCAGCCATTAGTGACTTATTGGCTTCGGTGGAGGACAGGATGTCATCGATTTTTGTCAATGTCATCACTGGTGGCTATGGATAGAAGATACCAAAAGCGGTGTTGATAAAGAAGGAACACAATGGAACTGTACTGCTATCCACATCTTTTCTGGATCATTTACTTACTGGTCCTACCTGGCGACTCTCTGGTGACTTGTTTAAGAGCTGGAAAATTTAGAATAAAGATGTTCATTCCATCACACGTTGCAATGCTATCCCTGATTTTCAATGTCCTAATTTTCATGATATTTAGCCGCTGTATTACTGCTATGTGTATTTCTACTCACCTACACTATAAGGTCTTTAGCTTGGGGGTTGAGCCCTTTTGGGTAGGTGGGAACATCATTGATCAGTGACTTTTCGATTGTTCCAGGAAGTATACCAGCATAGAATGGATATTTGCCAGTAGTCATCTCATATATCATCACACCAGCTGAGAACTAGTCCACTGCCGTGTTGTAGGGCTTCCGTAGAAGAATCTGTGAAAACATCCAGCAGACAATAAGAGTTAGAACATCGTCCAGGCCAGCAAAAGTCATGGAGCTGTCCAGCCCTGTAGAAAGAAACAGCTCAGTAGCATGTTCAGTCGATGATTCCTCACCTCAGGAGCCATGTATCTAAGAGTTTCAGCATATTCTGAGATCTTCTTATCCCAAAAAATGTTCATTAAGGCAAGATCAAAATCGGCGATCTTCAAGTGACCGGCGCTGTCCAATAAGATATTGGCTGGTTTTATGTCCCTGTGTATGATGCCTCTGGTGTGGAGAGACCCACAAATGATTTCAGCTGCCATAAATCTGATGGCAAAAAGAAAAACTATCAACATTTCTAATTATCAAGCCCACCTACCAAAGGGTGAAGGGACTAATCAGCGCCTGCCTATCAGACACAGGGCACCCGCCCCGATAGGGGTCGCCCCATACGGAACCTTTCCCTGTTTGGGGCCTATTCACTACAAATACCCTCACTTGGATTCCCTACATGCCACGTTTTGTCCCAGCAACACTTACCAACGCCAGGCACGGACTATTGTCGCCAATTGCGCTTACATCCTCTACATTACAAGGGATTGTCCTTGACTTTGAATCAGTAAGTAGATAGTGGAGTTTTCTCCCTGCTTTTACTTTGGAGACTTATGTGTATGTTTTGAGTGACCAATTGTTGTTTTTGGTTCTCCTTTTTGTTATTTCAGTATCTCCCTTCACTTCATAAAAATCCCCTGATGAGTACCGTTGCTGGGAAGAAACGTTGCATGTAGGGAATCCAAGTGAGGCTATTTGTAGGGAATAGGCTCCAAACAAGGAAAGATTCCGTATGGGGTCGCCCCTATCGGGATGGGTGCTCCGTGTATGATAGGCCGGCGCTGATTAGTCCCTTCACCCTTTGGTAGGTAAGGCTTTATAATTAGGGATAATTAGAATACGTATAGTTTTCTGCCATCAACACTAGGAGCACCGGTCACTCATGTCCTTTTGCCACTGAACAATAGGATATTGTGTCCCACACTCGAGGCTTTTTTTTCTTCTTATTGCAGCCTCAGGAAGTGGTGACTGGAGCTTGTTTACTCACTGCTTATTCTATTATTAGTTGTTTATTTATAATATTTTAATATACTTAGTAAAAGTTATGTTTAAATAGTATACCTGTCCACAGAGCGCTTTGATTTGTCAAATGTCACCACGGCATCTGAGAGTTTTAAAAACTGAAGCACCAGGCTTCCTGCTCAGACGCGCCTCCCCCCCAGCGGAGATCAGGGAAAGCACCTGTTCTCAAAATGAGCCGCAGCCTGTACTAGGGCTTCCAGGCTCATTGTTAGTATATCCCAGTTCAGGCCACTAGGTGGTAGCACTAAACTGTGATATAGTGATTTCTATAAAGAATAATGGAGCAATTTCCATTATTCTGTATAATTTGCAATCTGATGAAAAGTAATTTAAAAAAGTAAAAAAAAACTTTGGAAAAATCACCCCACTTTCCCCAAAAATGAACAAAATAAATAAAATTATGGGCATCGTTCGTATGTAAAAACAACCATACTATTAAATATAAACAAAAGTTAGCCCATATAGTGAACAATGTAACAGAAAAAAAAACAAAAAAAGGCTGATTTGCAGTTTTTTCAGCACTTTATCTCCCAAGAAAATTGAATAAAAAGTGATCAAGTCATACACACCCCAAATGGTATTGTAAAAAAAGACCAGATTTCCCTCAAATGAGCCCCCACACATCTCTGTAGACATAACTATAAAAAAAGTTATGGGGTGTCACCGGGGATCAGGGGTTCTGTTAGGGTTGCCACCTTTCCCAACAAAAAATAATAGTTACACAAATTAAAAAGGTTTGTGTGTCTATTAGCCTTTATTTTTGAAATGATTATGCTGGGATTCAAACTCACAGCCTTCTTCATTAAAGTCAAGAACCTTAAACCACTGGGCTATAGGGCTTCATGTTGACCTACTGTACATATATTATGGCTAAAAACCTCAGTAGTAGTTTCCTACATATTATGCATTCATATATATCAGAAGTATGAATATATATACTGTGTGTGTATGTATGTATATATATATATATATATATATATATATATATTTAGTAATTACACATTTGTTTTGTGCCATACATTTTTTTACAAATAAAAAAAAAAAATATAAAATTATACTTCTGCTGTTTAGAAATACCTACTAGTATTAGACTTAAAGGGAACCTGTCACCAGTTTTATGGTGTCCTAACTAAGGGCAACATAAATAAGTGATTGATTCTCTTAGCACAATGCTGCGTCACTTTCTTTAATTGACCCAGTCAATCTGCCAACATCTTGTATTGAAAATCTCCAGCTGATAATGATGAGTCATGAATATTCATGAGCTCCTGACTCTCCCCGCCCACCTGCTGCTGAATGACAGTTTGTTTCCATATGAACCAGCAGCAGGTGGGCAGGGGAGTGGCTATAGCTCTGAATTAAATATACGCTGGACTCCAATCAGCTCATTAGCATGCAGCATCTTTGTGTGTATATTATGAGATAACCATCTGTCACACCAGTAAGTGAATACATCTAAGGTACTTTTTAGTAGTTAATGATTGTGTATAATTAGTTAGATTATAATCAAATATCCACATGACAGGTTCCCTTTAAATACACTGGGTGTCCCCAAGCTTACTGATAATGCTTGATGATACCCCCTTCATGTTCATAGCACTGACTCCATATATGGACATAGCCTAAGCCAGGAACTAGAGTCCTGACTATTCAGTAACACTGGGGGATTCCCCGTACAGCGATCTTCAGCATAGACTTGAGTGGGCCCTGGCAATGGGTTTTCCGGGTGCTGAGCCGGCCCTGGGAATCAGAATGCATGGAATGACTTAAAAAGAATTATATGATGGGGTTGGTTTCTGAGAAGAAAAAAATATATAATAATCACAGATCTGATATGTAGAATCATCAGATAAATAGTGGTGTCACTACAGTCTTAATTTGTCACAGAGCCCCTCATCAGTCTAAGACATAACCTTTATTGTTTATGGTTAAAAATGCCCAATCTAGTGAGTTAAAAAGTAGCAGAAGAACCAAGGCGTTGGGCATCCTATTGATAGGAAAGGAAAAATCTTGCCCTTAATGCTGTCCCTATAGTCTATTGGCACTGCCTATAAATGAATAACTGCCCAGATAGGGGGCGATCCTGTGTCTGGAACTTTCTATCTGTTTCCTAGGAGGCCTTGACAAGGATTGATACCACCACCAGATAAATTTTATTCTGATACATCAATAGTCCTTACGATTCTTACAAAAAGCAAAAAAAGGTCAAATATATGTTGATATACAGAGATATACGGAATAGGAATGTAAACATGTACATAGGTGAGCATAGCAAATAGCAAACGATAGTTAGCACTGAATGTACAAACGGTAGCAATGACACATTCCCTGCACCGTCTGGACAGGGATCAGCAATCTCTGACAATCAGCTGTTCTGAAACTACCCAGAATTTTCCATTTCACTTAAATGGGAATTACAAGAACAGCTAAGAAAGTTTGTATGCTGGGAGTTGTAGTTTCACAGCAGCTGGAGTGCCGAAGGTCTGGACGCTGTTCTTCAGGGGACTGTGAATTTAATTCAAGTATATATATCAATGGTTGATATAACAAAAAGGGGGGAATACCCCACAAATATAACATATATTAGCAAAATAACTGATATGTCAAGAGGGAAAGTACAGACCCGAATGGCGGGTACACATATATTTCTCTGCACGTGTCTCCAAGTATACAAAAAGGCAGAACACTATGGTAGACACCCTGCTAACACAGAGATCTTTCAGGCGTCAAAGTACAGCCACACAACACAATATTCTAAGTCAGTCACCCACCGGCCAGTATGTAGTGGTATATATGGTTCAAATACCACTACATACAGTACATGCTGATCGCAAGGGTTAAGAGATTAAGGCCCCCAGCAATTCTTTAGTTGAACAAATTTGCAACAAACAATATTGTATTGAGGCATAAAGCTGTATACAGGAAGTTTATAATGTATCCTATAAAAAAAAGAGAGGAATTGTATCAAAAAGACATATGGGATAAGCTGCCACTGATTTTCATATAATACTTGCATACCATGTTGTTGCTGCCCCTCCAGCCATGATGAAAGGGTCATTTCCCTTGATGCCCATAGTGATAACCTCCAACATTGAAAAGGACAGGAACTTTGAGCATAGTATCTGGACACTAAAAATAACCACTTTCAAGGCCACAACAGCTTTGTTTTGTATCTTTTGGAGTTCATCCTGACACACAATTATTTAGTCTTCAATTCTAAATATTACCACCAGCTCAGGGGCATCGCTATGGGTAAGCCCTGTGTGCCCACATATGCCAATATGCTCCTGGCCCTGGTGGGAGGACACCTTAGTGTTTTCTGATGAATATAGTCGCTGGACACCTTCCATCTTAATATGGGTCAAGTTTATAGATTACATTCTTATTTTATGGTCCGGGAGTGAGGGGGAGTTTTGTCAATTCGTTCAGGATGTTGACCATAAACATATTGGTTTATTTTTTACTTTGAAATCCAGAAAGAGTCGATTTCCTATCCATTCTACTCTTTTCCGAAAGGAGGCAGCCACAAACAGCTTTTTACAGTGGGGAAATTTCTTTTCTACCCCCCATAGAAGTATCTCAGGATATGGAGAAACTGCTCCAGGGATGTCGATTTTGAGAGAGAGGCCCCTGGCCTTTACCAACACCTCCACCAAAGGGAATACCCTGACCAGGTGCTGAGAAAAGCATGGGGCCATGCTCGCACCTGTGATAGATCAACTCTATTGAAATCACAACTGCAAGCACAAAATCAGAATATCATTCGAGTCATAAGGACCTATGATTTGATGACAAAAAAAATGAGAGATATTTTGTCGAAATACTGGTCTCTCCTAAAATCTGATCCTGATATCACGGGGTCAAAATGTCGGGGACAGACTGGTTCACAGCCACTTTAAACCCCACAGAGGGAAACATGGCTTACTAATAGAAGCCTGGGTATGTTCAGGTGTGGACACTGTAGGGTCTGCCAGTTCATCCATGTGGGGTCAACTTTTAGTGACTCAAGCGGCAGAAGAATATATTGCACACGCTCGTTTGCTAATTGCAATACGAAAGGTGTGGTATACCTCTGCAGATGTTCCTGTAACCTCCTATATGTAGGTAAAACCTGCAGAGAGTTCAAAAAGAGGATTCTTGAGCATATTGGGGATGTGAGAAACAGACGTGATAAACCGATCTCTAGACATGTAGTCCTCAGACATGGTGGGGACCCAAAAGTCCTGTCCTTTTCAATGCTGGAGGTTATCATTACGGGCATCGGGGAGGTGACATAACAAAAAGAGGCTAGATGGACATACGATTAAAAAACTGTAGCCCCTTTGGGACTTAATGATCCTATTGACTATACTTGTTTTATTTGATTACTGGCCACTTTGGTTCATTGATACAACCCTGGGGGTTCTAGTGCTGCCAAGTTATCAAATTGGTATCATCAATTGACCTAATGAGGGTTTTTTTTGACCTTTTCCCCTTCCCGCTTGTCCTTCTCCCCCCCCCCCCTTTTTTCCAACTCCCCTATCTATTATGATATACTTCCCTTATATTATATTTATATATAAATGTGGACTAAATCTTTCTTTTTATCCAATATCCACCAAATACCACCACTAAGAATGTTTATTCATAACAAGATATGTTTATTAAGAGGGCATACGTTTTGGAACCCGCTATTTCCTCTCCTGTCAGTGATCTGGACTCTTTTTTTTGTTATTTTTATTTACTTCCTGATTTGCGATTTCCCACATGTGCATGGACCTCCACCATCCGTGCATCTGTCAACTGGACATGTCTCCCACCTCAGCTATATACACCCCGATCCATCATGGGCGGAGGGGCAGCAACAATGGGGCACGCAAGAATTATATGAAAATCAGTGGCAGCTTATCCTATATGTCTGCACTTTTGGCACAGTTCCTCCCATTTTGTCATACGATATATTATCCACAACTTTATGCCTCAATACAATATTGGTTGTTGCCCATTTGTTTAACTAAAGAATTGCCGGGGCCTTAATTTCTTAACCCCTTGTGGCCAACATTTATGTAGTGGTATTTGTACCATATATACCACTACATACTGGCCGATGCGTGACTGACTTAGAATATTGTGTTGTGTGGCTGTACTTTGACGCCTGAATTATTATTATCTCTGTGTTAGCAGGGTGTCTACCTCAGTGTTCTCCCTTTTTGTATACTTGGAGACACGTGCAGAGAAATATATGTGAACCACTATTCTGGGTCTGTACTTTCCCTCTTGACATATCAGTTATTTTGCTAATATCTGTTATATTTGTGGGGTATTCTTTACAGTTTTGTTATATCAACCCTTGCTATATATTCTTGAATTAACTTCACAGTCCCCTGAAGAATGAATGGCATCCTAGACGGTGGAGGGAAACGCGTCGGGACGCGTGTCATTGCTATAAGTTACCGTTTGTACATCCAGTGATAACCATCATTGAGCATTTGCTATGCTCATTTATGTACATGTTTACATTCCTATTCTGTATAACTCTGTATATCAACATATATTTGTTCCTTTTTTGCTATTTGTATTGTAAGGACTATTGATGTTTTAGAGTAAAAATTATCTGGTGGTGGTATCTATCCCTTGTCATGGCCTCCCAGGCAGGGCCGTCTTTAATATTGATTGGACCCTGGGCAAACATTTACTTGGGCCCCCTGGATCCCGCCTTCCCACATCGTTGCAGGCAATCACGCCCTCCACCACAACACACACACAAAAAATCCACATATCTGGCAGAGTACAGTGAATGACTGTAAATACTTCCAGTTCTGAAGACTCCAGCGGCTCAGGATCAGTGCTCTGGGCAGCTGGGCTCAGGCTGGAAGTGGGCACCGCTCTGCAGGAAGGAGACCAGGGCTCGGCTCACCCTAGTTTTACAGTGCACACCAGCACCCCACAGTATGCAGTATAGCACCCTATAGTATACAGCAAGCCACAGTATGCAGTATAGCACCCTATAATATACAGCACCACACAGTATGCAGTATAGCACCCCACACTATACAGTACCCCACAGTATATAGTAGAGTAGTATAGCAGCCCACAGTATACAGCACCCCACAGTATACAACACCTCACAGTATACAGTAGAGCAGTATAGCACCTCACCGTATACAGCACCCCAAACTATACACGATACAGCACCCCCACTATACAGTACAGCAGTATAGCACTCCACAATATACAGCACCCACAGTATACAGCCCCCCACAGTATACAGCCCCCCACAGTATACAGTACAGCAGTATAGCACTCCACAATATACAGCACCCACAGTATACAGCCCCCCACAGTATACAGCCCCCACTGGTCTTGATGAAGGGCTAAGATATAACAGCCCGAAACACGTCACAGCATACTACTCTGCTTTTGATGTCTGTTTTTAAAGAAGTGGAATAAAGAAGCCTTTTATTGTGAAGAGCTGGAATTTGTTTTCTTTTTTCATACAGCCCCCACAGTATACAGTACAGCAGTATAGCACTCCACAATATACAGCACCCACAGTATACAGTATACAGCCCCCCACAGTATACAGCCCCCACAGTATACAGTACAGCAGTATAGCACTCCACAATATACAGCACCCACAGTATACAGCCCCCAACACTATACAGTATGGCAATATAGCACTCCACAATATACAGCACCCACAGTATACAGGCCCCCACAGTATACAGGCCCCCACACTATACAGCACTCCACTATACAGTAGTTTACAGTATATTAGCATAACAGCCCCTGTCACCTTTTTCTGATGTAATCTTCACAAAAAAGCTCCACAGTTAAGGCAATCTTCTACAGCAACACTCCTAGTAGAAAGGACCTTGATGACCTCATAGCCATGTGACCAATAATATTGCTAGGTTACTGGTCACATGGTGATGATGTCATCTAAGGTCCTAGAGAATCACAGCTCTCACAGTACTCTGCCTGGAGTGCCGGCAGGCATGCCATGGCAGCACCCCCTGTGTAGCTGACAGCCTGACACCCAGGGCAGTGGCTAGCAGGGCTCAAGAGGCAGCTGCCTTGGGCCCCCCCAGGAGCAACTGGGCCCGGGGCAGCTGCCCCTTTTGCCCCTTGTTAAAGACGGCCCTGCTCCCAGGAACATATAGGAGGTTGCTGACAGGGGATCGCCCAAATCAGGGCAGCTGTACCGTTTATAGGAAGGGCCAATAGACTTTAAGAACAGCGTTAAAGGAGTTATTCCATGACTAATGTAAAAAAATGAAAATCAGACATTATACAGTACATGACAATACCTTTCTAACAAAGCTAGAACCAGCCCTGGTCCTCACGTAGATCCACAGATCTCCCTATTCATTGCTCTGCTAGATTTATATTAGGCTGACAGCTCAAGGGGAGTGTCTTTTCTGCAGCAGCTAATGGGGCGTGCCCATGCTCTCCCTATCACAACTCAGGAGGCAGTGGATGGATGAACTACAGGTGGCGCTATACAGATACATTTTATTGAATAACTCAGTGACTATGCAAAATTTTTTATTACATCCAAATACAAAAGTATTCAGATTTAGGTTATGGTTTGAAAACTGTAGAATATTTTTTTTGTGAGACAACCCCTTTAACCCCTTCACGCAACATCACGTACATGTACGTGGGGGAATGTGGTGCCTCACTGCATCCCCACGTGCATGTACGTGATCGGCTTTCTCTGTCAGCGCAGGGAGCGAAGCGCTGAAGGTTCAGTGAAGCCGGCGTGCTGGTGTTGCTAGGCAACCAGAGACGCCGGCGGGAACTGCATCGGAGCTCTGACCCGCCCGCGATCGCTGTGATTGTTCCAATACTGCAGAGGGACCAATCGCAGCACCTCAGGGCAGGTAAGGGGAGGTTAGGGAGGGACTATGTGCTTCTCCTTCTCTGATCGTCCCAATTCCTGTCAGGGAAGCGATCAGAGAAGGAGAGAGTGTGAGAAGCTGCTGTACATTAATACCTACCAGATCGAATTAACCCCTTTTGTGCCGAAAAGCTGCTTCTGTGCCCCAGTCAGTGACACAGATCAGTTCTGTGCCTCATCAACAGCCTGTCATCTGTCATTTGTAGTCAGTTCTGTGCCTCATCTCCTGCTTCGTACATAATTAACCCCTAATTAACCCCTTCAGTACCGATTTGCCACTCTTCTGTGCCTGATTTGCCCCAGTTAGTGAGATTAGTCCTGTCCAGTCCTGTCATCCTCACCTCATCCAGACACCTGTCACTACTGTCCATCTGTTAAGACAACTGTCTGCCCGTCAAGACACCTATCACTCCAGCCTGTCCGTCCATCAAGACACCTGTCAGTCCAGCCTGTTCGTTCGTCAAGACACCTGTCACTCCAGTCTGTCCATCCATCAAGACACCTGTCACTCCAGTTTGTCCGTTCAATAAAGACACCTGTCACTCCAGCCTGTCCGTCCATCAAGACACCTGTCACTCCAGCCTGTCCGTCCGTCAAGACACCTGTCACTCCAGCCTGTCCGTCCATCAAGACACCTGTCACTCCAGCCTGTCCGTCAATCAAGACACCTGTGACTCCAGTCTGTCCGTCAATCAAGACACCTGTGACTCCAGTTTGTCTGTTCAATAAAGACACCTGTCACTCCAGTCTCTCCGTCCATCAAGACACCTGTCAGTCCAGTTTGTCTGTTCAATAAAGACACCTGTCACACTAGCCTGTCTGTCCATCAAGACACCTGTGACTCCAGTCTGTCCGGCAATCAAGACACCTGTCACTAAAGTTTGTCCGTTCAATAAAGACACCTGTCACTCCAGCCTGTCCGTCCATCAAGACACCTGTCAGTCCAGTCTGTCCGTTCAATAAAGACACCTGTCACTCTAGCCTGTCCACCCATCAAGACACCAGTCAGTCCAGTCTGTCCGTTCAATAAAGACACCTATTACTCCAGTCTGTCCGTCCATCAAGACACCTGTGACTCCAGTTTGTCCGTTCAATAAAGACACCTGTCACACTAGCCTGTCTGTCCGTCAAGTCACCTGTCACACATCAATGTAGATACAACAGGTTTCAGTGAAATTAATTTTTTCCAATTATTCTTCACTGATGACCTAATTAACTTGATGGTGGAACAAACAAATATATATGCAGAGCAATTTATTGCCTCCCATCCAGACAGTTATCTCTCAAGGCCCCGCAAATGGACCCCTACTAACACGACTGAAATGCAAAGGTTTTGGGGACTTCTCCTAAGCATGGGCATTATAAAAAAAAAAACAACAATACGTTCGTATTGGAACAAAGATATTTTATATCACACCCCTCTTCACTGTCTTGCCATGCCCAGGGCCCGTTTCAAAGCTCTTCTAAGATTCCTACACTTCATCAATAATAATGAATGCCAACCCCAAGCGACCCCAGTTATGACAGACTCTATAAAATTAGGCCAGTGGTTGACCACTACAATTCCAAATTTGGTCAAGTATATACCCCCAAAAAATGCCTCTCAGTGGATGAATCATTGGTCCACTTCAAAGGCCGATTACATTTCCGCCAGTACCTGCCCAATAAAAGGGCTAGGTATGGTGTGAAGTTGTATAAGGCCTGTGAAAGTGTATCTGGGTATACACTGCGCTTTCGTATTTACGAGGGAAAAGATTTCAAAATTGAGCCACCCGATTGTCCCCCGGTTCTGGGTATAAGTGGGAAGATAGTATGGGATTTAGTCCACCCCCTGCTGGACCACAGATACCATCTGTATTTGGACAATTTTTACAATAGTGTCTCTCTCCTTAAGTGCCTTGCTGCCAGAGGCATAGGCACATGTGGCACAATTAGAAGAAATCAAAAAGGGCTCCCTAAATCCTTTATAGATCAGACAGTGCGTCGTGGGGAAAGCAGGGCTGTTTGCTCAGAAAATTTGATGCTGCTAAAATACAAGGACACACGGGATGTTCTTGTGTTGACTACCATCCATGCAGATCAGTCCACCCCAGTCCCAGTCCGAGGAACCACAGAGCAGAACATCAAGCCTGTGTGTATCCAGGAATACAACAATTTCATGGGTGGAGTGGATCTTTCAGACCAGGTATTACAGCCCTACAGTGCCTTAAGAAAATCTAAGGTGTGGTACAAAAAATTAGCTGTGTACCTAACCCAAGTGTCACTTTATAATGCCTTTGTCATCCACAGAACAGCTGGTCATGGGGGGACCTTCTTGGAATTTCAGGAAAAAATATAAAAAAAATAGATTTTTGGCGTTCAGGAAGGAGAGGGCAGTTTTTCATCCAGCAGTGCTTCTGGGGTATCAAGAATAATATGTGGGCAGCATTTCCCTGGAGTACTTCCCCCCACAGAAAAAAAAAGGCGACCCCAAAAAAGGTGTCGAGTTTGCTTGGTTAAAGGGAATAGGAAAGACACCACTCACTACTGTCAGACCTGCCCCTCTAAACCGGGCCTCTGCATTGGAGAGTGCTTTCAAGTTTATCACACCTCCACTGATATCCATTAAGTCCATTTCACTCATTTCTTAACCACCTCCGGACCGCCTAACGCAGATTCGCGTTCCGGAGGTGGCAGCGAGACGCGAGATTTCGCTCCAAGCCGGCCCGCGCATGCGCATCGCGGGCCGGCAAAAGTTAAAGAACAAGTTCGTCACCAGCCTGCCAGCAACGATCATTGGCTGGCAGGCTGGCGATTTTTAAAAAATCCAATCACAAGCCATATAACAGATCATATTAGTAAATATGATCTGTTATATGGCTTCTCTTCTCCTGTGCTGGTCCTTTTCGTCGGTTGGATCCAGCACAGGAGCAGACTGAACTGTGAGTAGCACCAACACTACACCTTAGCCCCAGATCACCCCCCTGCACCCCAATTAACCCTTTGATCACCCCTTTGATCGCCCCTGTCAATCACCAGTGAAAGGAAAAAAAGTGATCAGTGTAAACTGTCACTTTTTTTTTTCACTAGTATTGGCTGTTAGGTTTTAGGGATAGTTTAGGCCCCTTGGTTAGGTAGTTAGCGTCAGTTAGCGCCCACCCCACCGCACCGCAGTCACTTTTATTCGCTGAATAGCGTATCGCTAATCAGCATTTGTACTTTTATAGTATCTGTAAGTGATCAAAACTGATCACGGTCAGATCTATAATAGTATTAGTGTCACTTTAGTTCGCCCTCCACCCAAAACGCAGTGTTTGCCCGATCAGGCCTGATCGGTCGCCCACACGTGCGTTCACCCACGCCCGCCCCACCGCAGTGACAAAAAATATATATTTTTTGATCACTGCACATTCATTTTACACGCACTGCGGCGATAAAAAAATCTGTTTTGATATTTTTTATCAACCGTAGCGGCCTCCGGTACTTCGCTAGCCTCCCCTTTGTAAGACAGGCTTGCTTTTTTTCTTGGGTAGTCTCAGGGAATACCCCTAAATTTAGTAGTCCAAAATGTCAAACAGGGGGTATTCTTCTGAAGAGGCCTACAGGATTCTGACCCAGTCGGATGAGGAGTGGGAACCCTCATCTGACGAATCTAGCGGGTCAGAATATGAACCTGTAGAAAGCAGTGGCTCTCTGACCCAAAGTTCGGACGAGGAGGTGGAGGTCCCTGGCAGCACCAGGCGTACCCGGCCCCATGTCGCTAGACCACAGGTTATGCAGGATCCGCTTCAAGAGCAGCAGAGTGGGGCTGTCGCTGCCGGATCACGTGGTGAGGCATACACCAGCAGCGCAGCCCCCCCTGGACCTAGTACCAGCACTGCCGTACAACATGGTGACGTGGCGAGCACCAGAAGGGCAGTTGAAGCTGGTACGGTGGCACGTGCACTAGTTACCCCCGTCGCAGCCACCGCAAAGACAGGCCCGTAGAGCCCCTAGAATCCCTGAGGTGCTGGCAAACCCTGATTGGCAGTCACCAACTTCAGCCGCACCTGTAGTTCCCCCTTTCACCGCCCAGTCTGGAGTTCGGGTTGAGACGGCTCAAATCGGTTCGGCCCTGGGATTTTTTGAGCTGTTCTTGACTGCGGAGCTCTTGGACTTAGTCGTGGCAGAGACCAACCAGTATGCCACACAATTTATATCCGCCAACCCGGGAAGCTTTTATGCCCAGCCTTTCCGGTGGAAACCAGTCCAAGTTTCCGAAATTAAATTTTTTTTGGGCCTTCTCCTCAACATGGGCCTGACAAAAAAGCATGAATTGCGGTCATATTGGTCAACGCACCCGATTCATCACATGCCCATGTTCTCTGCTGCTATGTCCAGGGCACGATTTGAGGCCATCCTCCGTTTCCTGCATTTTAGCGACAACACCACCTCCCGTCCCAGAGGCCACCCAGCTTTTGACCGGCTCCACAAAATTCGGCCCCTCATAGACCATTTCAACCAGAAATTTGCAGATTTGTATACCCCCGAGCAAAACATCTGCGTAGACGAGTCCCTAATACATTTTACCGGGCGCCTTGGCTTCAAACAGTACATCCCAAGCAAGCGTGCCCGGTATGGGGTCAAATTGTATAAGCTCTGTGAAAGGGCCACAGGCTATACCCACAAATTTCGTGTCTATGAGGGAAAAGATCAGACCCTGGAGCCGGTCGGTTGCCCTGACTACCTGGGGAGCAGTGGGAAGACAGTCTGGGACTTGGTGTCACCCTTATTCGGCAAGGGGTACCATCTTTATGTGGACAATTTTTACACAAGTGTGGCCCTCTTTAGGCATTTGTTTCTAGAACGGATTTGCGCCTGTGGCACCGCGCGAACTAGTCGCGTGGGCTTCCCCCAACGGCTTGTAACCACCCGTCTTGCAAGGGGGGAGAGGGCTGCCTTGTGTAACGAAGAACTGCTCGCGGTGAAATGGAGAGACAAGCGTGACGTTTACATGCTCTCCTCCATTCACGCAGACACGACAATCCAAATTGAGCGAGCAACCCGTGTCATTGAAAAGCCCCTCTGTGTCCACGACTATAATGCGCTCATGGGAGGGGTGGACTTCAATGACCAGATGTTGTCTCCGTATTTAGTTTCCCGCAGAACCAGACGCTGGTATAAGAAGGTGTCTGTATATTTAATTCAATTGGCGCTGTACAATAGTTTTGTTCTCTACAGTAAGGCTGGGAGAACACGATCTTTCCTCAAATTCCAGGAAGAGATCATCGAGAACCTCCTTTACCCAGGAGGTTCCGTGGCCCCATCCCCCAGTGTAGTTAGCCGTCTACACGAGCGACATTTCCCCAGTGTCGTTCCTGGTACCTCAACCCAACCGTCACCCCGAAAAAGATGTCGTGTCTGTAGCAGGAGTGGAATAAGGCGTGACACCCGCTATTTCTGTCCTGACTGTGCTGACCACCCTGCCCTATGCTATGGAGAGTGTTTCCGGAAGTACCACACACAGGTACACCTAGCATAGGGATTGCATCTCACAGGACAGGCACACAGGGCTATTAGGGCCCTTTTACTCTCAGCTGCTGCAAACCTCTCCTTTCACCTGGGATAAAGTGCATAACGTACTTCGCCACATCTTTGGGCGATTTGCGCTTTGCACATTGTCCCATGGGGAAGGAGAGGTTTGTTCTATAAAGGTAAAAAAAACTAAACAAAAAAAAAATTACCGGTAAGTAAAAAAGTTAAAAAAGTTTAAAAAAGTTAATATGTTCTGTTCTAAAGTTAATAAAGTTATTGCTTTGCGGCCTGGTTTTTTCTTTTTTGTTTTTTTTTTTTTTTACCTTCCAGGTGGACCAACCGATCGACCAGCTGCAGCACTGATGTGCATTCGGACAGAAGCATTGTGCTGCTGTCAGATTACACGCAAGTCGGTGTATGCGGCGCTGCAAGACGAGATTTCTCCTCTGCAGTAAAAGATATGTTTGCCGAGGCATATGAGCTGAGGAGGTGGCGGTGTTCATATACTTTGGCAAACACTTTGTATATATAAAAAAAAAAATCCCGGCAATGATTTATTCATCCACATCGATTGATGTGAATGGAGAAATCTGGTTTGCCAGGGCATACGAGCTGAAGTGGGTATGGATGTTGGGCGGAGCTCCTATGTCCTGGCAGACGCCTTTCCCCTCCTTTTTCTTTTTTTGGCAGAGATTTTTTCATCCACATTGATCGATGCGAATGAAGAAATCTGTGCCGTTCATTTTTTTCTTTCAGCCCAGAGGCTGAACGGAAAAAAAAAAATCTCATTACCCGTATGCTCAATATAAGGAGAATAGCAGAAACTCCTAATGCTGGGCATACATGTAATGATTGCGGAGACCCTCAAATGCCAGGGCAGTACAAACACCCCACAAATAACACCATTTTGGAAAGAAGACACCCCAAGGTATTCGCTGAGGGGCATATTGAGTCCATGAAAGATTGAAATTTTTGTCCCAAGTTAGCGGAAAGGGAGACTTTGTGAGAACAAAATCCAAAAAATCAATTTCCGCTAACTTGTGCCAAATTTTTTTTTTTCAATGAACTCGCCATGCCCCTCATTGAATACCTTGGGGTGTCTTCTTTCCAAAATGGGGTCACATGTGGGGTATTTATACTGCCCTGGCATTTTAGGGGCCCCAAAGCGTGAGAAGAAGTCTGGTATCCAAATGTCTAAAAATGCCCTCCTAAAAGGAATTTGGGCCCCTTTGCCCACCTAGGCTGCAAAAAAAAGTGTCACACATGTGGTATCTCCGTATTCAGCAGAAGTTGGGGAATATGTTTTGGGGTGTCATTTTACATATACCCATGCTGGGTGAGATAAATATCTTGGTCAAATGCCAACTTTGTATAAAAAAAATGGGAAAAGTTGTCTTTTGCCAAGATATTTCTCTCACCCAGCATGGGTATATGTAAAATGACACCCCAAAACACATTCCTTACCTTCTCCTGAGTACGGAGATACCAGATGTGTGACACTTTTTTGCAGCCTAGCTGGGCAAAGGGGCCCACATTCCAAAGAGCACCTTTCAGATTTCACAGGTCATTTACCTACTTACCACACATTAGGGCCCCTGGAAAATGCCAGGGCAGTATAACTGCCCCACAAGTGACCCCATTTTGGAAAGAAGACACCCCAAGGTATTCCGTGAGGGGCATGGCAAGTTCCTAGAATTTTTTATTTTTTGTCACAAGTTAGTGGAAAATGATGATTTTTTTTATTTTATTTTTTTTTCATACAAAGTCTCCTATTCCACTAACTTGTGACAAAAAAAAAAAATTTCCATGAACTCACTATGCCCATCAGCGAATACCTTGGGGTCTCTTCTTTCCAAAATGGGGTCACTTGTGGGGTAGTTATACTGCCCTGGCATTCTAGGGGCCCAAATGTGTGGTAAGGAGTTTGAAATCAAATTCAGTAAAAAATGACCTGTGAAATCCGAAAGGTGCTCTTTGGAATATGGGCCCCTTTGCCCACCTAGGCTGCAAAAAAGTGTCACACATCTGGTATCTCCGTACTCAGGAGAAGGTGGGGAATGTGTTTTGGGGTGTCATTTTATATATACCCATGCTGGGTGAGAGAAATATCTTGGCAAAAGACAACTTTTCCCATTTTTTTATACAAAGTTGTCATTTGACCAAGATATTTATCTCACCCAGCATGGGTATATGTAAAAAGACACCCCAAAACACATTCCTCAACTTCTCCTGAGTACGGGGATACCAGATGTGTGACACTTTTTTGCAGCCTAGGTGGGCAAAGGGGCCCATATTCCAAAGAGCACCTTTCGGATTTCACTCGTCATTTTTTACAGAATTTGATTTCAAACTCCTTACCACACATTTGGGCCCCTAGAATGCCAGGGCAGTATAACTACCCCACAAGTGACCCCATTTTGGAAATAAGAGACCCCAAGGTATTCGCTGATGGGCATAGTGAGTTCATGGAAGTTTTTATTTTTTGTCACAAGTTAGTGGAATATGAGACTTTGTATGAAAAAAAAAAAAAAAATCATCATTTTCCACTAACTTGTGACAAAAAATAAAAAATTCTAAGAACTCGCCATGCCCCTCACGGAATAGCTTGGGGTGTCTTCTTTCCAAAATGGGGTCACTTGTGGGGTAGTTATACTGCCCTGGCATTCTAGGGGCCCAAATGTGTGGTAAGGAGTTAGAAATCAAATTCTGTAAAAAATGATGAGTGAAATCCGAAAGGTGCTCTTTGGAATATGGGCCCCTTTGCCCACCTAGGCTGCAAAAAAGTGTCACACATCTGGTATCTCCGTACTCAGGAGAAGGTGGGGAATGTGTTTTGGGGTGTCATTTTATATATACCCATGCTGGGTGAGAGAAATATCTTGGCAAAAGACAACTTTTCCCATTTTTTTATACAAAGTTGTCATTTGACCAAGATATTTATCTCACCCAGCATGGGTATATGTAAAAAGACACCCCAAAACACATTCCTCAACTTCTCCTGAGTACGGGGATACCAGATGTGTGACACTTTTTTGCAGCCTAGGTGGGCAAAGGGGCCCATATTCCAAAGAGCACCTTTCGGATTTCACAGGTCATTTTTTACTGAATTTGATTTCAAACTCTTTACCACACATTTGGGCCCCTAGAATGCCAGGGCAGTATAACTACCCCACAAGTGACCCCATTTTGGAAAGAAGAGACCCCAAGGTATTCGCTGATGGGCATAGTGAGTTCATAGAACTTTTTATTTTTTGTCACAAGTTAGTGGAATATGAGACTTTGTAAGAAAAAAAAAAAAAAAAAAAAAAAATCATCATTTTCCGCTAACTTGTGACAAAAAATAAAAAGTTCTATGAACTCACTATGCCCATCAGCGAATACCTTAGGGTGTGTACTTTCAGAAATGGGGTCATTTGTGGGGTGTTTGTACTGTCTGGGCATTGTAGAACCTCAGGAAACATGACAGGTGCTCAGAAAGTCAGAGCTGCTTCAAAAAGCGGAAATTCACATTTTTGTACCATAGTTTGTAAACGCTATAACTTTTACCCAAACCATTTTTTTTTTACCCAAACATTTTTTTTTTATCAAAGACATGTAGAACTATAAATTTAGAGCAAAATTTGTATATGGATGTCGTTTTTTTTTGCAAAATTTTACAACTGAAAGTGAAAAATGTCATTTTTTTGCAAAAAAATCGGTAAATTTCGATTAATAACAAAAAAAGTAAAAATGTCAGCAGCAATGAAATACCACCAAATGAAAGCTCTATTAGTGAGAAGAAAAGGAGGTAAAATTCATTTGGGTGGTAAGTTGCATGACCGAGCAATAAACGGTGAAAGTAGTGTAGGTCAGAAGTGTAAAAAGTGGCCTGGTCTTTCAGGGTGTTTAAGCACTGGGGGCTGAGGTGGTTAATTAATCCATGGCAAGACATTTTCAGTTGAGAATTTTTCCATTTGGCAATCCAATAATAGCTCCCCCCCAAAAAAATAAAATAAAAACCTTAAAAATTCCCATTATACCCCTAGATGAATACATTGAAAGGTGTCATTTTATTAAATGAGGCAATTCTTTAATTTCCTTTTATGTTCTGGCACCCCTAGAGCCTCGTTTTTGCGGTTTTCACTGTTTGGGTGCCTCAGAGTGTCTTCAAATGCGACATGGTGCCTGAAAATTATTCCAGCAAAATCTGCCTTCCAAAAGCCACATGGTGTTCCTCCCATTCTGAGCCCCGCTGTGTGCTCATACAGCACTTTACAACAACATATAGGGTGTTGACGTACTCAGAAGAAAATGGGTAACAGATTATGGGGTGCATTTTCTCCTGATACACCTTGTTAAAATGACAAATTCGGGCCTAGAGCGAGATAGTCTTGTAAAATATGAAATTTTTCATTTTCACTGCCAAGTCTTTCTAAATTCTATGAAACGGCTATTGGGCCAAAGTGGTCAGTGCACCCCAAGTTCGTGACGCCAGTGCCGGTAACGGTGGCACACCGATTTCTTGTAGTATTAATTGAGGAACACACGTTGCAGTGAACCAGAACTTCTTTTTACTGAACAATTCAACTATTTACAGTCTTTGGTCAGTTCCACATGTACTAGGTGGTGACAGGCAGGCTTTATATCAAATGGCAGGCAATGTTCTTGTTAGATACTCAGAGGGTTAAACACTTACAGATCAGGCTGCACTTTTCCTCAGAATCTTGTCTGTCTTTCTCCAAGGCCCGTATGCCCTATTGCTGGCTTTATCCTTGGTTAGGGAAAACTTCCTCTCGTATATGTCTCCTTGCTGTGAATATATCCTTCTGCCCTTCAGCTCTCTGTTTGGCTGGAATAAACTTGGCTCTGCACTGTACTTTTATAGGAACTTAGTTTTCTCAGGAGGTAGACTCTTCTCCTGGTGGCAACTTCTGAGCTTCTTTTGCTCAGGAACCTCAGGCAGGCTAGACTGTACTAACTAACCTCCTGGAATATACTGCACTCCCTCTTTCTTGTCTGGGCCTAACTATATATACTAGGGGGTGCCCTAGCTCCCTCTACAGCTTGGGAGGAGAAACTACACCCCCAACAGGCCTGGTACACAGGAATTAACTTGGCATTACAATGCAATACAAAACACCATTCTCCCACAGGAGGTGGGAGCAACATAACCCTTAGTAGTGCCCACCTTTACGTAGTGGGACACTACAATACCCCTTGTTAAAATGACAAATTTGGGCCTAAAGCAACATATTCTTGTAAAATATGAAATTTTTAATTTTCACTGCCAAGTCTTTCTAAATTCTATGAAACGGCTATTGGGCCAAAGTGCTCACTGCACCCCTTGAAAAATTCCTTGGGGGGTGTTTTTTCCATAATGGGGTCACTTTTGGGGATTTTTCACTGTTAGGGTGTCTTCAAATCTGACATGGTGCTTGAAAATTATTCCAGCGAAATCTGCCTTCCAAAAGCCACACGGTGTTCCTCTTATTCTGAGCCCCACTGTGTGCTCATACAGCACTTTACAACCACATATGGGGTGTTGACATACTCAGGAGAAAATGGGTAACAGATTATGGGGTGCATTTTCTCCTGATACCCCTTGTTAAAATGAAAAATTTGGGCCTAAAGCAAGATATTCTTGTAAAATATGCAATTTTTCATTTTCACTGCCAAGTCTTTCTAAATTCTATGAAACAGCTATCGGGCCAAAGTGCTCAGTGCACCCCTTGAAAAATTACTTTGGTGGTGTATTTTCCATAATGGGGTCACTTTGGGGGTTCTTTCACTGTTGGGGTGCCTCAGGGTGTCTTCAAATGCGACATGGTGCCTGAAAATTATTCCAGTGAAATCTGCCTTCCAAAAGCCACACGGTGTTCCTCCCATTCTGAGCCCCGCTGTGTGCTCATACAGCACTTTACAACCACATATGGTGTGTTGACGTATTCAGGAGAAAATGGGTAACAGATTATGGGGTGCATTTTCTCCTGATACCTCTTGTTAAAATGAAAAATTTGGGCCTAAAGCGAGATATTCTTGTAAAATATGACATTTTTCATTTTCACTGCCAAGTCTTTCTAAATTCTATGAAATGGCTATTGGGCCAAAGTGCTCAGTGCACCCTTGAAAAATTCCTTGGGGGGTGTATTTTCCATAATGGGGTCACTTTTGGTTTTTTTTCACTGTTGGGGTGCCTCAGGGTGTCTTAAAATTGGTGCTTAAAAATTATTCCAGCGAAATCTGCCTTCCAAAAGCCACACAGTGTTCCTCTGATTCTGAGCCCCGCTGTGCCCCCATATAGCACTTTATGACCCCATATGGGGTGTTTCTGTAAACTTAAGAATCAGGGGAACAAATATTAAGGTTTATTTTGCTGTTAACCCATGCTGGGTTGCAGGAGAAATGGATCTAAATGGAAAAATCTGCAAAAAAAAGTGAATTTTAAAAATTCACCTCCATTTTCCATTAATTCTGGTGGAACACTCAAAGGGTTAACAACGTTTGTAAAATGAGTTTTGAATACCTTAATTTTTTTGCCAAATTTTCAATTTTAACCCATTTTTTCCACTAACAAAGCAAGGGTTAACAGCCAAACAAGACTCATTATTTATGGCCCTAATTCTGTAGTTTACGGAAACACCCCATATGTGGCCGTAAACTACTGTACGGCCACACAGTGGGGCGTAGAGTGAAAGGTGCGCCGTATGGCTTTTGGAAGCCAGATTTTGCTGGACTGTTTTTTTGACACCATGTCCCATTTGAAGCCCCCCTGATGCACCCATAGAGTAGAAACTCCATAAAAGTGACCCCATCTAAGAAACTACACCCCTCAAGGTATTCAAAACAGATTTTACAAACTTTGTTAACCCTTTAGGTGTTGCACAAGATTTAATGGAAAATAGAGATACAATTTCAAAATTTCACTTTTTTGGCAGATTTTCCATTTTAATATTTTTTTTCCAGTTACAAAGCAAGGGTTAACAGCCAAACAAAACTCATTATTTATGGCCCTAATTCTGTAGTTTACAGAAACACCCCATATGTGCCCGTAAACTACTGTACGGCCACACAGCGGGGCGTAGAGTGAAAGGTGCGCCGTATGGCTTTTGGAAGCCAGATTTTGCTGGACTGGTTTTTTGACACCATGTCCCATTTGAAGCCCCCCTGATGCACCCCTAGAGTAGAAACTCCAAAAAAGTGACCCCATTTTATAAACTACGGGATAGGGTGGCAGTTTTTTTGGTACTAGTTTAGGGTACATATGATTTTCGGTTGCTCTATATTACACTTTTAGTGCGGCAAGGTAACAAGAAATAGCTTTTTTGGCACGTTTTTTTTTTTTGTTATTTACAACATTCATCTGACAGGTTAGATCATGTGGTAATTTTATAGAGCAGGTTGTCACGGACGCGGTGATACCTAATATGTATACAATTTTTTTTATTTATGTAAGTTTTATACAATGACTTCATTTTTAAAACCAAAAAAAATGTTTTAGTGTCTCCATAGTCTAAGAGCCATAGTTTTTTCAGTTTTTGGGCGATTATGCGGGATGAGATGACGGTTTTATTGGCACTATTTTGGGGTGCATATGACTTTTTGATCGCTTGCTATTACACTTTTTGTGACGTAAGATGACAAAAAATAGCTTTTTTTACACCGTTTTTATTTTTATTTTTTTACGGTGGTCACCTGAGGGGTTAGGTCATGTGATATTTTTATAGAGCCGGTCGATACGGACGCGGAGATACCAAATATGCATACTTTATTTTTATTTATGTAAGTTTTACACAATGATGTCATTTTTGAAACAAAAAAAAATCATGTTTTAGTGTTCCTATAGTCTAAGAGCCATAGTTTTTTCAGTTTTTCAGCGATTATCTTGGGTAGGGTATAATTTTTGCGGGATGAGATGACGGTTTTATTGGTACTATTTTGGCGTACATGCGACTTTTTTGATCACTTTTATTACCTTTTTTGGGAAGTAAGGTGGGCAAAATTTAAATTTTCTCATAGTTTTTATTTTTTTTATTTTTATGGCGTTCACCGTGCGGGGAAAGTAACATGACTGTTTTATAGATCAGGTCGTTACGGACGCGGCAATAACTAATATGTGTAGTGTATTTTTTTTTTTTTTTCAGTGATAAATGTTTTTTTTTTTCTTAACTTTTTTCACTTTTTTTAAACATTTTTTTGACCCAGACCCACTTGGTTCTTGAAGATCCAGTAGGTCTGATGTCTGTATAATACAGTACAGAACACTATATAGGGTTCTGTACTGTATTTCACTTACACTGAACAGATCTATGCTTTTAGCATAGATCTGTTCAGCACCATGGACAGCAGGACGCCTGAGAAGGCGTCATGTTGCCATGGGAACCTTCCCCGTCTGCCACAACTTCGCAGACGGGGAAGGGTGAGCACGGGGCTGCGGGGGGCTGTCGGGGGGCTCTCTCCCTCTCCATCGGGGGGCTGCAAAGGCACAGCAGCCCCCCGATGGGAGAGGGAGGGAGGTCCCTGACCGATGACAGTTAACCTTTTCCATACCGCGGTCTGTACGGACCGCGGTATGGAAAGGGTTAAACGGCTGACATCTGCACAGATGTCAGCCGTTTATACCAGGGTGTCAGCAATGTGCTGACACCCTGGTATAACCACTAGAAGCCAATGAATTTTCAAGGGGAGGCGGGCGGGGGATCGCGATCCCGCCTGCTGCACCGCCCGCCTCCCGCACCGCCTGCGACACCCCCCCTGCACCTCCCACCCACATAAATCATGCAGGGGTGCAGGGGGGGGTGCAAATCGGCATTTTGGGCATTTTAAAAGTTTCTGATCAGAAACTGCAGAAATCGCAGCAAACCGCAGGTCTGAATTGACCTGCGGTTTGCGGCAATCGCCGATACGGGGGGGTCACATGACCCCCCCTGGCGTTGTGACAGGATGCCGGCTGAATGATTTCAGCCGGCATCCCGTTGCGATTAACCCCCGCGGCGCCGGAATGCCTATTTAAAGTTAGGACGTACCGGTACGCCCTGAGTCCTTAAGGACTCGGGAAATAGGGCGTACCGGTACGCCCTGCGTCCTTAAGGGGTTAATATTGCAGGAAGCGGGAAAAAAATTCCAAATGGGGTGAAATTGCATAAAAAAAGCTATTCCACCACAGTTTTACGTTTTTTTTTATTTACAACGTTCGATATGCGATAAAACTGAACGGCTTTATTCTACAGGTCAGTACGAATCCGGCGATACCTTATATGTATAGTCTTTCTTGCGTATTGATAGTAATAAAAAAATTAAAAAGTGGGAAAAAATCTGTTTTATTTTTTTGTTGCCATATTTTGACCCCTATAACTTTTTTGTAATTATGTGTACGGAGCTGTATGGGGGCTCATTTTTTGCGGGGTGATCTGAACTTTTCATTGATATCATTCTGGTGTGTGTATGCCTTTTTGATCACTTTTTATTTAATTTTTTTGTAGAACATGAAGCGACCAAAAACGGCAAGTCGGCCATTTTTTTCCTCTTTTTTCCGTTTTGCTGTTTGCCACATGGGGAATATATTTTCATACTATGGGCGTTTTCGCACATCGCCCATGATGTGTATTTTTATTTTTTTTAGTTCTTTTATTTTTATTTTGGGAAAAGGAGGGTGATTAGAATTTTTATGTTTTTTTTTATTTATTTATTTTTTAACCTTTTTTTTTTTTACACTTTTTTATAGTTCCCACAGGGAACTATAACAATCAATCATCTGATTGCTATTATCATAGATTCCAATGCACTTGCATTGGAATCTATGATGATTTTACTAGTTTCCTATGGAGCCCTATTACAGGCAAGGTCTCCATAGGAAATACTATGCAGCAGCCTCCTGTCATTCATAAAGACAGGGGCTGCTGCATACACGCTCCGGCTCCTCCGATCGCCACACGGGGGAGCCGGAGCACCACCGAAAGTGCGCACTTTCGGTTTCAGTGCGCTCTGATGCTGTGGTCAGGATTGACCACGGGATCTGAGGGGTTAAATGTCCGCGATCGGCATTACTGCCAGTTGCGTACATGAGCCGCGGGTGTCTGCTAAAAGAAGCAGGCGGCCACCCGTGGCTATGGCGCCCGCAGCGGGCAGGAGAGGGGCGCCATTTTTAAACACCCGCCCAGCGTCGTACATGTACGGCACTGGGCGTGAAGGGGTTAAAGGTGTCATCTGTCTTATCCTCCGTGGGGGAGGTTATTCTGAAGTTGTTATGGCATCTGTAGCCATGACTCTCTCATGACAATCTGAAAATGGAATAGGTCCAAGGCACCAGAGTAATCAATAAAAATTGACATTTATTTGTCTCATCTATCAAATGTATTTTTTAAGATGAGATAAATAAACGTCAATTTATATTGAAAACTCTAGTTCCTTATCCATGGAGAGTGGCATCTATATTAAAAGAGGCACTGTACAGAAATTTATAAAGCAATGGCAGGTGTGGCTGGCTGGACCTGGGGGGAAGCTAAGATGTAAGAGAATTGGAGCATTTTTGTCCATGTTGAGGGAGATGACCACACGGAGAGGGGGAGGTGGGGAGGGAGTTGGGGGGACGACGACTGGGAGATTTAATAAAGATTTTTTATTTTTTTTGATCCTTTGTTATTGCCGTGCTGATTTGGATAAAGTATGATTGATTTTACTGTATTGATATCCTATTGTCATAAAATGTATGGTTTATCTGAACAATTGGCTGTATGTAAAACCTTTAATAAAAATGATCTGATTAAAAAAAAAGAAAACTCTAGTTCCTTGGACCTCTTCTATCCTGCATTGTGCCTGTGTATTATTAGGAGGCTGCACCAAGTAAACGCATGGAGCAAGCCAAGTGCATGTTGACTGAATGTGTCCCTCTAGACAATGGTAGTCATTTTTTTGCTGCTGTTGCGCTTTTAATAAAAATAGAATGTCACAGCTGAATAGTTCTTCTTTGTCCATGACATGACTCTCCAAATGCAGGACCACTCTTGAATTTTCAGCCTTATAATAAATGGTAATAAATAACCATTTGTATACCTTTAACCTAATTATTACCTCCTTAGTGGTAAGGAGTAAGGTACGGTCACACAGTCAGTTTTTTATGCAGTATTGAAAGCAAAATTCAGGTGTG
Source organism: Bufo bufo (assembly GCF_905171765.1). Taxonomy (NCBI): domain Eukaryota; kingdom Metazoa; phylum Chordata; class Amphibia; order Anura; family Bufonidae; genus Bufo; species Bufo bufo. Next base: position 545,798,705 of record NC_053391.1, on the reverse strand, counting down.
GATCATAAGAGAAAGTATTAAGAACAGATATTATAACTAGAGAAGAGTGAATTTATTGAAAATTCAATTCGGCTGCTTCGTCGAATTTTACAAAAAAATTCGCTTTGTGACGAACTACTTTTGTAAGTAGCGGGTGCAATGACAGGGAGCTGCAAAAACACCGCACCCGTCATTGTACCCTTCAGATGCAGCGTTTATATGATGATTGTGGCATCTGAGTGTAAAATTAGCAATAATTCAACTTACAAAATCAAACTTACCTCCTCCATTGCCATCTGACGCCATCTTGCTTGAAGATCTCAGACGAAATCTTGTGCGGCGTGAGATTACGTCATCACGCCGGCTGGCGTGGTGATGCATGACGTCATCACGCCGGCTAGCGTGATGATGTAATCTCGCGCTGCACGGGATTTCGGATGAGATCTTCAAGCAAGATGGAGGCTGGCGGCCCGTCGCAAGCAAATGGAGGAGGTAAGTTTTAATTTTTTAGTTTTTTATACTATTTCAGGTTAAATCGATTCGCTGACACGAAGCATAAGGAAATTCGGCTTCTAGGCAAATCTAATTTATCCTGAAATTCGGATTGAATTCCACGTTGTGGGATTCGATTCGCTCATCTCTACTGTAATTATGACACTGAACGTGTGCCTGTACCCTTAACAGCTATGTACATCTTTGGGGGGCAATTATTTTTTTGCGACTGCATTCTACTCATTTTTGGCTAAAAATATTTTTTTCAATTGGTCCTTGTTAAAAATATTCAGCCATTCTTTCACAAAGGTTAACTGTTTGTCTAGCAGTGTGAATCGTACTTTCACTATCACTTGGTGCCAACACAAAAACATGATTTTTTTTCTAAAAATGTTTTTATTGTGTAAAACGTAAAAATAAAAAATAAATTGACATATTTGGTATCGTTGCGTCTGTAATGACTGGATCTATAAAAATATCACATGATCTACCCCATCAAGTAAACGGTATTAAAAAAAATTGAAAAATTACACTAAATAGCTTTTTTTGTGACTTCACCTCCCAAAAAATTTGATAAAAAGCAACCAGAAAGCCAAATGTACCCCAAAATGGTACCAATAAAAACTACAGCTTGTTTCACACAAAATAAGACGTGAGGGCAGCTCATTCAACAAAAAATTAAAAAGTTATCGCTCTTAAAAATCATGACAGAAAATTCCATGTTAGAAAATCCAGATGCTGCTCCTTCTCTTCTGAGTCCTGGCGTATCCCCAAATAACAGTTTACGACCACAGTTGGGGGTCTTAGGCCCCTTTCACACGGGCGTTGCGGAAAAATGTCCGGGTGCGTTGCGGGAACACCCGCGATTTTTCCGCGCGAGTGCAAAACCTTGTAATGCGTTTTGCACTCGCGTGAGAAAAATCGCGCGTGTTTGGTACCCAAACCCGAACTTCTTCACAGAAGTTCGGGCTTGGGATCGGTGTTCTGTAAATAGTATTATTTTCCCTTATAACATGGTTATAAGGGAAAAAAATAGCATTCTGAATACAGAATGCATAGTAAAACAGGGCTGGAGGGGTTAAAAAAAAATAAAAAGTCATTTAACTCACCTTTATCCACTTGCTCGCGTAGCCGGCATCTCCGTCTGACTCTTTTACTGTCTAGGACCTGTGGAGAGCATTAACTATAGTTTAAGGACCTGGGATGACGTCCCTCTGGTCATCACATGGTACGTCACATGATCTTTTACCATGGTGAGTCACCATGGTAAAAGATCATGTGACGTACCATGTGATGACCGGAGTGACGTCATCCCAGGTCCTTAAACTATAGTTAATGCTCTCCACAGGTCCTAGACAGTAAAAGAGTCAGACGGAGATGCCGGCTACGCGAGCAAGTGGATAAAGGTGAGTTAAATGACTTTTTATTTTTTTTAACCCCTCCAGCCCTGTTTTACTATGCATTCTGTATTCAGAATGCTATTATTTTCCCTTATAACCATGTTATAAGGGAAAATAATAAGGTTCGGGTCTCCATCCCGATCGTCTCCTAGCAACCGTGCGTGAAAATCGCACAGCATCCGCACTTGCTTGCGGATGCTTGCGATTTTCACGCAACCCCATTCATTTCTATGGGGCCTGCGTTACGTGAAAAACGCACAAAGAGGAGCATGCTGCTATTTTCACGCAACGCAAAAGTGATGCGTGAAAATCACCGCTCGTGTGCACAGCCCCATAGAAATGAATGGGTCAGTATTCAGTGCGGGTGCAATGCGTTCACCTCCCGCATCGCATCCGCGCGGAATACTCGCTCGTGTGAAAGGGGCCTTACTGTATTCAGGAGAAAGTGGGTAGCAAATTGTGGGGGGATATTCTCCTTTTATCTTTTGTGAAAAAGAAAGTTTGGGCCTAAAGCACCATTTTCTTGTAAAATAAAAAAAAATTATTTTTCATTTTCACACCCAAGTATTACAAATTCTATGAAACACCTGTTGAGTGAAGTGCTTGCTACACCCCTTAAAAATTCCTTGGGTGGTGTAGTTTACAAAATGTGGTCACTTTTTGGTGGTTTACACTGTGGGGATACCTCAGGGTCTCTTCAAATGCAACATGGTGCCCAAAGACCATTCCAGCAAAATCTGCCCTGTCATGTGCCAAAACAGCGGTATATGACCACATATGGGATGTTTCTGCAAACTGCTGAATCAGGGTAATACATAGTGAGGTTTGTTTTGTTGTTAACCCTTGATGTGGAAGAAAATTATAAAAATGGAATATCTGCAAATAAAATTGTAATTTTGAAATTTCACCTCTATTTTGCTTTAATTCCTATGGAATACTTAAAGGGTTAACAACATTTCTAAAAAAAAGTTTTGATTAGTTTGAGGGGTTTCGTTTCTAAAATGGGGTCATTTATGCGTTGGTTCTATTATGTAAGCCCCACAAAGTGACTTCAGAACTGAACTGGTCCTTAAAAAACTTGAGTTTGGAAATTTTCCTAAAAATTAAAAAAAAAAATCTAAAATTCTAAACCTTCTAACGTCCGAAAAGAATAAAATTACATTACCAAAATGATGCCAACATAAAGTAGACATATGGAGAATGTTAATTAATGAATATTTTATGAGGCATCACTATCTGTCTTAGAAGCCGAGAGATTCAAATTTAGAAAACACAGGTGCTATAAATTGAACCACTAGACTCTTTAGAGCTTGCTCTTCCTGAGGCTTGCTCTACTAAGTGGGCTTCTTATTAAGTGGAGTTAAAAAAAAGGAGTTCTAGTGCTGAGTGTGATTTTATGGGAGTGATTGCAGGTGGCTGAGTGTGGTTTGAAGCCGAGATCCTTGAAAGTTAAGTTTTTGCATTTTAGTACTGCCATTTAAAACTTTTTTTTTCTCTGCTGGGTGTTGCCATTTAAACCCATTTTTTTTCTCTGCTTGATTAAGGGGAGTGGCCTGGGCAATCAGGTGCTATAAATTGAACCACTAGACTCTCTAGAGCTTGCTCTTTCTGAGGCTTGCTCTACTAAGTGGGCTTCTTATTAAGTGGAGTTAAAAAAAGGAGTTCTAGTGCTGAGTGTGATTTTGTGGAAGTGATTGCAGGTGGCTGAGTGTGGTTTGAAGCCGAGATCCTTGAAAGTTAAGTTTTTGCATTTTAGTACTGCCATTTAAAACCTTTTTTTTCTCTGCTGGGTGTTGCCATTTAAACCCATTTTTTTTCTCTGCTTGATTAAGGGGAGTGGCCTGGGCAACCAGGTGCTATAAATTGAACCACTAGACTCTCTAGAGCTTGCTCTTGCTGAGGCTTGCTCTACTAAGTGGGCTTCTTATTAAGTGGAGTTAAAAAAAAGGAGTTCAAGAAAAGGAGTAGGAGTTGGTCTAATTTTAAATCATATTTACTGTTTTACTGTTGTAATCCCCATTTAGTATGTGTTGCACAATTCACAACGCAGTCCAGTACACATCTTGCATGATGTTTGCAGTCCTGGAACAGCCGTTCGAGGGTGTATATCTTTGTTCAAGATGTGAGCAAATTACCCATTTGGAATCGCAAATCGAGTCTCTAACGGGCAAGTTGCAACACTGAGAGGCATTGACAATTTGAAAAAGAGTTTGCTTCTCACCGAGCAAGCACTCTTTGGGGTAGATGAGGGGGGGGGGGGTGACAGAGAGGAGGCTGAGGAAAGTGAGGTAGCTAGCTGGGTAACAGTTAGAAAGCAGGGTAGAGGGAAGAGTGCCAGAGAGGCTAGCCCTGATCTGACACACCCCAACAAGTTTGCACGTTTGGCAGATGAGGGGGACGGCACTGTCAGTCCAGGGACGGCACTGCTGCAGCCGGACACTTCCTCTGCCAGTCAGGGGAATGTCAGCTCCAGTAAGCAGGGAATCAGGAGAGCAGGGCAGGCCAGACAGGTGCTGGTAGTGGGAGACTCCATTATTAGGGGAACAGATAGGGAAATCTGTCACAAAGACCATGATCGCCGAACAGTGTGCTGTCTTCCTGGCGCTAGAGTTCGACACATCGCGGATCGGGTTGACAGATTACTGGGAGGGGCTGGAGAAGATCCAGTGGTCATGGTCCATATCGGAACCAATGACAAAGTTAGAGGTAGGTGGAGAGTCCTTAAAAATGATTTCAGGGATTTAGGTCAAAAGCTTAGGGCAAGGACCTCAAAGGTAGTATTTTCCAAAATACTGCCTGTACCACGAGCCACACAAGAAAGGCAGTGGGAGATTAGGGAGATTAACAAGTGGCTCAAGAACTGGTGTAGGAAGGAGGGGTTTGGGTTCCTGGAGAACTGGGCCGACTTCTCTATCGGCTACAGGCTCTATCGTAGGGACGGGCTGCACCTCAATGGGGAAGGGGCAGCTGTGCTGGGGAGAAAGATGGCTAGAAGGTTGGAGGAGTGTTTAAACTAGGGACTGGGGGGGAGGGAAATTACACTATAGGAGGGGAAGATAGTGCAGATAGAGACCGGGGGGAAGGTAGTGGGACTGGGGGAGGAATGGAAGGAGGGACTAGAACAGTTCAGAAGGAAAGGTGTAGGGTAAAAAATATACATAAACCTCTCAAATGTATGTATACTAATGCCAGAAGCCTGACTAATAAAACTGGGGAGCTGGAATTAGTGATGTGTGAGGAGAACTATGACATAGTTGAGACATGGCTGGATGATAGCTATGACTGGGCAGTTAATGTACAAGGTTACAGTCTGTTTAGAAAGGATCGCCAAAACCGGAGAGGGGGAGGGGTTTGCCTTTATGTAAAGTCTTGTCTAAACCCCACACTCCGTGAAGATATAAGTGAGGGCCATGAACATGTGGAGTCACTGTGGGTAGAGCTACACGGAGCTAAAAACAACAATAAATTACTAATAGGAGTTTACTATAAACCACCTAATATACCAGAGTCCACAGAAAATCTACTACTAAACGAGATAATTGAGGCGGCAAATCATAATGAGGTGGTTATTATGGGGGACTTCAACTACCCAGATATAGACTGGGAAACTGAAACTTGCATATCTCATAAGGGAAACAGGTTCTTGGCAATAACCAAAGACAATTGCCTCTCCCAACTCGTTCAGGACCCGACTCGAGGGATGGCCATACTGGACTTGGTATTAACCAATAGGCCTGACAGAACAACAGACGTGCAGGTTGGTGGACACCTGGGAAATAGTGACCATAAAGTAATAACCTTCCAATTATCATTCAAAAGAGCGTTTCTACAGGGAGGAACAAAAATACCAAACTTCAAAAAAGCAAAATTTAGCCAACTAAGAGAGGCCATAGGCCTAACTAACTGGGACAAAGTCCTCAAAAATAAAAATACAGCCACAAAATGGGATATCTTTAAAAACATCCTAAAATCTCATTGTGAGAGGTACATACCGTATGGGAATAAAAGGTTAAGGAACAAAAAGAAACCAATGTGGATAAATAGAACTGTAAAGAAAGCAATAAATGACAAAAAGAAAGCATATAGATCACTAAAACAGGAGGGTAGCACGGAAGCACTGAAAAACTATAAGGAAAAAAAATAGAACATGTAAAAAACAAATAAAAGCGGCCAAACTAGAGACCGAGAGATTAATTGCCAAAGAGAGTAAAACTAACCCTAAAATGTTCTTCAATTATATAAATGTTAAAAAATATTAATCTGAAGGTGTCGGACCTTTAAAGAGTAATGAGGGGGGAGTCGCAGAGAGCGACGAGGAGAAAGCAAAGCTGTTAAATATTTTTTTCTCCAATGTATTCACTGAGGAAAATAAACTGTCAGATGATAATGCAGAATGTAAAAATTAATTCCCCATTAAAAGTATCCTGTCTGACCCAGGAAGAAGTACATCAGCGACTTAAAAAGATTAAAATAGACAAATCGCCAGGACCGGATGGCATACACCCCCGTATCCTAAGGGAATTAAGTAATGTCATAGCTAGACCCTTATTTCTGATATTTGCAGACTCTATACTGACAGGGAATGTCCCACAGGATTGGCGCCTGGCAAATATGGTGCCAATATTCAAAAAGGGTCCAAAAACAGAGCCTGGAAACTATAGGCCGGTAAGTTTAACATCTGTTGTGTGTAAACTGTTTGAAGGTTTTCTGAGAGATGCTATCTTAGAGCATCTCAACGGAAATAAGAAAATAACGCCATATCAGCATGGCTTCGTGAGGGATTGGTCATGCCAAACTAATTTAATCAGTTTCTATGAGGAGGTAAGTTCTAGACTTGACAGCGGCGAATCAATGGATGTCGTATATCTGGACTTCTCCAAAGCATTTGACACAATGAGAATGCTCGGACTGGGAGAAAGTAACTGACTCAATGATAGAAAACAGAGGGTGGTTATTAACAGTACACACTCAGATTGGGTCACTGTGACTAGTGGGGTACCTCAGGGGTCAGTATTGGGCCCTATTCTCTTCAATATATTTATTAATGATCTTGTAGAAGGCTTGTATAGTAAAGTATCAATTTTCGCAGATGACACTAAACTGTGTAAAGTAATTTACACTGAAGAGGACAGTATACTACTACAGAGGGATCTGGATAGATTGGAGGCTTGGGCAGATAAGTGGCAGATGAGGTTTAATACTGACAAATGTAAAGTTATGCACATGGGAAGGAATAATTCAAGTCACCCGTACAGGGCTGTTTGAAGGAATTTGGGGGCCTCAAGCAAAATAGACATGGAGGCCCCCCCCTCCACGCCCTCCCCACCTTACGCACGCAAAGCCTACAGGAACCACAGTATAGCCATACAGTTTAAGTTCACCCACACTTTATATAAATAAAAAAGGAGGTTTACAGTGCAAATACTGCTGTTGCATTTAATGTGCATGAAATTTGAACATTTTCAACAAATGTCCTACTTACTCTCCCCCTCCCTGTTTTTTTTTTTTTTTTTTACTCCCTACCCTACCTTAGATAAGTTCCTAAGTTAATTCAGTCCTCCGGCTCCTTCCCTGGACCCTGTAGCGTGGCCGAGCTCCTCGCTCTCTACCTCCAGTCCTGGCTGTCACTCAGTACGGCCGGGAACAGCGTGGTACAGGTCAGGAGATTCAGTTTCCTGTTCCCGGCCGCAGCCGGACTAAAATGAAGTGAGCACTCAGTGTACACTTCCTGTCAGTCTGGCCGGGAACAGGAAACTGAATCCCCTGTTCCTGTACCGCGCGGTACCCGGCCGGACTGAATGACAGCCAGGAGGTAGAGGAGGAGAGCTCGGCCACGCTACAGAGCAGCAGTCAGCAGAGGAGGAGCTCGGGAGGTAACCAGGAGTGCTGCAGCCGCCTGAGCAGGGGCGTAGCTAGAAATGCATGGGCCCCATACCAAAAAAAATTATGGGCCCCCCTGTGCCATCCACAGATCCCCCTCCCCTAAACAGTGCCATCCACAGATCTCCCCCCTAAACAGTACCATCCACAGATCTCCCCCCTAAACAGTGCCATCCACAGATCCCCCCCTAAACAGTGCCATCCACAGATCCCCCTCCCCTAAACAGTGCCATCCACAGATCTCCCTCCCCTAAATAGTGCCATCCACAGATCTCCCTCCCCTAAACAGTGCCATCCACAGATCTCCCCCCTAAACAGTGCCATCCACAGACCCCCCCCTAAACAGTGCCATCCACAGATCCCCCCTCCCCTAAACAGTGCCATCCACAGATCTCCCCCCTAAACAGTGCCATCCACAGATCTCCCCCCTAAACAGTGCCATCCACAGATCCCCCCTAAACAGTGCCATCCACAGATCCCCCCTAAACAGTGCCATCCACAGATCCCCCCTCCCCTAAACAGTGCCATGATGGCACTGTTTAGGGGAGGGGGATCTGTGGATGGCACTGTTTAGGGGGGATCTGTGGATGGCACTGTTTAGGGGAGGGGGGATCTGTGGATGGCACTGCCATCCACAGATCCCCCTACAGTGCCATCCACAGATCCCCCTCCCCGACGCTCACAGCAGTATATTTATAAACTAATCAGTAACTTCTTTAACTTTAATCATTGCTCATTGCTGAGCTCTTTACTTGGATTATTTGGATATCTTACTTTGTCTTAGCTCCGGTAACAGCACGCAGTGCGGGGGGCGGCGCTCACTCACTGACGTCACGCGCCTGCGCCGCCTAGTGGGAGGAGCAGGCGCGTGACGTCAGTGAGTGAGCGCCGCCCCCCGCACTGCCTGCTATTACCGGAGCTAAGACAAAGTAAGATATCCAAATAATCCAAGTAAAGAGCTCAGCAATGAGCAATGATTAAAGTTAAAGTAGTTACTGATTAGTTTATAAATATACTGCTGTGAGCGGCGTGGCCCTGTATATTCTAACCCCCAGGCAAGCATCCCTGTCACCATGGGAACGCCTGGGGGTTAGAATATACCATCGGATCTTCTGAGTTAAGCTGCAGCCTTAAAGGAAGCAAAACAAGCACCGGCTCTGCTTGGCCCCGGGCCAGCTCGGGGCCCCAAGCAATTGCTTGTTTTGCCTGTCTGTTAGCGACGGGCCTGCACCCGTACATACTAAATGATAAAACACTCGGTAACACTGACATGGAAAAGGATCTAGGAATTTTAATAAACAGCAAACTAAGCTGCAAAAACCAGTGTCAGGCAGCTGCTGCCAAGGCCAATAGGATAATGGGTTGCATCAGAAGGGGCATAGATGCCCGTGATAAGAACATAGTCCTACCACTTTACAAATCGCTAGTCAGACCACACATGGAGTACTGTGTACAGTTCTGGGCTCCTGTAAACAAGGCAGACATAGCAGAGCTGGAGAAGGTCCAGAGGAGGGCAACTAAAGTAATAACTGGAATGGGGCAACTACAGTACCCTGAAAGATTATCAAAATTAGGGTTATTCACTTTAGAAAAAAGACGACTGAGGGGAGATCTAATTAATATGTATAAATATATCAGGGGTCAGTACAGAGATCTCTCCCATCATCTATTTATCCCCAGGACTGTGACAAAGTGACATCCTCTGCGTCTGGAGGAAAGAAGGTTTGTACACAAACATAGAAGAGGATTCTTTACGGTAAGAGCAGTGAGACTATGGAACTCTCTGCCTGAGGAGGTGGTGATGGTGAGTACAATAAAGGAATTCAAGAGGGGCCTGGATGTATTTCTGGAGCGTAATAATATTACAGGCTATAGCTACTAGAGGGGGGTCGTTGATCCAGGGAGTTATTCTGATTGCCTGATTGGAGTCGGGAAGGAAAATTCGCTTCTACCTCACAGGGTTTTTTTTTGCCTTCCTCTGGATCAACTTGCAGGTTAACAGGCTGAATTGGATGGACACATTTCTTTTTTCGGCCTTATGTACTGTTATGTACTATGTTACTAAATTTTTTCAAATTTTCATTAACTGTTGGATTTTTTTTTTATAAATAAAGGTAAAAAATATTGACTCAAATTTGCCATTAACATGAAGTACAATGTGTCACGAGAAAACAATCTCTTGACTTGGATAAGTAAAAGCATTCCAAAGTTATTACCACATAAAGTGACACATGTCAGATTTGCAAAATTAGGCCTGGTCAGGAAGGGGGTAAATGGCCCGGTCTAGAAGTGTTTAAGGTGTGACAGCACCTGCAGTTTTTTATGCAGTTTTTTTGCCAAAATCAGGTTTAGATCATACAAAGGAGAGAAAGTATTAAGGACATATACTACTTTTTTTGTAATTCATTGTTGATTTTGACTTCAAAAATTGCATTAAAATCCTGCATGTATGGCTGTACTGTCTTAAGTGTATTTGGAGAATCGATAAAAGCAAAACAGGATAAAGCCAAAGCCAATTAACAGCAAATTATCATGACCCTATTAAGACAAACCCCATTAACATGAAATCTGCATTAGCCTATTGAGGAAATCCATTTTAACAGTAACATCATTTTATATGTCATATTACAGGACTGCTAACATTGCTTCCCAGCAGGCTGGTTAGAAAACCACTGAGCTACCCTTCCGTCTATCTTGTGCCCGACCTCTTTACTTTCAGCTGTCAATCAAACAGCTTGATAAACTGGATTTAATTAAGAAGTTAATTGCATTTTTAATCTGTATATATCCCTTTCTCTGTTGGCTAAAGACTACATCATGTCATGGTTTAATTACAAAAACTTAAATATAATAATAAGAATTCCAAACCATGCTCACAGCTGAAGACAGTTTTTATTTCCAAAGATATAGTCATTAGAGATGACCTTGCGGTTCGCCCGGCGGTCATTTCGCGGCGAATTCTGCTCGTTCACGGTTCGCCGAACAGGCGAACATATGGCGATGTCCGCCGACGCCATATTTATTTGCATTGTGCAGAACTTTGACCCATGAACATCCATCAGGTGGGACAGAACAGCCAATAGTGAAGTTTCAGCACATAGACTCACCCCCTACCCTATAAAAAAAAAAACGATCTGGCCGCTATTTTACATTCAGTCTTTTGCCAGTGTAGGGAGAGTTTGCTGTGTGGAGCAGGGACAGACTGTTAGAGACACCGAACGCTAGCTAATAGGGCCACAAAAGTCCTTTTAAGGACTGGTATAGGTGTGCTGTCGATAGGTGTGACATACTGAGGGGTGTGATATACTTATAATATACTTTCTAACACAGAAAGTATAGTCTAGTGCATTTGCAGGGACAAACGCTATTAGAACAACTAATTGCAACTGGTGTGATATACCAGTTGCCCCCCAAAAAAACTGATTGAGGCAGGGGTGTGATATACCTATAATATAATTTCTATATAGTGCATTTGTATTGTGCAGCAGTTGTGTGCGGTTCTGCTGGGATACCGCAGCTATACAGGTGGACAAATGCTATTGGAACAACTAATTGCAACTGGTGTGATATACCAGTTGCCCCCCAAAAAAACTGATTGAGGCAGGGGTGTGCTATACCTATAATATAATTTCTATATAGTGCATTTGTACTGTGCAGCAGTTGTGTGCCGGTTTGCTGAGATACCACAGCTATACAGAGGGACAAACGCTATTGGAACAATTAATCGCAACTGGTGTGATATACCTGTTCCCCCCCAATAAAACTGATTGAGGCAGGGGTGTGATATACAGTACTTATAATATGCTTTTTATATAGTGCATTTGTATTGTGCAGCAGTTGTGTGAGGTTTTGCTGAGATACCACAGCTATACAGAAGGACAAACGCTATTGGAACAATTGATTGCAACTGGTGTGATATACCCGTTGCCCCCCCCAAAAAACTGATTGAGGCAGGGGTGTGATATACAGTACTTATAATATACTTTCTATATAGTGCATTTGAAATGTGAAGTAGTTGTGTGCGGTTCTGCTGCGATACCGCAGCTATACAGAGGGACAAACGCTATTGGAACAACTAATTGCAACTGGTGTGATATACCAGTTTCCCCCCAAAAAACTGATTGAGGCAGGGGTGTGATATACCTATAATATACTTTCTATATAATGCATTTTATTGTGCAGCAGTTGTGTGCGGTTCTGCTGCGATACCACAGCTATACAGAGGGACAAACGCTATTGGAACAACTAATTGCAACTGGTGTGATATACCTGTTGCCCCAAAAAAACTGATTAAGGGGTTTAATATACCTGCTTTCAGCAAATAATCATTAAGAGGTTCTATATACCTGCTTCCACAAATACTGCTCTTCTATAGGGACTTTGTCACAGGGTCATTTTGAAAATGACAGGCAGAGGAAGAGGCAGGCCATTCCGCAGGAGTGGTAGGGGTTGGGCAGGTGCACCAGGCCGGAGCCAAAGTGGGAAGTTGCAGAAGGTGCGTGCGATTACTTCAAAGGACGCACCAGAGTAGGTTGAGTGCACCCTCCTCACTCTCTGCTGTGTGCATCCCCAAAGACACCACCACCACCATCGCCATAGCTCCTCCACTCGAGTTAGAGAAATTATTTTCCTATCCATTCCCAGACTTTACCGATGCACAAGCCATTCTTGGCATCGGGTGAGGAAGAGAAGGTAGCAACGGCCGCCACCCAGTGGGCTGACGACAGTACCCAGATCAGCCCAAGGATGGAGGTCCACGCTGTTGCTGCCTACTCTGAGATATCTAATGTCAGTGGTGGTGATGATGATGATGATGAAGTGTCAATAGATGTCACGTGGGTGCCCACAAGCAGTGGCGGATTATAATTGGGGCGTTTGGGTCGGTTGCCCAGGGCCCGACACCCAAACAACGGCGGGGCACGGGATGGCATAGTTCCCTGCCCCACCGCCGTCCGCCGATCACCGCCATAGGCTTCAGGCCTGACGTGTGTGAGCAGCGCGCCTGCACCATCGACGAGTGATAGCCGACTGGGACACAGGTAAGTATTAGCTTTTATTTTTTTTTATTTTTTGTGTGCCAACTTTGGGGGACATTACTGGGGGGCACAGGAGAATATCACTGAAGGGACAGTGGGGGGCAAACTACTACGTGGGGCACATTACTAGTGTGGGGGAAATAAGTACTCTGGGGGCAGTGTGGGGGAAATTAATACTGTGGGGCAAATTACTACAGTGTGGGGGAAATTAATACTGTGGGCGGCAATTTACTTAATAGATGGCAGTGTTGGGGCAAATTATCTAATAGGGACACTATGTGGGGTTATTACTTGATGGGGGCAGTGTGGGGGTTATTACTTGATGGGAGCAGTGTGGGGGAAATTACTATATGGGGGCAGTGTGGGGGAAATTACTATATAGGGGCAGTGTGGGGGAAATTACTATATAGGGGCAGTGTGGGGGAAATTACTATATAGGGGTAGTGTGGGGGAAATTACTATATAGAGGCAGTGTGGGGGAAATTACTATATAGAGGCAGTGTGGGGGAAATTACTATATAGGGGCAGTGTGGGGGAAATTACTATATAGGGGCAGTGTGGGGGAAATTACTATATAGGGGCAGTGTGGGGGAAATTACTATATAGGGGCAGTGTGGGGGAAATTACTATATAGGGGTAGTGTGGGGGAAATTACTATATAGAGGCAGTGTGGGGGAAATTACTATATAGGGGCAGTGTGGGGGAAATTACTATATAGGGGCAGTGTGGGGGGAAATTACTATATTGAGCAGTGTGGGGGGAAATTACTGTATGGGGATAGTGTGGGGGAGATTACTGTATGGCGGCAGTGTGGGGGCAAATTACTTTGTGGGGGGAATTACTACATGGGAGGCAGTGTGGGGGGAATTACTATATGGGAGCAGTGTGGGGGAAATTACTATATGGGGCAGTGTGGGGGAAATTACTATATGGGGGCAGTGTGGGGGGCATTTCTATTAGGGGACATTATTTTTGGGGACACTATACAGGCATTATTACCTGGAGCACAATATAGGGTGTTATTATTACCGGGAGCACTGTAGGGGACATTATAATTGCTATAGACACTATAGGGACCTTTGGGATAATTTATCAAACTGGTGTAAAGTAGAACTGGGTTAGTAGCCCATAGCAACCAGATTCCACCTTTCATTTTTCACAGCTCCTTTGGAAAATAAAAGGTGGAATCTGATTGGTTGCTATGGGCACCTAAGCCAGTTCTAATTTACACCAGTTTGATAAATGACCCCAATTATGAGAAATTTAACAAACTCTGTAGAGACGAGATGAGGCTGAAAGAATTAATCATGGCGTTCTGGGTCAAACGGAGGAGAAGAGGAAAGAGAAGATCTACATGACAGGAGAAGTGTCACGGCTGAGGATAGGGAAAACCCTCAGCCGTGCAATGCCAGAAGATGTTAGTGGATGCTTGGCTAGGACGACAGAAATAGGGAGCAGGTCACCTTCTAGAGCTTCCCTAATTTGACCCTGACTCCTAGCTGAATGAGCCGACCTTGAAGGTAGGAGGGCTCATGCTCAGGAACCTCGGATACCTACTGACCCTCCGCCGATCCCTGAGCTAGGAGCTTGGTAGACAGCTCGTTCCTCCTGGACGCGGAGAAACAGGAGTCTAAAGTGGCCAAGCTGCAAGGGGATAGGAACAAGAACAGACCTATGGATATGGCAGGTGAACTGCACTAGTTCCACCTACCTTCCACAGCCTTGCTGACTGGATCCCTGTGCTGACACGCTGACGTCCACACAGGGGCGGGCTGGGCCGGGGAGCAGGGAGGCAATTGCCCCCCAAGCCACCCTAAAAAAACTGCCGCTGGGCCGTCTTTAACAAATAATTTATTATTATAATTTTTTCAATTCCTGAGGGCCGCACCGCCGATCACCACAGACGCGCCGGCCCTGGATGTAATTGCGGCGGGCAGCAGTGGCTGCGGGCAGTAGGAGATGAGCGCTATGGGGAAGTGGGGGCTCTAAAGGGGCCTTTTTTATTGGCACATTATGGGGGCACTATGGCATTTGGTGGCATCAAGGGGGCATTTTTTACTGGCACATTATGGGAGGCACTATAGGGGAGAACGGCACTATGGGGCATTATTTGGGGGCACTATGGAGGAGTGGAGCACTATTGGGGCATATGGTGGCACTAAGAAGGGGCATTTTTTACTGGCACATTGTGGGGGAGAGGAGCACTATAGGGGCATCTGCTGGGGGCACTAAGAAGGGGCATTTTTTTAATGGCATATTATGGGGGACACTATGGGGAAGGGGGAGAGGAGCACTATGAGGGCATTTACTGGGGCACTATATAGGAGTATTTTATACTGGCATACATTATGGGGACATTAGCTTAACTGCAGGCACTAAGCGGGGGTATTTCATGTACTGTCATATTATAGGGAGAATTATTACTACTATGGGGTATTATGGGGAGCTTTACTACTACCGGGGGACTATGAGGAACATGATTACTAGCATGGGCACTAAAGGGACATTATTACTAAGTGTGCTCTGGCAGAGAATTATTTCTATTGGTGGGATTTTGGGGAGCGCTGTTACTTTGGGGGCACCCTGGCATAGTATCAGCTTAGCACAATTATTTTTTGGGGACATTATCTTTATACTATTAGTGTCTGGGCGCAGTTATTTTTTAGAGCACTGTGTGACAATAATTGTTGAAGGGGGCACTATCTGTGTGGTAGTAGTATTTCCAGGGGGACTGTTTCTGCAGTATAGTATTGGGGGTGGCAGGAAAGGGTGTTCAGAAGATGTGAAGATGGGAAATGTGGGAAACTAATGTCTGTTTCTCAATCTCTACAGAGACGGGAGATGGCAGAAAAATCATCATGGCGGTCTGGTCTGAATGGAGAAGATGAGAAAAGAGAAGGTCTACAACAAAGGTGACATCACTGGATGTAAGAGGTATGTGGCGTTATGTAGGAGAGGAGATGCTCCGGCTCCTCCCCCTGCCATTTGCAGAAGGAGGATTCAGAGCTGGGTGAGGACGGCAAAGGGGGATAGCAGGCCACGGGCGGGTGGCAGATGGTGGGGGGAACCACAGGCAATGAGCAGGATCTGGGGAGGGAGGAGAGCAGAGGAGCTTCCTGGCTGTAGCCTTTTGTTGTCTATTGTATAATGTGAAGCAGGCAGTGCAGCCAGGACAGACCCCCCCCCCCCCCTCTCCGTATAATGTGTAGAGACAGGCCTCAACAATAGAATGTCAGCTTTACAGTGTTTGTTGGGAGTGGCCTATTATATGTAGGAGGGGCTTTTAATAATGGGCGGTGCTAAAATGGGCCATTTGACTGGATTTGCCCCCCAGGACTAAGGATGCCAGCCCTCCCCTGCGTCCACACCATACTTAAATGGACACAGCCAACACACATACACACACACAGGAACCCAGATCCATAGCTGCATCAAATAACAAAGGGAAAACAACATCGACTAAACATCACATACATTTGCTATGACCACAAGGGTGGCCCTCACTGGCAGATGGTATTAGGTAGGAGGATGACTCCAGCAGACCATGGCTGAAGTACCCCTCTGACTACTGCTCTCAGCAGAGGCTATATAGGCCCAAGTAGCCACACCCACACAGACCCAGTGCTCACAGTCTAGGAAGGGAATTAACCCTTCTCAACCCAGGGAAGGGAAGACCGCAACTTAAAGGGGAAGTGTACTCATAACATAAATCCCGTGCACACCAAAACAACAAAAGTGCACACATACAAACACAGGTGCCTGGTGCAACCGCATGCACATTACAGCTAGCTGCCTAACACCAGCTCAGGCTGCTATACTGCCACATACATTATAAGAACATGTTGCCAACGGCAACCACAAGTGAGGCAACATACACCTGTGGTTGAAACAACGACACGAGACCGCAGGCAACTGGACGTAAGAGGTATGTGGTGCTGTATTCCCCTATATGTAGATCTAACTCACTACTGTGACCTGCGTCTCATCTTCTCCTCCCAGTCTTTTTTATCATAATCATGTGTATTTTAAATTTGGCAACTAAAATTTTAATTTGTCACCTGCAGTCCTATGTAACAGCCCAGATAACACAATAGTTCACTGTGTTATGTGGGGTGTTACATAGGACTGCAGGTAACATCTATCAAATCTGTACTCAGAGAGTTATGAGATGGTGGGGGTCCGACTCCTGGCACCCCCTCCCAATCAGCTGTTTGAGGAGACCGCGATGTTCCAGTGAGCGCTGCAGCCTCTTTGCTCCTTACCAAGCACAATGCTGTCCATTTGATAACACTGTGCTTGGTATTGCAGCTCATCCCCAATCACTCAGATGGGACAGAGCTACACCAAGACCATGTGAACGATGTCATATGGCCTAGGAAGAGACTTTGGCGCTTACAAAGCACCGCATTTTCTTCATACAGAAAAAAAAAACTAAAACTAAAATGGAGGAGGGGAGGGGCGAGTTGGGTAGAAAGCCCCGGGCCTATCATGCACTTAATCCGCCCCTGCCCACGAGAGGAAGAGGAGGGGAGTTCAGAGGAAGAGACAGAGCAGCAGATAGGGGGCGGAAGTAGGAGAAGCAGGCAGAACTCGCAGTGCGCAGGAGGCAAAAAGCAGACTGCAAATGTATCTGGAGCGAGCCATCCACCATGCACAGTCACATCTGGCGCTCCCAAGAAGCCGGCACATCGCTCCGCAGTGCTGTCAACGCATAAGTCGCGGTAAGCCCAACACTCACCTAGGGACAACCTCCTTAAGAAGGCACCTGGCCTCCCATCACCGAGTCCAATGGGAGCAACACCGTCAGAACCCACAAAGCTACTTTCCCAGTGCTCCACATCCTGCCTCTTCTCCTTTTCCTCTCTCCTCCAATTTGTCCTCCACTCCACCTTCCACCGTGCCGTCGTCACGTTCATCTGACAAAAGTTGATGATGCCGGATGACCCTCTTGCCCTACGGATGCCCGCCGGCTTGTCGGAACTGCTAGCCCGCCAACTACTGCCATATAAACTGGTTGACTCGGAGGTCTTTAGAAAATTTGTGGCCATTGGCACACCAGAATGGAAGGTTCCCGGAAAGAAATATTTCTCCAAGAAGGGCATCCCAGAGCTATATGGCCATGTTCAGCAGCAAGTGAATGTATCTCTGGCACACAGTGTCGGTGCCAAGATACATCTGACCACAGACACGGGGTCTAGCAAACACGGGCAGGGAAGGTACATAACATTTACTGCCCACTGGGTGAACCTTCTGACGGCTGTCAAGCATGTAACCCGTGGCCCCCGTGTGGATTTGGTGTTACTGCCACGGATTGCATGCAGGCCTGCCTCTTCCTCTCCTCCTCCTACTCCATCCTCCGTCTCCTCCTCAGCTGACTCCTCCTTTTCCACTGCTACCGCATCTTCCGCTGCACCCCCCCAGCTCCCCAGTATCTAATCGACGTGCCAAGTGAAACATTGCCATGCTGTGCTGTGGTTGTTGTGCCTGGAAGCCAAGAGCCACACTGGTCCTGCACTGCTTTCAGCTCTGCGGTCACAGGCCGATCAGTGGCTAACCCCGCTCAATTTGACAGTTGGTAAAGTGGTGTGCGACAATGGTGCCAATCTGCTGAGTGCTCTAAAACAGGGCAAAATGACACATGTGCCGTGCATGGCACACGTCCTGAACTTAGTCGTGCAGCGATTCGTTGCCAAATACCCCGGAGTCCAGGAAGTCTTGCGGTAGGCCAGGAAAATCTCTGGCCTTGTATATGCTTGATAGGCTGCTCCAGCAGAAATGTGCCGTTAACGACTACCTGTACGAACTCTGCGGCAGGACAGGTTCGGGGGAGCTTGTTTTTTTTTCCACCGCGACAGTGGCTGCTCATGCGCGATGCATGCAGACTTCTGCGGCCATTTGATGAGATTACCAAACTGGTCAGTGAAGCCAGGGCGCCATCAGTGACATCCAATGATAATCCAAAAACAGAACCCTTACCATAAAGAAAAAACATCCATCTCCAGATATCTATTTTTGGGATTTTGTCCTTCGTAAGTGCAGGGAATTGGTTTGGCTGATTAAGAAACTTTTTGCCATGGGACTGGGGGAATTTGCAGAGACTGGCAAGTTGGCATAAGGAGTCTTATAGGCCAGACAATGCTCCTTGACATGAAATGTCACACAGAGGTGTAAATATAGAAATCAGCTCTTTTTTTGCTTTAATACCCAGGATTGTTGCTTTTTTCTATCTATCTTAGAATAATTTTAAATAAAATAGTGAGAGACATGATACTACAGCTTAGATGTCAATCTTTCAATCATTTCCCTTACATATTTATGTTCAAAGGAGCACAGTTTTATTGTTTATTGATTTTAAACTTAGCTTCTTACGAGATTAATTGATTTTCACAGAAACGTACCTAAATGTGAAGTCAGTATTTGTCCTCACCTAGCAGACAAAAGGTAGTTATTGGCAGCAACATAAGCAATGCGTACTGTACAGCAATACAGGAAAAATACCCTGATTCTTAGCAAAGCAACCTATTACATATTGCTCTCCTATAGATGAAACTGTTCTACTATACCATGACTATACTTGCCAACTTTTCGCCGGTGGGATGTGGGAAGCAGGAGACTGAGGCCTCATTCACATTTCCGTTTTTTATTTTATTATGTTTGCTCACATATCAGTATTTTTTTTCTGACCATAGGTCAGTGAAAAAAACACAGAGACATGCACTACTTTGGTCTGTGATGTGAACCAAACAAACCCACTTGATGGCAACCCTGTTTGATCCGTGTTAAGTTTGTTTTTCACTGACCACTGGTAAAAGATGCTCTAGAAATTAATGTTCAGCTGATGTGTCCATGGAATACATATGATACACAAAGGGCAATAAAGGAACACACGAACCAAACACGGATTCTTCATAGACATCTTCACAGATGAAACATGGATGGATTTTTTCATGTCAAATGGACATGGAAATGTGAACGAGGCCTGAAGCAACATCCATGCACCATCTAAGCCAAAGAGGTCCTCCCTTTTTCTGGGAGCCCCATGGATATTCTGGGGGAGTTGGTGAGTATGACCATAACTGTCTGACTGCAGAGCAAAAAAGGGAATGTTTACCTGGTTTACATTAACATTCATGCAGAGATTTCACAAAATATTTATCACATCCAATTTCTATTACTCCAAGGTTTATCAGTTTCTGTCTGCTGCCATAATAATTGTCAAAAGTATGTTCATGAGTTACAGCTCTTATCTCATTCAGTGATGTGTAACACTTACAATGTTAATGATGACTGTATGTAGGTTTAGAAATACTTTTCCAAAAGCATAAGCTTTATTGTAAAGTTATATTTGTGGAACTTTAGAAAGATGAGGAGGATTCACTGAATCTCAAAAATCAATGTATTTAATCAAGTATAACCAAGTTCTGCTCAGTGGTTCTACTATCAAAATGTATATTTGCTTTGTAGAAAACAGAAATTTCGGATTTGCTAAAAAAAAAAAAATCTATGAAACTGAAGAAATATCATTTAAACAGCACATCCATGCTAAATATATTTCACATGAATGCAGGGTGCATCCATGTATGAAGACAGCAGTATAATCAATTAACAGAACCAGAAAAGTTCCCCAAATGTTTGTATGCCTAGATCTGAATCCTGCTCAGCCTCTAATTCTATGTAAGGGGAAGTGATTGGGGACTCCTGTAGCCACCATATTATAGTACCCAGAGGGGTTGTCATGTTTTATTTTAAAGTCATATAGGGGCAGATTATGCAATCTGCATTGCACTTTAGGGTGGTATGGTGGTTTTTGAAGCTGCAATAAAATGGAACATGGTTTTGCGATGCAATGCAAAGGGTGAGATCTGCGACAAATGTGCATCAAATTTGCGCCAAACACTGCAAGTAACTCATGTGGTTATTGCTGCGGATTTGGTTAGGAAACACAGAGAAATCTGCACAAAGATCCGTGAGGATATTACCGTGTACAGGTACCCTTATGGTCCCTACACACAAATTATCACTGGTACATTTTTTTTGGGCTGCAAATATTAGAGAATAAGGCCTCTTTCACACGGGCGTTGCGGAAAAATGTGCGGGTGCGTTGCGGGAACACCCGCGATTTTTCCGCGCGAGTGCAAAACATTGTAATGCGTTTTGCACTCGCGTGAGAAAAATCGCGCGTGTTTGGTACCCAAACCCGAACTTCTTCACAGAAGTTCGGGCTTGGGATTGGTGTTCTGTAGATTGTATTATTTTCCCTTATAACATGGTTATAAGGGAAAATAATAGCATTCTGAATACAGAATGCTAAGTAAAACAGGGCTGGAGGGGGTTAAAAAAAATAAAAAATCATTTAACTCACCTTAATCCACTTGCTCGCGATGCCGGGCATCTCCGTCTGACTCTTTTACTGTATAGGACCTGTGGAGAGCATTAACTATAGTTTAAGGACCTGGGATGACGTCACTCTGGTCATCACATGGTACGTCACATGATCTTTTACCATGGTGAATCACCATGGTAAAAGATCATGTGACGTACCATGTGATGACCGGAGTGACGTCATCCCAGGTCCTTAAACTATAGTTAATGCTCTCCACAGGTCCTATACAGTAAAAGAGTCAGACGGAGATGCCCGCATCGCGAGCAAGTGGATTAAGGTGAGTTAAATGATTTTTTATTTTTTTTAACCCCCTCCAGCCCTGTTTTACTTAGCATTCTGTATTCAGAATGCTATTATTTTCCCTTATAACCATGTTATAAGGGAAAATAATAAGGTTCGGGTCTCCATCCCGATCGTCTCCTAGCAACCGTGCGTGAAAATCGCACCGCATCCGCACTTGCTTGCGGATGCTTGCGATTTTCACGCAACCCCATTCATTTCTATGGGGCCTGCGTTACGTGAAAAACGCACAAAGAGGAGCATGCTGCGATTTTCACGCAACGCAAAAGTGATGCGTGAAAATCACCGCTCGTGTGCACAGCCCCATAGAAATGAATGGGTCAGTATTCAGTGCGGGTGCAATGCGTTCACCTCCCGCATCGCATCCGCGCGGAATACTCGCTCGTGTGAAAGGGGCCTAATAGTGTGCATTTTTTTCTGACAAACGTTGTCTCACCACTAGTATTTTTCATGGCATTTTTCTCTTATTAAGGAGGTGATGTGAAAATGCCTGAAAAATACACTAAAAGATATATAGAATGAATTGTATTTTACAAAGAAGTAAGAAAGACAAAAGAAGAGCTTGCATGTCCTGTGTTTCATACTTGCCATAGACCTTTAGTTAACATCTGGAGCTGGTGTTTTTAACCACAAAATAATGCACCAAAAAACGCCACTAAAAAGGCAGGAAAATGGCAGCAAAAAACCTAAGTATGAGCCAACCCTGCGGAGAGAGGAGACTGCAGTATTTTATTTGAACACAGATAAAGCAAGTTCTGCACTGCAACTTTGTCACATGGTCAACGATTGCACCACGATTGCACCACCTACATTGCAAGTAATAGCAGGTTTGGATTTCTTGCAACTGGCATGTCCAGTTCGTGTTAACTTGAAGATCACAACGTGACCCCATTCACTGAGGCTATGACACATTAAAAGGGTTTTACGAGATTTTGATTCTGATGACCTATCCTCAGGATCTGATCGGTGGGGATCCGACACCTGGGATCCCCGCTGATCAGCTGTTTCAAGAAGGCACCGATGCTCCTGTGAGACCTGCGGCCTTCTCTGTATAGTGTCGTACATTGTATAGTGGCTGTGCTTGATATCACGCTCAGACTCATAGAAATGAATAGGGCTGAGCGTGATACCAAGCACAGCCGCTATACAATGTACGGCGCTATGCTTAGTAAGCACGGAGAAAGCCGTGCGCTCACAGGAGCTTTTTGAACTGTACTGTTTGAATACACCCTAAGGGGCCAGTAATATGTGAATGATTATATATGATCATTTAGACTCCATTTTAGATTCAGTATCCATTACATATTAGAATGACCCTTAATGTACTCATTGCATTCAGTATTCATGTTTGTGTTATGTATAATCTTTCATTGAACAAGGCCAGGCAGCTACTGTATATAGCCAGCATTTTTGTATTCAAATTTGACTAAGTCTACTTTCACACTCGCGTTTTGGCTTTCCGTTTGTGAGATCCGTTCAGGGTTTTCACAAGCGGTCCAAAACGGATCAGTCTGCACTCTAATGCATTCTGAATGGAAAAGGATCCGCTCAGAATGCATCAGTTTGCCTCCGTTCCGTCTCCATTCCGCTTTGCAGACGGACACCAAAACGATGCCTGCAACGTTTTGGTGTCCGTCTGATGAAACTGAGCCAAACGGCACACAATGTATGGCAATGGGGACTTATCCGTTTTCACTGACACAATCTGGCACAATAGAAGCTGTTATTATCTTCTTTGAGGTGTAGAAGTTGTTTAGTCCTTCATTGAGGTGTAGCTAGCACCCTCATTGAAGTCAAGAGTTTAACCTATAATGAAGTGTTGTTAGTACCTTCATTAGGCCTCTTTCACACCAATTTTAATGCTCCGTGCCCGTGCTGCGGGCCACATACGGCGGTTCCGCAATTCATGGGTCACCAGCCATGTGCATTCACTTGAATAGGTCAGCAAATCCGGAGATGCGGTGCGGAATGGAACGGAAGCACGGAGCGGAACCCCACGGAAGCACTACAGAGTGCTTCTGTGGTGTTCCATGCTTCCATTCCGCAAAAAGATAGAACTTGTTCTATCTTTTTGCGGAACAGACGGATCGCGGACCCCATTCAAGTGAATGGGTCTGCGATCCGCATGTGGCTGCCCCACAGTCGGTGCCCGTGCATTGCGGACCGCAATTTGCGGTCCACAGCACAGGCACGGAGCCCTTACATTTGTGTGAAAGAGGCCTTAAGCTGTAACTATCACTTTTATTGAAGTTTGTGATGTAAGAGTATCTGAACCTCCTTAAAGGGTATCTGAACCTAAACTGATGCATTTATTAGCAAAAAATATATAGTCCCATAGTTAAGAATACTGAGCCATGCTTGCTAAGCGCCTATTGGTCATACCCATTCTATTAGAACAAGGGGGTTGCTCAGAACTTTTTAGAGAGGATCTGTCAGCTCTCATGACATGCCTGTTTAAGGCTGGGGCTACACTGCAACATGTGTAACCCAACAAAAAAATATGTCTGCAACGTGCTGTCGTGCCACTATTTTAGTGCTGTGATTTGGCTGTGAAAACACAGCCAAATGGCAGACAAGTTGCATGTGAATCTCGTGTTGAGCAGCACTTACTTTAAAGTCAGTGGATAAAAGTTGCGTGTGACTTGTGATATGCGACACAAAATCTATCAGGTCTGAATTTTTTGCAACTGTTGCATGTCGCAGTGCGACACCATTGACAATACTTAGATCCAATGTCGACTGACTTTCTTGACGCAGAACACATGTGACTGTGTAGCCCCAGGCATAGAATATACTTCTATTCCCCATGAAAAAACAATTCTGAAAAAAATTTGCTTAGACCTCTGCATTGTGCTGATTCTCTGTTATTCTTTCTGGGAGTGTATGGCTCGAGAGGGCCAGGTTCCTGCATAGCATCATACCCTGCCCTGTCAATGAAGGAGATTGCACAGAGTGTCTTGGCCTCACCTTCAATGCACTTAACTGCTCATTTGCATATGAATTGAAAGCACTTGTTCTCCAGAATCAAGCATAGATTTACTACGTGAAAGGTATCATTACATTCAGTTGAGCTAGCTCTACAAGCTATTGTCCTTGGTTTAACACTGAATTTCTTGGAGACAGACTCTCTTTAAGTTATAGGCATTAATAGTAGTGAGAGCACTAACCACTGAGGAAGGAGCAGAAATACGTTTCGAAACGCGTCTGGTATTAAGGAACAGTGAGGATATAACAAGCCAGGATAACCAGGAATCGCAGCGGTTTACTAGATTGACTGCCAACTATTCAAAAAGGCAGCCCTATCCTCGGACACAGCATTGCGGAAAAAGGACCAATCACCAATTCCGGAACAAGTTAAGTACCGCCTCGCCCAAGTCACGTGGGACGCCACGTGATAAAGACAAGTGACCACGTGGGACGCTGTGCAGGTCCTTGCTGGACAAAGCAGAAACACAGCGGCGTGGAGCGGTAATGTACACACCCTCTCTTTCCCATACAGGCTGCAATTAACAGCTAATACAAGTTTTAACATCATCTCAACATGAGAATACTAGCATAAGAACTTTGCTTACAGGAAAACAAGCGGATTCAGACGAACTGTATAGTTCCAGAAAGAGCGCGAATTCCAACCACAGTCAATTCCTGTACAACCATAATTTGGCTCAAACCTAATAGACACTCAGTGTCTGCTTATTACAAGCACTCTCTGCTGATTATATTGTGCATATTTTAACATATATTTATGGATTCAATTTGCAACTCTAAACTGTGATATATAGAAACCAAAACACTGTCTTGAACTTCGAACTATATACCTCTGTGGAAATATCAACTTTTTTATATACCCAGTATATTTTTACAATATTTTGGTATACCCAATGGACATTCAGCACGTCTATATCACTATATTGAATACCTGAATTGAAAATTTCATGCATTTTACCAATATGTTATCAGCCTCTATTTAGTCATATGTGTATCTGGACTACATTTGTATGCATTGAACCTGCGCATTTCCACATATTTATTCGATTTTAGGGAGTATTTGTATTTTAGTACATCTGTCCTATCCAAATATACTTAATTTGCACATAGGACATTTTTTTAAATGTACTTAGCTTGCACATAGCACTTTTTATGTACCGAGCTCGCACGTAGCACTTTTATGTACCGAGCTCGCACGTAGCACTTTTATGTACTGAGCTTGCACATAGCACTTTACATGTATTGAGCTTGTATACAGCACTTTCATGTATTGAGCTTGCATATAGTGCCTCTATACCAAACGTGCATAGCACACATTTTATTTAGCCTGTATAATGATGTACTGAGCCTGCACATTGCACCTATATGTACTGAGCTTACACTTAGCACTTTACACAACCAGCTCTACCCCTTATATGTACTCAGCCTACTTATATGTACTCAGCCTACCTATATGTACTCAGCTTGTCTAATTGATACTCGTACCTAATACCTTGTACATCCAACCTGAATTGATGTTTATAAACGCATAGTGTACCATCCACTTGTGGCCATACAACAGACTCTATCTAATTGATGCTTAGTTCATATCCGTTTACCATTAATAAATATTATATTATATAACCAAGACATCCAACATCTCAAGTTTATTCCATGTGCGAGTGTGCCATCACACCTTCATACAAAATCTATCAGGTCTGAATTTTTTGCAACTGTTGCATGTCGCAGTGCGACACCATTGACAATACTTAGATCCAATGTCGACTGACTTTCTTGACGCGGAACACATGTGACTGTGTAGCCCCAGGCATAGAATATACTTCTATTCCCCATGAAAAAAACAATTCTGAAAAGAATTTGCTTAGACCTCTGCATTGTGCTGATTCTCTGTTATTCTTTCTGGGAATGTATGGCTCGAGAGGGCCAGGTTCCTGCATAGCATCATACCCTGCCCTGTCAATTAAGGAGGTTGCACAGAGTGTCTTGGCCTCGCCTTCAGTGCACTTAACTGTCATTTGCATATGAATTGAAAGCACTTGTTCTCCAGAATCAAGCATAGATTCACTACGTGAAAAGTATCATTACATTCAAAAGTGTTCCAACAGAGTTGACCCTTTAAAACATAACTTTTACTAAATTATTCTAATAAAATTACACCACCTTCGTGATTCACCAGTGAAACAATTGTAAAACCAATAATATAGAGTGATAAAAAAATGTTTACACGGGATAGCCAACCAATGATATGGCTATAGAGGTTTGGTGTACACAGGGCAGTAATCGGGGGAGTGCTTAAATGTCTAGCCTGTCCCTGCACTCACCCTGAATAAATCCTCAGCCCAGGGACGTCCCCTGATGGTGGAGACTCCCTGTCCTCGTTCCTGGACTGACTTCCCTACGTATACCCTCCTCTCAATCAGCAATACCTGGGTGCCCCGTATAAACAACAACGGATATTTACTGTGTCACAGTTAATTGATACCTGTATAGACAACAGCCCATATGGATGGAAAACTGAAGCAAATATATAGGTGGAGGTGCAGAGGAAAGGATAAATCCTACAACACCATTACGAGAAGCCCAAGAGAAACGTTGTGATGGCCATACGTTTCCAGGCTATTTCTCATTCATACCCCGACGTGTTTCCCCTACTACTAGGTTCATCAGAGGGTCAGGAGACAGTTATGGGTAAACCGTCACATAAAGAGATAATTAAGATATACTATGGAGGACATAGGTGGCTAATCTTCTACTGGATCAACGCAGATGGCACTACGTTGGTCACATGCTGAGGAAGATGGGGTATATACAGAGGGAAGATAGGTGTGAGCCATATCTAGATGGAAAAAGAGATGTTACACAATATTTCACTTGCGGTGCATGTCCTAGATAAAGGGCAGCACTAAGCGTATATTTGATGGATAACGCTTGAAAATTAATCTTAGGATACTTAGAGTATCCAGTCATTTCATCCTGACTTATACGTTTACCGAGCAGGCTTGTTCATATTCAGGGAGAGCAAGCTGAGCACATTCTCCTCCAACCTGTTCATAGGAAACACGAGAAAGTAAGTCTCTCGTTGATACCAAGGGGTGCCTGAGATTTGAAACGATGGATCCAAACGCATTCTTTTTGGAGAATTTTGCGATCCCAATCGCCACCCCTTGGGGATGGAGGGATAGCCTCCAGGATAGAAAACCTCAGACAATTAGGATCACCACCGTGGACATCATTGATATGTGATGCGACCGGGGTGATGTTTTTCTTGGCCACATCATTCACATATCCGCCTTCTGACTTCTTTGATTGTTTTTCCTATATAATCCATCGGACATGGACATTGGCATATATATACCACTCCTTTGCTCTTACAATTAAAGAAGTCCCTGATTTTATATGTCTGACCGGTAACAGAGCATTTAATTGATTTTGCAGTAGAAATAAATGCGCATGCTTTGCATGAACCGCATTTAAACATGCCGCATGGCTTTCGATCGAGCCACGTCACCACTCCACTAGGTGTTGTGTAGTGGCTGTGGACCAGCCGGTCTTTAAGACTCCTCCCCCATCTGTATGTGACACTCGGTTGTGCAGTAAGCACATCCCTAAGATCAGGGTCCATATGCAAAATAGGCCAGTACCTTTTGAGGATTGAGACCACCTGGCTATTTGCTGAGTCAAAGGTCGAAATAAGCCATATTAGTTGTTGTCCACTTTCTGTCCTAGTTTTAGGGATGAGAAGTTCAGTGCGCTTTCTGTCCAAAGCATTCTGAAAGGCGCCCCCAAGAACCGTTTGGGGGTAACCCCTCTCTTTGAATCTCGTCTGGAGTTTTTTGCCTCGCCCTGAAATGCCTCATTCTCGGAACAATTTCTCCGGGCATGGAGGTATTGGCCCCTGGGTATGCCACGTTTAAGCGGTGTAGGATGGTGACTTTCCCAGTGTACCGGAACGACAGACAAATGTGAGTAGGGACCATGTGGTCTGATTTGATTGACTGATCTGGACCTTGGCATGAAACAGAACTTTATATTGTATGTTTTTACAGCCTTTTGGATACAGTACCTGCCCTTATCTAAATGGGCTTCTGACCAATTTAATTGTCCAGGACTCTAAGTAAGTGACCCTAGTGGGTTGAAATATTAATAACTTTGCAACAAGCGCTCATTCTGATATCTCTCTACCTTCCATCCACAGGTGGGATATATCTAGTGGTCCGCTTGGTCCCATACACACATCAGCATCTGCGTGTCCGGTCCTATGTCCTCCATATGTATCATAAGTATATCTTAATTATCTCTTTATGTAACGGTTTACCCATAACTTTCTCCTGACCCCCTGATGAACCTAGTAGTAGGGGAAACGCGTCGGGGTATGAATGAGAAATATCCTGGAAACGTTTGGCCATCACGACGTTTCTCTTGGGCTTCTCGTAATAGTGTTGTAGGATTTATCCTTTCCTCTGCACCTATATATTTGTTTCAGTTTTCCATCCATATGGGCTGTTGTCTATACAGGTATCAATTAACTGTGACACAGTAAATATCAGTTGTTTATACGGGGCACCCAGGTATTGCTGATTGAGAGGAGGGTATACGTAGGGCAGTCAGTCCAGGAACGAGGACAGGGAGTCTCCACCATCAGGGGACGTCCCTGGGCGGAGGATTTATTCAGGGTGAGTGCAGGGACAGGCTAGACATTTAAGCACTCCCCCGATTACTGCCCTGTGTACACCAAACCTCTATAGCCATATCATTGGTTGGCTATCCCGTGTAAACATTTTTTATCGCTCTATATTATTTGTTTCACAATTGTTTCACTGGTGAATCACGAAGGTGGTGTAATTTTATTAGAATAATTTAGTAAAAGTTATGTTTTAAAGGGTCAACTCTGCTGGAACACTTTAGACTCTATGACCCCTCTATAAATTGTTTATTGACTCAGCTGGACATTTATCATTACATTCAGTTGAGCTAGCTCTACAAGCTATTGTTCCTGGTTTAACACTGAATTTCCTGGTGACAGACTCCCTTTAAGTTATAGGCATTAATAGTAGTGAGAGCACTGGCTGACAATATTATAAAGCACTGTGTGTTACTATATTGAAGTAACACTTCTTTGCAGCAGTGTAACGTGAAGCTGATGGGCTCCAAAACAAATACGGTATGTCACAGGTCCCCCACCTACCATGTGCTTTTTAACATCCAGGTGTCTTCTTATGTGGCAGAGGGTCTTGGGTTCCCCTCAGGAACCAGAGCCAGGGAACAACTGTCTCCTCTGCACACCCTATAGCTATGTCCCTGATTCTTGGGGATATCAAACACTTCATACAAAAGAAATATGACTGCATCCAAAGATTTTGGAAAGAATGTAATTTCCTTTTATGGCATCAAATGCCTTCATACTTTTTACTATCCACAACCAGCATGTTGCTCATATTGAGCATCACGTAGCTGGTGACATTTTTCTAAATATGGCCTTTATTTTATTTTTTGCAATACTTATGCCAACATTATTAATAATCGGCAAAGAAATTCCATAAATAAAACCAAACAATCCTTTGGTGAAAAATGTAGCACGTGTTTGATGTTGAAGTTTACTTTTAATAAATACTAATAGTTTAGCTAATGAGTTAGTCACTGCCTATTACTGAAGCCTCCTGAGCTGCATTGTACATTGAGGTGCAAGAATAATTCAGGAAATAACTCATAGTAAAAAAGAACTCATTAACCAGCACAGGGCAGCGGGTGGCTGTAAAGCAGGCAATTATGTGGCTCATTAGAGCATGCTATCATATGCTGTATGCTAGTGGTCATGTTGTGGGTCTTTTTTCATTCACTATGATGATAAAGTAACCTGGTTGTCTTGTAAAGATCAAGGCTCTCGAGATCTGATTGATCGATTGTCTGGGATGTTGTTGGGCATTCCTAACATAGAAATACTGAATAAGAAGTGATCAAATTCACTGGATGGGGTTTATGAACTGGTAGCATCTCTATGGTAATGCAATGTTAATGAATAAAACGGGTAAACATCAATGATCCCAATTAGAGATGAGAGAATTTCCGCTTATAAATTTTTTTTGAGATTTGTTTACTGGTAAAAGCAGAATTGCGTTATGTATTCCGTTACCACGGACCATGACGCAATTCTATAACGGAATGCATAACGGAATGCCTTTAGAGGCATTCCGTTATTCATTCCATCATAATAGAAGTCTATGGGCTGCATAACGGATCCGTCCCGTTTCCGTTATGCAGGTGAGTCCTCCCCTGCATAACGGAAACGGGATCGATCCGTTTTGCAGCCCATAGACTTCTATTATGACGGAATGAATAAAGGAATGCCTCTAAAGGCATTCCATTATGCATTCCGTCATAGAATTGCGTTATGGTCCGTGATACCTTAACCGGAGTTTAGAAAGTAACATGCATTTTTTACACAGTGAGGGCCAGAACAATAAAACACTCTACATCTTATAGTTAAGCTGGAATCATAGGTAGACATAAGAGAGGTGGACAAGTGAGAGCCAAACTGTCATCCTAAATTTGGAGCTAGACTAAATAGATCGCTCTGAAAACAAGAACCATTTGCTACAGACTCTACAGATACCACAGTAGGACAGAGTAACACTATGGACAGTTGTTCTCGAACTATTATAATATAAAAATCAAATCAAGCTTCGTTAGCCATCCTTACTTTATAGTAGCTACAGTAGTATACATGTCTAGATCTTCACAAGTCTCAAGAAAGCTAGTGAACAGATGGGACAGTATATGCTATACTTGTTCATTAATAGGAAGGCTTCCACAAGTGCCTCAGGGTTAATATGGATGGGCACCACCTGTGGAGACCTGGCTGGTTGTATGCTCAAGTAATAATGTAGTAACTGTAAGTATCTGTTAAAGCAGTGGTCCCCAACCTTTTTTGCACCAAGGATCAGTTTCATGCAAGGCCATTTTCCCAGGGACCGGGTGGGGGGGAGGGGGCGGGGTTCTGGGGAGTGGCTTAGGGGGTGGGGGGGCTTAGGGGGTGCTAGTCGGCGCTGACTGACTCACACGCATAACAAAATACAAGGTGCATATTAAAATATATAACACTATATAACGACTATATAAACTGACTAGGGTCTCTGCTGCACCTGGTCTCTGCTGCACTGTACTGTATTTTTCGCCCTATAAGATGCACCTAGGTTTTAGAGTAGAGTAGGTGTAATTTTTCATTACACCTCAGGTCAGACCAGCAATCACACCCCCAATGTTAATCAGACCTCAGATCAGACCCCCAATGCCTCAGATCAACCTCCCAACTTTTAGCCATCTATCAGCCCCCATGTCAGCCATGAGCCCTTATATCAGCCATCAGCCCCTTATGTCAGCCATCAGCCCCTTATGTCAGCCATATGTCAGCCCCCAGCCCTTATGTCAGCCATAAGCCCCACATGTCAGCCATAAGCCCCACATGTCAGCCATAAGCCCCCACATGTCAGCCCCGAGCCCTTGTGTCAGCCATCAGCCATATGTTAGCCCCCAGCCTGTCGGTGGGTAATAATTCAATTAAGAATTATTAATTATGGTCATAAAAATAATTAACCATAAAAAAATTAAATTTATAAAATTTGTCATAAATTCTTAAAATCATGACCTGGTGAATTGTAGACAACCTAATTGATACAATTCACATCTGAGTCCGACTATTTCCTCAGATAAATAAGTTCTTTTTGACGTGAGATGACGTTAATGATAAAATGTAGTTCTGCATTATACAATAATACACAGGCATTATAAAAATATGCTGATTTATTGGTTACAAGATTATAAACATATATAAGTAAATAAACACAATGATACATGCAAATGAATATATATAGCGTTAATATAAAGCATTACAAGCTTAACAATACATGTGAGTGGAAATAACTTGTCACATTATAACCAAGCTATTAGGTTAGGATATCAAAATATGAACATAAGTTATATACATTACTTCTGTTCAGAGAAAACCTCATGATACCAAGATGGGCATGTCTAATCCTAGACATCAATATAGAATGCTAAATACATTCTGCCCCCCCTAACCAACTATACATCACATGACTTCAAGATGGGCAAATCCATTCAAGGATATAACTAAGAAGAGATAACTGTATCCTTCCGCCTCATCCTGGACTATTTTCACATATATATGACTTTGGTAAGACTATTAAGACAAATAACAGGGATCTAGGATCTTAAACGAGAAGGACTTGAAATAAGTCCTTCTTGTGGGAATCCATCACTTAGCTTGGCGAAGAATGTTCTATCAATAAATATATATATATATATATATACATATATATATATATAAAAGCAATTATTTAATGCTTTGTTAGATTATGAGTCTAGATTCTTCTGCAGGTAGAATGAAGCCTCACAATATCCTAAGACTACATCTCAATATGGAGATGATCAATTAATTTAATTATTTATTTATTTATTCGCCAATCTAGATGGTATAATTTCACCCACACTATCAAATTAGTCTTAATAAAATGAAATATCATTTCCTGTGTCTCTTACCAAGTCCTAGTAGGAATCTCACTTCTGCTCCTAGGAAAGCTGGGTGGTCCATTATAGCGCATCTCATCATGGCTTTCATCTTGATAGACCTCAACTTCCCTTCTCTTTCTCCTTTTTTCTCACTTTCTCTTACCTTCTCCTCTTTTCTTACTGTGTATGGCTTATGATCCCAAACTTATCAGTTAGACACACCTTCCTAGTTTGGATCTTTCCAATCATTGTCGGATGGGCGTGATCATTGATAAAAATGTGACATCATAACCCTACCCAGAATGCACTTTTGCTACTGTTGTAATGTCACCTACTGATACATAGGTGGCACTGCTGTATAAGCTATCTGCATCATAGTATAAAGGGTTAACTTATATAAGTCTGAATATACATTTTGACCTTAGAAGCTTTAATTCAAAGCCATAGGGATTAATTCTGACACTTGTAGCAATTAGAGACAGACCTCTAGGCGTCTCTTTTGAATGTTTTTCACACTTAATTTATGGATCGTAAATGGCTTGTTTTCTCAGAGATATCAGTACCTCCTGTCATACCAAAGATGTGATTAATTGTTACAAAACACACATCTTCACAGACACTCTTCTAATGAGAAATATATACAATATACTGGATACATGTTGTCTTCGTAACATATAACAATATAATATAAACAAATATATATATATATGTCCTACTGATTGTCTTATGCTAAGGACTAACTAAGGCTCATTAAATGAATAGATACATATTATATATTTTGCTTCATTAATAAATGCCTAATTGTATAGGTAATTATCACCAGCTGCACAGAGCTTATCTTTATCGCCCGTCATAAATTTAAAAGTAGACAAGGAGGCATCTTCTCAGACTGATACATTCATGAGAAGAATAACACTGAAGAGTATAAACCTTTGTGTGACCTTAATTTGGCCTACTCAAGACATACAAAATTGTAACTATAGTCGAGCATGGCTCTTAAAGGCAATGAACATCTATCTTGACAATAATGAATTGGATATGAATGTATTTACCTATGAAAATGCACAACAAATCCCCCCTTTTCAGCATATTCAATTTCGTTATTAGAAGGTTGAATAGGCTGAAATGCAATAAAGGGCTAAATGCTCCAAATCATTATGGATTGGGGAACACAAGTTTTACCTTGGAATAAATTTATCACAATTTTGTGTGTACTTTTATGACACAAGTCTAACGTACAATCTCTATGATTAGTTTAACTACAAGTGTGTTACGTTCCTTGTGTAAGTGATAAACGCATAGAACTCATATTATACAATTGTTTCGTTCTTTTCTTTTATGACCACTGTAGAGAGAAAGACGTTTCTGTCATTTTCTGGACTTTCTGGAAACGTGTCTCTAGTTAAGATCTTTCTTTGGTCCTCGAAGTAATAGCTTCCTTGCTTGTCAGCAACTTGGCAACTCGATTTAGCGAGCGGTGCTTGGCATCATATCTTCATGTCTGCGATCTCGAATACTTTGTCATGTTGCACTGGTGTGATGTACTTTTGCAGCGGCTGTCGAATCTCCTGGGGCTCTGCCCACTTGTCCCTCCTGGATACATCTTGGATACATCTGGGTTGGCTCCGACTGGACGTCTCTTGCGTCACGGATAGCCTTGACCTCAGGTTCTCTTGGTTCCGGATACAAAGACTTTTAGGATTCCGCCATCTGTCCTTCCATCAACACGTGATCCCATCTTGGGCCATCATCTAAGCTTAAGAAAACAACAGACAGTATGAGCAACAACGCAGCAAAAACTTTATCAAACATATACCTGCCTATTTTAGGCCTTTGACTTATGCCATACTTTAGCCAGCAGCAAGTTGAGGACTTTTATGTTTTGTTTTGTTTTTTCCAAAGAAAAACAAACTACAGGGTATCATGAATAGATATAACTATTCTTCCTCTGCTAGGCTAATAAAGCCTTAGGTGTTATGCCTATTTAGGATAATAACCCAATCAATACTTTTAGACTACCTCGAAACAGAGTAATATATATGCGTCCATATATCTGCATGGAATACAGTGACGACAAGTTAGTCACAATTGATAGACAAACAATATGGTTAGTATAACTGTTCAGTCTCTTTTCAGTCATACGATACCACCACCAATAATATGAAATTTATGATGTGTCTCCATCTTCCAATTTTTGATTTTTCAATCTCAGTTCAGCTCTTGGCGTTTTTAACACTGAAATAAAACTCTACTCAAACATTATGTTAATTATCCTGTGGAAAAATTGATTAGTAATAAATATCATTAATCATTTATTGACTTGCTATAATTAATTTCAATGAAGCAGTTTGCTTCGTTTATTGGACATTTATATGTCAGCAAAGTATTAAACAACTTTTCCTTTACTCTTTATTCACTTCATGAGATAAAGAATTTACATTCAATGAAGTTGGGAGAATCTTACTCTTCCTTTTCATTAGGCTGACTTAAGAAATCAGCTCGCAGCGCAGCTCTGCGACCTCTGACCTTTTCACTGACATGTATTTTGCTTAAGGAATGTGCTCATTCCCCCCCTCCCATCTTTAAGATGGTGGGCAAAATGTTGAGACATACAGCATCTGCAGGAAACTCACCCCTCCCTTAGGAGACTTTTTAAGGCAATTAGGGTTAGTTAACAGAGCTATTTAAATACAGTTTTGCGCTTTTTACTACAAAACAAATTAGCAGGTTCTAAGTACTCTGCTTAAAAAATATATATTCACAAACAAATAAAAAAAATCTGAAACGATTAATCAGAGTGAGATAAAAAAAACAATTCCCCCCTTAGGGGATTATCATATCTGCGGCAATTGCAGATTGTACATTAGGATCCTATAAGAAAGTATGGTTATATTAGCATACATAGCAATTAACCTGTTTAAAACTGTTCTCTTATAGATTCTATTTATCAATAACATTGGGTCAGACTTTATGTATAAAGTTCCTCTATTATCCTGTAACGCCCTGAGCTACTAAACTCAACCTCCCTGTATATGGGGGTAAATCTCCAACTATGGGAGTTACCTGGCCAGGAATTAATAGGAAGGTTCCTGAGTCATACAAAGGACTAGAACCGGACCTTGTACCGCCTAGGCTAATGAGAACTATATCTGTTCCCTATCTTGGGACAATTTACTATTAATTTCTGGCGATACAAAACATCAATTGTGTTTAGCATAGACAAACAACTCCTGAGTTGATTTACATGTCATGCACTGGTTGCATTCGTGTAATAACACTTTACTGCAACAACTCATCTGCGGTTCTGGTATGGGCTTAACCCCTTCAGTACCAGGACATTAATTTTGAATATGTATATACCACGCCCTTCTAAGGGTTGTAAACGTGATCTAGCTGTAGCATTCTAATGCCAGCAACAATATACATGACAATTTATCATTAATATGTCATCTCATCAATCAGTTCTCGCTGGGGCCTCCATTTATGTCGGTGGGTAATAATTCAATTAAGAATTATTAATTATGGTCATAAAAATAATTAACCATAAAAAAATTAAATTTATAAAATTTGTCATAAATTCTTAAAATCATGACCTGGTGAATTGTAGACAACCTAATTGATACAATTCACATCTGAGTCCGACTATTTCCTCAGATAAATAAGTTCTTTTTGACGTGAGATGACGTTAATGATAAAATGTAGTTCTGCATTATACAATAATACACAGGCATTATAAAAATATGCTGATTTATTGGTTACAAGATTATAAACATATATAAGTAAATAAACACAATGATACATGCAAATGAATATATATAGCGTTAATATAAAGCATTACAAGCTTAACAATACATGTGAGTGGAAATAACTTGTCACATTATAACCAAGCTATTAGGTTAGGATATCAAAATATGAACATAAGTTATATACATTACTTCTGTTCAGAGAAAACCTCATGATACCAAGATGGGCATGTCTAATCCTAGACATCAATATAGAATGCTAAATACATTCTGCCCCCCCCTAACCAACTATACATCACATGACTTCAAGATGGGCAAATCCATTCAAGGATATAACTAAGAAGAGATAACTGTATCCTTCCGCCTCATCCTGGACTATTTTCACATATATATGACTTTGGTAAGACTATTAAGACAAATAACAGGGATCTAGGATCTTAAACGAGAAGGACTTGAAATAAGTCCTTCTTGTGGGAATCCATCACTTAGCTTGGCGAAGAATGTTCTATCAATAAATATATATATATATATATATATAAAAAAGCAATTATTTAATGCTTTGTTAGATTATGAGTCTAGATTCTTCTGCAGGTAGAATGAAGCCTCACAATATCCTAAGACTACATCTCAATATGGAGATGATCAATTAATTTAATTATTTATTTATTTATTTATTCGCCAATCTAGATGGTATAATTTCACCCACACTATCAAATTAGTCTTAATAAAATGAAATATCATTTCCTGTGTCTCTTACCAAGTCCTAGTAGGAATCTCACTTCTGCTCCTAGGAAAGCTGGGTGGTCCATTATAGCGCATCTCATCATGGCTTTCATCTTGATAGACCTCAACTTCCCTTCTCTTTCTCCTTTTTTCTCACTTTCTCTTACCTTCTCCTCTTTTCTTACTGTGTATGGCTTATGATCCCAAACTTATCAGTTAGACACACCTTCCTAGTTTGGATCTTTCCAATCATTGTCGGATGGGCGTGATCATTGATAAAAATGTGACATCATAACCCTACCCAGAATGCACTTTTGCTACTGTTGTAATGTCACCTACTGATACATAGGTGGCACTGCTGTATAAGCTATCTGCATCATAGTATAAAGGGTTAACTTATATAAGTCTGAATATACATTTTGACCTTAGAAGCTTTAATTCAAAGCCATAGGGATTAATTCTGACACTTGTAGCAATTAGAGACAGACCTCTAGGCGTCTCTTTTGAATGTTTTTCACACTTAATTTATGGATCGTAAATGGCTTGTTTTCTCAGAGATATCAGTACCTCCTGTCATACCAAAGATGTGATTAATTGTTACAAAACACACATCTTCACAGACACTCTTCTAATGAGAAATATATACAATATACTGGATACATGTTGTCTTCGTAACATATAACAATATAATATAAACAAATATATATATATATGTCCTACTGATTGTCTTATGCTAAGGACTAACTAAGGCTCATTAAATGAATAGATACATATTATATATTTTGCTTCATTAATAAATGCCTAATTGTATAGGTAATTATCACCAGCTGCACAGAGCTTATCTTTATCGCCCGTCATAAATTTAAAAGTAGACAAGGAGGCATCTTCTCAGACTGATACATTCATGAGAAGAATAACACTGAAGAGTATAAACCTTTGTGTGACCTTAATTTGGCCTACTCAAGACATACAAAATTGTAACTATAGTCGAGCATGGCTCTTAAAGGCAATGAACATCTATCTTGACAATAATGAATTAGATATGAATGTATTTACCTATGAAAATGCACAACAAGCCCTTATGTCAGCCATAAGCCCCCATGTCAGCTATAAGCCCCCATGTCAGCCATAAGCCCCCATGTCATCCATAAGACCCTTATGTCAGCCATCAGCCATATGTTAGCCCCCAGCCCCCCATGTCAGCCATAAGCCCCCATGTCAGCCCCCAGCCCCTTATGTCAGCCATAAGCCCCCATGTCAGCCCCCAGCCCCTTATTTCAGCCATAAGCCCCCATGTCAGCCCCCAGCCCCTTATGTCAGCCATAAGCCCCCATGTCAGCCCCCACCCTTATGTCAGCCCCCAGCCCCTTATGTCAGCCATAAGCCCCCATGTCAGCCCCCAGCCCTTGTGTCAACCATCAGACCCTTATGTCAGCCATCAGCCATATGTTAGCCCCCAGCCCTTATGCCCTCCATGTCAGCCCCCAGCCCTTATGTCATCCATGAGCCCCCCATGTCAGCCATTAGCCATATGTCAGCCCCCCATGTTATCCCCTAGGTCAGCCATCAGCCCTTATGTCAGCGCAAATAAAAAAAAAAAAACACTTACCTCTCCCACTCCTGGTCACCATCGCGATCCTCTTCTTCCTGCTGTCTGCTGTGTATCGCGGCGCACAGTGTGAGGTCACAGAGTGACCTCACGCTGTGCGCAGCCCTGCACACCCAATAGCTGAGCCGAGGACCAGGAAGCGGTGAGTACAGATCCTTCACCGCTTCATGGTCCTCCTGTACTAATGAAGCGCTTCCATAATGGAAGCGCTTCATTAGTACCGCGATAAAGACGGCCCTGATCGTCGCGGCCCGGCTAACAATCTTCCACGGCCCGGTCCTGGGCCGCGGCCCGGTCCTGGGCCGCGGCCCGGCAGTTGGGGACCGCTGTGTTAAAGTATAGCAATTGGGGGTGATCTACTAAAGACTGGTGTTCACACACAAGTCTTATCATAAAACCCACTGGAGGAAGATCTGACCAATTTTATTGCCTTCTTTGCTGGCTTGAGTCATTTTTCCATTACATTATACACAGCTTGTATCCAGGGGTTATGACCAACGCTGCAGCACAGATATGAGGTGACCGGGAACTGCAGCAAATGTGTGCTTATGTACTCTTCCACTCTCCCAGCCACCAGAAAGGCCGGCACTTTTTCTTATAGTGTGCAAGCACGGCTACCTTTGCTGGATAGCATGATAGTCGTAACCATGGAAACAAGCAGTGCATAATGTGATAGAAAAATGAGTCCAGACAGCAAAGGAGGCAATATGGACAATCATAATACATTAGCAAGTGCCTTGTATTAATTTCCTCTACATGATAAATGCAAATGCCATTTTCTGAAGTGAGACAACACCTTTAACCTGTTATGGACACAGGGCGTTCAGTTATGCCCTGATGTCCTGGTACTTAAGGACACAGGGCTTACCTGTACGCACTGTGTATTTCCGATCACCGCCGCGCGGTGACCCGATAACCCGGAATAGGGTTAACGGTGACTCTGGTGACCCGATAACCCGGAATAGGACGGTGATCGGTGGTGTTATAATACACCACCAATCATCGTCCTGCGATCACGCCACCTCTCAGGATCGCTTCTGATTGGCCGGCTGGGCAGGTGGGCGGGCGTATCGGCAATTTTGAATTGCTGGAGCTCCTCTCCCCGCTCATACAGGCCCGTGGAGCAGGAGAGAGAGGAGCTCGGCTGTACTGTACTGTAAATCGATGTATTTGGGAGAGGTAGGGAGAGGTAGGGAGAGGTAGATTAGGCAGGAATAGTGAGGGAGAGTTAGGGAATTTTTTTTTTTCTTTTATTGTGGTCTAGCACCCGGATCGGGTGTCTGGGGTCCACAGCACTCAGCTGTGTGACCCTAGACCCCCCCAGGGGTGCTGCAGCTTGCCCCCCCACGCCCCCACACACAAATTTTTTTGGGGCGCAAGTGTTTTATATTTTTTTGCAAGCGCTGACTGTTGCCGGCACTCTTAGCGTCCGGCCACTGTTAGCGCATCGCCCACCCCACCACTGATCAGCTTCGTACCGCTAATCAGCGCGTTTGAATAATTTTTTTTTTTTTTTACACTTTTTGGGATTTTCAATTTTTTTTTGTTCGTTTTTTTTTTTCTGTTAGGTGTAGGGCAAAGTACTCGAACACCCGTCCGCCAAACACATGCACACTGAATAAAGTTTTCCACGCACGCACACA
Organism: Bufo bufo; assembly: GCF_905171765.1. Lineage (NCBI taxonomy): Eukaryota > Metazoa > Chordata > Amphibia > Anura > Bufonidae > Bufo > Bufo bufo. The sequence goes on along the minus strand of NC_053391.1, from coordinate 545,758,006 downwards.
GGCACACACAAACACTCCGCTATGGCCTGCCGGACGTTCTCGGCCGAGGAGGCATACGCCCTGCTTGCCACCGAATCCGAGAGTCCCAGTGAGGACGAGGATGACCCCACTTTCCTCTTGTCATCCGCGTCCTGCTCATCATCTAGCGATGATGATGAGCCCCCAAGGCAGCGGAGCAAGGGGACCGCCATGCCAGGGACCCTGTGGCCCACACTAGTACAAGCAGCTCTGGGGCTCATACTAGTTTTCCGGCCCACCAGATCAGTCCACCTGAGCCCCCTACCTGTGAACTTGTCTGGTGTACCCCAGAGCATTTTGAGCCTGCGATTCCTGATTTTGTTGGCCGAGCAGGAATCCAGATTCCCACAGTGGGCTTCACTGAATATGACTATTTTAGTCTTTTTTTCAGTGACCACTTTGTGAATCTGATGGTGGAGCAAATGAACCTGTACGCCCAGTTCATTGCTCAACACCCGGGCTCCTTTTTGGCTAGGGCCGGTGGCTGGACTCCGGTCAGTGCAGCCGAGATGATGACGTTTTGGGGCCTCGTGCTGCACATGGGCCTAGTCAAAAAACCCAGTGTCAGGCATTACTGGAGTGGGGACGTCCTCTACCAGACCCTACTTTACAGTACGGCCATGACACGTACCCGGTTTGATGCCATCCGGAAATGCCTGCATTATGCAGATAATGCAGCATATCCCCCCCAAGGTGATCCTGCCTATGACCGCCTGTAAAAAATCAGGCCGGTCATCGATCACTTCGGGGCCAAATTTTTGGAGGTCTATGTACCTGGAAGGGAGGTCGCGGTTGATGAGTCTCTCATTGCTTTCAAGGGGAGACTCATTTTCCGCCAGTATGTTCCCTCTAAGCGGGCGAGGAATGGCGTGAAGCTGTACAAACTTTGTGAGAGTACCTCAGGGTACACTTACAAGTTTCGTGTGTACGAGGGGCGAGATTCCCGTATTCAACCCCCAGAATGTCCCCCCACTCTGGGTGTTAGCGGGAAACTTGTGTGGGACCTTATGCACCCACTGCTAGATAAGGGTTACCACCTGTACGTGGATAACTTTTATACTAGTATCCCCTTGTTCCAGTCCCTCGCCGCCAGATCCACGTCCGCTTGTGGGACAGTGCGGAAAAATCAACGCGGCCTACCTACCCACCCCCTTCAGGTACCTATCCCCAGGGGTGAGACCCGTGCCCTTACCAATATCTGCAAGCCACTAAGAAATATGCTTCGTAGCAGCACAACACTAAGTTTGGAGGTATTTAATGTAGTGGAGCTGGGTTTCTTTAAGGATGGTGCTCGAGAGTAAAATTTTCCATCTTTCCAGGATATTGTCTAATCACACAGGCAAACACCCCACATTTTGATAGTCCAGAAGGACTTGACAGGCTGCAGGTTGTCATTTTTCAATGCAATTTATGGTTTATATAATGTGAGACGTTCCTCTGCGTTGTCCTATGAAGATTTCAAACAAATGCAGGGTCCTCACTGAATTTATGTTTCCTGAAAAAACAAAGGCCAGTAATGCCAGCATTTTTATTTTTCAAATCAGCTGAGAACACAAGCTTGGGCTTTTAAATTTTCATTTTTGTTTAGTGGATGTTCAGAGTGTAACGACTGGAAACTCCTATTGAAACCTATTCAAGCATTAATACACAGAAAATTGGTTATTCTCAGCATTTTATTATTTGTTGTTTAACGGTTAACAGATAGGTCATTCTTCCTTGCAACAGCCTGTTCTAAGAGGATATTACTGTTATAAAGCAAGCTCAACTGCTTGCATCATCACCCAGTGCTAACACCATAGAAAGGGAACATAAAAAAACAAAGGAGGTATTGCAAATCTTCAAGGATCTTCACTTACCTGAAAATAACTTTACAACTGCAACTCAGGTCCATGGCAGTAACGCCAAGTGCTAGCATAATCTACTTATTTAGCACATCCTAATACAAAAAGCAAAAAAGAGCGACTCATGCAGTATTTTAGGGGGTCTCTTCCTGACTGGATGCTTTGAAGCAGACTTTGCTTCATCATTTTGTGCTGTGGCTCTTCTTAGCATGCTGATGCAGTGTCTCTGCTTAAAATACCCATTTTATCAAAGAGTGATGAGCATGACAACGCGTGCAGGAGATTTCACATTGCATATCATTTTGAGCTCTCGCCTGCAGTGGCGGATTATAATTGGGGCGTTTGGGTCGGCAGCCCCGGGCCCAGGGTGAGTGAAGGGCCCACCACCAGACCCAAAGTTACTAAAATATATCTGCAGTAGCGACGCACAGCCAGCGCTTCACTTACACGCGCCGCTGCGCTGCCTGCTGCAGTGCAGACAGTAACAACCGGCCGGCTTGCTTGATCCCGCCCCCGTCAGCGCCGCGGTGGAAGGAGTTAAAAATGAAGCAGGGCGGATTCGGCGAAAGACAGAGTGCCGAGGAGAGGAGGGGGGGCACGGGACTCAGTCAGTCAGTCACTGTAGCTCCGCCTCCTCCGTCACAGAACACAGAAGGCGCGCTGCAGTGCTTTATTCCCGCCACCGATGTGCCCGCCCCCGATCTTCTCAGTGCCACCACTACTATTGCCAGCGCCAGGAGTCAGGACAGCCTGGCTGGAGTGGCTGGGTCTGTGAGAGAAAGCAGCAAGGAGGGAGGACCTGCTTCGTCGGGGTTAACTTCCAGCATTCCAGTGAGCAGGCACAGCAGCAGCCAAAGCTAGTACATTTTAATGAATGGTGATGGCCTGGGCAGCAGGGCAGTGGGACTGTGGGTTGTGTCTGTGAGTGAGAGGCAGAGCAGCAGTGGCCATTTTAGCCAGATTACAGGTTACAGCCACTCTGCAGCTTTGGCTCTAATCTGACTGAAATGGCTGCTGCTGTCTGGCCTCTGCTCTGCCTCTTTTTCACAGGTGCCACTGCCCATCACAAAGTGTGTTTGACTATAAAAATGGTGGATTATTACACCAAGTGTTTGATATTAAAATGGTGGATTACAATTGATCCTTCTCTTTAAAGGTGCCTAGCCCAGCACACCAAGTTATTGACCATCAAAATGGTGGATTATTAATCCTGTATGATACAGGGATTAATAATCCACCATTTTGATGTTCAAACACTTGGTGTGCTGGTCTGGGCACGTGTGAGGAGAAGGATCAATAGTAATCCACCATTTTGATGTTCAAACACTACCACGCTACCACAGACCCTAAATTATGATTCCTGTTTGCAGAATCCATAATGGAATTCTTAGATAACCCATACCTTATATACCGTTTACCGAACTTGAAAACAGAAGTTCGCTCAACACTACTGGGCACCTGTGAGGAGAGAGACAGAGCAGTGGCACAGAGACATTGGCCAGCAGCCGCCATTTCAGTCAGAACCGAGCCAAACCTCCAGAGTGGTTCCTCCTCAAATATAGAGATTACTAATCCACCATCATGTTATATTTATTCTACAGATCTGCTTATTCCACTATCATTACCTCCTGTGAAATCCAGCATCTCACAGAAGTAAAAAACACAAGGGCAGACAGCCCTACAAGAGGATCACAAGCCATTCATTTTGACGGTAAGAAGCTGTGTCTGTGCAAACTGTTTGGTAGGCAGGTCGCTGGTGAGAAATTCCCTTTAAAGGGGTTGGCCACTTTCTGGTAATTGTTGACCAATGTGTTTCTGAGATGATATGACACTTACCTATAGTCCTTGGTGAAATTCTGCACCATTTTCTATATTTCATAAGGTATTCCTTGTTTACAAAGTCTCTTGTGCTGTCCACACAGAGGTCCTGTCCATAAGATGGCCGATAATGGAGGGTCATGTGACCAGGCAAATCACCTCCATGTGATGTCTCCTCTATTCAAAGCCACTGCATCTGCCATCTGTACTTGTTATGTTGGGAGTTTAGTACAGGTGCAGTGTGTTTGAATGGATGAGCCATCAAATGGAGGTGACATTATACACTGCTAGTTTCCATAGGTACGACCACCCTATAATCCAGCAGCGGTGGTCGTGCTTGCACACTATAGGAGAAAGTTCCAGACTCACTGGTGGCCGGGACCACATGAGTGCACAATCTTTCCTATAGTGTGCTAGCATTACCACTACTGATGGATTGCAGGGTGGTCATAATAAGCATGAAAATGAGCAGTTTTATAATGTGATGGAAAAATGCATCCAGCAAAGGAAGCAATATGGACAATCACAATAAATTAGTAAGTGTCTTGTATTAACTTTCTCTACATGATAAATGCCATTTACTGAAGTAAGACAAAGCCTTATACTGGGGTCTCATTATACACAAGGCACATTTACTTGCGCCAACCTTGGAGGCAGTTACTGGGTGGAGAGTGCACATATGATTTTTTTAAATATTTATTGTAATATTTTCGGATGCTAGATTGTTCGTTTCCTGAACATGATTATGGGGGATGTTATAAATGTATGTGGTCTGTAAGAGTGTATGTCCTCTGACACTTACTATTGTATACAGTATGGCACTATTGTACATTTTCCAAACTGGTTGTACAGAAAACGGACTTAGTTGTCCCGAGCAACCAATCAGATCCCACCTTTCATTTTTCAGATCTCATTTGGGAAATGAAAGGTGGAATCTGATTGTTTGCTATAAGTAACCAAGTCACTTTTCCTTTTAATTTAGTTTGGATAAATTTTTCCCTGTAATAAAAAAAATAATAATCCATTTAATATATTATTTGAAGGACCATTTACCATTGTTATAAAAACTTCAATAAAGGTTCGAAGTTTGCAAAGAATTTCATGTTGTGTAGTTATCTTTAAATATTTACTATAAATATGGGGCAGAACACCGAATGGGGGGGGGGGGGGGTCATTGATAAATAGAGGAAAGGGGCCCAAGTTTAGGAAACAGCCCCGGGCCTATGATGCACTTAATCCGCCCCTGCTCGCCTGTGAATTTTGCCTCCGAAAAAGCCCTGGTCGTACTTATTATATTACTACTCTCTGGGTGGACACTTGCGTTGGCATCTTCTTTGTGGGTGTGCAAAGATCGTCTCTACAATTTTTCTAAGATACCTTCAGCAAATTATTCATGAAATAGATTTCCCTCTACTACTTCTGGGCTGTTGCAACTTCACCAAGATAAACAGTGAGCATCTGCAAAATCATTCATCAAACTCTTCTTGCAAAAGTTTGGCATAGGATTTCCAATGAGAAATAGGACTAGCTTCTCAGGACTACTTAAGCTTCTTGCATTGCCGACATTTGTCACCTTTACCACCACCAACTACAACTTCACAGAAAAAAAACCCCTAATGGATGATCACAATTCAAGCAGCTGAAATCCTTGGAGATCCAGTGATATCACAAGGGGGAGCTGTTGGTGACCACAGGGAAATGTGTATTACATTTCATCAATTCAAGGTTGCAGATTAAATGTATTATTACAAAAAGCCCATGTACTAAATAGTGTCATTGAGATACCTACTGTGTAAGAGCTGCAATAGATCTAATTGCTGGCTAATGGAGGATCCTAAGATGCACCACTCTCTATGATGACCATATACCCTCCACACTAAAAAATGAAATTCTCCTTAATAATGGTCAGTCCCTTTCTGTGGATGCCTGTGTCATATTTATACAAACATAAGCATTCAATGCCCTTTTTTCATCTGTGACATGCTCATACTACAGGCAAAAAAATAATAATAAATCATTTGACGTTTATAGGTCATTTGGGTATCATAGTTGCATAAGAAGGAGGTTCAAAGCCCATTCTCATTACTTTCAGGCAGAAAATTGGGACACAACAGCGCTCTAACAAAATAGAAGGAAAGCCAATGCCAGACTCCAGGATTCTTAGGGGGATTTTTAGGGCACTGTTGTGTCCCATTTATCTGCCAGAATCCATTTGACATCTGGTTCACCCAGACAAGGACTCATCACTAGAGATGAGTGAAGTTTTGAAAAATTATATTCGATCGATTCGCCGAACATCGTCAAGAAATTCATTCCAAATTAATTTGTCATGAATAGAGATAAATCTGGTATACCCAGGGCCCTCTGCTTAATCATATTCATCCCACTTGGTGGCCTAATCTCAGCATGAAAGCTTGGAACTTAAACTGCAGGGAGAGTGCAGGGGTAGCGTTTCACAATGTGGATTACGTTCTTGTGCATCTACTTCATAGTTAATCCGTTCTATAGGTACTGTGCCGTCAGTATTCCAGGCAGTTTCAATTTATCACCGTCTACATCACTGTACAGGGCACCAAGATACATAGCTAATCCCTTCTGTTAGCTGTCAAATTACTGTGCGTCAGTATTACAAGTCAAGAAAAGTGTCTGGTCTAAGTTATCACCGTGAACTTACAGTAACTGTGCAGTACACCAAGATTCAAATCGTCAGCAGCAGTGGCAGTAACAGTGTGCACCAAAATGCATAAAAAGAAAAGCATACATCACCCTTCAGTGAAGCAAAAAAAACTGTGCACACCGCTGCAGGAGCTGTGTCCAAATGGCTCCTTATTTGAACAAAATAAAGAAATGAAGGCAGCGCTAATAATGTAGTGGAGAAAAAAAAGTTTTTTTTTTTTAATGCTTGATGTGGCACTCCAAACACATGTTTTTTTTCCCCTTCTGTTAGCTGTCAAATCACTGTGCGTCAGTATTACAGGTCAATGTTAGCGTCAGGTCTAATATATCGCTTTTGACTTAACCATGCAGTGCCCCAAGATTCAAGTAGTGGCACGATTACGGAATGCGGATGGTGACAGCAGCAGCAGTGGCATTAACTGTGACAAAAGTAGCCCCATGACAGAGTGGGGATGGTGGCAGCAGCAACAGTGGCAATAACCATGACAATAGTGGCCCCATGACAGACTGGTGACGGTGGTAGCAGCAGTAGTGGCCCCATGAAAGAGTTGGGACTGTGGCAGCATGAACAGTAGCATTAGTGGCCCCATGACAGTGTGGGGATGGTGGTGGTGGCAATAGTGGTCCCACGACAGAGTGGGGAAGGAGGCAGTGACAGTAGTGGCCCCATGCCAGAGTGGAGAAGGTGGCAGCGACTGTAGTGGCCCCATGACAAAGTGGGGACAGTGGCAGCAGCAGCAGTGGCAGTAACCATGACAATAGTGGCTCCATAATACAGTGGGGACAGTGGCAGCAGCAGCAGTGGCACTAACTGTGACAAAAGTGGCCCCATGACAGAGTGGGGATGGTGGCAGCAGCAGTAGTGGACCCATGACAGAGTGGGGATGGTGGCAGAAGCAGCAGAAGAGGCCCCTTGACACAGTAGGGCACGGTGGTGGCAGCAGTGGCAGTAGTGGCCCAATGACAGAATGGGGAACGTGGCAGTGACAGTTACAGTAGTGGCCCCATGACAGAATGGGGAGGGGGGCAGCAGCAGTGGCAGTAATGTGTTAACATCACTGTTTATTTTTCCGTTCCTCTGATGCATCCGGTTCTTCTGACTGTTTAGAAGAAGGGAAAATAAACTGTGATGTCAACATGGGCAAACAGGGACAATAGAGGCACCATAAGAGGGTGGGTATGGGAGCAAACAGCAATGGCAGTAACAGGGACAATAGTGGCCCCAGAGGAAGAATGGCAACAGTACTGGTATACAGCGCAAGAATACAACAGTAGTGTAATAGCAAGGCCCAGTGGCATGCATATCCTTCTTTTTTTTTTTATTAACATGTACATATCAGTAGGTCAAGAAGCCCCATTATAGGAATGGCAGTAGAGGCAGTGAGTGGTTGGCATCAGGCGGGTGACAGCATCAAAATAGTGGCAGCAGTATGTGGCCAGAAGTAACGGCCCATTTTGCAGAATATTCTGGTGTGCCAGCACAATACAGTATGATCATTACTATTAGTGGCAGAATGATCTATTCTGTTGCATCAGGCACTGGTGTCTGGAAATCCTAGTTGATCCACACCTGATTCATCTTTATGAAGGTCAGTCTTTCAACATTTAGGAAGGAAAGTCAAATTCTCTTAGGGGTAACTTCACCCCCCACAGCACTGAACACCCACTTTGATGCGACACTACTGGCCGGACAGGAAAGCATGCCCATAGCAAACTCAGCCAGTTCTGCCACATTTCAAGTTTACATGCCCAGTAGTCCAAGTGGTCTTGGATCATGGGTGACAGGGTGAAGTCCAAGTATGCCACCACCTGCTGGTTAAGGTTCTGCTGCATGTCCTGCTGCTGCTGGGTGGTTCTTCAGTAGGCAGCTGAAGAAAACTGCTTATCATAGACTCTAGACTGAAATTGCTGCATATGGAGCTGGTGCTGCTCCTGCCACCCTCCCCAACAGTTAAGGGCAGCATGAGGGGTCCCCCTGGTCAGACCTCAGTGTGGGTGGATGCTAGTGCTCGTAGTCAGCGACCAACAGACTACACAGAAAGTCTCTGTAGTAGTCCATTTTTGCATCCCTCTCTGAAGGTTTAAAAAATGCCCAGATCTTTGAGCAGTGGTGAGGGTCTAACAATGGGGATAGCCAGTAGTCATTCCTCTGCTGAATCCTGACTGTCACGGTCCCCCCTGTGACAGATATTAGAAGATCTGAGAGACTGGCTGCACCTTAGGTTATCTGACAGCTTGTGTGTTTTCACTTGTTGCAGTGTTGTTGTTGGTAATGACCACACCTCTTGTCTCAGGTGTAGCTTGTGGTCATTACTGCTCCTCTATTTAGTCTGGACTCACACTTCATACCATGCAGTTGATATTATCTGCCTGGAGTTGAATGAGCTGGTGTGTGGTCCTCATTTGAGTTCCTGCTCATCCATGTTCTATTGAAGATAAGTGTACTTCCATTTGTATTTTGTTGTTCCCATTTGCTTGTTGTTTACTAGGCCTCAGGGAGATGCTGGTTCGTTCATCTGGGAAGGAACCAGTGATCTCAGACCCTGTCACTACTCCTATTGATATTCAGGGTTACTAGGGCCTAGGTTTCCATTGTATGAATAATCCCACCTTCAGGGTCTATTCATACTGACAGGAGTCAGGGCTATGTTTAGGGTTTCCTAGGTGGTGACCGTTTCCCTTTCTCTAGCCGTGAGGCCTAGTTTCTGGTCATTTTCCTTCTGTTGTCATTCTATGTACCCCCTCCCCCTACATTGGGACATTATCAACTGCCGAAAAACCGCCACTTTGTTTGTGTCAGTGCAGCGATGGATACTATTTCTGCACTGGTCGAACAACTGCAGGGGCTGTCTTTGGAGGTAGATGACCTCCACACCACCGTCTCACAGATCCAGAGACCACAGGCGGCTGGTTCCGGCAGCGGGAACCAGGCCTGCCCTGAACCTAAGGTCGCTCTCCCAGATTTTCCAATTTGCGTGGCTTACGGCAGGGAGACCTATTGCTCTGAATGTAGGGGATGGGCTACGGATACGGAGTGGTATGATCTAGCTCTCCGTAGTCAATTGTGTCAAGGGTTATCCGAGGGCCTGAAGGACGCGTTGGCGTTTCACGAATATCCTGAGTCATTGCAAGCGGCCATGTCCCTTGCTGTACGTATTGATAGATGCCTGAGGAAGATATCTAAGGTTCCTCATTCTCAGGACGTACTATCATATAAGGTGGTGGCCATCTCCGACAGTTTGAGTTCATGTCTGGTGACGAGCCAATGCAGTTGGGGGGAGCTACACCTGGATCTGATGATAAGAACTTTAGGCTTAAGAAGGGACTCTGCTTTTTCTGTGGATGGCGCTAGATTCCAAAACTGTGGGAATTGAAGTTTTTATTGACAGTGGGGCAGAGGTTAACCTAGTTGATGGTCAGTTCGTCCGAATGTATGGGTTGACAACAAGTGCATTAGACAAAAATATTTCAGTGTTTGCAATTGATTCCACTCCACTCACACAGAAATGTTTGTCACAAATTGTGCAGGACATCTGTTTAAAAGGCGGAGATTTTCATCAAGAATCCATTTCGTGTTTTGTGCTAGAGGGTCTGCCTGCTCCCTTGGTGCTAGGTTTACCATGGTTAAAGGATAACTGTCACATTTAGACCCTAATTTCAATTTTCATATATGTAGTTACTAATAACATGATATTCCAGAATCAGTTACTATTGGACTGACTTACCCCATATTTAATAAGATTCAGCCCTTAGCAACCAGTCTGCATAAAACTGCAATTTCACTATTCAGTTAAGATGGCCGCCACTGCCCTCACCCTGAGGCTAATCCTGCCTGCCCTCACTAGCCAGTAACAATAGCCCTCCAAAAGTGTCAGTAACCAGAGCCCTCCCCCCTAAAGGGTTAATCTCCTGCAGCACAAAGGGGTCCTCTTACCACATGTTGCTTTCATTTATACACTGAGCACATGGCAGATCTCCCTTCCCTGGTCTGCGCTGCACCAACTCTGCATTCTCCAGGTCTGCTGAGTGAGGGAGCGTCTGCCAAGCGCAGGGACAGGGAAAAGTGCACACAGCCCAGGCACTGTTATCAGCTGCTGGTGAGGACCTGGCTTTAATAATTTACTTACAGTCCCTGGCTGTCAGTAATGTGACCTTGCACGCAGCCTGCTTCTGCGTGCTCTGTCCTTTTAACAGATAGACGGACCATGCCTAGCAACCCTATTTTAAGCACAGGTAAAAGTAGGCAGTACAGGGAACAAAAATGTGGAATTAAGGGGTAATTGAATACACAGTGAAAAGTTGAAATAGGGCCACCAAGGTGATATTAATCACCACAATCCAATACTCAAAAAAATAATAATACGACAGTTATCCTTTAAGCAAACATAAACCTACCATCGATTGGCAAGCAGATTCTTGATTGGACTGATTGCAAATACAACTGTCTTAGCACATCGCTTTCTGTTGTAACCACTAAAGTTGTACCTTTGTTTATTTCTGATTTTTCTGACGTATTCTCTGAAAGTGGAGACCAGGAGTTACCTCCACATCAGGAGTATGATTGCCCCATCAACTTTATTCCCGGAGCTAAGTTGCCCAAGTCTCGGTTGTATAATCTTTCGGAACCCGAAAGAGCTGCCATGCGAGACTATATCACCGAGAGTTTGGCTAAAGGTCATATTAGACAATCCAAATCCCCAGTGGCTGCAAGATTCTTCTTTGTTAAAAAAAAGGAAATAACTTTTAGGCCATGTTTGAACTTCCGTGAGCTTAATCGCATTACTGTCCGTGATCTTTTATCCCCTTCCTTTGATCCTTGATTTGTTCAATCTGATTGTCGGTGCCATGGTGTTCTCTAAATTGGATTTGAGGGGGGGGGGGGGAATATAATCTGGTAAGGATCAAGGAGGGGGACGAATGGAAGATGGCCTTTAATACCCCTGAAGGTCATTTTGAGAATATAGTCATGACTTTTGGGTTAACCAATGCCCCTGCGGTTTTTTCAACATTTCATCAATTACATCTTTCATCATCTGGTGAGCAGGTTTGTGGTGGTGTATCTGGATGATATTCTAATTTATTCTCCTGACATGGAGACGCATCAGGATCACATGAGACAAGTGTTACAGATCCTAAGAGAGAATAAATTGTATGCCAAGATGGAGAAGTGTGTATTTGCTGTTCTGGAAGTGCAATTTCTGGGTTACCTACTCTCATCTTCAGGTTTTCGTATGGATCCTGAAAAGGTCCGTGCTGTGTTGGACTGGGATCGACCCGAAAATCTGAAATCGCTTATGCGATTTTTGGGGTTCACCAACTACTACCGTAAATTTAATTTAAACTACTTGACTAAGGTCAAACATTTGACAGACATGACTAATAAAGGTTCTGATGTCTCAGTCTGGTCTGATGCAGCATTACAAGCCTTTTCTGCGGTGAAGGAGTGTTTTGCTTCTGCTCCTATACTGGTGCAACCTGATGTGTCACAACCATTCATTGTGGAAGTTGACACATCTGAGGTAGGGGTAGGAGCAGTTTTGTTGCAGGGTCCTTCGCCTAGTAAATGGCGCCCATGTGCTTTCTTCTCTAAGAAACTCTCGGCTGCAGAGAGGAATTGACGTGGGTCATAGAGAGTTGTTAGCCATTAAGTTAGCTTTTGAGGGGTGGCATCATTGGTTGGAAGGAGCAATTCATCTTATTACGGTGATTACCAATCACAAAAATCTGGCTTACCTTGAGTCTGAACCCAAGGCAGGTCAGATGGTCGTTGTTTTTTACCAGATTTAATTTCGTTGTCACCTATCGCCCTGAGATTAAAGAAGTCAAGGCCTATGCTTTGTCACGTAGCTTTCCTGGGGGGGTGATTTGGAAGATCCTGGTCTGATATTGGCTGAAGGGGTGGTAATATCTGCCCTTTATCCCGACCTTGAGGCAGAGGTGTAGGGGGCCCAGGGAGATGCACCAGATTCCTGTCCTCTGTGGAAGCTGTTTGTTCCTTCCGAATTACGACACAAGGTGTTCGAGGAACATCACTGTACAGTTCTTACCCTGGGAGCAGACACCCTGGGAGCAGATCCACGGTCGATCTCATTTCTCATAGATTCTGGTAGCCATAGTTGCATAAATGTGTTAAGGGCTATATGTCAGTTTGTGGTACTGCTGCATATGCTAAGGTGACACATACTCTGCCTTCAGGATCTCTACTTCTGTTGTCCACCTTGGACTCATTTATCCATGGACTTTATCACATATCTGACGAATTCTTCAGGAAAAACTGTGATTTTGGTGGTTGTTGATCGCTTCAGCAAGATGTTGCACTTTATAGCATTATCAGGTCTACCTAATGCTAAAACTCTCGCACAAGTGTTTGTCGATAACATTGTGAAGCTACTGTACATGGTATTCCCTCTGATTTGGTGTCTGATAGGGGGACTCTATTTCCAGATTCTGGAAGGCATTCTGTACTTGCCTGGGGGTACAATTGTCTTTCTCTTCGGCCTTCCATCCTCAGTCGAACGGACAGATTGAACGCACTAACCAGAATCTGGAGACTTATTTGAGATGTTTTGTCTCAGAGAAACAGGAGGAGTGGTCTTCATTTTTGTCTTTCGCCGAGTTTGCTTTAAATAACCGTAGGCATGAGTCCACTGATAAGTCGCTGTTTTTTGGGGCATATGGGTTCCATCCACAGATTGGCACATTTTCTGGTACTGAGACTTCTGGTATAGCTTAAGAGGAAAGATTTTCCTCTTCTTTGTCATCTATTTGGCGGAAAATTCAAAATAATAATAAAAAAAATGGGCAACAAGTATAAACGGATGGCTGACAAGAGACGTATGAGTGGTCCAGACCTGAGAGTGGGTAATTCTGTGTGGTTGTTCACAAGAAACATTCAGTTGAAGGTATCTTCTTGTAAGTTGGGTCCAAGGTTTATTGGCCCATATAAGATCTCTGCCATTATTAATCCGGTAGCCTTTCGTCTTGAACTTCCGCAGGCTTTAAAAATTCATAATGTTTTCCTCAAATCATTGTTGAAGAGATATGTCGAACCTGTTGAACCGTCCTCCTTGCCTCCCGCTCCTGTCATGGTGGACTGTAATCTTGAATTTCAGATCGCCAGGATAGTGGACTCACAAATTCTCCGTAGATCCCTACAGTATCTCGTTCACTGGAAGAGTTGCGATCCAGAGTAGAGAATGTGGGTTCCAGTGGCTGATGTTAATGCCAGTCACCAGATAAGATCGGTCCTGGGTGTCAGGAGGTCACCCGTAGAAAGGGAAGTACTGTCACGGTCCCTCCTGTGACAGAGGTTAGAAGATCTGAGAGACTGGCTGCACCTTAGGTCTGACAGCCTATCTGTTTTCACTTGTTGCAGTGTTGCTATTGGTAATGACCACACCTCTTGTCTCAGGTGTAGTTTGTGGTCATTACTGCTCCTCGATTTAGTCTGGACTCACACTTCATACCATATTATCTGCCTGGAGTTGGAAGAGCTGGTGTGTGGTCCTCCTCTGAGTTCCTGCTCATCCATTTTCTATTGAAAATAAGTGTACTTCCGTTTGTATTTTGTTGTTCCCATTTGCTTGTTGTTTACTAGGCCTCAGGGAGACGCTGGTTCGTTCATCTGGGAAGGAGCCAGTGGTCTCAGACCCTGTACTACTCCTAGGGATATTCAGGGTTACTAGGGCCTAGGTTTCCGGTATATGAATATTCCCACCTTCAGGGTCTATTCATACTGACAGGAGTCAGGGCTATGTTTAGGGTTTCCTAGGTGGTGACCGTTTCCCTTCCTAGCCGTGAGGCCTAGTTTCTGGTCATTTTCCTTCTGTTGTCATTCTATGTAACCCCCTCCCCCTACATTCTGACACTGACAATGCGGCTGTCAGTAAGCATGTGAGAAATCGTGCACCTGGCCATTTGTGTGAGGGACTTGGGCGGGCCTGCCTGCCTCCATTTCCTATTCCTATGCATTCTGCCACAGTCTGTCAGAGTTATCTGCATTGTCTTTGTCGTGACAGTCTAGCTCCTCCTGCTCCTTTCCTGTAGCTTGGGCAGATAAATCACCTAGATGTGTATAGAATTCCTCTGCATTTATGTCCTCGTCCTCATCCTCCTCAGGTCTCAGGTGACCGTAAGATGTGGGTGGCATGTCTTCTGTCCCTTTGCCAATCAGATTTGTCAGCATCCCCTCCAGGATGTGGAATAGAGTAAATATTCACGGCACTCAATTTAGAATATGCAAATTAATGTATATGTTCATTGTACAAAGAAACATCCATAGATTCTGATCCAGGTATGTATAACAATAGCTTTGCTGTAACTGGACCTTCATCATCAGCATTTGTCTAAAATAAAATATGGAACATATATATATAAAAAAAAATCAATATACAAAGTGGATACATATCAATGGATAGCTTATAAGGAGAAATAAGTTAAGTTCCAATAAAACAGAACAAAGCAAAAAATGACTTCCAATATTCAACAGTGTGCATTCAATGTACATTCAATATACTATTACAGTCAGAGCAAGTCTGGAAGTGGCCCTTTGAGAACAACAATTTATAAACCTCTCATATCAATTATAAGACGATCTCTGGCTAAAGGTTTATCATACAGTATACTAGTAAATGACAAGCTACTAAAAGTAAAGGAGGAAATCCTATAGGGGGACAGGTTGTGCCAAAGTGAGATCAATGGTGCCAATCTGAAAGAAATGTCCTGCTGTGTGGCTGTTTCGTGTGTGGAACCTGGAACACTACTGTAGGGCAAGGTTTAGCGTCTATTTAAACCCTGTACGCCTGTGCCAGCCTGTTAAAGGGAATATAAATTTTTAATATTTTGGGTCAATATTAATAATTAATATTAATAAATAAGAGTAAACATCTATTGCTGACTCCGCCTATTTCCTTTTTCTACATGTTTCTCTAACTTTCCTGAACTGCGTGCACTGGACTATGGCGGCGACTAAGGACTTTGAACACCTTTATTACAATAAAATATATTTATTGCAATAACACAAAGCCTACAGTCTGTTCTTGCCTACTATATATATATATATATATATATATATATATACACTGCTCAAAAAAAATAAAGGGAACACTTAAACAACACAATGTAACTCCAAGTCAATCACACTTCTGTGAAATCAAACTGTCCACTTAGGAAGCAACACTGAGTGACAATCAATTTCACATGCTGTTGTGCAAATGGGATAGACAACAGGTGGAAATTATAGGCAATTAGCAAGACACCCCCAATAAAGGAGTGGTTCTGCAGGTGGTGACCACAGACCACTTCCTATGCTTCCTGGCTGATGTTTTAGTCACTTTTGAAAGCTGGCGGTGCTTTCACTCTAGTGGTAGCATGAGACGGAGTCTACAACCCACACAAGTGGCTCAGGTAGTGCAGCTTATCCAGGATGGCACATCAATGCGAGCTGTGGCAAGAAGGTTTGCTGTGTCTGTCAGCGTCCAGAGCATGGAGGCGCTACCAGGAGACAGGCCAGTACATCAGGAGACGTGGAGGAGGCTGTAGGAGGGCAACAACCCAGCAGCAGGACCGCTACCTCCGCCTTTGTGCAAGGAGGAACAGGAGGAGCACTGCCAGAGCCCTGCAAAATGACCTCCAGCAGGCCACAAATGTGCATGTGTCTGCTCAAACGGTCAGAAACAGACTCCATGAGGGTGATATGAGGGCCTGACGTCCACAGGTGGGGGTTGTGCTTACAGCCCAACACCGGTCAGGACGTTTGGCATTTGCCAGAGAACACCAAGATTGGCAAATTCGCCACTAGCGCCCTGTGCTCTTCACAGATGAAAGCAGGTTCACACTGAGCACATGTGACAGATGTGACAGAGTCTTGAGACGCCATGGAGAACGTTCTGCGGCCTGCAACATCCTCCAGCATGACCGGTTTGGCATTGGGTCAGTAATGGTGTGGGGTGGCATTTCTTTGGAGGGCCGCACAGCCCTCCATGTGCTCGCCAGAGGTAGCCTGACTGCCATTAGGTAACGAGATGAGATCCTCAGACCCCTTGTGAGACCATATGCTGGTGCGGTTGGCCCTGGGTTCCTCCTAATGCAAGAAAATGCTAGACCTCATGTTGCTGGAGTGTGTCAGCAGTTCCTGCAAGACGAAGGCATTGATGCTATGGACTGGCCCGCCCGTTCCCCAGACCTGAATCCAATTGAGCACATCTGGGACATTATGTCCCGCTCTATCCACCAACGTCACGTTGCACCACAGACTGTCCAGGAGTTGGCAGATGCTTTAGTCCAGGTCTGGGAGGAGATCCCTCAGGAGACCGTCCGCCACCTCATCAGGAGCATGCACAGGCGTTGTAGGGAGGTCATACAGGCACGTGGAGGCCACACACACTACTGAGCCTCATTTTGACTTGTTTTAAGGACATTACATCAAAGTTGGATCAGCCTGTAGTGTGTTTTTCCACTTTAATTTTGAGTGTGACTCCAAATCCAGACCTCCATGGGTTGAAAAATTAGATTTCCATTTTTTTATTTTTGTGTGATTTTGTTGTCAGCACATTCAACTATGTAAAGAACAAAGTATTTCAGAAGAATATAGCAAGTATGGGGGGGCACACTCAAAAGGGAACCACAAAGCGGTAACAGTGATAATACACTTTATTGTATTAAAATATTAAGAACATACCCCTAAAAATCATATAAAATACATATACCACATATACAAATAAGCGTATGACCAACACTCAGTCTCTGCGCCAAAGCGTCAAGTAATCGCAATAGAACCGCATGCGGCAAAATTCCACTCAGGGAAATGTTGTATTAATGTCACCAGTCCTGTGATCGACTGTCAGTGGACAGATAGGCCAGCAATGATGTGCTGCTTAGATGTGAAAGTCCAATATACCCCTTCACTGTCCAGTGCACTAATATAGCAAAGCAAAAGCCCAGTTCACTCTCCAAAACACTTGTGGTATAACGCCCACAATGGTGGGTTAGATCTCACTTGCCTCCACACAATAAGCAGTGCTCAAAATTGAGCCAGGTCTTACCTGTCTTCACTGCCTCATCCGCAGCGTAGATCCAGGCGGCCGCTCACCACACAGCGTCTCATGTGGTGTGCTCGGCCTGTACGTGGCGTCCCACGTGACCTGGTTGCCTAGGGGAACGGATATGCGCTCGTATGACGTAGATGTTGAGCGACTGCTTTCGAATCCGTACGAGATACTTTGTTTGCTTCACTTTTTATGTTGCCGGCTTTCTTCTTCTTTCTTTAGATGAATCCACGCTCACTCTAAACCGCCAGACGCGTTTCAGGGTCCTACACCCCTTCCTCAGTGGCCACTGAGTTATTTTTGTGTTCCCTTTATTTTTTTGAGCAGTGTATATATATATATATATATATATATATATATATATATACACACACACACACTACAACACACAATATCAACACTATAATAAACCTAACTACAAAATACACAATCCCTACTATTATTCCACCCCAAAATCTCTAGCTAAACATACACGCATACACATATAACAGCAGCTCCCTCCTCGCCTATCTCTAAGCTGTCCCTGATGGGGTACAAAGAGTTAACTTAGGGTAAATATGGCACATAAAGGGTTATTGTGATATTGCAGGCTATGGCAGGGAGAGTGGCAGGGAAAGGCTTAATATAGCAGGAAAAGGGTGGTGTAGGGAATATGGGTTCAGGGATTCAAGGGTTCCAGGCAGGGGTGCACCTAGCCTTTCTGCTGCCTGAGGCGGAAACTGAAAAGACGCCCCAACCCCCAATACCAATTTCTTAATCTAACCCTTTTCCTCCAGTCCTACTGTTAAAGACATACTTGGAAAACACTACATACAGAGCTACAAAACATACAGGGTAATACAGCACCAAATACTGTGCCCATTGTGCTTCCAAATAGTTTACTGCAGAAACAGAAAATCCCCTTCCGCTGCGCCCCTCTTGCCCCTACCTGGTGCTGCCTGAGGCAATCACCTAACCTCGCCTCATTGGTGGTGCATCCCTGGTTCCAGGGGTACTTAGCCAGCAAATGCTTCTGTTTATGGGGGGGTGGGCTGCTTGGCTCAGCTCATGTCCACTCTTTTAGGTGGGAAGTCCTTCTTCTCTTTGTGGTGATCAGCTCTACCTCTAGTCCTAAATGCTGGACTATTTATCTGTAATAAGTAGGGGTAAGGTGTTTGGCCATGGGGCAAAGGTGCGGATATGCCACGCTATAAAAAACAGGTTTAGCATGTCACCAACAGCTTGTTTGGAGTCTGCACAAAAGAGGTCTAGATACTGATCAGCTGTTATAAACCTTAACAATGCAAGCCACTGCCTATAGGCTATCAACACCAGTGGAAACATGGGCCTGTATCAACCAGTGGGATGAAGCGTTGATAGAGAATATTTCATACACTTCCCTCTACACAGCGCCAATCGTGTGATTGCGAGGTCCTTTCATTCCCTTTTCTCCTCGACCCTTGGTTGTAATGTAGATATGTGCCAAGTACAGATCAATATGTATATTAAATGTACATATTTGTATTTATCTATTCATATTTTCTGATATTGCCTTCGACTTTTGGGATCCATGTTACTAAAGATATTTCTTATAGTAGGTAGATCGTTGTATTGCCTGCGAGTTGATACATCTCGATTCGTATAAGGGCGACACTGCCTTGTTTCTCAGGCACAGTTTGTTGCTGTCTGTTCTGTTATTTAGTGCAATTATATGACTTAAATACTGTATATATTATGGGTCATTGCCTCTTGGCATCTTTTCACTATAACAATGATGCTCAATGCGTCATCAGTATTAACATAGGACTTACTAATAACCTTCCCAACATCAGTGTGTAATAGTGACGGCACTCACATCACGTGACCTTGCGATCATGTGATTGGGGCCGGTAGAGGCGCACAGCGTTTGCGATCCTTATTAGGGTAACACAGCCTTGTAACACAGCTCGTCAAGAGCTCTATTAGGGTGAATAGGACTTCACACTCTCCCTGCTGCCCTGTGTTTTGTGCACACAGCAGCAGGGAGATTACCATGGCAGCCAGGGCTTCAGTAGCGTCCTGGCTGCCATGGTAACCGATCAGAGCCCCACAATTACACTGCTGGGGCTCCGATCAGAAGCTGCCACTGCCACCAATGAAAGGAGGGGAAGGGACTCTGTGGCCACTGCCACCAATGTGTTTAATACTGTGGACGGGGGGGGGAGGGCGCACTGTGCCACCAATGTTTTTAATACTGGGAGGGGGGGAGGGCGCACTGCTCCACCAATGATTATTAACGTTTAATATACAAATGCAGGCGGCGACAGAAACACATTGGCGACACCTGACCTCTGACAGGGCGCTGCGATCGGCGGCAGTTAACCCCTTAGGTGTTTAATTGGAGGGGTTAATTGCCGCGGATCGCAGCGCCCTGTCAGAGGTAGGATGCCGGCAATAAGTTTCTGCCGCCGACTGTATTTGTAATGTATTAAACGTTAATTATCATTGGTGGCGCTGTGGCCACAGCCCCTCCCCTCCTCCGCTCCTCTGCGCTCTCATTAGAGGCAACGGCAGCAGCAGCACAGGGGGAGGGAGAGACTGCTTCCTTCTTCCCTGTGCTGCTGAGGGAAAATGGCGTACGCTGAGAGCAGCGTGATCCATATTCTCTGATACTGGGCTGTGCAGTAGTACAGCCTAGTATCAATAAAAGACAAATCCCGGTATCGTATCGATACCAGGCTAAAAGTATCGATTGGGTATTGAAAGTTCGATACCCGAAACAACCCTAGTCAGCAGCGGACCTCTCCTCTAAGTCAGTAATGTAACAGATTAGCCAGCGGTTCAACAAGATGCAGACGGTGATATATTACACCTAACTTGAATACTGAGGCGCAGTAATTCTATGTATAAATTAACAGATACAGGCCGAGTTCACACGAACGCGTGTGACCCGTGCTGCGGACCGCAAATTGCGGCCCGCAAATTGCGGCCCGCAATGCACGATCGCTGGCCGCCCGTTCCGCAAAAAGATAGGACATGTTCTATCTTTTTGCGGAACGGAAGTACGGGACGCAACCCCACGGAAGCACTCACGGAAGCACGGATTTGCGGACCCATTGAAATGAATGGGTCCGCATCCGTGATGCGGAATGCACACGGAACTGTGGCCGTGTATTGCAGCCAGCAATTTGCGGGCCGCAATACGGCCACGGATCACACACGTTCGTGTGAACGAACTAGGCTTAACTGGGATTGTGGCAACAGGTAAACAAGGTGCAGACCACTTAGGCCTCCTGCACACGAACGTATTTTTTTGCGGTCCGCAAAAACGGGTCCCGTTTTTCCGTGATCCGTGACCGTTTTTTCGTCCGTGGGTCTTCCTTGATTTTTGGAGGATCCACGGACATGAAAAAAAAGTCGTTTTGGTGTCCGCCTGGCCATGCGGAGCCAAACGGATCCGTCCTGAATTACAATGCAAGTCAATGGGGACGGATCCGTTTGACGTTGACACAATATGGTGCCATTTCAAACGGATCCGTCCCCATTGACTTTCAATGTAAAGTCTGGAGTCCCTTTTATACCATCGGATCGGAGTTTTCACCAATCCGATGGTATATTTTAACTTGAAGCGTCCCCATCACCATGGGAACGCCTCTATGTTAGAATATACTGTCGGATATGAGTTAGATCGTGAAACCTCATTTCCGACAGTATATTCTAACACAGAGGCGTTCCCATGGTGATGGGGACGCTTCTAGTTAGAATATACTACAAACTGTGTACATGACTGCCCCCTGCTGCCTAGCAGCATCCGATCTCTTACAGGGGGCTGTGATCAGCACAATTAACCCTTCAGGTGCCGCACCTGAAGGGGTTAATTGTGCTATCATCTCCCCCTGTAAGAGATCAGGGCTGCCAGGCAGCAGGGGGCAGACCCCCCCCCTCCCCCCTCCCCAGTTTGAATATCATTGGTGGCCAGTGCAGCCCCCCCCCCCCTTCCTCCCTCTATTGTAATAATTCCTTGGTGGCACAGTGTGCGCCCCCCCGCCCCCCCCCTTCCTCCCTCTATTGTAATAATTCGTTGGTGGCACAGTGTGCGCCCCCCCCCTTCCTCCCTCTATTGTAATCGTTGGTGGCACAGTGTGCACCCCCCATTGGCCCCCCTCCCTCTATAGCATTAACAACATTGGTGGCCAGTGTGCGGCCTCCCATCTAGCCCCCCCCCCCCCCCCATCATTGGTGGCAGCGGGTTACTAGCAGTAGTGATTCATACTTACCTGGGAGCTGCGATGTCTGCTTCCGGCCGGGAGCTCCTCCTACTGGTAAGTGACAGTTCATTTAGCAATGACACTTACCAGTAGGTGGAGCTCCCGGCCGGACACGAACATTGCAGCAGCCGGTAAGTATGAATCTTCTACTATTGTACTATTGCTAAGTAACCATGGCAACCAGCGTCCTGGTTGCCATGGTTACCGATCGGAGCCCCAGCGATTAAACTGGGACTCCGATCGGAACTCCGCTGCCACCAATGATGGGGGGGGGGGAGATGGGAGGCCGCACACTGGCCACCAATGTTGTTAATGCTATAGAGGGAGGGGGGGGGCCGATGGGGGGCGCACACTGTGCCACCAACGAATTATTACAATAGAGGGAGGGAGGGGGGGGGGCGCACACTGTGCCACCAACGAATTATTACAATAGAGGAAGGGAGGGGGGGGCGCACACTGTGCCACCAACGAATAATTACAATAGAGGGAGGGGGGGGGCCGCACTGGCCACCAATGATATTTAAACTGGGGAGGGGGGGGGGGGTCCGCCCCCTGCTGCCTGGCAGCCCCGATCTCTTACAGGGGGCAGTGATCAGCACAATTAACCCCTTCAGGTGCCGCACCAGGGGGCAGTCTTGTACACAGTTTGTAGTGTATTCTAACTAGAAGCGTCCCCATCACCATGGGAACGCTTCTGTGTTAGAATATACTGTCGGTTCTGAGTTTTCACGAAGTGAAAACTCAGCTTTGAAAAAGCTTTTATGCAGACAGATCTTCGGATCCGTCTGTGTAAAAACTAACCTACGGCCACGGATCACGGACACGGATGCCAATCTTGTGTGCATCCGTGTTCTTTCACGGACCCATTGACTTGAATGGGTCCGTGAACCGTTGGCCGTGAAAAAAATAGGACAGGTCATATTTTTTTCACGGCCATGAAACACGGATCACGGATGCGGCTGCAAAACGGTGCATTTTCCGTTTTTTCCACGGACCCATTGAAAGTCAATGGGTCCGTGAAAAAAAACGGAAAACGGCACAACGGCCACGGGTGCACACAACGGTCGTGTGCAGGAGGCCTAACTGGGATTGTGGCAGCAGGTGAACAATATGCAGATCACTTTAAAGGGCTTCTGTCACCCTACTAAACTCATTTTTTTTTTGTGTACTTATAATCCCTATCCTGCCATATTGCCATACATTATGTTATTAAGAATTTTCGTTAGATTTAGCAAAAAACTTACTTTTATGATATGCTAATTACCTTTCTACCAGCAAGTAGGGCATCTACTTGCTGGTAGCAGCCGCAGAAAACCGCCCCCTCCTTCTGTTGATTGACAGGGCAAGCCGCGATCTCCTCCGCCGGCCAGCCCTGTCAGCATTTCAAAAATCGCGCGCCTGTGTTGATTCGGCGCAGGCGCTCTGAGATAAGGAGGCTCGCCTCCTCAGCACTCCCTCAGTGCGCCTGCGCCGATGACGTCTTCTCTTTCGGTGACGTCATCGGCACAGGCGCACTGAGGGAGTACTGAGGAGGCGAGCCTCCTTATCTCAGAGCGCCTGCGCCGAATCAACACAGGCGCGCGATTTTTGAAATGCTGACAGGGCTGGCCGGAGGAGGAGATCGCGGCTGGCCCTGTCAATCAACAAGAGGAGGGGGCGGTTTTCTGCGGCTGCTACCAGCAAGTAGACGCCCTACTTGCTGGTAGAAAGGTAATTAGCATATCATAAAAGTAAGTTTTTTGCTAAATCTACTGAACGAAAATTATTAATAACATAATGTATGGCAATATGGCGGGATACTGACTATAAGTACACAAAAAAAAAATAATGAGTTTAGTGGGGTGACAGAAGCCCTTTAATACTGAGGCACAGTAATTCTATGTATACATTAAAAGATTAATTGGGAATGTGCCAGTGGTTCAACAAGATGCAGACAGCAATATCTTACACCGTATTTTATACTGATGCACAGTAATTCTATGTATAAATTAAAAGATTAACTGGGATTGTGGCAGCAGGTGAATAAAATTTAGATGGTGATATATTACACTGCACTTTAATATTGAGGCACAGTAATTCTATGTATAAATTACAAGATTAAATGGTATTGTTGCAGCAGGTGAACAAAATGCAGACAGGGATATATTACACCGCACTTTAATACTGAGACACAATAAATTTATGTATAAAGTAACAGATTAACTGCAAATGTGCCAGCGGTTCAACAAGACACAGACAGCAATATATTACACCACACTTTAATACTCAGGTACTGTAATTTTATGTATAAATTAAAATACTAATTGCGAATGTGCCAGTGGGTCAACAAGATGCAGACGGCGATATACCGTTGCAAGAAAAAGTATGTGAACCCTTTGGAATGATATGGATTTCTGCACAAATTGGTCATAAAATGTGATCTGATCTTCATCTAAGTCACAAGAATAGACAATCACAGTCTGCTTAAACTAATAACACACAAAGAATTAAATGTTACCATGTTTTTATTGAACACACCATGTAAACATTTACAGTGCAGGTGGAAAAAGTATGTGAACCCTTGGATTTAATAACTGGTTGAACCTCCTGTTGCACTATGTGTTTGATATGTATTTTCAGCCATAGCAACGTGCACCTATTTGGTCATGCACTCCTGTGGCCTGTGTTGCGTCATGGGCTGATTTTAAATAGCATGAGTACATAGTTTGCTCAGCATGCATGCTGGTATTTGTAGTCCCTGGATTCATTGGAGGCCATTTTGGCACCATAGAGATATAAACCAAAAGGGGCCCAGCATGCATGTGGAACCTACACTTCCTGAATTTCATGGTCGCTGTTATGGCACCCAACAGGTGAGGTTTAGTGTTAGGACCCGTCTTATAGAGATCGCCTTGGCGTGCGGCAGACGGGCTCAAATAATTTTGTACAAAATGGATTTGCTAAGCATCTCTAATTTATTAGCATAGCATTGGCAATACAATATACCTTTGTACTTTATTTGGTTTGTAGAGTGCTGTTGCACTATGTGTTTGATATGTATTTTCAGCCATAGCAACATGCACCTGTGCATTGGGATCGGCTGACCCCCCCCCCCTCTTTTGTTTTGTGGTTGAACCTCCTTTGGCAGCAATAACTTCAACCAAACGTTTCCTGTAGTTGCAGATCAGACGTCCACAACGGTCAGGAGTAATTCTTGACCATTCCTCTTTACAGAACTGTTTCAGTTCAGCAATATTCTTGGGATGTCTGGTGTGAATCGCTTTCTTGAGGTCATGCCACAGCATCTCAATTGAGTTGAGGTCAGGACTCTGACTGGGCCACTCCAGAAGGCGTATTTTCTTCTGTTTAAGCCATTTTGTTGTTAATTTACTTCTATGCTTTGGGTTGTTGTCCTGTTGCAACACCCATCTTCTGTTGAGCTTCAGTTGGTGGACAGATGGCCTTAAAGGGAACCTGTCATGTGGATATTTGATTATAATCTAACTAATTATATACAATCATTAACTACTAAAAAGTACCTTAGATGTATTCACTTACTGGTGTGACAGATGGTTATCTCATAAAATACACACAAAGATGCCGCATGCTAATGAGCTGATTTGAGTCCGGCGTGATGTCATTGAGTCCAGCGTATATTTAATTCAGAGCTATAGCCACTCCCCTGTCCACCTTCTGCTGGTTCATATGGAAACAAACTGTCATTCAGCATCAGGTGGGCGGGTTGAGTCAGGAGCTCATGAATATTCATGACTCATCATTATCAGCTGGAGCTTTTCAATACAAGATGTTGGCAGATTGACTGGGTCAATTAAAGAAAGTGACCCAGCATTGTGCTAAGAGAATCAATCACTTATTTATGTTGCCCTTAGTTAGGACACCATAAAACTGGTGACAGGTTCCCTTTAAGTTCTCCTGCAAAATGTCTTGATAAACTTGGGAGTAAATTTTTCCTTCGATGATAGCAATCCGTCCAGGCCCTGACACAGCAAAGCAGCCTCAAACCATGATGCCCCCACCACCATACTTCACAGTTGGGATGAGGTTTTGATGTTGGTGTGCTGTGCCTCTTTTTCTCCACACATAGTGTTGTGTGTTTCTTCCAAACAACTCAACTTTGGTTTCATCTGTCCACAGAATATTTTGCCAGTACTGCTGTGGAACATCCAGGTGCTCTTGTGCAAACTGTAAACGTGCAGCAATGTTTTTTGGGGACAGCAGTGGCTTCCTCTGTGGTATCCTCCCATGAAATCCATTCTTGTTTAGTGTTTTACATATCGTAGATTCGCTAACAGGGATGTTAGCATATGCCAGAGACTTTTGTAAGTCTTTAGCTGACACTCTAGGATTCTTCTTCACCTCATTGAGCAGTCTGCGCTGTGCTCTTTCAGTCATCTTTACAGGACGACCACTCCTAGGGAGAGTAGCAGCAGTGCCGAACTTTCTCCATTTATAGACAATTTGTCCTTCCGTGGACTGATGAACAGCAAGGCTTTTGGAGATACTTTTATAACCCTTTCCAGCTTTATGCAAGTCAACAATTCTTAATTGTAGGTCTTCTGAGAGCTCTTTTGTGCAAGGCATCATTCACATCAGGCAATGCTTCTTGTGAAAAGCAAACCCAGAACTGGTGTGTGTTTTTTATAGGGCAGGGCAGCTGTAACCAACACCTCCAATCTCATCTCATTGATTGGACTCCAGTTGGCTGACACCTCACTCCAATTAGCTCTTGGAGATGTCATTAGTCTAGGGCAGGCATGGCTAACCTGCGGCTCTCCAGCTGTTGTAAAACTACAACTCCCATCATGCCCTGCTGTAGGCTGATAGCTGTAGACTGTCCGGGCATGATGGGAGTTGTAGTTTTGCAACCGCTGGAGAGCCTCAGGTTGGCAATCCCTGGTCTAGGGATTCACATACTTTTTCCACCTGCACTGTGAATGTTTACATGGTGTGTTCAATAAAAACATGGTAACATTTAATTCTTTGTGTGTTATTAGTTTAAGCAGACTGTGATTGTCTATTGTTGTGATTTAGATGAAGATCAGATCACATTTTATGACCAATTTGTGCAGAAATCCATATCATTCCAAAGGGTTCACATACGTTTTACTGTATTACACTGCACTTTAATACTGAGGCACTGTAATTCTATGTATATATTAAAAGACTAATTGCGAATGTGCCAGCGGGTCAACAAGATGCAGATGGCAATATATTACACCGCACTTTAATACTGATGCACAATAATTCTATGTATAAATTAACAGATTAACTACGAATGTGCCAGTGGTTCAACAAAATGCAAATGGAAATATATATCACACCGTACTTTAATACTGAGGCACAGTAATTCTATATAAATTAACAGATTAGCTACAAATGTGCCAGCGGTTCAACAAGATGCAGACGGCGATATATTACATCACACTTTAATATTGAGGCACAGCAATTCTTTGTATAAATTAAAAGATTAACTGTGAATGTGCCAGTGGTTCAACAAAATGCAGATAGCAATATATCACACTGCACTTTAATACTGAGGCACAGTAAGTCTATATAAATAACAGATTAACTTCAAATGTGCCAGCGGTTCAAAAAGATTCAGATGGAGATATATTACACCGCATTTTAATACTGAGCCACAGTAATTCTATGTATAAATTAAAAGACTAGCTGCGATTGTGGCAGCAGGTGAACAAGATGCACACAGGGATTACACTTACTCTACACTGTCCCTGTAGTCTCCCTATCCTCTCCCTACAGTGTCTTAAAGGGCTTCTGTCAGCCCCCTAAAGTAATTTTTCATTTTTTGGCTATTTAAAATCCTTATAGTGCGATTTATCAATATATAGTGCTCTTACTCTTTTTCGTTCAGTAGTTTCTTCAAAAAACGGACTTTTATAATATGTAAATTACCTCTCTACCAGCAATTAGGGCGGCTACTTGCTGGTAGCAGCCAAATCCTCCTTTTAAAAGACGCCCCCCTCCTCATGTTGATTGACAGGGCCAGGGAGCGCTCTCGTCCTCTGGCTGGCCCTGTCTGCGTTCTAAATCTCGCGCCTGCGCCGTACCATTCTTCAGTCGGCGCAGGCGCACTGAGAGGAGGTTGCTCGCTCGGCCGCTCCTTCCTCAATGCGCCTGCGCCGATGACGTCACATCTACACCCGATGCAAGTGCACTGAGGAAGGAGCGGCCGAGCGAGTGTCCTCCTATCAGTGCGCCTGCGCCGACTGAAGACCGGTATTGCGAAGGCACGAGATTTAAAACTCAGACAGGGCCAGCCAGAGGACGAGAGTGCTCGCTGGCCCTGTCAATCAACATGAGGAGGGGGCGTCTTTTTAAAAGGAGGATGCGGCTGCTACCAGCAAGTAGCCGCCCTACTTGCTGGTAGAGATGTAATTTACATATTATAAAAGTCAGTTTTTTGAAGAAACTACTGAACGAAAAAGAGTAAGAGCACTATATATACCCATGCTGGGTGAGATAAATATCTTGGTCAAATGCCAACTTTGTATAAAAAAATGGGAAAAGTTGTCTTTTGCCAAGATATTTCTCTCACCCAGCATGGGTATATGTAAAATGACACCCCAAAACACATTCCCCACCTTCTCCTGAGTACGGAGATACCAGATGTGTGACACTTTTTTGCAGCCTAGGTGGGCAAAGGGGCCCATATTCCAAAGAGCACCTTTCGGATTTCACAGGTCATTTTTTACAGAATTTGATTTCAAACTCCTTACCACACATTTGGGCCCCTAGAATGCCAGGGCAGTATAACTACCCCACAAGTGACCCCATTTTGGAAAGAAGAGACCCCAAGGTATTCGCTGATGGGCATAGTGAGTTCATGGAAGTTTTTATTTTTTGTCACAAGTTAGTGGAATATGAGACTTTGTATGAAAAAAAAAAAAATAAAAAAATATGCATTTTCCACTAACTTGTGACAAAAAAAAAAAATTCTAGGAACTCGCCATGCCCCTCACGGAATACCTTGGGGTGTCTTCTTTCCAAAATGGGGTCACTTGTGGGGTAGTTATACTGCCCTGGCATTTTCCAGGGGCCCTAATGTGTGGTAAGTAGGTAAATGACCTGTGAAATCCTAAAGGTGCTCTTTGGAATGTGGGCCCCTTTGCCCACCTAGGCTGCAAAAAAGTGTCACACATGTGGTATCGCCGTATTCAGGAGAAGTTGGGGAATGTGTTTTGGGGTGTCATTTTACATATACCCTTGCTGGGTGAGAGAAATATCTTGGCAAAAGACAACTTTTCCCATTTTTTTATACAAAGTTGGCATTTGACCAAGATATTTCTCTCACCCAGCATGGGTATATGTAAAATGACACCCCAAAACACATTCCCCACCTTCTCCTGAGTACGGTGATACCAGATGTGTGACACTTTTTTGCAGCCTAGATGCGCAAAGGTGCCCAAATTCCTTTTAGGAGGGCATTTTTAGACATTTGGATACCAGACTTCTTCTCACGCTTTGGGGCCCCTAGAATGCCAGGGCAGTATAAATACCCCACATGTGACCCCATTTTGGAAAGAAGACACCCCAAGGTATTCAATGAGGGGCATGGCGAGTTCATAGAAAATTTTTTTTTTTGGCACAAGTTAGCGGAAATTGATATTTTTAATTTTTTTCTCACAAAGTCTCCCGTTCCGCTAACTTGGGACAAAAATTTCAATCTTTCATGGACTCAATATGCCCCTCACGGAATACCTGGGGGTGTCTTCTTTCCGAAATGGGGTCACATGTGGGGTATTTATACTGCCCTGGCATTTTAGGGGCCCTAAAGCGTGAGAAGAAGTCTGGAATATAAATGTCTAAAAAATTTTACGCATTTGGTTTCCGTGAGGGGTATGGTGAGTTCATGTGAGATTTTATTTTTTGACACAAGTTAGTGGAATATGAGACTTTGTAATAAAAAAATAAAAAAATTCCGCTAACTTGGGCCAAAAAAATGTCTGAATGGAGCCTTACAGAGGGTGATCAATGACAGGGGGGTGATCAATGACAGGGGGGGTGATCAATGACAGGGGGTTATCAATGACAGGGGGGTGATCAGGGAGTCT
This sequence comes from Bufo bufo, assembly GCF_905171765.1. Classification (NCBI taxonomy): domain Eukaryota; kingdom Metazoa; phylum Chordata; class Amphibia; order Anura; family Bufonidae; genus Bufo; species Bufo bufo. Next base: position 545,728,310 of record NC_053391.1, on the reverse strand, counting down.
ATATGGGGTGATAACCACAGTCATTGATCACGCCCGTGTAAGGCTTCATTCAGACGTCCGTATGCGTTTTGCAGATCCGATCCATCTATCAGTGGATCCGTAAAAATCATGCGGACGTCTGAATGGAGCTTTACAGGGGGGTAATCAATGACAGGGGGGTAATCAATGACAGGGGGGTGATCAGGGAGTCTATATGGGGTGATCACCACAGTCATTGATCACGCCCCTGTAAGGCTTCATTCAGACGTCCGTATGCGTTTTGCGGATCCGATCCATCTATCAGTGCATCCGTAAAAATCATGCGGACATCTGAATGGAGCTTTACAGGGGGGTAATCAATGACAGGGGGGTGATCAGGGAGTCTATATGGGGTGATCACCACAGTTATTGATCACGCCCCTGTAAGGCTTCATTTAGACGTCCGGATGCGTTTTGCGGATCCGATCCATCTATCAGTGCATCCGTAAAAATCATGCGGACATCTGAATGGAGCTTTACAGGGGGTTGATCAATGACAGGGGGGGTGATCACCACAGTCATTGATCATGCCCCTGTAAGGCTTCATTCAGACGTCCGGATGCGTTTTGCGGATCGGATCCATCTATCAGTGCATCCGTAAAAATCATGCGGACATCTGAATGGCGCTTTACAGGGGGGTGATCAGGGAGTCTATATGGGGTGATCACCACAGTCATTGATCATGCCCCTGTAAGGCTTCATTCAGACGTCCGGATGCGTTTTGCGGATCCGATCCATCTATCAGTGCATCCGTAAAAATCATGCGGACATCTGAATGGAGCTTTACAGGGGGGTAATCAATGACAGGGGGGTGATCACCACAGTCATTGATCATGCCCCTGTAAGGCTTCATTCAGACGTCCGGATGCGTTTTGCGGATCGGATCCATCTATCAGTGCATCCGTAAAAATCATGCGGACATCTGAATGGAGCTTTACAGGGGGGTGATCAGGGAGTCTATATGGGGTGATCACCACAGTCATTGATCATGCCCCTGTAAGGCTTCATTCAGACGTCCGGATGCGTTTTGCCGATCGGATCCATCTATCAGTGCATCCGTAAAAATCATGCGGACATCTGAATGGAGCTTTACAGGGGGGGTGATCAGGGAGTCTATATGGGGTGATCACCACAGTCATTGATCATGCCCCTGTAAGACTTCATTCAGACGTCCGGATGCGTTTTGCGGATCCGATCCATCTATCAGTGGATCCGTAAAAATCATGCGGACGTCTGAATAGAGCTTTACAGGGGGGTAATCAATGACAGGGGGGTAATCAATGACAGGGGGGTGATCAGGGAGTCTATATGGGGTGATCACCACAGTCATTGATCACGCCCCTGTAAGGCTTCATTCAGACGTCCGGATGCGTTTTGCGGATCCGATCCATCTATCAGTGGATCCGTAAAAATCATGCGGACATCTGAATGGAGCTTTACAGGGGGGTGATCAATGACAGGGGGGTAATCAATGACAGGGGGGTGATCAGGGAGTCTATATGGGGTGATCAGGGGCTAATAAGGGGTGAATAAGTGACGGGGGGGGGGGGGGTGTAGTGTAGTGGTGCTTAGTGCTACTTTACTGAGCTACCTGTGTCCTCTGGTGGTCGATCCCAAACAAAGGGGACCACCAGAGGACCAGGTAGCAGGTATATTAGACGCTGTTATCAAAACAGCGTCTAATATACCTGTTAGGGGTTAAAAAAAACACATCTCCAGCCTGCCAGCGAACGATCGCCGCTGGCAGGCTGGAGATCAACTCTCTTACCTTCCGTTCCTGTGAGCGCGCGCGCCTGTGTGCGCGCGTTCACAGGAAATCTCGGCCATCGCGAGATGACGCGTATATGCGTGACTGTGCGCAGCGCTGCCACCTCCGGAACACGATCCTGCGTTAGGCGGTCCGGAGGTGGTTAAATCTCTCCCTATGATCTCCCTACACTCTCCCTAACAAATATTAATAGCTTTCTGAAACATTGTCTCTAGCGCATAAGCGCTTGTCACGTCTGTCCCTAAGCTCCGCTCACAGGGAAGTAGAATAGACCACAGAATGAAGTTTTTTTATAGAGCTGTGACATCACAGGGGATGGCTATCTACTGATTGACTGAATGCATGGCATTATGGGTGATCTCACGTTCCTGGGGTTCTTACTTCCACTCTGTAACATGTGCAGCAGCAATTTTGAGAAAAAAATCTGATTCGTTACCACGAATCATGAAGAAATTTGGATTTGTGGCGCATTGAATTTTTCCTAAACTTCAGATCGAATTCCATTTCGGATGCTTTGATTCGCTCAACATTACTCATCACCAGCTGCCATCAACACTCCTTTCACTACTTATATGTATTTAAATTGGTTGTGATTAATCACAACCAAGAAAGGTGAGAAATTATCGTAAACACTTATTGCATTACTCTACTACCCTACTACTCTACTATCCTATGTGGCGCTCAGCGTTTTTTTAAAATATTTTTTTATTCTCATCACAAAAAAAGGGTTTTCTAAGGAAGACAATCATGTCCATATGACCTATTAGGGTATATAGAGATCAAAAATGGTATCTCTGTTCTAGCTAACTCAATCCATCCTGGTAGAACATACATTTGAATAGCTGCCATGTATTACTACATTTCCCCTTCATCCAAAAGGCCTAGCTAGATTTGGCTTCTATTAGCAAGATTAAAGAAAATCTGTCAGCAGATTTGTATAAATGACACTGGCTGACCTGTTTTATGTGCTCTTGGCAGCTGAGGCATCTGTGCTGGTCCCATGTTCATATGTGCCCGCATTGCTGAGAAAAATTATGTTTTAATATATTCAAATGAGCTTCTAGAAGCAAAGGGGGCATTGCTGTTACACCTAGAGGCTCTGCTCTCTCTGCAACTGCTGCTCCCTCTCCCCTTTGGTTGACAGGACCAGGCAATGAAAACATCATCACACCTGGCTTGTTAATCAAAGTGCAGAGTGCATGGCAGTTGCAGAGAAAGTGGAGCCTCTAGATGTAATGGCAATGTACCCGTCAGTGGCGTAGGGATCGCCATAGCAGCCATAGCAATGACTATGGGGCCCTACGCCACTGGGGGCCCGCCGGCCCGGGCCGCCAACTGAGGATTTATAAAAATATACGGTGAGTGGGCCGTGGCGCTGTGATAGGGGGCGGTCGGAGCCAGAGGCAGAGAGGGAGTGGTCCCGCATTCTGGGCGGCAGTTCTTCTGACTAGTCCTGGCCGGAAGTGGAAGAGGCGGACTCGGAGCCTGCCGTACAGCGAAGCTATGAGCTGCTGGAGTGTAGGCGGCTGGCTTGGCACGCAGACGTACGCTATGGTTTGGGTCAAGTGGCTGAGCTGAGGTGAGGGCTGGCTCTGGTCTGGCTGGGGAGTGGGGAGGGGGACTGTCACTGTAGCTGTGTGTGTCCGACCGAAGCGGCAGCGTCAGTGGAGTACTGGAGTTATATCATCTGTGAGGTACAGCCGGATCTCAGCAGCATCTTCCCTATTCACACATATACCTGCTCAAGCCTGGCAGCTCCATTATTTAATAGTGGGGTGTGGTAATGGTTAATGGCATTGGCGAAGACACAGCCACCTAATCCTGTATTTAATACCCATTCCTCTGGAGATCTGTGCTTGATGTCCCTCTCCCTTAGAAATCTGTGCCTAATACCCCCATCCCTTGGAGATCTGTACTTAATCCCCCCTTTCTTTGGAGATCTGTGATTGATGCCCCTTTCCTTGGAGATCTGTGCTTGATGCCCCCTCCCTTGGAGTTCTGTGCTTGATGCCCCTTTTCTTGAACATCTGTGCATGATGACCAACTCCCTTGGCATCTGTGCATTATACCTGCTCCCTCTGAGATTTGTACTCGATGCCCCTTCCACTAGAGATCTGTGCTTAATGCCCCCTCCCTTTGAGATCTATGATTGATGCCCCTTCCCCAAGAGATATGTGCTTGATGGCTCCCCCCCTTGAAGATCTGTATTTGATGCCCCTATTACTGAAGATCTGTGCTTGATGTCCAAAGAAACACTATATTAGGTCACATATCACTAATGTTTAATATTAATCCCATCTACTGTATACACATTTTCTTTTTTCGTTAAAAATTTTAGTCTAAAGATTTTTCCCACAAAGACAACTGCCAGGCTTGAGCAGGTATATGTGTGAATAGGGAAGATGCTGAGATCTGGCGGTAGCTCACAGTGAGGTACAGCCGGATCTCAGAATCTTCCATATTCACACATATACTTGCTCAAGCCTGGCAGCTGCATTATTTAATAGTGTGTTGTGGTAATGGTTAATGGCAAAGATAGCCACCTAATCCTATCTGAGGGGTCTGTAACACAAGAAGGTGAAAGTAAATATCGTGGGGTGTGTATGTGTATTAGACAGAAGGTAGGGGGATATGTATCTTGTGTAGTTTGGGTATTAGGGAGAGTAAGGGTATATATCTAGTGCTGATACAGAGCCGCTCTTCACCTACACGTGTATCAGCACTAGATATATACCCCTTACTCTCCCTAATACCCAAACTACACAAGATACATATCCCTACCTTCTGTCTAATACACATACACACCCCACGATATGTACTTTCACATTCTTGTGTTACAGACCCCTGTACAATTTAACAATCTTCTTTAATACACAGACATTTAGATTCATACATTTCCTACACTGGCAGTGGCACAAATGCGTTGCCAGTGACCAACTGTCTGTGCTCAATCCTACGCGTAACCGTTACAAGTGCATGAGGAGCTGCGGATGTGGCGGCGAGGTCCGAGAAGTATGTAGGGGTGGGAGATCCGGGAGGGGGGGGCCCATAATTTTTTTTTGCTATGGGGCCCAGTCATTTTTTTGCTACGCCCCTGGTACCCGTTGCTCCTAGAGACTCATTTGCATATATTAAAACTTCTTTTTTTCTCAGCAATAAGAACATGGGCACATAAGAACATGGGACCAGCATAGATGCTAAAATATTTATCAGGGGTTCTGGGGGCTGGGCCCTGGAGCATTTTGATAAGGGTTGTCTCTGTTGAGACACTGATGGTGCTGTATCATAAATAAATTATTGCTTGGAGAAATAAACAAATGGCAAAATTATTTGCCAAATAATTATCTCTATTATTATTGTGTGGTTTAAGTGATGTTCATTGTCATTGAAGACTCCTCTCCACCACCATGAGGTGGGTGCAACTTTAGGGGTAAACACTATTCCACAATTCAATCTTACACCTGCCTCTCAATCAGGAAAGAAATGAAGCACAAAACACATCCCAAACAGTCCAAGCATACACGATCACTAAAGTGGCTACAACTTATCAAATATGGGCAATTAGTTCAGATACCACACACACAACATACTCATTGCGCTCTAGGTAACAACTTAAATTATAAGTCACAACTTCTACTCTATGGAGATGCTTAGCTTGGCGTATGCTTAAATTAGGCGTATTTCAGGCGCAGATGGTGGCGCAGCGGTTAGTTGCGCCGCTATCTGCGACTTTGTCCCTATCACGCCAGGTCTAAAATTGTGGGCGGGGAAGAAGGGGATGGACCAGTAGACCCGTCTCATTCATCATTTTCTACGCCTGTTTTAGGCATAGAAAAAGGTCTAAATGTAAGACAGCTTGGAACGCCAATCTTAATAAATCTGCTCCTTAATGTTTTAGGATTATAAAATGCAACACACTGGTGCTACTGCACAATAGAAACTAACGGCATTATATCAGTTGCATGTAGATGGTTAGAAAGAATACTATATTTTTTTTACTTTAAAGGAAACCTGTCACCATGATTTTGCGCATAGAGCTGGGGACATGGGCTGCTAGATGGCCACTAGCTCATCTGCAGTACCCAGGTCCCACAGCTCTCTGCGCTTTTATTGTGTTAAAAAAACGTTTTGAGTGATATGCAAATTACCCGATATGAGTCCTGTAGCCGGAGATGAGTCCAGCGGAAAGGAGCCCAGCACCGCCCCGCGTCCTCCGAATCTCCTCCTTGCCGACTGACGTCACAGAGCTGGAGCGCCGAAATCTCGCGATGCGCGAGCTAGCGCATGCGTAGTTCGTTCCCTGTGCTGATGCCAGCACAGGGAATGAACATGATGCCGACACTGCGCATGCGCTAGCTCGCGCATCGCGAGATTTCGGCGCTCCAGCTCTGTGACGTCAGCCGGCAAGGAGGAGATTCGGAGGACGCGGGGCGGTGCTGGGCTCCTTTCCGCTTGACTCATCTCCGGCTACAGGACTCATATCAGGTAATTTGCATATCACTCAAAACGGTTTTTTAACACAATAAAAGCGCAGAGAGCTATGGGACCTGGGTACTGCAGATGAGCTAGTGGCCATCTAGCAGCCCATGTCCCCAGCTCTATGCGCAAAATCATGGTGACAGGTTTCCTTTAATATATAAAGGTACTATGCTTGATGGTTACAAAAACAAACAAATAAAGATGTGTAAAATGTGCAGTTTGGGCTCATGAACACCAACATATTTTTGGTCCACATCCGATCCTCATTTCTTGTGGGTTGGATGCGGACCCATTCACTTCAATTGTGCCGCAAAAGATGCGGAAAGCACTCCGCACGTCTGTTTCATCAGCAAAATTATAGAACATGTCTTCTTCTTGTCCGATATTAGAGGCCCAACATTCCGTTCCGCAAAATGCTAAATGCACACACCTGGTATCCATGTTTAGTGGATCTGCAATTTGCGGCCCACAAAACAGGCAACGGTCATGTGCATGAGCCCTTACAGATATAAAAATGAGAACAAAAAAGACAGTCCAGTTATTTGTTTTGTGTTAGAAAATGAAAAATGTTTGGGATCAAAGATTATAATCATGATATTATGCCAACAAGATACAGTATAGCAGTATCTGCTTGGTATGTGCCTCTTTGTGGGCTGCATGTATTGATAAGATATACACCATTTCAGGTTTAGATACTCTTTAAAGAGAGACTACAACAAACCACTTTAAGAATAGTAGAATATATAAGTAAGTTTATTAAAAGATTGATAATTAAGTAAATGTATTTCCTTCTTTTGCACTGAGGAAAAATAATTTACACCACCGAAAGAATGTAAATCTTACAAGAATAAGGGCTCATACACACAACCGCATGTATTTTGCGGTCCGCAAAAAAACGGATCCACAAAAAATACGGATGACGTCCGTGTGCATTCCGTATTTTGTGGAACGGAACAGCTGGCCCTTCATAGAACAGTACTATCCTTGTCCGTAAGGCGGACAATAAAAGGACATGTTCTATTTTTTTGCAGGACGGAAATACAGACATACAGAAACGGAATGCACACGGAATAACTTCCATTTTTTTTGCGGACCCATTGAAATGAATGGCCCCGCATACAGTCCGCAAAAAACCCCCAGAACGGACATGGAAAGAAAATACGTTTGTGTGCATGAGCCCTACGGGTTAGATATAACACAACTCAATTACTAATTACATAATAACATTCACACTTCATCTAGAGTCCTGACTACATCCAGAATAGAGTTGTCACGATACCAAATTTCAGCAAATTACATGTTTGAAAATACCAATGCCGCTTTTACCCTTCTGAATGCTACCATGCCCCCAAACAGAAGTTTATGACCACGTATGATGTGTTGCCATATTCAGGAAACAAATGCATAACAAATTTATGGGTGCATTTTCTCCTGTTACCCCTTGTGAAAATGAAAAATTTTGGAAATAAAAGTTAATTAGTTTTCACAGGCATGTGTTTCTAATTTCTATGAAACGCTTGTTGGGTCAAAGCATTCACCTCATCACTAGATTTATTCCTTGAGGGGGGAAGTTTCCAAAATGGGGTCACTTTTTGGGGTTTTCTTTCTAGGGGTACCTCAGGGGCTCTTCCAATGTGACATGGCACCTGAAGTGAAAACCATTCCAGCAAAATCTGCCCTCCGTATCAAAATCTGCAACTACGTATCAATTCACCTCTCAGTACATGTCAATGTTTACTATTTTAGAAAATGGTCACTATGGACCTAATGGTCACTATGGACCTGAATACGTCTTTGGATCATGTACTGTTTTTTAGTTAAAACTTCACTTTTATTGTTTTATTTAATACTCTTTATCATTTCTTATCTCTATATAAACATCAACACTCTATAGACAATTTAAAATTATCAGTGGTGCGGCTAGCTCTATCTTATTGTTTATATTATTTACTGTTTTTTGTCACAGTTGTTTCTGGCCTATTCTTTTTTAGGTGTTCCTGCTACTGTCACCTGTATAGCTATTTATATGCCCCTATGGTGAGGTTCGCTACCTTCATCTATGGGGTCGGTGGTACAATCTTTACTATATTGCCAATCGTTGTCATCACCACCACTACTGCTGCTATACACCTATTTCCTATCAACTGATATTACTAGCCTATATTGTGGCTTTATCTGCTGCCACCTGTGTAGCTATGCATCCGCTCGTATATTTGAGCTTACCCGCTATCACTGTCTAAAACTTAACACTCAGGCACCCTGCATCCCGACATGTTTCGCTGGGTAACCAGCGTCTTCAGGGGATAATGCAGAACGAAATTGCGGACGTGTGAATGGAGCCTAAAAGGACACTATAGTCCCAGAACCACTACAGTTTAATGTAGTGGTACTGGTGTCTATAGCCTGTTCCTGCAGAGAAAAGACACTGTGCAGTACTGGTGGTAAAGGAGCACTATAGTGCCAGGAAAACAAACTCATTTTTCTGGCACTATATAGTTGTTAGGAGTGGGGCACCCTCGTGTCCCCCTCCCACTGGGCTGAAGGGGTTAAAACCCCTCCAGCCACTTACCTTTCTCCAGCGCCAGCACTGGGAACTCTTCTCCCCGATTCTCCTCTCAGCTGCGAATGTGCATGTGCACGCATTCAAAACTATGTTCCGCGTCTTCCCACTGTAATTTTCACAGTGAGAATCGCGGAAGCACCTCTAGCGGCTGTCAGGGAGACAGCTACAAGAAGCTTGATTAACCCTAAGGCAAACATAGCAGTTCTTTTAATTTAAATGCTGAGAAAGGGGTGGAACATATGTGATGTCATGATATGGGCAGATCATCTGATAAGGGAGGGGGGGGCGGCAATTTTTATCTTGCCTAGGGCGGCAAAAATCCTTGCACCGGCCCTGGCCGTGTTACAGGAAAATTGGATTTAAATGGATAATCTGCCCAAAAAAACGAATTTTTTTAATTTCCTCTTCATTTTGCTTTAATTCTTATGCAACACCTAAAGGATTAATAAAGTTTGTAAAATCAGTTTTGAATAACTTGAGGGGTGTAATTTCTAAAATGTGGTCATTTATGGGTGGTTTCTACTGTGTAAGCCCCACAAAGTGACTTCATAACTGAAATGGTACTTAAAAAAGTGGGTTTTGGAAATTTTCTTAAAAATTTTAAAATGTGCTTTTAAACTTTTAAGTCTTCTAACTTCCTAAAAAAATAAAATTACATTTGCAAAATTATGCCAACATAAAGTAGACATATGGGGAATGTAAAGTGATAACTATTTTATGAAGTATCACTATCGGTCTTAAAAGCAAAGAAATTCTGATTTTCAAAATAGCTAATTTTTCCCAAATTTCTGAAAATTTCTGATGTATCAACTCAAATTCACCACTAACATGAAGTACGACGTGTCATGAGAAAACTATCTCAGAATGGCTTAGATAAGTAAAAGCTTTCCAAAGTTATTACCACCACATAAAGTGACACATGTCAGATTAGAAAAATGGGGCTCCAGCATTTGGTCCAAACTGGCTGTCGCTTGAAGGGGTTAAACTTAATATTTAGTGTTGTGTTTTTGTTTTTTTAAACTTTTTATTTAATAACTATTAGCCCCCTTAGGGGCTAGAACCTGGGATCTTTTAATCCCTTGTCCTATTCACCCTAATAGAGCTCTATTAGGGTGAATAGGATATTACACTCTCCCTGCTGCCCCGTGCATAGTGCACACAGCAGCAGAGAGCTTACCATGGCAGCCAGGGCTTCAGTAGCCTCCTGACTGTCATGGTAACTGATCGGAGTCCTGTGATTACACTGCCGGTGTAACGTTATACTTCCCTACTTCTTGAGATTTCCCTACCCTCTTCACTTCCGGTTGCACCGGACATGACGCGAGGAGGTGTGCAGCGCCGCGCAGGCGCACAACGACGGGTTAGAAAATTTCACAGCAGAGTGTGCATGCACCGGGAGCCTGCAGCGCCGCACAGGCGCACAACGAGGGGTTAGGGAAATTTCACAGCAGAGTGCGCATGCGCCGGGAGCCTCGCCGGCAGTTAGGGTAGGGAAAAATTATGGGCCAGTGCACAGGCGCGGTGATCGGATGGATGTTCTCAGCTGGACACCGGCCGACACTGCGCATGCCCTGGGAGCCTTGCCAGCGGTTAGGGTAGGGAAAAAGCACTGGCCCGTACATAATTTTTCCCTTCCCTAATCGCTGGTGAGGCTCCCAGCGTATGCGCAGTGTTGGCCGGTGTCCAGCTGAGAACATCCATCCGATCACCGCGCCTGCGCACTGGCCCATAATTTTATCCTACCCTAACCGCCGGTGAGGCTCCCGGCGCATGCGCACTCTGCTGTGAAATTTCCCTAACCCCTCATTGTGCACCTGCGCGGCGCTGCACTCCTCCTCACGTCATGTCCGGTGCAACCGGAAGTGACGAGGGTAGGTAAATCTCATGAAGTAGGGAAGTGTAAAGTTATACCGGGGCTCCGATCGGAACTGCGACTGCACCACCAATGAAGAGGAGTGGAGGGGACCCTGTGGCCACTGCCACCAATGACTTTAATACTGTGGGGGTTGGGGGGGCACACTGCGCCACCAATGTTTATAATACTGGGGTTGGGGTGGCTCACTGCGCCACCAATATTAATAATACTGGAGTTGGGGGGCGCAATGCACCACCAATGAAGATAACTAACCTTTTAATACAAATATAGGTGGTGGGTGTCGGTGGCAGAATCACATACCCGGCACCCGACCTCTATGACAAGGTGCTGCGATCCGCGGCAGTTAACCCCTCAGGTTACGGCCCCTGAGGAGTTAATTGTCGTGGATTTCAGTGCTCTTTTATAGAGGTCGGGTGCCGGGTATATGATTCTGCCACCGGCACCCGCCATCTATATTTGAATTAATGGGTTAGTTATTCATTGGTGGCGCAGTGGCCACAGCCCCTCCCCTCCTACGCCCCTCCCTTCTCTCATCGGTGCCAGCGGAAGCAGCAGAACAGGGGGGAGGGACTGCTTCCTTCTCCACTGTGCTGCTGAGGAGAAAATGGCGCTCGCTGAGAGCAGCGCATGCCATGTTCTCTGATACCAGGCAGTGAAGTAGCGCAGCCTAGTATTGGTAAATACCGAATCCCTGTATCAAATTGATCTGGGTACAAAAGTATCGATCCAGAATAAAGGTGGTTACATCACCAATTGAATTAACATTGTCTGACAGCAACAACTTCAGCCGAAGAGTTTGTATCAGCGAAAGTAGTCATAGAGTCGATTGGGAAAACCCCAATTTTCCTACACAGAGACATATCACTCATGGGTGAACTCCAATTGCTTTCAAAGAGAGCCCCAACTTTTATACCAGTTGAATAAAGAGCTCCACCTCCTATTGGAATGTAGCCAGCTTATGCAATCTATAAGGGTCACTGTGTATGTCTTGTTTATTTGATATTATTTCGAACCTTACAGTGGCCAATTCCCAATCCGCAATAAATCTGAATCCCAAGATAACCTTGATAGACAATAGTTCACTCTCTTACACAAACATTTCATTTTCAGGTCAAATAAGTGGGATAATACCTTGTACATATGTCTTTTTTGTTCAGACTATCAGATAAAATGGACAAAGTCTTCCACAAACATTCCAAACCAGTTTCTTTGTTCATTTCTTCAGACATAAATGGATATGGTCTCACACAAACATGCCAGACAAATATTCAATTTATACATAGAACTAATAAAAGCATGGCTGCACAACATTTCACATGCAAACAATAGAACTGAGAAATAAGGATCATTCTAAATTAAAAGTGGTATTATACCTACTACAAATGAAAAAATAGAAGATTTTTGAGCACATTTTTGATCAGACGTGTGTCGGGCCCATCTACCAGGCGTCAAGGTGGCTTCCGCAGATGAGTCCCTGACACTAACAGAACTGCCTCTCCTGGACTTACCTAAGCCTACAATATTCATGGCAGTGTAGGAACCAGCTACATTCTTTTATTGGTTCAAGGATATTTTAAATATCTGGTTCACAGTGATGGCGTTACCCCCTGACGAAGGCACGCCGAAACGCGCGTTGGGGTGGCGCCATCCTGGATTGTCTGTTCACACAAGGTTCACTCTAGGTAAGCTTTAGGTCATAGTCTCCCTCCCACGGCTTTGTGCTGCCGATGTTGAGATACCTCATCTGGCTTTCTCATTGCTTTGCTGGTCTTATACATTCCTGTATTACTTCTTTGGTCAGCACACTATGCACTACAGCCGTGGTTGGTTCTCTCACTGACCTTTCCTTACCTTATACCATCTTACATAAAAAAAAATTTGTCATATCTGGCCCACGGGCTGGTCACTGTACCTCATACATTCTCTTATGACCTTACCAATATTGTACTATGCATTTTGTGACCTGTGTGTTCATCCAGGGTGGCGCTTGTTTTCTCCTTTCCCTGCTCCCACTACCCTGTTCATGGCATCACCTGTATGTGTGTTTTTAATCATGTTTTGATACAATAAAATATTTATTCATCAATTATTCTTTTTTGGTACTTTGAGCTTCCTTTCTCTTCCTTTGTGAGCTACATTTATACTCTACTCAGAAGCCCGACACACGTTTGATCCAAAATGTGCGCAAAGAGCTTCTATTTTTTTAATTTATAGTAGGTATAAGACCACATTAATTTAGAATGATCCCCATTTCTCAGTTCTATTGTTTGCATGTGAAATGTTGTGCAGCCATGCTTTTATTAGTTCTCTGTATGCTTGCTTTATGGATATGCACCTCTGACCATGAATGTGCTAGTCTAAATTTTCTTGCAGTACAATCTATACATAGGTTATCATACCCAATGAATTCCAAATGATCAGAGATTTGATACTCACACTTCACTGCATCCCAGTGAATGCCATTGTAACTTATTTTCCCATGGCAAAAAAAAACAAAACAGGAAAGTCCAAAACAGCAATTCCATGTGGTAAAGTCTGCTTCCAAGGTCATGGACAGAAAATGTCCACAGATCTAGTTGGATTGGTTCTTTAACATCATGAGTGTGCATTAACTTTTATTTTTATACACTCCAGCATTTAGGTGGGTTGGAAGGATGATCCTCCTTCCTGGTTGACAATCAGATTCTAAACATGTCACATGTAATAGGTCTGATGGTATAAAGAAAACTGGACAGAAAGCTGGGATTTACACACCAAAGGATCGGAAGAGGAACCCTTGAATATATGATGTCATATATGATGATGATAGCATGTGCTGTGCCTGCTCAGTTGACACAGCTTGTGCTCTACCAGGTACATATACTTTTTTGTTTTTTATATTTATCTATGCAATGCCCCAGAGGACGACTGCAAAGGATTAATTACTGCTAAAAAGGGTTAATTTAATGATGCTGAGTTAAATGATTTGTTGTTAAGGCACTTACAGTATTTCTATATGCACTGTGTATTCCTAATTGTATGGGAAATGTGTAGTTAATGGGAATGTGTCATCAGAATAAAATTTTTATGTTTAAAGGGGTTGTCTCATCATGGACAATAGGGGCATATCACTAGGATATGCCCCCATTGTCTTATAGGTGTGGGTCCCACCACTGGGACCCACACCTATATCGAGAACGGAGCCCTGCAAGTGAAGGAGGGCACACTGCGCATGCGCAGCCGCCCTCCATTCATTTTCTATGGGGCCTGCGAAAATAGCGCTTTGCTATTTCCGTTGGCCCCATAGAAATGACGGCGCATGCGCAGTGCGCCCTCCTTCACTTGCGGGGCTCCGTCCTCGATATAGGTGGGACCCGCACCTATAAGGCAATGGGGGCATATCCTAGCGATATGCCCCCATTGTCCATGATGAGACAACCCCTTTAACATTAGAGATAAGCGAATTTAAAAAAAAATTAGATTCAGACACTTCACTGAATTAAAAAAAACAACTCGCATCTGCTTTCACAGGTCAGTATTTACTCAGTAATTAATCAGTATTGGTAAGGCAAAAACAGGAGTGAGTCCAAAACGGAGATGACACGTGATGGAAATATTTGCAAGTCTTCTGTGTTTTGGACCCACTCCTGCTTTTGGCTTCCAAATCATAAAAGAATCCTGATGCAAAATACTGACCATGTGATAGAGGCCTTATGGATGCCTCAAAGACCGGATCCGTTGTGTTTTTCACTTTTTTGGTTCTTCTGAGAGATCAGAAGATGGGTAAATAAACTGTGATGTCAACAAGGCCAAACAGGGACACTAGTGGTGAGGGTAGCATTAGCATGAGGAGTCAACATAGTGGCCCAGTCACAGAGTGGTCAGAGTGGCAACAGCATGAGGAATCAACATAGTGGCCCTATCACAGAGTGGGGAGATGGGGAGAAACAGCAGTGGCAGTAACAGCACAAGATGGTGGCAGTAGGAGAAGATGGCAGCAGATGCAGCAGAACATTACTGCCAGAATGATCTAGTCTGATGCACCAGGCACCAGTGTGTGAAAATCCTGGCTGATCCATACCTGATTTATCTTTATAATGGTTAATCTCTCTATATTTTGTGTTAAAAGGTGGGTTATTTTTGGGTTAACTATGCTTTTCGCTGAACTAAACACCTGCTCTGCTGATGGTGGTGGAGAAAAATTTACTTTTAAAAATATGCAAATGAAGTATTCGATCATCAGGAGGCAGGCTTATGCGGTTCAATCTAAAGGCAGGGGGCGTAAACTACAGCAGAGGGGCATCTTTATGGAGCACCAGGGACATAAGGTAGCTGGAGCAGTGCTCGAACCGCATAAGCACACCTCCTGGTGCTTGAATACTTCATTTGCATATTTTTAAAAGTAAATTTTTCTCCACCCCTGGACCACCGACAGCAGAAAGTAAGTTATCGTTTTGACAGCATCATCAACCCTACCTGATAGGGTATGGTTGATCCGGCTGACACCTGCCTGTAATGCTAAGAAGATATCACCTTCGTATATAGATAAGACAGGATCCACCATTTTCAATAGGTGATTGTCAAAGGTTACGGTAGCATATAATTAGTTATGGAGATTCTTGTCAGGTAACTGCATTGTTACTGTTTTGCTTCTAAAATCCTAAATGTAAATTTTTATTATTTTGTACGTATTTTGTAAATCCACCATTGGCTCTCAACACTGCCTGAATCCTTCTGGGCATGGTCTCGATCAGATTCAAGCATGTGTCAACCAAAATCTTTTCCCAGGTCTCTTCTACACGTTCCCAATGTTGGTGCATACTCAATTCTACCCACAAGTCTTCGATTGGGTTGAAGTCTGGCTGACCCATATTTGTGGATGCAAATGGGGGGAACATGGTGTCATGAACCCACTATTTGCATGCGCAAGTATTACAGTTATTTTATTACTCACCTGGATTCAGATGGGGGATGGTACTGGCAGAAGACACCACGAGGAGAAACTTGATTGGAGGAGACAGCAACAGAAGATTACGAGAAGGTACCTATAAAAGAAGAGAAAAAAACGTTACTGCGCACTCACATAAGTGACAGTGAAGAAACCCCCTCCCAAACCCCCCCCCTCCTCTTTTATCCCTTAGAAATGTCACGGTGCTAAGTATGGGGTAAAGTCGCACTTTTCGGCAAACAAATTATTGTTGGTTATTCATATATATTAATGCTTTATGGTTTTAAGAATGGAGTTTTAATGTATTAAGTACAGGTAACATTAGGCACCGTGGCCAATTATATTCCACTAATAAACATTAATATTTATTCAAGACGTGTCTAATCTATTAATTAATGTCAAAATGGATGGTTATAATTGGGTTATATGACACCATGGGGACTGTGGGGGCCAATCCAGCACCTCTAATTCATTGCCATTGAACCATTTATTCACCAATCTCAACGCATACTTCAGGTCGTTGTCCTGCTGAAACACTATGATGTCCTTTTCATACCCATAGTACTCGAGTGTATGAAGTAACTCGTCTTGTAGGATACTCACACATAGCTCAGCATTGAAACCAGCAAGATAACACTGTTGGGGCACCAGGATGGAGTTTGTGTTGAGAAGGAGGGGAGCTTGATATAAAGGTGAGGAAGCTAAGGCTACTTTCACACTGGCTTTTTGGTTTCCGTTTGTGAGATCCTTTTCAGGGCTCTCACAAGCGTTCCAAAACGGATCAGTTTTGCCCTAATGCATTCTGAATGGATAAGAATCCCTTCAGAATGCATCAGTTTGCCTCCGTTCCGCTCGATTCCACTCTGGAGGCTGACACCAAAACGCTGCCTGCCAATTTGGTGTCTGTCTGACGATGCAGGGGCAAACGGATACGTCCTGACACACAATGTAAGTCAATGGGGACGGATCCGTTTTCACTGACACAATCTGGCACAATAGAAAATGGATCCACCCCCCATTGACTTTCAATGGTGTTCAAGACGCATCCGTTTTGGCAATGTTAAAGATAATACAAACGGATCCGTTCTGAACAGATTCATGCGGTTGTATAATCGGTGTGGATCCGTCTGTGCAGATCCATGACGGATCCGCACCAAACGCGAGTGTGAAAGTAGCCTAAGATGTCTGTTTAACAACCCATGCAGAGTCAAGACATGACTGAAAGAAGTCACCAAGGCGGTCTGAGCCGATCTACATCAAAGGAGACATCATTGGGTGTATGCTTGATGCTGTGACCTGCATCTCAACTCCTCAGCCCACTTATTTAGAAATCGGTAAAGGACATTGGGACATGGCAGTTGGCCCTGGCCACCACAGAGGCACAGCTTCTGGTACAATATTTTATGCTGTTATTCTGTGTTATTGAGGCAGTATTTTAAAGGGAACCTGTCACCAGTTTTATGGTGTCTTAACTAAGGGCAACATAAATAAGTGACTGATTCTCTTAGTAAAATGCTGGGTCACTTTTTTTAACCCCTTAAGGACCGGGCTCATTTTCACCTTAAGGACCAGGCCATTTTTTGGAAATCTGACCAGTGTCACTTTAAGTGCTAATAACTTTAAAACGCTTTGACTTATCCAGGCCGTTCTGAGATTGTTTTTTCGTCACATATTGTACTTCATGACACTGGTAAAATGAAGTCAAAAAAATTATTTTTTTTTGCACAAAAAAATACCTAATTTACCAAAAATTTGGAAAAATTTGCAAATTTCAAAGTTTCAGTTTCTCTACTTCTGTAATACATAGTAATACCCCAAAAAATTGTGATGACTTTACATTCCCCATATGTCTACTTCATGTTTGAATTGTTTTGGGAATGATATTTTATTTTTTGGGGATGTTATAAGGCTTAGAAGTTTAGAAGCAAATCTTGAAATTTTTCAGAAATTTACAAAAACTAAATTTTTAGGGACCAGTTCAGGTCTGAAGTCGATTTGCGAGGCTTACATAATAGAAACCACCCAAAAATGACCCCATCTAAGAAACTACACCCCTCAAGGTATTCAAAACTGATTTTGCATACATTATTAACCCTTTAGGTGTTGCACAAGAGTTATTGGCAAATGGGGAGGAAATTTGAGAATTTAATTTTTTTGTCAAATTTTTCATTTTAACACATTTTTTCCACTAACAAAGCAAGGGTTAACAGCCAAACAAGATTGTATCTTTATTGCCCTGACTCTGCCGTTTACAGAAACACCCCATATGTGGCCGTAAACTACTGTACGGGCACACAGTAGGGCGTAGAGTGAAAGGTGCGCCGTTTTGTTTTTGGAGGGCTGATTTTTATGGACTGGTTTTTTGACACCATGTCCCATTTGAAGCCCCCTGATGCACCCCTAGAGGAGAAACTCCCTAAAAGTGACCCCATCTAAGAAACTACACCCCTCAAGGTATTCAAAACTGATTTTACATACGTCGTTAACCCTTTAGGTGTTGCACAAGAGTTATTGGCAAATGGGGATGAAATTTGAGAATTTCATTTTTTTGCCTAATTTTCAATTTTAACCCATTTTTTCCACTAACAAAGCAAGGGTTAACAGCCAAACAAGACTGTATCTTTATTGCCCTGACTCTGCTGTTTACATAAACACCCCATATGTGGCCGTAAACTACTGTACGGCCACACAGCGGGGCGCAGAGTGAAAGGTGCGCCATTTGGTTTTTGGAAGGCTGATTTTGCTGGACTGTTTTTTTGACACCATGTCCCATTTGAAGCCCCCCTGATGCACCCCTAGAGTAGAAACTCCATAAAAGTGACCCCATCTAAGAAACTACACCCCACAAGGTATTCAAAACTGATTTTACAAACGTTGTTAACCCTTTAGGTGTTGCACAAGATTTAATGGAAAATAGAGACACAATTTCAAAATTTCAAATTTTTGGCAGATTTTCCATTTTAATATTTTTTTTCCAGTTACAAAGCAAGGGTTAACAGCCAAACAAAACTCATTATTTATGGCCCTGATTCTGTAGTTTACAGAAACACCACATATGTGTTCGTAAACCGCTGTACGGGCACACGGCAGGGCGCAGAAGGAAAGGAATGCCATACGGTTTTTGGAAGGCAGGTTTTGCTGGACTGTTTTTTTGACACCATGTCCCATTTGAAGCCCCCCTGATGCACCCCTAGAGTGGAAACTCCAAAAAAGTGACTCCATTTTAGAAACTATGGGATAGGGTGGCAGTATTGTTGGTACTAGTTTAGGGTACATATGATTTTTGGTTGCTCTATATTACACTTTTTGTGCAGCAAGGTAACAAGAAATAGCTTTTTTGGCACGTTTTTTTTTTTTTGTTATTTACAACATTCATCTGACAGGTTAGATCATGTGGTAATTTTATAGAGCAGGTTGTCACGGATGCGGCGGTACCTAATATGTATACATTTTTTTTATTTATGTAAGTTTTATACAATAACTTCATTTTTAAAACCAAAAAAATGTTTTAGTGTCTCCATAGTCTAAGAGCCATAGTTTTTTCAGTTTTTGGGCGATTATCTTGAGTAGGGTCTCATTTTTTGCGGGATGAGATGACGGTTTGATTGGCACTATTTTGGGGTGCATATGACTTTTTGATCGCTTGCTATTACACTTTTTGTGACGTAAGATGGCAAAAAATGGCTTTTTTTTACACTGTTTTTATTTTTATTTTTTTACGGTGGTCATCTGAGGGGTTAGGTCATGTGATATTTTTATAGAGCCGGTCGATACGGACGCGGCGATACCTAATATGTATACTTTTTTTTATTTATGTAAGTTTTACACAATGATTTCATTTTTGAAACAAAAAAAAATCATGTTTTAGTGTTTCCATAGTCTAAGAGCCATAGTTTTTTCAGCTTTTGGGCGATTATCTTGAGTAGGGTCTCATTTTTTGCGGGATGAGATGACGGTTTGATTGGTACTATTTTGGCGTACATGCGACTTTTTTTATCACTTTTATTACCTTTTTTGGGAAGTAAGGTGGGCAAAATTTCAATTTTCTCATAGTTTTTATTTTTTTATTTTTATGGCGTTCACCGTGCGGGGAAAGTAACATGACCATTTTATAGATCAGGTCGTTACGGACGCGGCGATACCTAATATGTGTAGTTTATTTTATTTTTTTAATTTTTATTCAGTGATAAATGTTTTTTTTTATCTTAACTTTTTTCACTTTTTTTTACATTTTTTTGACCCAGACCCGCTTGGTTCTTGAAGATCCAGTGGGTCTGATGTCTGTATAATACAGTACAGTACAATATATATTGTTCTGTACTGTATTTTACTTACACTGAACAGATCTATGCTTTCAGCATAGATCTGTTCAGCACCATGGACAGCAGGACGCCTGAGCAGGCGTCCTGTTGCCATGGGAACCCTCCCCGTCTGCTCAGAACTTCGCAGACCGGAAAGGGTAAGCACAGGGCTGAGGGGGGCTCTCTGGGGGCTCTCTCTCTCTCCATCGGGGGGCTGCAAAGGCACAGCAGCCCCCCGATGGAGAGGGAGGGAGCTCCCTGACCGATGACAGTTAACTTTTTCCATACAGCGGTCCGTACGGACCGCGGTATGGAAAGGGTTAAACGGCTGACATCTGCACAGATGTCAGCCGTTTATACCAGGGTGCCAGCAATGTGCTGGCACCCTGGTATACCCACTAGAAGCCAACGATCATTCATGGGGAGGCGGGCGGGGGATCGCGATCCCGCCTGCCGCACCGCCCGCCTCCCGCAACGCCCCCACCGCATGCGACACCCCCCCCGCACCACCCGCCGGCATCAAATCATGCAGGGGTGCAGGGGGGGGGGTGAAAAATATAGATTTTAGCCACTCTAAAGTTTCTGATCGCCGCGGTCAGGGACCGCGGGGATCAGAAACTGCAAAAAGCGCAGCAAACCGCAGGTCTGAATTGACCTGCGGTTTGCTGCGATCGCCGACACGGGGGGGTCACATGACCCCCCCTGGCGTTGTCACAGGATGCCGGCTGAAGGATTTCAGCCGAAATCCCGTTCCGTTTAACCCCTCGGGCGCCGGAATACAGATTTTAAGTCAGGACGTACCGGTACGTCCTGTGTCCTTAAGGACTCGGGAAATAGGGCGTACCAGTACGTCCTATGTCCTTAAGGGGTTAATTGACCCAGTCAATCTGCCAACATCTTGTATTGAAAAGCTCCAGCTGATAATGATGAGTCATGAATATTCATGAGCTCCTGACTCTCCCCGCCCACCTGCTGCTGAGTGACAGTTATTTTCCATATGAATCAGCAGAAGGTGGGCAGGGGAGTGGCTATAGCTCTGAATTAAATATACGCTGGACTCAATGACATCACGCTGGACTCCAATCAGCTCATTAGCATGTGGCATCTTTGTGTGTATATTATGAGGTGACCATCTGTCACACCAGTAAGTGAATACATCTAAGGTACTTTTTAGTAGTTAATGATTGTATATAATTAGTTAGATTATAATCAAATATCCACATGACAGGTTCCCTTTAAGCTGTATTATGGTATTACTTGTGTCTTTACTTATGTTGGCCCATATACTTGTACTGGTTGTACTGGCTTAACCCACTTTTGTTGGCCCCACCATCTATCAATATGGACCTGCCAACAGCATGGGACAATGTTTTTTTTTTTTTTTAAATCAGAGCCAGTTTAAGTTTTCAGTGTAACCCTCGATGGTGTAGCAGGTTTGTGCAGTGTATTACAATAATTGACATTTAATTGTCAGAGAATTGTCATCATTTATTATAGTCTCTAGAAAATGATGAAGTAGAGTACCAGAAGCCAGGAGGTGATCGAGGGAATAAAACCAGAATATTATTTGTGTGTATAATGTTACTATCCTGCCTTATCTGGGCCTCTAACACCACACTAGAGCTAGCATTAACTCCCTCACCATGAGATGATTCTGCCCCAAAGTACACAGCAAAGCTGAAAAGTGACCTACAGGAAACGTCAGCCTAGTGTGTAGAAATTGGAACATTTCTAGATTTTGTATACATAGTCACATAAAGCTAAAAAACAAAAACATTATTTATAAGTTAAAAATTGTGTTGATATTAATATTTATGATATATTTTAGTCCTCATCTCTGGCCCTTTTCCGGACAAACCAAATGGCAGACATTTTTTTTTGCTAAAAGATAAAAATAGCCTGTACTTGACAAACAGCTTTGCTGCACAGGTAGAAATTAGTATATTAAGGCCTCTTTCACACGACCATGTGTCCGCTGTAGCCATATTGCAGCCCGCATACGGCGGGTCCGCAATACACAGGACACCGGCCGTGAGTATTCTGCATCACGGATGCAGACCCATTCACTTGAATGGGTTCGCAAATCCGGAGATGCGGTGCGGAATGGAACGGAACCACGGAACAGAAGCACTATGGAGTGCTTTCGTGGGTTTCCGTTTCATGCTTCCGTTCCGCAAAAAGATAGAACTTGTTCTATCTTTTTGCAGAGCAGACGGATCGTGGACCCCATTCAAGTGAATGGGGTCGCGATCCACATGCGGCTGGCCCATGGTCGGTGCCCCTCTATTGCGGACGGCAATTTGCGGTCCGCAGCACGGGCAGCACACATTCGTGTGCAAGAGGCCTAACACTACTTAAAAAAGACACAAACACATTTAATCAATATTCTTATTTCCTAAATATGTATCATTTATATTAGATAGAAATAAACTAACCCGATGTTAAACTATGAGAATAAAGAGCTCACTTGATATTTCTTTGTAAGAAGAGGAAAACTATAAAATGCACGACTGACCACAGGTCCCTAGTAGCCACATAATTACACATACAGGCAAAATTACCTGCTTCAAGATTGGACTGGGAATAAACAGAAGAGGTCAGGACAGAATTTCCTTTACACAAAATAGTCTCTTTACATCCATGTTTCTTTTTTGTTTTTCTTTACCATTTGTGGTTTAAGCTGCATTTCCACTCTGTCATTTAATCTGCCCCTGTAATCCTTAAGGAGACTTAACCAATAACATAATATTACAGCTCTGAGGCTGTGAATTGCATAGTTTTGACCCAGAAAACCTCTACAAAAATTAAATTTAACTAAGGAAGAAGGAAAGTACTTGTAGCTTAATGGAATGACAAATCTCTTAACTTATACTGTATGTCCCAAATGACTGTAAAAATACAATGGCAGAACATTTTCAGTTGATGTGCTGAACGTTTAATTTTTCAAAGTTTTGTGAACGTATTCTTTTTGTGAGTACAATGCCTGGAACAACCTTCAAACAGATACAGTATCACCACAGTTATTAGTTCCTGCTATCCGGGACTTTTGTTACCCATATACCAGTCGTGTGCATGGAGTTGGTAAAGCTGGTGCAATTTTTTTCAGTTGGATTGCATATGAATTCTCAGTATACTTTGATATTGAAGTGTAAGGCCTCATGCACACGTTGTTTTTTGCATCCGCAAATTGTGCGCCTGCCCAAAAAAACGCATCAGTTTTTTTTGGAGGATCCGTTTTTTCCCCCAGATCTCTTGTAATAAATGCCTATACTTGTCTGCAAATGTGAAAAAAGTAAGACATGCACTTTTTTTTTGCTGAAGGGAAACACGGACAACGGACCGGAACACAAACGGATGAACTATCATCATTTTTTTGCTGACCCAATGAAATTAATAGGTCCCCATCCTATCCGCTAAAAAAAAAACGGAACGGAGTCGTGTGCATGAGGCCTAAGACAGAGGTCAACTACAGCCCAATAGAGTGCCCTTGTGCAATTCTGTTAAAAGCAGAGGCTGTATGACATTGTAATATAACCCATGTGAATGAAACCTATGGACAGCAAGTCAGTTTAATGTACATGAAGTTTTACACTGACTGTCCACCACAGCCTCCACCACTGTTCTACTTTCTGACTCTTCTTTATTCCTGTTTGTTTCCTGTTTTTATACGGTGAGTACATGCTGGTTTCCATTAACCCTGGCAAATCTCCTTAGGCCATTGGTTATTTAGGGACTTGTGCTTGTGCAATAGGATACCTAGCCTGCGGATAGTCAGGCTGCAATATGGTGGCGTTGCAGGCGGCGCTCTGTTGCTATGGCAACTAGCCCCGCTGACAGGGCTGCTCAACCTATCAGGGAGCTTGGACGCCAGACCAATTAGGCTCTGTGCCAGTGTCCTGAGGCAGTCTATTTAAACAGCCAGCCGCTGGCGGCAGGTGCCTACAATTGGTTTTCTAAGCCTTACTAGCTAGCTGTGTGTTTGCTACTCTGGATCAGTGTCCTCGGCCTGCTGACTTTTACATTGCTTCTGATTACTGATTTTGCCACTGATGTCACCTCCTGGTATTCAACTCTGCTTGTTGTGACCTCGTCTTTGCCTGCTGACTTTGTTGTCTCTGTCATTATCTTCTGGTTTCACCTTGCTGTGTATCTGTATCTGTTTTTGGATCCTGATCCAGTCCTGGTTTTGCTTGTCTTGTTCTCACCTCTTTCTGTCTTACTCTTACTCTTTTTCCCATTTTGGTTAGGCCCCTGCACTTAGCTAAGAAGAGACTGCTGTCCAGTTGTGGGCCGTCACTTAGGAAGGATTGTGCAAATATGTAGGGACAGTGTTGTGGGTGGAGAACAGGGCAGCATTGTTACCTACCCTTTCATACCAAATACTGTGAAAAGATGTATCTACTGGTTTTGAATCAGCTTGTTCCTGATCTACTACAGGGAGTGCAGAATTATTAGGCAAATGAGTATTTTGACCACATCATCCTCTTTATGCATGTTGTCTTACTCCAAGCTGTATAGGCTCGAAAGCCTACTACCAATTAAGCATATTAGGTGATGTGCATCTCTGTAATGAGAAGGGGTGTGGTCTAATGACATCAACACCCTATATTAGGTGTGCATAATTATTAGGCAACTTCCTTTCCTTTGGCAAAATGGGTCAAAAGAAGGACTTGACAGGCTCAGAAAAGTCAAAAATAGTGAGATATCTTGCAGAGGGATGCAGCACTCTTAAAATTGCAAAGCTTCTGAAGCGTGATCATCGAACAATCAAGCGTTTCATTCAAAATAGTCAACAGGGTCGCAAGAAGCATGTGGAAAAACCAAGGCGCAAAATAACTGCCCATGAACTGAGAAAAGTCAAGCGTGCAGCTGCCAAGATGCCACTTGCCACCAGTTTGGCCATATTTCAGAGCTGCAACATCACTGGAGTGCCCAAAAGCACAAGGTGTGCAATACTCAGAGACATGGCCAAGGTAAGAAAGGCTGAAAGACGACCACCACTGAACAAGACACACAAGCTGAAACGTCAAGACTGGGCCAAGAAATATCTCAAGACTGATTTTTCTAAGGTTTTATGGACTGATGAAATGAGAGTGAGTCTTGATGGGCCAGATGGATGGGCCCGTGGCTGGATTGGTAAAGGGCAGAGAGCTCCAGTCCGACTCAGACGCCAGCAAGGTGGAGGTGGAGTACTGGTTTGGGCTGGTATCATCAAAGATGAGCTTGTGGGGCCTTTTCGGGTTGAGGATGGAGTCAAACTCAACTCCCAGTCCTACTGCCAGTTTCTGGAAGACACCTTCTTCAAGCAGTGGTACAGGAAGAAGTCTGCATCCTTCAAGAAAAACATGATTTTCATGCAGGACAATGCTCCATCACACGCGTCCAAGTACTCCACAGCGTGGCTGGCAAGAAAGGGTATAAAAGAAGAAAATCTAATGACATGGCCTCCTTGTTCACCTGATCTGAACCCCATTGAGAACCTGTGGTCCATCATCAATGTCACTGTGATTTCGTAGTAAAGAGGTCACAGAGAGGCACAGAGCATTATCAGTCATGTTAATGCTCCGTGCCTCTGCAGTCTGCATCGGGTCTTGGCACTCTTTCACGGAGCGGATGCCACGCACGGCATCCGCTCGTGTGAACCCAGCCTTACAAGGAGGGAAAACAGTACACCTCGCTGAACAGTGTCTGGGAGGCTGTGGTTGCTGCTGCACGCAATGTTGATGGTGAACAGATCAAAACACTGACAGAATCCATGGATGGCAGGCTTTTGAGTGTCCTTGCAAAGAATGGTGGCTATATTGGTCACTGATTTGTTTTTGTTTTGTTTTTGAATGTCAGAAATGTATATTTGTGAATGTTGAGATGTTATATTGGTTTCACTGGTAAAAATAAATAATTGAAATGGGTATATATTTGTTTTTTGTTAAGTTGCCTAATAATTATGCACAGTAATAGTCACCTGCTCACACAGATATCCCCCTAAAATAGCTAAAACTAAAAACAAACTTAAAACTACTTCCAAAAATATTCAACTTTGATATTAATGAGTTTTTTGGGTTCATTGAGAACATGGTTGTTGTTCAATAAAAAAATTAATCCTCAAAAATACAACTTGCCTAATAATTCTGCACTCCCTGTATTTCTCTCTGCTTGAACCTGATTCTGCAAGAACTTCACCATCCCTTACGTTGACCCTGTTTACAATATTGAGACAACATTCCCTTCACTGACCTCGACCTGCTTGAATACACTTTCCGTCTTGGACTGTCATCAGCTGCAAATGGAGACTACTAGAATACTCCAAGTGAAGTGTGCAGGGGATTCCATGCATTGGAATTCAGATGCCTGTATATGCTTTAAAGGGTGAAAATCAGTTGCAAGACAGGGGCTCCAGGTCTCCCTGGTAGGCTTAAACAGAATTAATGAAGTGGGACAACCCCTTTAATGTCAAGAAAAAATATTTCTTTAGCAGATATTTTTTTTCTTTCATTACAATAGAGAATAATTTTCCTGCTTTTACTACAGTAAAACACTTCTAAGGCTTATTTGTTTGTGACAACTGGACTCTCTCTTGTTTTATCTTTCTTATATAAAAAAGAAATAAGGCTCTGCATTTTTTTAAAACCGGCCACACATTTGCATTGTAAATCAGTTTGTGTTTCTGCATGCTAAACATGGATTCCAATGAGAATTTCTCTATTCAATCAATATTAGTGGAATCTAGATAAATAAATAGTGTAATAAATATAATAAATATTGAAAAAAAAAGTTGAAGAGCAGCACACAAATAAAGACTGGTGCAATACCTTGAAACAGACCAAGGACCTGGTCTTGTTAGATATGTACAAAAAAAAGGCCAAGGCAGCACTAAAATATCCGTGTAAAACAGTGGGTGATTTATTAACCCATGTGGTAACAGCAACGTTTCAGCTCACTCCATGGAGCCTTTGTCAAGCCATGTTTTACACGGATATTTGAGTGCTGCCTTGGCCTTTTTTTGTACATAATAAATATTGAACATATCCAATTAATTTATATAGGGGAAATATCAGAACACAGCATATACTCCCATTCTGTAATATGAGAACTCTGCTATATAGTTTTTGAAAGAAGGCACCATTCCTCTGGGCACCATTTGTGGTACCTGAATTTGGTGAAATATACAGTAAACAGAGAGGCTGTCTTATTGCTTCTCTCCTCTGTCCTCTAACTCCCTTTGACTTTGTAGCCCAATTTTTGGCAATTGGTGTATAGAAGACAGATCTTCATATTACCATGATGATGTATCCATCTTTAAAGGGGTTGTGTAGAGACAGAATATTGATCACCTATCCTCAGGATAAGTCATCGTCAATGTCAGATCAGGGGATTCCAACACCCGGCCGGCACCTTCATATATTTTAGCTGTACAGTTTCAGTTAAATAGGATGAGCAGTTGTAGTTACACTACATTGCCGCTACAAGCTAGACCGCACACAGGTAAACATTGAAGAGGGTACATCACTCACATGACCCCTTCAAACAGCTGATCAGTTGGGGTGCCAGGAGTCAGACCCGCTGATCTGTTATTCATGATCTATCCTGAGGATAGATCATCAATATCCTGACACTGTATGTTACAGCAAAATATGGCTAATAATTGGATATAGTGTATATTGATATCAGTGGTATTCACCCATTGAGTGATATCAGTACGGCCAGTAGCCATTTGGCCACTGTGTCCCTTGTTGGCATATCAAAGGCAGAAAGGGCACATTGTAAAAGCAGTTGGACAACATTCTCTTGGCCAACAGATTGGGAAAATATTTGGGTGGTCACGGGTGGAGTCCATGGTAGGGGGCTGGGACACAGGAACATATAGGTGACATGAAACTTGGGAGTCCCTCTCTCTCTTACTGCCACCCCCTGGACCAACAACACTTGAGGAGCAAGCTGTTATATGTCTGCTTATGTGTGTATGTATATAAATATAATATCCCAGTAGACTTTATATGTGTACATATAGATATTTGTAGTCTGCGATTGTATTACCAGTAGAATATATATATGCTGTTTATGCATGAGTCTCTATATGTACATGTACTAATGGTCAGGTACTGGATGTGAGTTGGGTAAAAGGATGGATGGTTGAGGCTGTTAGAACTGTCTATTCTGCACAAGGTACAGACAAGTCTTGTGGGATCCAGGCCTGGTTCATTTTAATGAACGTGAGCTTGTCCACGTTGGCTGTGGACAGGTGGCTGCGTCTGTCTGTAATGACGCCTCCTGCTGTGCTAAATACACGTTCAGAGAGTACACTGGCTGCAGGGCAGGCCTGTACCTCCAAGGCACACAGGGCAAGCTCTGGCCATGTGGACAATTTGGAGACCCAGAAGTTGAATGGGGCAGAACCATCAGTCAGTACGTGTAGGTGTGTGCACAGGTACTGTTCCACCATGTTGTTCAAATGCTGCCTCCTGCTAACACGCTCCATATCAGCAGTTGGGGCCGGTTGTTGCGGCGAGATGACAAAGCTTTTCCACATGTCGGCCATGCTAACCCTGCCTTCTGAGGTGCTGGGGCTGACACAGCTGCGTTGGCGACCTCTTCCTCCTCCCCTGCCTTCGCCTTGTGCTTTCACTTGTCCCCCGGCGTCAGTCGGGAATGCTCTCAGGAGCGCGTCTACCAGCGTGCGCCTATAGTCGCGCATCTTCCTATCATGCTCCAGTGAGGGAATTAAGGACGGCACATTGTCTTTGTAATGGGGATCCAGCAGGGTGGCCACCCAGTAGTCAGCACACGTTAAAATGTGGGCAACTCTGCTGTCATTGCGCAGGCACTGCAGCATGTAGTCGCTCATGTGCGCCAGGCTGCCCAGAGGTAAGGACAAGCTGTCCTCTGTGGGAGGTGTATCGTCTGCGTCCTCCTTACCCCCTGAGCCACGCACCAGTGATAGGCCCGAGCTGCGTTGGGTGCCACACCGATGTGAACATGCTTCATCCCCATCCTCCTCCTCCTCCAGTAGTGGGCCCTGGTTGGCCAAATTTGTACCTGGCCTCTGCTGTTGCAAAAAACCTCCCTCTGAGCCACTTCTAAAAGACTGGCCTGAAAGTGTTAGAGATAACCCCTCTTCCTCCTCCTCGTCCTGGGTCACATCCTCTTCCATCATCGCCCTAAGTGTTTTCTCAAGGAGACATAGAAGTGGTATTGTAACGCTGATAACAGCGTCATCGCCACTGGCCATGTTGGTGGAGTACTCTAAACAACGCAACAGGGCACACAGGTCTCGCATGGAGGCCCAATCATTGGTGGTGAAGTGGTGCTGTTCCGCAGTGCGACTCACCCGTGCGTGCTGCAGCTGAAACTCCACTATGGCCTGCTGATGCTTGCACAGTCTCTCCAGCATGTGCAAGGCTGAAGTTACGCTGTAGAGCAGACAGCAGGATGAGAACGCCGGAAGTGCGCACAGACAGCCCGCACTTTATGCAGCAGCTCTGACATGTCGGGGTAGTAGTGAATGCATTTCTGCACCACCAAATTCAGCACATGCGCCAGGCAAGGGATGTGCGTCAAACCGGCTAGTCCCAGAGCTGCAACGAGATTTCGCCCATTATCGCACACCACCAGGCCAGGCTTGAGGCTCACCGGCAGCAACCACTCGTCGGTCTGTTGTGGCCTGTCCCCCAAACACATTCAGAACGGCCTGCTGACGTTTACCCCTGGCTGTGCTGAAGTTGGTGGTGAAGGTCTGTCGCTGACCGGATGAGGAGGTGGTAGAAGAAGAGGAGGAAGCCAAGTAGGAAAATGAGGCAACAGGAGGCAAAGAATGATGCCCTGCGATCCTTGGCGGCGAAAGGACGTGCGCCAAACAGCTCTCCGCCTGGGGCCTAGCCGCCAATACATTTACCCAGTGTGCAGTTAGGGAGATATAGCGTCCCTGGCCGTGCTTACTGGTCCACGTATCTGTGGTTAGGTGGACCTTGCCACAGATGGCGTTGCGCAGTGCACACTTGATTTTATCCGATACTTGGTTGTGCAGGGAGGGCACGGCTCTCCTAGAGAAGTAGTGGCGGCTGGGAACTACGTACTGTGAGACGGCAAGCGACATGATCTGTTTGAAGCTGTCCATCTCCACCAGCCTGAATGACAGCATTTCAAAGGCCAGTAGTTTAGAAATGCTGGCATTCAGGGCCAGGGATCGAGGGTGGCTAGGTGGGAATTTACGCTTTCTCTCCTCCAAGGTTTGTGAGATGGAGAGCTGAACGCTTCCGTGTGACATGGTGGAGATGCTTGGTGACGGAGGTGGTGTTGTTAGTGGCACATCCTCTGTTTGCTGGGCGGCAGGTGCCAACGTTCCTCCAGAGGCGGAGGAAGAGGCCGAGGCAGCAGCAGAAGAGGGAGCAGGAGGGGCCTGAGCCCTTTCTTGGTTTTGTAGGTGCTTACTCCACTGCAGCCCATGTCTCGCATGTAGATGCCTGGTCATGCAGGTTGTGCTAAGGTTAAGAACGTTAATGCCTCGCTTCAGGCTCTGATGGCACAGCGTGCAAACCACTCGGGTCTTGTCGTCAGCACATTGTGTGAAGAAGTGCCACGCCAGGGAACTCCTTGAAGCTGCCTTCGGTGTGCTCGGTCCCTGGTGACGGTGGCCAGTAGCAGGCAAACTATTTTGGCGACAGCTGCTCTGCTTTTGCACCCTGCTCCCTCTGCTTTTGCTATGCTGTTGGCTCGGTCTCACCACTGCCTCTTCCTCCGAACTCTGAAAGACAATGGCACGACCTTCATTCCATGTGGGGTCTAGGACCTCATCGTCCCCTGCATCGTCTTCCACCCAGTCTTCCTCCCTGACCTCCTTTTCGGTCTGCACACTGCAGAAAGACGCAGCAGTTGGCACCTGTGTTTCGTCATCATCAGAGACGTGCTGAGGTGGTATTCCCATGTCCTCATCAGGAAACATAAGTGGTTGTGCTTCAGTGCATTCTATGTCTTCCACCCCTGGGGAAGGGCTAGGTGGATGCCCTTGGGAAACCCTGCCAGCAGAGTCTTCAAACAGCATAAGAGACTGCTGCATGACTTGAGGCTCAGACAGGTTCCCCGATATGCACGGGGGTGATGTAACAGACTGATGGGCATGGTTTTTCTACAGAAGACTGGGTGGGAGATAATGTGAACCTGCTGGATCCACTGTCGGCCACCCAATCGACTAGCGCCTGTACTTGCTCAGGCCTTACCATCCTTAGAACGGCATTAGGCCCGACCAAATATCACTGTAGATTCTGATGGCTACTGGGACCTGAGGTAGTATGTTCAGTAGGACGTTTAGCTGTGGTACTGTAGAACGGCCACGTCCTCTCCCTGCATTAGAGGCTCCAACAACACCACCACCACGACCATGATTGCGTCCCTTATTAGATGTTTGCCTCATAGTTAGCGTTCACCAAGCAAAGTAAAAAGTGGTTAAGTCTGTTAAAAATAATTAACCGCCAATAAAAACCCTGATGTAGGGTATTGCACTCAAATATTTTTTTTTAAAACTCTATATGACAGCGGTATTTGTGTCTTAAATTTTATAGTAACTTATGCATGTCTAATCCCAGATGTGCAGTATATCAGAGTTTTTTTTAACCCCAGTAAGCAAAAAGCCGTATTTGTGGCCTAAATTTCACAGTGACTTATGCACCTCTAATCCCAGATGTGCAGTATATCAGAGTTTTTTTTTAACCCCAGTAAGCAAAAAGCCGTATTTGTGGCCTAAATTTCACAGTAACTTATGCACGTTTAATCCTAGATGTGCAGTATATCAGAGGGTTTTTTAACCCCAGTAAGCAAAAAGCCATATTTGTGGCCTAAATTTCACAGTAACTTATGCACGTCTAATCCCAGATGTGCAGAATATCAGAGGGTTTTTTAACCCCAGTAAGCAAAAGCCGTATTTGTGGCCTAAATTTTACAGTAATTTATGCACCTATAATCCTAGATGTGCACTATATGAAACAGAGGGGTTTGTTTCACCCAGTGTGCCCCAGTATGCCAAAGCTGTATTTCTGGCCTAAATGTGACACTCACTTATGCACCTATAATCCTAGATGTGCACCATATGAAACAGATGTTTTTTTTTCACCCCAGTATGAGAAAGCCGTATTTGTGGCCTAAATTTCACAGTCACTTATGCAGCGATAATCCTAGATGTGCACTATATGAAAAAAAGTTGTTTTTTTTTAACCCCAGTGTCTCAAAGCAGTATTTCTGGACTTGCAGACATGCAGATATCCTGTGCTGGTGCACTATCGTTGCATAAAATGGCTGCCGATTATGTATTGATATTGACTAACTGAAGGAAAAAAAGTTCGTTTTCAGTAGTAGTTGGCTCAGGGCAGGCTTAAAACAATTGTGCACTGCACCCACAAAACACATTTGCTGTAGATCGCTGAGTAAAGAAGCAGTTCTTCATAAGATTCCTCCCTGATCTCTCCCTCACAGCAGCTGCAGCCTATCCCTACACTAATCCGAGCAGAGTGGCAGGCGGCGCTACGTGACTCCAGCTTAAATAGAGGCTGGGTCACATGCTGCAGTTGGCCAATCACAGCCATGCCAATAGTAGGCATGGCTGTGATGGCCTTTTGGGGCAAGTAGTATGACGCTTGTTGATTGGCTGCTTTGCAGCCTTTCAAAAAGTGACATAATAATCGCCGAACACCGAACCCAAACTTTTACGTAAATGTTCGGGTTCGGGTCCGGGTGCCGAAAAACCGAAAGTTCGGTACGAACCCAAACTTTACAGTTCGGGTTCGCTCAACTCTACTTAGAAACAGAATAAAAGGGACAGAATACGGAGATAGACATAAATCTCTAATTTCCGATAAGCAAAACCTCAGTTTATTACTGTACAAACCCTTTAAGAGGGCAAAAGGATGTCAGCATGTTTTAAAAAAAATCTTTTATTCAGGCATAAAAACTTATGACTAGGGTTGAGCGAACCCGAACTGTAAAGTTCGGGTTCGTACCGAACTTTAGGATTTTTGGACCCCGGACCCGAACCCGAACATTTCAGTAAAAGTTCGGGTTCGGGTTTGGTGTTCGGCGCTTTCTTGGCGCTTTTTGAAAGGCTGCAGAGCAGCCAATCAACAAGCGTTTAACTGTCTGACCTTAGAAGCCATCACAGCCATCCCTACTAATGGCATGGCTGTGATTGGCCAGTGTAGCATGTGACCCAGCCTCTATATAAGCTTGGGTCACGTAGCGCTGCACGTCACTCTGCTGTGCTTAGTGTTGGGAGAGGATGCTGCCGTTGATTTCAGGGAGAGAATAGGAGAGAATCTTTTTTCAAAACATGAATCTAACTCAGCGATCTACATACATTGTGTGGTGCAGGGCACAATTTTTTTATCCTGCCCTGAGCCCAGTGACTGACAAAAAAAAAACCTTTTATAAGTCAGTTAGGTGGGCGGTGGCGGCGGCCATTTTATGCAAGCTCAGTGCACCAGCACTGCATCTGAGCTTTTGGGACATTGAAATTCAAGCTTTAAAAACAGCACAAATAATCTGTTTGTAAAAAAATCTAAATTTTTTTGCAATTTACAACATCTGGTGCATTTGCAGGCTAAGGCTACTTTCACACTTGCGTTCAGAGCGGGTCCGTCTGGTATCTGCACAGACGGATCCGCTCCTATAATGCAAACGCTTAGATCCGTTCAGAACGGATCCATTTGCATTACCATGAACAAAACAAAAAAAAAAAATATTATTATTTTTTTTTTTTGTTCATGATAATGCAAACGGATCCGTTTTGACTTTACATTGAAAGTCAATGGGGGACGGATCCGTTTGAAAATTGAGCCATATTGTGTCAACTTGAAACGGATCCGTCCCCATTGACTACATTGTAAGTCTGGACGGATTCGTTTGCCTCCGCACGGCCATGCGGACACCCGAACGCTGCAAGCAGCGTTCGGGTGTCTGCCTGCTGAGCGGAGCGGAGGACAAACGGTGCCAGACTGATGCATTCTGAGCGGATCCGCCTCCACTCAGAATGCATTAGGACTGGACGGATCCGTTCGGGGCCGCTTGTGAGAGCCTTCAAACGGAGCTTACAAGCGGAGCCCCGAACGCTAGTGTGAAAGTAGCCTAAGTCAGTGTGCAATTTAATCTAGAAATACAGCCATAATTTTGTGGGTTTTTAAAAACACACTTTTTTTTTGCCAAAATCCACTATTTTACAGATCTGCAAGTGTTAAATTCAAGTTTAATATATACAGCTTTCATATTCTGTTAGCAAAAAAAATAATTTTTGGGCAATATACAACATCTGGATTAGTGAGTGTGCAATTTAAGCTAGAAATACAGCCATAATTTTCTGGGTTTTTTAAAAACACACTTTTTTGCCAAAATCCATTATTTTCCTGGCCTTGCAGCATCAGCACGTGTGAATTTCAAGGGTTATATACTGCTGTCCTATTTAGTTATTAAACAAACACGAGTTAGGGGAAAAAAAAGTTTTTTTTTGCAGCCGTTGCTGCATATGTCATTGCGAGATAAAGCCTCTACATAGTGTGGTTCTATTCACTTATTTGAAATAAAGCCATTTTGGCACAATTCTTTAATAGCGGCCTAGTGTGGGTCAGGGCGTGTGAGATACACCCTTTATATGCATGTTTTCTATTCAGTTATTTGAAATACAGCCATTTTGTGCACAAATCTTTAATTGCGCCTTGGTGTGGGTCAGGGCGTGTGAGATACACCCTTTATATGCATGTTTTCTATTCAGTTATTTGAAATACAGCCATTTTGTGCACAAATCTTTAATTGCGCCTTGGTGTGGGTCAGGGCGTGTGAGATACACCCTGTATATACAGGGGTTTGATTCTTTTATTAATAAAACACCTTTTTTGTGTGCAAAATACAAAATTTTTCCGGCCTTGCAGCATCAAGACGTTTGAAATTACAGGGTTATATACTGCTGTCAAATTCAGTTATTAAACAAAGTCCCGTTTGGGCAAAAAAAAAATTGTTGGCAGCCTTTGCTGCATATGTCATTGTGAGATACAGCCTTTATATATTTGGGTTCTATTCAGATATTTGAAATACTGCCATTTTGTGCACAAATCTTTAATTGCGGCCTACTGTGGGTCGGGGCGTGTGAGATACACCCTGTATATACAGGGCTTATATTCTTCTATTAATAAAACACCCTTTTTTGGGCAAAAAACACAATTGTTGCGCCCTTGCAGCATCAAGACGTTTGAAATCCCAGGGTTATTGTCACGGAACCATGAACCAGACGTACAACAAGAGATAAGTGAAAATAAGAAGGCTTTATTGAAAATAAAGCTGTAAAGCAAAAGTCCAAACGGATGGTGAAACCGAGCAGAGTCTTTGCGAAGCCAGAGGTCAGGAACCAGAAGGGTAGTCAGACGAAGCCAGGATCAGGAACCAGCAGGGTAGTCAGACGAAGCCAGGATCAGGAACCAGCAGGGTAGTCAGACGAAGCCAGGATCAGGAACCAGAAGCAGCAGCAGTCTTAGAAGCATGTGAACACAAGAGGACCAAGCAAGGAACTGAAGCCACAGACCTCCTATATATATGAGCTAGGCATCCAGCTCCTCCCAGGGGAAGGAGGAGCCGCAGGGTGGAAGGCTACAAGAAACCCAGGACCCAAGATGGCCGCCAGCACATGTCAAACGAAGGAGAGCAGCAAGCAGGTAAGACCATGACAGTACCTCCCCCTCAAGGGCCCCTCCTCCGCGGAGCACAAAACGGTTTCTGAGGGAAGCGTGCGTGGAAGGCTCGGAGCAAGGCAGGAGCATGGACATCTGCGGAGGGAACCCAGGAACGCTCCTCTGGACCATAACCACGCCAATGGACCAAAAACTGCAACCGACCGCGGACCAGGCGTGAGTCCAGGATATTGCTCACCTCATATTCCTCACGATTGCCCACTTGGACCGGACGAGGCCGAGGAACCGAGGAAGTGAAACGATTACACACCAGTGGCTTCAACAGGGAGACATGAAACACGTTGGAGATCCGCATGCCAGGAGGAAGCGCAAGGGCATAGGCTACCGGGTTTACCCTGCGAAGCACTCGGAAGGGACCAACAAAGCGAGGCGCCAGCTTGGGAGTGGGCACTCGAAGGTTGAGGTTGCGGGTGGACAACCATACACGGTCTCCGACCTGGTAGGAAGGAGCAGGCGCTCGTCTGCGATCAGCCTGGAATCTCTGGCGCTGCGCAGAGACCTCAAGGACGGATCCGTTTGAAAATTGAGCCATATTGTGTCAACTTGAAACGGATCCGTCCCCATTGACTACATTGTAAGTCTGGACGGATTCGTTTGCCTCCGCACGGCGATGCGGACACCCGAACGCTGCAAGCAGCGTTCGGGTGTCTGCCTGCTGAGCGGAGCGGAGGACAAACGGTGCCAGACTGATGCATTCTGAGCGGATCCGCCTCCACTCAGAATGCATTAGGACTGGACGGATCCGTTCGGGGCCGCTTGTGAGAGCCTTCAAACGGAGCTTACAAGCGGAGCCCCGAACGCTAGTGTGAAAGTACCCTAAGTCAGTGTGCAATTTAATCTAGAAATACAGCCATAATTTTGTGGGTTTTTAAAAACACACTTTTTTTTTGCCAAAATCCACTATTTTACAGATCTGCAAGTGTTAAATTCAAGTTTAATATATACAGCTTTCATATTCTGTTAGCAAAAAAAATAATTTTTGGGCAATATACAACATCTGGATTAGTGAGTGTGCAATTTAAGCTAGAAATACAGCCATAATTTTCTGGGTTTTTTAAAAACACACTTTTTTGCCAAAATCCATTATTTTCCTGGCCTTGCAGCATCAGCACGTGTGAATTTCAAGGGTTATATACTGCTGTCCTATTTAGTTATTAAACAAACACGAGTTAGGGGAAAAAAAAGTTTTTTTTTGCAGCCGTTGCTGCATATGTCATTGCGAGATAAAGCCTCTACATAGTGTGGTTCTATTCACTTATTTGAAATAAAGCCATTTTGGCACAATTCTTTAATAGCGGCCTAGTGTGGGTCAGGGCGTGTGAGATACACCCTTTATATGCATGTTTTCTATTCAGTTATTTGAAATACAGCCATTTTGTGCACAAATCTTTAATTGCGCCTTGGTGTGGGTCAGGGCGTGTGAGATACACCCTTTATATGCATGTTTTCTATTCAGTTATTTGAAATACAGCCATTTTGTGCACAAATCTTTAATTGCGCCTTGGTGTGGGTCAGGGCGTGTGAGATACACCCTGTATATACAGGGGTTTGATTCTTTTATTAATAAAACACCTTTTTTGTGTGCAAAATACAAAATTTTTCCGGCCTTGCAGCATCAAGACGTTTGAAATTACAGGGTTATATACTGCTGTCAAATTCAGTTATTAAACAAAGTCCCGTTTGGGCAAAAAAAAAATTGTTGGCAGCCTTTGCTGCATATGTCATTGTGAGATACAGCCTTTATATATTTGGGTTCTATTCAGATATTTGAAATACTGCCATTTTGTGCACAAATCTTTAATTGCGGCCTACTGTGGGTCGGGGCGTGTGAGATACACCCTGTATATACAGGGCTTATATTCTTCTATTAATAAAACACCCTTTTTTGGGCAAAAAACACAATTGTTGCGCCCTTGCAGCATCAAGACGTTTGAAATCCCAGGGTTATTGTCACGGAACCATGAACCAGACGTACAACAAGAGATAAGTGAAAATAAGAAGGCTTTATTGAAAATAAAGCTGTAAAGCAAAAGTCCAAACGGATGGTGAAACCGAGCAGAGTCTTTGCGAAGCCAGAGGTCAGGAACCAGAAGGGTAGTCAGACGAAGCCAGGATCAGGAACCAGCAGGGTAGTCAGACGAAGCCAGGATCAGGAACCAGCAGGGTAGTCAGACGAAGCCAGGATCAGGAACCAGAAGCAGCAGCAGTCTTAGAAGCATGTGAACACAAGAGGACCAAGCAAGGAACTGAAGCCACAGACCTCCTATATATATGAGCTAGGCATCCAGCTCCTCCCAGGGGAAGGAGGAGCCGCAGGGTGGAAGGCTACAAGAAACCCAGGACCCAAGATGGCCGCCAGCACATGTCAAACGAAGGAGAGCAGCAAGCAGGTAAGACCATGACAGTACCTCCCCCTCAAGGGCCCCTCCTCCGCGGAGCACAAAACGGTTTCTGAGGGAAGCGTGCGTGGAAGGCTCGGAGCAAGGCAGGAGCATGGACATCTGCGGAGGGAACCCAGGAACGCTCCTCTGGACCATAACCACGCCAATGGACCAAAAACTGCAACCGACCGCGGACCAGGCGTGAGTCCAGGATATTGCTCACCTCATATTCCTCACGATTGCCCACTTGGACCGGACGAGGCCGAGGAACCGAGGAAGTGAAACGATTACACACCAGTGGCTTCAACAGGGAGACATGAAACACGTTGGAGATCCGCATGCCAGGAGGAAGCGCAAGGGCATAGGCTACCGGGTTTACCCTGCGAAGCACTCGGAAGGGACCAACAAAGCGAGGCGCCAGCTTGGGAGTGGGCACTCGAAGGTTGAGGTTGCGGGTGGACAACCATACACGGTCTCCGACCTGGTAGGAAGGAGCAGGCGCTCGTCTGCGATCAGCCTGGAATCTCTGGCGCTGCGCAGAGACCTCAAGGGACTTCTGGATCTGTACCCAAGAAGCACGTAGGACAGAAAGGTGATCCTCCACAGCCGGAATATCCTGGGGAGAGAATACCTCCGGTAACACGGCAGGTTGGAACCTATAATTGGCCATGAAGGGAGACGTCCCAGAGGAAGAGTTCACCGCCGTGTTCCTGGCAAACTCAGCCCAAGGCAGGAGGTCAACCCAATTGTCTTGGTGATCGGAGACATAGCAACGAAGGAATTGCTCCAAGGCCTGATTGGATCGTTCTGCGGCCCCATTGGACTGAGGGTGGTAGGCCGAGGAGAAGGAGAGATGAATCCCCAACTGGGAGCAAAAGGCGCGCCAGAACCTGGACACAAACTGACTCCCCCGATCCGACACAATCTCCTTAGGCAAACCGTGCAACCGGAAGACCTCCCTGGCAAAAATCGTGGCCAACTCTTGTGCAGAGGGTAACTTCTTGAGAGGAACACAGTGGCACATTTTGGAAAACCGATCCACAATCATGAGAATGACCGTATGGCCTCGGGATGCAGGGAGGTCCACAATGAAATCCATCCCCAGGTGTGACCATGGGCGCTCCCCGGTGGCTATGGGTTGCAGAAGGCCCAACGGAAGGTGCCGAGGGGACTTACTCTGGGCACAAACGGAGCATGCCGCTACATATGCGGCGATGTCGGAACGTAGGGAAGGCCACCAGAACAGACGTGAAACAGCCCAGGACAGCTGATTCTTTCCAGGATGCCCCGCGGTCTTGGAGTTATGGTAGGTTCGCAACAACCGAGTGCGCAACTCCTCAGGCACAAAACATCTGCCGTTGGGTCTCCCAGAGGGAGCACCAGATTGAGCCGCCAAAATCTGCCCACCCAGGGGAGAGGTCAGGCTGGTGCGAATGGCGGCCAGGATCTGATTCGGAGGTATGACCGAAGTCGGAATCGACTCCTCCCTGGACAGCTCGGAGTACTGCCGTGATAAGGCATCCGCCCTGATGTTCTTGGAACCGGGTAGGTAGGAGACCACGTAATTAAAACGTGACAAGAACAGAGCCCATCTGGCCTGACGTGGTGTCAATCTCTTGGCCTCAGAAAGGTAGGTCAGATTCTTGTGGTCCGTCAGGATGAGAACCGGAACCACCGAACCCTCGAGCAAGTGCCTCCATTCTTTAAGGGCCTGCACGATGGCCAATAACTCCCTGTCACCAATCTGATAGTTGCACTCCGCGGAAGACAGTTTCCGGGAGTAAAACCCACAAGGAAGCAGAGGACCCTCTGGTGTTCTACGCTGAGACAGAAGGGCGCCTACTCCCGTCTCAGACGCGTCCACCTCGAGGACAAAGGGCAACCCAGGGTTGGGATGCGACAGAATCGGAGCCGACACAAAGGCGGACTTTAGGGCCTCAAAAGCTCGGATGGCCTCGAGCGGCCAGACCTGGGAATTACTGCCCTTCCTGGTCAGATCCGTGAGAGGCTTGGCCAGCATGGAAAAGTCCCTGATGAACTTCCGATAATAATTGGCGAAGCCCAAAAAGCGCTGCAGGGAACGAAGACCACTGGGCTGGGGCCACTGTAAGACAGCCGAAACCTTCTCAGGATCCATGGAGAACCCCTCAGCGGAAATGATGTAACCTAGGAAGGTTACCTGGGATCGGTGAAATTCGCATTTCTCAAGCTTACCGAACAGCTTGTTCTCTCGTAACCGTTGCAACACTCGTCTGACATCCAGAATGTGGGCCTCCATGGATTCAGAATATACCAAGATGTCATCCAAATAGACTACCACACACTGCTGCAACAGGTCACGGAAAACATCGTTGATGAATTCCTGAAAGACTGCGGGCGCATTGCACAACCCAAAGGGCATAACCAAGGATTCGTAATGACCGGTCCTGGTGTTAAACGCGGTCTTCCACTCATCGCCCGCCTTGATCCTTACCAGGTTATATGCCGCCCTCAGGTCGAGTTTGGTAAAGACTGTGGCCCCTTTAAGGCGATCGAACAGCTCGGAAATCAAGGGTATCGGGTAAGCGTTCTTGATCGTGATGCGATTGAGACCCCTGTAATCGATGCAAGGCCTCAACTCACCGCCCTTCTTTTTCACAAAGAAAAATCCAGCCCCTGCCGGGGACGAAGATTTGCGAATGTGTCCGCGTGAAAGCGCCTCCCTCACGTACTCCTCCATGGCCTCATTCTCCGCTACCGACAGTGGATAGACTTTGCCACGAGGAGGAACGGCACCAGATTGTAACTCTATGGCACAATCGTATGGGCGGTGCGGAGGTAGGGCAACCGCGCGCACCTTATCGAATACATCCCGGTACTCCTCGTATTCAGGAGGCAACAGAGAGTCCGAGGAAGTACACAGCAACTTGACAGACCCATGGATGCAACTAGCCCCACACTGCGGTGACCACGAGAGGATCTCGACCGATCTCCAATCGAAAGTCGGATTATGCTTCTGGAGCCAGGGGTACCCCAAGACCACCGAGTAGTGTGGAGACGAAATAACCTGGAGGCAGACCGACTCTCTGTGAACGGCACCAATGGCTATCCCCACTGGAAGGGTCTCATGAGTCACGTGTGGCGGCAGAAGGGGTCTGCCGTCTATCGCCTCAAGAGCCAGTGGGGAACCTCGAGCCTGCAGAGGAATGGAATTGGCGGCAGCGAACACACTATCAATGAACAAACCACCAGCACCAGAGTCCACCAACGCCTGGGTCGTCACCGAGCCCCCGACCCAGGAGAGGACAACAGTGATCAGTGGTTTGTCAACACGGGAAACCGGGGACGAGGAGACTCCACCCAAGATCTGCCCCCGACAGGATCTCAGGGTACGAGCGTTTCCCGGACGGTTCGGACATGCCAACCGAAAATGCCCACCGAGACCACAGTACATGCATCGGCCCTCGCGTCTCCGGAGTGCCCTCTCCCCCTCGGACAGGCGAGCAAACCCCAGCTGCATGGGTTCACCCCCAGACAAGTCATCCCCAGGAGGCGTGGGAGGAGAGGGAGGCACGGGTGGGACAGCAAACGTAGGCACCAATCTGTTAGAAGACCTCCGCAGGTTCTCCTTAAAGGAAGGTCTCTCCCTGAGTCTGGTGTCAATCAAAATCAGGAAAGAAATAAGAGACTCGAGCTCAACTGGTAGGTCCTTAGCTGCAACCTCATCCTTCAAGGCATCCGAGAGACCATGAGAGAAAGCAGCGACCAGAGCCTCATTATTCCAGCCCACCTCTGCTGCCAGGGTACGAAACTCAATGGCGTATTCAGCTACGGATCGTGAACCCTGTCTGATGGACATAAGGAGCTTCGCAGCAGAGGCAGCACGAGCCGGCACATCGAATACCTTCCGAAGAGAAGCAACAAAACCGGAAAACTCGGCAACCACCGGATTGTTGTTCTCCCATAAAGGGCTGGCCCAGGCCAAGGCCTTGTCCGAGAGCAGCGAGATCAAGAAGCCCACCTTTGATCTCTCAGTAGGAAAGGCATGTGGCAGCAACTCGAAATAAATGCCCACCTGGTTAAGGAAACCTCGGCACTGAGTTGGCTCTCCCCCAAAGCGCTGTGGAAGAGGGGCAGAACCGGTCATACCCCGAAACACCGCAGGCGCAACAACAGGTGTCGGGGTAGACTCTGGCGCAACAACCGGAGCGGCAGTAGGAGCGAGCCCAGGAGCGACAATCGACCCATCGGCAACGGGAGCGAAATGAGCCGTGCGTTCAAGCAGGGTTTGCAACGCCACAGCGAACCGACCCAACAGGTGATCCTGCTGATCAAGTCTGGCAACCAGCGTGG
This sequence comes from Bufo bufo, assembly GCF_905171765.1. Lineage (NCBI taxonomy): Eukaryota > Metazoa > Chordata > Amphibia > Anura > Bufonidae > Bufo > Bufo bufo. Next base: position 545,685,952 of record NC_053391.1, on the reverse strand, counting down.
GTAGCGAGGATGGCCCTGTACCGTCAGAATTCATGGCTTGGTCCTAATGTCACGGAACCATGAACCAGACGTACAACAAGAGATAAGTGAAAATAAGAAGGCTTTATTGAAAATAAAGCTGTAAAGCAAAAGTCCAAACGGATGGTGAAACCGAGCAGAGTCTTTGCGAAGCCAGAGGTCAGGAACCAGAAGGGTAGTCAGACGAAGCCAGGATCAGGAACCAGCAGGGTAGTCAGACGAAGCCAGGATCAGGAACCAGCAGGGTAGTCAGACGAAGCCAGGATCAGGAACCAGCAGGGTAGTCAGACGAAGCCAGGATCAGGAACCAGAAGCAGCAGCAGTCTTAGAAGCATGTGAACACAAGAGGACCAAGCAAGGAACTGAAGCCACAGACCTCCTATATATATGAGCTAGGCATCCAGCTCCTCCCAGGGGAAGGAGGAGCCGCAGGGTGGAAGGCTACAAGAAACCCAGGACCCAAGATGGCCGCCAGCACATGTCAAACGAAGGAGAGCAGCAAGCAGGTAAGACCATGACAGTTATATACTGCTGTCATATTCAGTTATTAAATAAAAAAATAAAAAATATTTGGCAGTATTTGCTGCAGATTTCATTGTGAGATACACCCTTTAAATACAGGGGTTCTATTCAGGTATTTGAAATACCGCCATTTTGTGCACAAATCTTTGATTGCGTCCTAGTGTGGGTCAGGGCGTCTGAGATACACTTTATATACAGGTGTGCTATTCAGTTATTTGAAATACAGCCATTTTGGGCACAAATCTTTAATTACGGCCTAGTGTTGGTCAGGGCGTCTGAGATACACTCTTTATATACAGGTGTTCTATTCAGTTGTTTGAAATACAGACATTTTGGGCACAAATCTTTAATTGTGGCCTAGTGTGTGTCACGGCGTGTGAGATACACCCTTTAAATACAGGGCTTCTATTCAGGTATTTGAAATACAGCCAGTGAAACCCCTTCCTCAGGTGCGAGTAGGCGACAGAACCTGCAGCGGTATTTGGTCGGGCCTAATGAGGCTCTACGAATGGTGAGGCCTAAACAAGTAAAGGTGATAGTAGATTGGGTTGCTGACAGTGGCTCCAGTTCCTTCACATTGTCTCCCACCCAGTCTTATACTGAAAGACCACAGTTGGCACCTGCAGCCGATGTCCTTCAGTCTTTCACCTCACCCCCTTGCAAATCAGCCAAGCAGTCTGAGCCCCAAGTCATGCAGCAGTCTCTTCTGCTTTTTGATGACTCTGTTAGCAGGGTTTCCCAGGGCCATCCACCTAGCCCTGCCCCAGAAGTGGAAGAGATTGAATGCACCGATGCCCAACCACTTATCTTTCAAGATGAGTACATGGGAGGACCATCGCAACACGTCTCGGATGATGACGAAACACAGGTGCCAACTGCTGGGGCTTTTGAAAGTGTGCAGACCGACAAGGAGGGCAGGGGTGAAGACTGGGTGGAAGATGATGCCGAGGACTCAAGGTCATGCGAGTGACCTATGTAGTTCGGAGTAAGAGGCGGTCGCACAGAGCCACCAGCACAGCAGAAGAGGGAGCAGGGTGCAAAAGCAGAGCGGTCATCCTTTAGACAGTACACCTGCTACTGCCCACCGCAGCAAGGGACCGAGCACACCAAAGCCAGCTCCAAGGAGTTTCCTGGCATGGCAGTTCTTCAGACAATGTGCTGACGGCAAGACACGAGTGGTTTGCACGCTGTGCAATCAGAGCCTGAAGCGAGGCATAAACGTTCTCAACCTGAGCACAACCTGCATGACCAGGCATCGAAGTGCAAAGCACGAGCTGCAGTGGAGTAGACACCTCAAAAACCAAGAAAGATCTCTGGCTCCTCCTGCTTCCTCTTCTACTGCAGTCTCGGCCTCTTCATCCACCTCTTGGGTCACCACAACTTGGGTCACCAAGCATCTCCACAATGTCCCACGGAAGCGTTCAGCTCTCCATCTCCCAAACGCTGGAGAGGAAGAGGAAGTACCCCCCTACCCACCCGCAATCACTAGCCCTGTGTGCCAGCATTTCTAAATTACTGGCCTTTGAAATGCTGTCATTCCGTCTGGTGGAGACAAATAGTTTTAAAGGCCTTATGGCGGTGGCTGTCCCACAGTACGTCGTGCCCAGCCGCCACTACTTTTCCAGGCAAGCCATCCCTTCCCTGGACAACCAAGTAGGGGACAAAATCAGGTGTGCACTGCGCAACGCCATCTGTGGCAAGGTGCACCTCACTACGGATACGTGGACCAGTAAGCACAGTCAGGGACGTTATATCTCCATAACAGCACACTGGGTAAATGCAGTGGCGGCTGGGCCTGAGGCGGATAGCAGTTTGGCGCATGTCCCTTGCCTGGCGCATGTGCTGAATTTGGTGGTGCAGAGATTACTTAAAAATTACCCCGATATGTCAGAGCTGCTGCATAAAGTGCGGGCCGTCTGTGCGCACTTTCGGCGTTCTCACCCTGCTGCTGCTCGCCTGTCAGCGCTGCAGCGTAACTTCGGCCTTCCCGCTCACCGCCTCATATGTGACGTGCCCACAAGGTGGAACTCCACCTTGCACATGCTGGCCAGACTGTGCGAGCAGCAGCAGGCGATAGTGGAGTTTCAGCTGCAGCACGCAGGGGTGAGTCGCTCGGCGGAACAGCACCACTTCACCACCAATGACTGGGCCTCCATACGAGACCTGTGTTCCTTGTTGCGCTGTTTCGAGTACTCCACAAACATGGCCAGTGCCGATAACGCCATTCACAGCGTAACTATCCCACTTCTATGCCTCCTTGAAAAAACGCTGCTGGCGATGATGGAAGAGGATGTGGCACAGGAGGAGGAGGAGGAAGAGGGATCATTTCGTAGGGTTTCCGGCTAGTCATTCCCAAGTGGCTCCGAGGGTGGGTTCCTGCACCCATAAACTCCAGGTACACAATTGTCCAGCCAGGGCACAGTTCTGGAGGATGACGAGGTGGAGGATGAGGAGGAGGAGATGGAGGATGAGGAACCATGTTCACAGCAGGGTGGCATCCAGACCAGCTCATGGCCATCACTGGTGCGTGGCTGGGGGGATACAGAGGACACAGACAATATACCTCCCACAGAGGACAGCTTTTCGTTGCCTCTGGGCAGCCTGGCACACATGAGCGATTACATGCTGCAGTGTCTCCGCAACGACTGCCGAGTTGCCCACATTCTAATTTGTGCTGATTACTGGGTGGCCACGCTGCTGGATCCCCGTTACAAGGACAACGTACCATCCTAAATTCTGTCACTGGAGCGTGATCGTAAGATGCGCGAGTACCAGCGCATGCTGGTAGACGCGCTGCTGGTGGCATTCCCACCTGACAGCGGGGGCACAGTGGAAGCACAAGGCGAAGGCAGAGGATGAGGAGGAGGTCGCCAACGCAGCTGGGACACCGCCAGCACCTCAGCAGGCAGGGTTAGCATGTCCGAAATGTGGAAAAGCTTTGTCAGCACGCCACAACAACCAGCACCACCAGCTGATATGGAACGTCTTAGCAGGAGGCAGCATTTCACCAACATGGTGGAGCAGTATGTGTGTACACGCCTACACATACTGAATGACGGGTCTGCCCCCTTCAACTTCTGGGTATCCAAATTGGGCACATGGCCTGAGCTTGCCCTTTACGCCTTGGAGGTGCTGGCCTGCCCTGTGTATTATCTGAACGTGTGTTTAGCACGGCAGGGGGCGTCATCACAGACAAACGCAGCCGCATGTTCACAGCCAATGTGAAAAAGCTCACGTTCATTAAAATGAACCAGGCATGGATCCCACAGGACTTGTCTGTACTTTGTGCAGAATAGACATGTATACCAGCACTAACCAGCCATTGTTATACTGCAGCGCAATTGCTCATTCTTGTATTTTGTATATTTTACACTCTTTTAGAGTGTACCCTAATTTTGACAAAATAAATTAAAACCAAAAACCTGTGTTGGTTACCTCGTCCTCCTCCACCACCGCTTCCACCTACACCGCTACGTCCACCGCCTCCTCAAACTCCTACTCCATATGGAACTCCACCTCATAAATCAAATTTTTTTATTTTTATTTGTACGTATTTTATTTTATGTTATAACACTACTTTGTTAGTTACATTTTCTGGTGAAATTCACCAATTTTTGGGTGTGATGTACCACTGCTATACCTAGTAGACAGGTAAAAAAAATAATAATAATTGTCAGTTACATTTTATGGTGAAATTCACCAATTTTTAGGTGTGAAGTAGCACTACTATACCGAGTAGACAGGTAAAAAAAAAAAATTATTTGTCTGTTACATTTTTGGGTGAAATTCACAAATTTTTGGGTGTAATATACCCCTCATCCCCCTAGTTGACAGCTTAATAAATTTCAATAATTTTTATTTTACATTTTAGGGTGACAAACTGTAGACAGGTTAATACATTTCTGGTATTTTTCTTGTTACATTTTTGGGTTGACATTATTCAATTTTAGACGTGAATAAACCCCTGCTCTGCATAGGTGACAGGAAATAAAATTTCTGAAATGCTTCTTTAATTTATGCGCGCCACCTCCTTTGATTCAATGCTTAAACTTTAACAAGTTGTACCACATATTTCCGCTTTACTCTTTTGGCCCACATTTGGGCTTCTGTAATTTGTCCCACATTTGCGCCTCAATAGCTTTTCCCACATTTCCGCTCGATCCCAAACATTTTTTATAAATTTATCTCCCTTAAATTTGGTCTCTTTTTCTCACGCTCCCTCTCCGACATGGAACCCTGATTCGGCGATAACCGTGATCAACATGGTAGGTAGAAAAGAACATCGAAAGTTGATAGAGAATATATCCAAATGGATGGTGGATGTCACTGGGGCAACTCTACATAGGTGACAGGAAACACCAAAAAAATCAATACCATAAGTATCTCACATGGAATCATCCGTACAACTCCTATACCGCTAAAAAAGCTACCATGCAAGTAAATATAAACTTTAATACTTTATTAAAAATCCACATAAAACAACACAATAATTATATTGTCAAATACATAAAGCAGCAGGCATGAGAACACTGGAGTGTGACAATAAAAAAGAGCTCCAGACATCAAGGGACTAGTATAATGACAAATAGCAGCATCATCACATAGGGCTCATTATAGTAAACATGCGTCCATATACTGCAGTTGATCAAGGATAATTCAATTACATATGTACTGTAATTGTACTCCACTATAGATATCTCTATGTCAGTTTGTCACCGATACTTTGATGTATTTCATATTCATTGTCTGCCTTATGGGTTTTATCTGTACTAAATATCTATGTATCTATCTGTACTTTAGGCCGTGAACAAGGTCCTGGTGGACCGAAAAGTTGGCCAGTGTCATATGATTTATTTTTGGGATGGACAATAAATGAATTATCCTTGATCATTTCAAATATGAGTGCCGTGATCTTTACCCATATCTGTATTGAATTTAACACTGAGCACCGAAAGCTACACAAGGAGTGCCATCCACTACAAATTATCATATACTGCAGTTCACCGCTCAACACTGAAGCGTGAGGGGCGGTGATGTACCTATGCACACCCAAAGTGTAATGCTGCTAATAAAAATCACAGAGAAAATCAAAGTTACTGACCCAGTCTGGAGCGTCCGCCCGACGATCGTTTCGCTATGCGCTTCCTCACGGGGCATAACATGTCCAATCATTCTCTCCTATATACCCCTCCATCACAGAATCAACCAATGGGTGAGTGTGATATTCCCAGCCTATCAGTTATCAGGTCACCTATTCCCGCTTCCAGATACATCCGGGATCTCGTCATGAATCAGTGATGCAGCCGGCTACGTCATATACCACGTGATCCGTCACATGGAGTAACAAAATCACGTGACGGATCACACTGGTAATGGAGAAACTCCTATTCTGTATTTTCTCGGAGCACTCCTACGTCTCTCGTTTCAGTTGGTGAATGTTATAGTGTATGTTATATATCCCAATGGAACAAGATATCATAATTGACAGTAAAAAATATATAAACACAAATTTAAAATAGAAAATTCATCAAAGAAAACTGTAAAGTGCCATCTAGTGCAGTCTAATAAAAAAAAAATGTCACTCTTGGCTATATTTAAACACTATAATCCAATAAAGTGACAGATGCCAATAAACAAGTGAAAATGCCCCAAATGGCATATATTACAAATGTATCTATAACTTATAGCACATAGCACGTGGTTAGTTAACAATCCTAATAATCAATAGTTCATTAACAATTATTTAGTCCCTTCTATCCTCACATGATTATTTTATTTAAAAAAAAGGTATCATAAACAATATATATGTTTTCACCCATTATGTAATCAAACCATCTGATATCATAATCACAGAAAGTGCAAGTGCATGCAGGGAACAGTGAAAAAGGAGGAAGACAGGAAGAGAAGGAAACCCAATGTGAATTGACGTGAAAAAAAAAAAAAGTGCTCAGTGCTAAAGTGCAACAGATAATGATATGAGAGTAGTAAATACATAATTTTCAATTCCATAATTAATCAACTAAAATATCATTCACCATACATTATAACATATAGAGTAATCCTAATATACAAAAGGCTACATATAGTTCACCCCACATCAAAGACAAATACAGAATAATAGTAGTTCATCCAATCTTATCATCCCACTAGCTACAAGAATTGCATAGCAGGGCTGACACCACTACATAACTCAAGAATAAATCAAGCAGCAAATACAAAATAGTAGTAGTTCATCCGATCTTGTCATTTCACCGGCTGAAGGGATTGCATGGCAAGGCTGACACCACTACATAACTCAAAGATAATTAGAAGGAAGGAGAGAGATATGGCACATAAGTATATACATCAAACCGCCATACATTATCACAATATAGCTAAAATAGACAACAGAGAAAAAATCTGTTAAAAACATTTTTATAAACATAGCATCAATTAAAAAGCCAGTCCTACCTGGTGGTTCAAGATCATCCTGGTACATCAAAGCAATAAGGGCAGAGACCTATAAGAATGGAGCAAAGCTGTTATTGTCATTTAACCCTAATGGGGCCATAGTTTTCAATATGTAGATCCAATGTGTTTCTCGTTGGGCTAATAATCTCTTCCAATTACCGCCTCTTGGGGAGATCATCACGTGATCAATTCCCCGGAAACGCAGTCCTGATCCATCACAGTCATGCGCTGCCTTGAAATGCCTAGGTATCGTCGTGAGTAATTCCATGTCCGTGACATCCCTAGCAGCTTCAATAGACAGCACATGTACACAGATGCGTCTCTTGAATTGATGAGAGGTCATCCCCACATATAATTCTGTTGCAAGGGCAAATAGCCCAGTAGATCACCCCTATCATTGTACAATCAATGGGATACGTGATTTTATATTCTTTTTGGTGTGTGGCATCCCAAAAGATCTCGCTCCTATCCATATTAACACAGGCCACACACCTCCCACACTGTTACCCCACTGGGGGCCTCTTGATCCAGGTCTCTCCTGATCTGGCTGGATCAGAATGGGAGCGCTACTGAATGCCTGTTTTAGTGTTTCAAACGAAGTAATGGCCTCAGTAGACCAGTTCTCCAAATCCGCCACTTTTTTAGTAAGGTTGGTCAACGGTTTAGCAATTACTGAAAAATTCTTAATAAATTTACGGTAGTAATTGGCAAAACCTAAAAACTGTTGTAAGGCCTTTAAGGAAGAAGGCCTTACTCATTCCTTAATAGCTAGTACCTTACCAGGATCCATCTTGAAGGCGTGAGGGCAGTGGCGTAGGGATCGCCATAGCAACCATAGCAGTGGCTATGGGGCCCTACGCCACTGGGGGCCCGTCCGTGCCGCGGACTAGTGTAGTGGGCGGGACGCGAGACTAGTGTAGTGGGCGGGACGCGGGCAGTCCGAGGCTCGGGCCTGGCTGGGGAGGAGTCAGGACTGAAGCAGGGCGCACGCAGGGCCGACACAGTGGCTGCGGAGGCTCCAGCCAGGCCACTGAGTAACTCAGAAGATCCGAAGGTATATTCTAATCTAATTTTCACGAGCTCAGTGAGATCGTAAAAACTCAAATCCGATGGTATATTCTAACCCCCAGGCATTCCCATGGTGACAGGGACGCTTGCCTGGGGGTTAGAATATACAGGGCCACGCCGCTCACAGCAGTATATTTATAAACTAATCAGTAACTAATTTAACTTTAATCATTGCTCATTGCTGAGCTCTTTACTTGGATTATTTGGATATCTTACTCTGTAGGCTCCTCCGGTAACAGCAGGCAGTGCGGGGGGCGGCGCTCACTCACTAACGTCACGCGCCTGCTCCTCCCACTAGGCGGCGCAGGCGCGTGACGTCAGTGAGTGAGCGCCACCCGCCCGCACTGCCTGCTATTACCGGAGCTAAGACAGAGTAAGATATCCAAATAATCCAAGTAAAGAGCTCAGCAATGAGCAATGATGAAAGTTAAATTAGCGGTATAGGAGTTGTATAGGTGACAGGAACATAAATTTAAAAAAAATTGTCAATTACTTTGTCAGGTGACATTTTTCAAATTTTGCCGGATAGAAACCCCTGCTCTGCATAGTTGACAGGGAATAAAATTTAATGAATTCATTAATGAATGCGCGCCACATACTTTCATTCAATGCTTAAACTTTAAAAAGTTGTCCCACTTTTATGCTTTAATAATTTGTCCCATAATTCTGCTCTATAATATTAAATTTGAAAAAATTAATCCTCCCTTGGATGTGGTCTCTCTTTCTCACGCTCACTTTCCAGCGTGGAACTCTGATTCCCCGCCAACCGTAATCACCATGGTAGGCGCATAAAAGAACATCGAAAGTTGATAGAGCAGATATCAAATTGGATCGTGAGCCTCACGGGGACGTGCGACATGGTGGGGCAGTAAGTGTGCACACGCCTACACGAACCGACTGACAGGGGTCAACCCCTGCAACTTCTGGGTCTCCAAATTGGGCACATGGCCTGAGCTTGCCCTTTACCCCTTGGAGGTGCTGGCCTGCCCTGCAGCCATTGTATTGTCTGAACGTGTGTTTAGCACGACTGGAGGGGGTTATCACAGGTTATATTTCCCAATATTTTTGAGTGCACCCAGATTTAAAAAATAAATTTAAAAGCAAAAAGCAGTGTAGGCTACCTCCTCCTCCTCCACCGCCGCTTCCACCTACACCGCCACATCCACCGCCTCCTCAACCTCCTACTCCATATGGACCTCGTCCTCCTAGATCAAGATTATTATTTTTTATTTTTTGTATTTTATGTTATTTAACCCCTTAAGGACTTAGGACGTATCGGTACGGCATGGGTCCCGAGTCCTTAAGGACCCATGACGTACCGGTACGTCATAACTTGAAATCGGTATTCCAGCGCCACAGGGGTTAATCGGAACGGGATTTCGGCTGAAATCATTCAGCCGGCATCCCGTAACCATGCAGGGGGGGGGTCATTTGACCCCCCCGCATCGGCGATCGCAGAAAACCGCAGGTCAATTCAGACCTGCGGTTTGCTGCGCTTTCTGCAGTTTCTGATCCCCGCGGGCCCTGACCGCGGGGATCAGAAGCTTTAGTGTCCCTAAAATATATATTTTACACCCCCCCCTGCACCCCTGCATGATTTTTTGCCGGCGGGTGGTGCAGGGGGGGGAGTTGTGGGCAGTGGGGGCGGTGCGGGAGGCGGGCGGTGCGGCAGGCGGGATCGCGATCCCCCGCCCGCCTCCCCTTGAATAATCGTTGGTGTTCAGTGGGTATACCAGGGTGCCAGCACATTGCTGGCACCCTGGTATAAACGGCTGACATCGATGATGCGATGTCAGCCGTTTAACCCTTTCCATACAGCGGTCCGTACGGACCGCTGTATGGAAAAAGTTAACAGTAAGAGGGAGCTCCCTCCCTCTCCCATCGGGGGGCTGCTGTGCCTTTGCAGCCCCCCGATGGAGAGGGAGAGAGCTCCCAGACAGCCCCCCGACAGATCCCCTCCTTACCCTTCCCCGTCTGCGAAGTTCTGAGCAGTACTGAGCAGACAGGGAAGGTTCCCATGGCAACAGGACGCCTCTCAGGCATCCTGCTGTCCATGGTGCTGAACAGATCTGTGCTAAAGGCAGAGATCTGTTCAGACAAAGTGTAAGTAAAATACAGTACTGTACAATATATATTGTACTGTACTGTATTACACAGACATCAGACCCACTGGATCTTCAAGAACCAAGTGGGTCTGGGTCAAAAAAAAATGTGAAAAAAAAGTAAAAATCAAAAAACATATTTATCACTGATTAAAAATGAAAAAAATATAATTCCCTACACATGTTTGGTATCGCCGCGTCCGTAACGACCTGATCTATAAAACGGTCATGTTACTTTCCCCGCACGGTGAACGCCATAAAAATAAAAAAATAAAAACTATTAGGAAATTGAAATTTTGCCCACCTTACTTCACAAAAAAGGTAATAAAAGTGATCAAAAAAGTCGCATGTACGCCAAAATAGTACCAATCAAACCGTCATCTCATCCCGCAAAAATCATACCCTACCCAAGATAATCGCCCAAAAACTGAAAAAACTATGGCTCTTAGACTATGGAAACACTAAAACATGATTTTTTTTGTTTCAAAAATGAAATCATTGTGTAAAACTTAAATAAATAAAAAAAAAAGTATACATATTAGGTATTGCCGAGTCCGTATCGACCGGCTCTATAAAAATATCACATGACCTAACCCCTCAGGTGACCACCATAAAAAAATTAAAATAAAAACGGTGTAAAAAAAGCAATTTTTTGTCATCTTACGTCACAAAAAGTGTAATAGCAAGTGATCAAAAAGTCATATGCACCCCAAAATAGTGCCACTCAAACCGTCATCTCATCCCGCAAAAAATTAGACCCTACTTAAGATAATCGCCCAAAAACTGAAAAAACTATGGCTCTTAGACTATGGAGACACTAAAACATTTTTTTTGTTTTAAAAATGAAATCATTGTGTAAAACTTACATAAATAAAAAAAATTGTATACATATTAGGTATCGCCGCATCCGTGACAACCTGCTCTATAAAATTACCACATGATCTAACTTGTCAGATGAATGTTGTAAATAACAAAAAAAAAAACGTGCCAAAAAATCTATTTCTTGTTACCTTGCCGCACAAAAAAGTGTAATATAGAGCAACCAAAAATCATATGTACCCTAAACTAGTACCAACAAAACTGCCACCCTATCCCGTAGTTTCGAAAATGGGGTCACTTTTTTGGAGTTTCTACTCTAGGGGTGTATCAGCGGGGCTTCAAATGGGACATGGTGTCAAAAAACCAGTCCAGCAAAATCTGGCTTCCAAAAACCATACGGCGCACCTTTCCCTCTACGCCCTACTGTGTGCCCGTACAGTAGTTTACGGCCACATATGGGGTGTTTCTGTAAACTACAGAATCAGGGCCATAAATAATGAGTTTTGTTTGGCTGTTAACCCTTGCTTTGTAACTGGAAAAAAAATATTAAAATGGAAAATCTGCCAAAAAAGTGAAATTTTGAAATTGTATCTCTATTTTCCATTAAATCTTGTGCAACACCTAAAGGGTTAACAAAGTTTGTAAAATCAGTTTTGAATACCTTGAGGGGTGTAGTTTCTTAGATGGGGTCACTTTTATGGAGTTTCTACTCTAGGGGTGCATCAGGGGGGCTTCAAATGGGACATGGTGTCAAAAAACCAGTCCAGCAAAATCTGACTTCCAAAAACCATTCAGCACACCTTTCCCTCTACGCCCTACTGTGTGCCCGTACAGTAGTTTACGGCCACATATGGGGTGTTTCTGTACACGGCAGAGTCAGGGCAATAAAGATACAGTCTTGTTTGGCTGTTAACCCTTGCTTTGTTAGTGGAAAAAATGGGTTAAAATGGAAAATTAGGCAAAAAAAAATAAATTCTCAAATTTCATCCCCATTTGCCAATAACTCTTGTGCAACACCTAAAGGGTTAACGAAGTTTGTAAAATCAGTTTTGAATACCTTGAGGGGTGTAGTTTATAGAATGGGGTCATTTTTGGGCGGTTTCTATTATGTAAGCCTCGCAAAGTGACTTCAGACCTGTAGTGGTCCCTATAAATTGGGTTTTTGTAAATTTCTGAAAAATTTCAAGATTTGCTTCTAAACTTCTAAGCCTTGTAACATCCCCAAAAAATAAAATATCATTTCCAAAATGCTGCAAACATGAAGTAGACATATGGGGAATGTAAAGTCATCACAATTTTTGGGGGTATTACTATGTATTACAGAAGTAGAGAAACTGAAACTTTGAAATTTGCTAATTTTTCTAAATTTTTGGTAAATATGGTATTTTTTTATGCAAAAAAATAAACTTTTTTGACCCAATTTTAGCAGTGTCATGAAGTACAATATGTGACGAAAAAACAATCTCAGAACGGCCTGGATAAGTCAATGCGTTTTAAAGTTATGAGCACTTAAAGTGACACTGGTCAGATTTGCAAAAAATGGCCAAGTCCTTAAGGTGAAATAGGGCTGAGTCCTTAAGGGGTTAAAGTCATTTCCCTATCCACATTTGTTTGCAGAGCACTTGCCATGCTCTTAACCACATTTTGATGCCATTTGCTGTCCTCTAGCCCTTTCCATGACATTTTTACAGCCATTTTAGTGCTCAAAAGTTCGGGTCCCCATTGACTTCAATGGGGTTCGGGTTCGGGGTCAAGTTCGGGTCCCGAACTCGAACTTTTTTCTGAAGTTCGTCCGAACTAGGGTTGAGCGCGAATATTCGATTTTTTTTCTCGAATATGGCAATTTCGAGATTTCGCGAATATTTAGAATGTAGTTCCATATATTCGCGAAATCGAATATTCGTATATTTTTTTATTTTATTTTTTCATCTGAAAATATATGATTCCTCCCTGCTTCTTGCTTGTGGGTCAATGAGCCATTGGCCCACAAGCAACTGAATTGAAGCTGGAAGGAATCACGTTTTCAGATGGACCGGAATATTCGAAATAAAGAATATATTGTTGTATATTCAATTTTAGAATATCCGTCCTATTCTAATCGAAACCAATAATCTCGGTTATAATATTCGAGTTCACGAATATTACAACAGAAAAATCGTAATGGTTAATATGTGTGCCCGAGTGCATGACAAAATCGTTATTTAATCAACTTCAGCATACAACAAACACCCCGACAAGCGTCCCCGTCACCATGTGTCACGAGGGTATCAAGAACCACGTCTGACTCCGTTATACCCGGGGTCAGGAAGTCGCAGCGGGTGGCTGCGCGCTCTATATCTAAAGATCACGGTGTTTCTTAGTGATTGTTTTCTGTGTTTGCCTTGCTATCCTTTTTGTCTCTCTCAGGGATCCGTAGCTTCTCCTCCTCAGCTGTTTCTTGTCTGCCACTCCCTACCTCCTTATATTCTCCCCTCACACTTCTCTAGTTGCCAGTTATAGAGCTTCCTGCCTGGACATCTATACTGACCCACTGGAGTGGTTAATCCTGGTTGTCGTTCCTGTGTGCTACCCTCCGGATCCCTGTTTGGCTTATTGTTGTCTCCTGTTGTCGCCCACCTGGGAATATATGTTGAGTCTGTGTTGTCTGTCCTCCCCTTGGTGTTTTCCCTTAGAGTTAGTGGTGCGGACTAGTGTTCCCATCGCCCTGTTCACTACCTAGGGCTCAGCTCAGGGAAAGCCAGGGCTTTAGGCACGTGATCGGCGTACGGGTGAGGAACCCGTCTAGGGACGTCAGGGCAGCCAGGTGCCAGCCGCCAGGTGAGTCAGGGGTCACCATCTTCCCTCTCACTTGGGCAGGGCCTTCCTCGTTCCCTCCCTCTGTGTCACGTATGTGATAACCACGCCGACCGTGATATTATAACTGGCCTTTACTTTTTGAGAAAAAAAAATAAAAATTTATATAATTTTTTGTTTGTTGTTTTTTTTTTTCTCTCTCTACTTAGAATCCAATATGGATCCTATTGATGCCTTGGCAGAACAGCTTCAAAGCCTGTCTTTGGAGGTGGCAGGATTGAAGGCGTCTGTTCTCCAACAACAGCAGCAAATGCAGCAGACCGCACCCCCAGCGGTTGCTATGGGTAACCAGGTTGTCACTGAACCCAAGGTTGCTCTTCCCGACAGATTTTCTGGGGGAAGGGACAAATTTGCGACGTTCCGTGAGGCCTGCAAATTATATTTTAAGTTGCGCCCTTACTCCTTTAGGTCATGAAGAACAGCGGGTAGGGATTGTCATTTCCCTGCTTCAGGGGGATCCGCAATCCTGGGCGTTCTCGTTACCCCCTGGTTCTTAGGCTCTTCGGTCAGTGGAGGGATTTTTTGGGGCTTTGGGTCTCATATATGATGACCCTGACCGAGTCGCCCTGGCTGAGTCGAAGTTACGGAGACTCCTACAGGGAGATCGGTCAGCAGAGGAATATTGCTCAGAGTTCCGTAGGTGGGCTACGGATACTCAGTGGAACGACCCGGCTCTCAGGAGTCAGTTCTGCTCTGGGTTATCTGAAAGGGTTAAGGATGCACTGGCGCTGTATGAGACCCCCCTTTCCCTTGATGCTGTTATGTCCCTCTCTATCAGAATAGATAGACGTCTTAGGGAGAGATCAAAAATTCCGGAGCAATTGGTTACCTCTCCCAAGCAACAGTCAGCCTGTACTGACTTAGATGAGCCTATGCAGCTAGGCGGAACTTCTCGTCAGGTCCGTCCTCCCGAGGTTCGCCGTAGGGGGGGGGCTTGTTTTTTCTGTGGGGGGAAGGGTCATTTCATTAATGTCTGTCCCTCCTTTCTCAAAAACAAAAGACCGTCGGAAAACTACTAACCCCGGGCTGTGCGGAGGATGTCAGCCGGGGGGTATACGTTTCCTCCATACGAACATCTCAATTTGTGTTACCAGCGGTCATTGTTTTTGGTGTTAAGACGGAGTCTATTTCTGTTTTTCTAGACAGTGGAGCAGGGGTAAACTTGATTGATGCCCATTTTGCCCGCACTATGGGTTTGTCTCTCTGTACGCTGCAGAGACCTATTCCCGTATTCGCTATAGATTCTGCTCCTCTGTCTCAGAGAAACCTCACCCACATTGTTCGTAATTTACACCTTCGGGTAGGGGACCACCATAATGAGTGTCTTTCATGTTACGTTCTGGAGGGCCTTCCCTCTCCGGTGGTATTGGGTCTTCCCTGGTTGGTAGCGCACAATCCAGTGGTGGATTGGCAGGCCAGGGAGATATTGGAGTGGAGTGAGCATTGCAGAGAGAATTGCTTAAATAACAATTGCTTAATCGCCTCCATAGCTTCCCTACCTACATTTATTTCGGACTTTGAGGACGTTTTTTCTGAAAAGGGTTGTCAGAAACTACCACCTCATCGTCCTTATGATTGCCCGGTTAACCTGATTCCCGGGGCAAAATTACCCAAGTCCAGGTTGTATAATCTTTCGGGTCCCGAGAGACAAGCCATGAAAGATTATATCTCCGAGAGTCTGGCTAAGGGACACATCAGACCCTCTTCTTCACCCGTGGCTGCAGGGTTTTTCTTTGTTAAAAAGAAAGATGGGGGCCTGCGTCCTTGCTTAGATTTCCGTGAGTTAAACCAGATAACCATCCGTGACCCATACCCTCTTCCTCTCATTCCTGACCTTTTTAATCAGATTGCGGGTGCTAAGTGGTTCTCCAAACTTGATCTTAGGGGGGCCTACAATCTGATTCGTATCAGGGAAGGGGATGAGTGGAAGACAGCTTTTAACACCCCTGAGGGGCATTATGAAAATCTAGTTATGCCTTTCGGTCTGACCAATGCCCCTGCTGTCTTCCAACATTTCGTTAATGATATTTTTAGTCATCTCATCGGCAGGTTTGTAGTCATATACCTAGATGATATCTTAATTTATTCGGCTGATCTGAAAACACATGAGGTGCATGTCAGGCAAGTACTGCAGGTCCTACGGACGAATAAATTATATGCGAAAATTGAAAAATGTGTCTTCGCTGTTCAGGAATTACAGTTCCTGGGATATCTATTATCTGCTTCAGGTTTCCGCATGGATCCTGGGAAGGTCCAGGCAATTTTAGATTGGGATCTTCCTGAGAACCTTAAAGCCCTACAACGGTTTTTGGGTTTCGCTAATTTCTATAGAAAGTTCATTAAAAATTATTCAGTGATCGTTAAACCCCTTACCGACATGACTAGGAAGGGGACGGATTTTTCCAAATGGTCTGACGCCGCTAAAGATGCATTTTCCTCTCTAAAGGAGAGGTTTACCTCGGCACCTGTTCTAATTCAACCTGATGTCTCCCAGCCTTTTATTGTCGAGGTAGATGCGTCAGAGGTGGGAGTGGGAGCTGTATTGTCTCAGGGTCCGTCTCCTGGCAAATGGCGTCCTTGCGCTTTCTTTTCCAAAAAATTATCTTCTGCGGAGAAGAATTATGATATTGGAAATAGGGAACTGTTGGCGATTAAACTGGCGCTTGAAGAGTGGCGTCACTTCTTAGAGGGAGCAATCCACCCCGTCACGGTGATTACGGATCACAAGAACCTTCTGTACCTAGAATCGGCTAAGCGTCTCACCCCTAGACAAGCTAGGTGGTCGCTATTCTTTACCAGATTTAACTTTGTAATCACCTATCGTCCTGGGGCAAAAAATACCAAGGCAGACGCATTATCTCGTAGTTTCCCTGGAGGGGGTAATGTTTGTGATCCGGTACCTATTTTACAAAGAGGAGTGGTTGTCTCTGCTGTACACTCTGTTCTAGAGGGAAAGGTGTTAGAGGCTCAGGGGGACGCCCCGGCCTCTTGCCCCTCAGAGAAATTGTTTGTACCGTTAAACCTGCGTCTTGAATTATTAAAAGAACATCATAATTCGGCACTTGCTGGACACCCGGGTAGTAAAGCAACCTTGGAGCTTTTATCTCGTCGTTTTTGGTGGCCAAGGTTGCGTCAGGATGTAATGGATTTCGTGTCTACTTGTTCTACTTGTGCACGCGCGAAAGTCTCTCATACACGTCCAGCAGGGTCTTTATTGCCACTTTTCATCCCCAATAGGCCATGGACACATCTGTCAATGGATTTCATCACTGACTTACCGTTGTCGGCGGGTAAAACAGTTATCTTGGTAGTAGTAGACAGGTTTAGCAAAATGGTACACTTTATTGCGCTACCCGCACTTCCTAATGCTAAAACTCTCGCTCAGGTGTTTATCAGTGAAATCGTGAAGCTTCACGGGGTCCCTTCCGATGTGGTTTTGGAAAGCTTTTTGTTCCCGTTTGGGGGTTCACTTGTCCTTTTCCTCAGCTTTCCATCCTCAGTCGAATGGACAGACTGAGCGTACCAACCAAAACCTAGAAACATATTTAAGGTGTTTTGTGTCTGAAAACCAAGAGTTGTGGTCATCATATTTACCGTTAGCTGAGTTTGCCATAAATAATCATTATCAGGAGTCCACTGGCAAGTCACCATTCCTTGGTGCATACGGTTTTCATCCCCAATTTTGTACTTTCAAAGAGGGGGGGTCTTCTGGGGTTCCCGAAGAGGAAAGGTTTTCTTCATCTCTTTCATCGGTATGGCAGAAGGTGCAAGTTAACTTGAAAAAGATGAGTGGTAAATATAAATGCATGGCCGATAAGAAACGGTCGCCAGGTCCGGACCTAGGAGTGAATGACTATGTGTGGTTGTCTACTAGGAATATTAAGTTGAAGGTTCCTTCTTGGAAACTGAGTCCTAGGTTCATTGGTCCCTATAAAATAGTAGCCGTCATTAACCCTGTGGCTTTTCGCCTGGAGCTACCTCAGACTTTTAAGATCCATAACGTCTTCCATAAATCGTTACTCAAGAATTATGTTCCACCTCTAGAACCATCGCCGCTGCCACCTCCTCCTGTTATTGTGGATGGTAATCTGGAGTTTCAAATAGCCAGAATTGTTGATTCTCGTCGGGTCCGCCGCTCTCTTCAGTATCTGGTGCATTGGAGGGGTTACGGTCCCGAGGAAAGAATGTGGGTTCCAGCGTCAGAGGTAAACGCCAACAGGTTAATTCAGACTTTCCATGCCTCTCATCCGGAGAGACCTGGTCCTGAGTGTCCGGAGGCCCCTCGTGAAAGGGGGGGTACTGTCACGAGGGTATCAAGAGCCACGTCTGACTCCGTTATACCCGGGGTCAGGAAGTCGCAGCGGGTGGCTGCGCGCTCTATATCTAAAGATCACGGTGTTTCTTAGTGATTGTTTTCTGTGTTTGCCTTGCTATCCTTTTTGTCTCTCTCAGGGATCCGTAGCTTCTCCTCCTCAGCTGTTTCTTGTCTGCCACTCCCTACCTCCTTATATTCTCCCCTCACACTTCTCTAGTTGCCAGTTATAGAGCTTCCTGCCTGGACATCTATACTGACCCACTGGAGTGGTTAATCCTGGTTGTCGTTCCTGTGTGCTACCCTCCGGATCCCTGTTTGGCTTATTGTTGTCTCCTGTTGTCGCCCACCTGGGAATATATGTTGAGTCTGTGTTGTCTGTCCTCCCCTTGGTGTTTTCCCTTAGAGTTAGTGGTGCGGACTAGTGTTCCCATCGCCCTGTTCACTACCTAGGGCTCAGCTCAGGGAAAGCCAGGGCTTTAGGCACGTGATCGGCGTACGGGTGAGGAACCCGTCTAGGGACGTCAGGGCAGCCAGGTGCCAGCCGCCAGGTGAGTCAGGGGTCACCATCTTCCCTCTCACTTGGGCAGGGCCTTCCTCGTTCCCTCCCTCTGTGTCACGTATGTGATAACCACGCCGACCGTGATACCATGGGAACGCCTGTGGGTTAGAAAATACCATCGGATTTGAGTTTTCCCTGAGATCGTAAAACCTCAGATCCGATGGTATATTCTAACCCACAGGCGTTCCCATGGTGACGGGGACGCTTGTCGGGGAGCAGTATGCCAAAGTGGAATATTATTGCTCTAACTTCGTATTTTACGAAATTTCTTAATATTGCTCTAACTTCGTCTTTTAGAATATTCGTAATATTCTAAAAGACGGAGTTAGAGCAATATTACGAATATTCTAAAAGACGAAGTTAGAGCAATATTAAGAAATTTCGTATAATACACATAGATTGTAATTTAGCTAATATAGTGCTATAATCCATTTTTTTTGTCAATTTTTTTTTGCCTCTTCTGAACTTCAGTTTTGGAAAATATGTACACTATTAAAAAAATTACTTTAGCAGTATATTAGCTAAATTACAATCTATATGTGTATTTTACGAAATTTCTTAATATTACTCTAACTTCGTCTTTTAGAATATTCGTAATATTGCTCTAACTCCGTCTTTTAGAATATTACGAATATTCTAAAAGACGAAGTTAGAGCAATATTAAGAAATTTCGTAAAATACACATATTAGCCTAGCCATAGTCATAGGAACGTTGCCTTATACAGGAAAAAAAATAAAAAATAAATCGTACGATTAATTTAATCGTACGAAGACGAATTTAGAGCAATATTAAGAATATTCGTAAAATACACATATACACCCTGTACAGAATTATTAGGCAAATGAGTATTTTGACCACATCATCCTCTTTATGCATGTTGTCTTACTCCAAGCTGTATAGGCTCGAAAGCCTACTACCAATTAAGCATATTAGGTGATGTGCATCTCTGTAATGAGAAGGGGTGTGGTCTAATGACATCAACACCCTATATCAGGTGTGCATAATTATTAGGCAACTTCCTTTCCTTTGGCAAAATGGGTCAAAAGAAGGACTTGACAGGCTCAGAAAAGTCAAAAATAGTGAGATATCTTGCAGAGGGATGCAGCACTCTTAAAATTGCAAAGCTTCTGAAGCGTGATCATCGAACAATCAAGCGTTTCATTCAAAATAGTCAACAGGGTCGCAAGAAGCGTGTGGAAAAACCAAGGCGCAAAATAACTGCCCATGAACTGAGAAAAGTCAAGCGTGCAGCTGCCAAGATGCCACTTGCCACCAGTTTGGCCATATTTCAGAGCTGCAACATCACTGGAGTGCCCAAAAGCACAAGGTGTGCAATACTCAGAGACATGGCCAAGGTAAGAAAGGCTGAAAGACGACCACCACTGAACAAGACACACAAGCTGAAACGTCAAGACTGGGCCAAGAAATATCTCAAGACTGATTTTTCTAAGGTTTTATGGACTGATGAAATGAGAGTGAGTCTTGATGGGCCAGATGGATGGGCCCGTGGCTGGATTGGTAAAGGGCAGAGAGCTCCAGTCCGACTCAGACGCCAGCAAGGTGGAGGTGGAGTACTGGTTTGGGCTGGTATCATCAGAGATGAGCTTGTGGGGCCTTTTCGGGTTGAGGATGGAGTCAAGCTCAACTCCCAGTCCTACTGCCAGTTTCTGGAAGACACCTTCTTCAAGCAGTGGTACAGGAAGAAGTCTGAATCCTTCAAGAAAAACATGATTTTCATGCAGGACAATGCTCCATCACACACGTCCAAGTACTCCACAGCGTGGCTGGCAAGAAAGGGTATAAAAGAAGAAAATCTAATGACATGGCCTCCTTGTTCACCTGATCTGAACCCCATTGAGAACCTGTGGTCCATCATCAAATGTGAGATTTACAAGGAGGGAAAACAGTACACCTCTCTGAACAGTGTCTGGGAGGCTGTGGTTGCTGCTGCACGCAATGTTGATGGTGAACAGATCAAAACACTGACAGAATCCATGGATGGCAGGCTTTTGAGTGTCCTTGCAAAGAAGGGTGGCTATATTGGTCACTGATTTGTTTTTGTTTTGTTTTTGAATGTCAGAAATGTATATTTGTGAATGTTGAGATGTTATATTGGTTTCACTGGTAAAAATAAATAATTGAAATGGGTATATATTTGTTTTTTGTTAAGTTGCCTAATAATTATGCACAGTAATAGTCACCTGCACACACAGATATCCCCCTAAAATAGCTAAAACTAAAAACAAACTAAAAACTACTTCCTAAAATATTCAGCTTTGATATTAATGAGTTTTTTGGGTTCATTGAGAACATGGTTGTTGTTCAATAATAAAATTAATCCTCAAAAATACAACTTGCCTAATAATTCTGCACTCCCTGTAGACTGCAATTTAGCTAATATAGTGCTATATTCTTTTTTTTTTAATAGTGTACATATTTCCCAAAACTAAAGTGCAGAAGAGGCAAAAAAAAATTAGCCAAAAAAATAAAATTATAGCACTATATTAGCTAAATTACAATCTATATGTGTATTTTACGAAATTTCTTAATATTGCTCTAACTTCGTCTTTTAGAATATTCGTAATATTGCTCTAACTTCGTCTCTTAGAATATCACGAATATTCTAAAAGACGAAGTTAGAGCAATATTAAGAAATTTCGTAAAATACACATATTAGCCTAGCCATAGTCATAGGAACGTTGCCTTATACAGGAAAAAAATAAAATAAAAATCGTACGATTAATTTAATCGCATATTATTTGCGAAAAATAAAATAATTACGAATATTCAATTTCAGCGAAAATAATACGAATATTCATTCGAATATTCGCGAAATATCGCGAAATCTAATATGGCACCTCCCGCTCATCACTAGTCCGAACCCGTCGAACCCGAACATCTAGGTGTCCGCTCAACTCTCCTTGTGACCACAAATACGCCTTTTTACTGACGTAAAATGGGGGTTTAGGCTGCACAGCTGGCTTTAATCAATGATTATATGTACCCAATGTTTGGTGTATTAAAAACTATAACTTGTCCTGCAAAAAATAAGCCCTAATACAGGTACAATGATAAAAAACAAAAAAGGTATAGCTCTTGGAGAGCGATGATAAAAAAAATTGTGTGGTCACTAAGGGGTTAATACGCCAGTCTTAGTGCACTGTAGTAAAAAAGCAACAAATTTATTAAAAGCTCAAATCTCATAAAATTTGTTGCATCTTTGCCCATCTGTGCATCAAAAAATGAATATCTTTGACATGTGCTTTTTAGGCTAGTTGCACAATAGTGGTAAGAGAGTTTTTCCCGGCAGCGCTTTTTGTCCAGCTGATTCTCTGCATATTTACAGAGTCTCTGCGAACCCCATTATAGTTAATTAGGCCGGCTGGCAATGCCAGATCCAGAGAACAGCCTGTCGAATCTCTTACCGCTTGTGTGAAACTAATCTTATTGCCTGTTTCTAGACATGGTAAAAAAGTGACCAGAGCAGCATAAAATCACAAACATTTAATTTTTTTTGTACAAAAATGATGTGCCTCAAAATTAGCAACTTTTTGCCACCAGTTTTCTAGTGTAGAGACAATAATAATCTGCCCACTGTGCTATATTTGACCTTTATTCTTAATAAATGCAGCATGAAATTCCATTTTAATTTTTAGTTACTCCATCTGGCCTCTTTTGTGGGTGCTGGCTTAGTCATATTTGGTTGAAAGCTGTTTAGAACTATGTGACAAATGTAAAAAACATCTAAGAATCAGACCTTTGAGAGCAATAGGTGAGTTTTCAAAGCGAAGAAACAAGATTTTAAAGAGGCTAAATACTAAGGGGCACATTTATTAAGATCAGCGTTTCAGATGCTGGTCTTAATAAGCCCCTGTGCTGGCGATGGATCGCCAAAGTTAGGAAGAGGCGCCGGCCTCTACTTAACTTCGAAGTATCCACCACCAATTCTAAATGTAAGACAGCTTCCTTGCTGTCATACATTTAGACCATTTTCTATGCCTAAACCAAGCGTACAAAATGATGAATAAGAAAGACCTGTTGGCCCGTCCTTGCCATGCCCCCTTTTTTAGACCTGGCGTGAGCGGGGAAGAAGTTGCAGATTCTGCCGCAACATGTGACAGAATGTGCACCAGATATACGCCACAAAAGTGGTGTCTATCTGTTAGAAAATGATCCATATGAGTCTAAACTGGAAATGCATTAGTCACAAACTATGAACTTAACGTCTTCAAGGGAACTGTTTAGAATTTTTTACCCCTACACATATCGTACGGTATATAGAGTACATACATTATGACAGGGTGCTCTTGCAATCACCTGTAGATCGCTGCATTTACATTACAAAGTAGTACCCCACAAATACAGTAATTAGCAAATAACATGGAAGTCACCTGCTAATTATTGGTCTCACAAGGTCATCTGAGAAGTCATCTTTTTTTTACAAAAAGCATGGTGATGCCTGACAGACACAAGACAGATGCAAAATTCTATGAGACAATGTGATATTAGCTACTTTTACAGATGTTGATTCTAGTATTCAGTACAAGTCTGTATTCAGGATATTTGCTTTTTAGCCCTACTGTAAGTATGTCTATTCTCTGTAGCAGGAAATCAGCATTTGTTGTGTTGTTTTACACATCCCCACTATTTCTTCATAAGCAGCACTTACTGACTACACATTCTCAGATTCTGAGAGAATAACATTCAGCATCAAATAGAAAATGAAAATAAAAAAATAAGACATAAAGAGGACATGTCACCACAAAATGTAGTGTAATCTGCAGGCAGCATATTATAGAGCAGAGGGAGCTGAGCAGATGGATATACAGATATGTCGGAAAAGATTCTATAAAACTGGTACATTATGAACTTAAAGGACATCTGTCAGCAGATTTGTACCTATGGCTGGCTTGTTACATGTGCTCTTGGCAGCTGAAGGCATCTGTGTTGGTCCCATGTTCATATGTGCCTGCATTGCTGAGAAAAATGATGCTTGCATATATGCAAATGAGCCTCTAGGAGCAACGTCTTCAGCTGCCAAGCGCACATGTAACAAGTCAGCCAGTAACAGATGCCTTTTAAAAATCTCACCTTTGTGAGCTCAGTTGTTGGAGGTGTTCTCAGCGACTGATAGTATTCTCTGTGCAAGTATGTATACAGAGATAGCTGTCAGTCACAGATAACACCTCTCCAGTGAATAATAAAATCAGAAATACCAGAGATTTAAATGTAGAAATTACAAGTTTTAATGAATATTTTCCCCACAAAACTACCGTATATATGAATCTGCTCAGCTCCTCCTGCTCTATAACATGCCGCCTGCAGATTGAACTGCATTTTGTGGTGACAGGTCCTCTTTACTAAATCTATAAAGAAAAAGCTACTAAGTACATGCCAGGCTCCACAGAAAACTGCAGGGATGTAGGGCTATAAAATGTTCCAATCTTTTGTGTCTTTCTTTTTTATTATTTTTCCAACGGCAGCAGAAACTGCTTTAGCACCTAGACATACGTGTTTCTTTGTGACACTTGGTCAAGGGGCTGAGTCTTTACAAGGTTGTTTCTATGGAAACAAGACAAGGGAATCTTTTTAGTGTGATTTGACATCAGAAATAACAGTAATAGGAAAATACACAAAGGGGCTCTTGGCGAGCGAGCCATGGAAATATACATAAATACTTTGATTCAACTAAATACCCTTCATAGGACATTTCTAGTGATGCATCATTTCCATCTTCAAAAATGTTCTAAGATGCATGTCTACAGCTAAATTTACAATCTACACTGTCTATAAGCTCTAAACCTTCAAAATAATTCACTCTTCAGCAATCTAAGCAACATTCATTTACAGGTAGAATAGAAGGAAATAGAATAAATTTTTTCTATATATACTGTTCCGTTACGTAGCTTATATAGCATGTATATATAACACAGCTCTGTACAGATATTGCCATCATATACATCATCACACAGTGCACATATCATAGAAACAGAGAAGGAAAGACACCAGAATTGCATAAAAAGACATGGATTGGACATTCACATGTTATACTTTGATCTATTACTGCTAAGCATTAACATGAAATTCTTAGAATACATTTTGATCAAACTGTAACAGTGATAAATTTCAACATAAGTGAATCTCCGTGCTATTGGGTGCAGCAATGCAAGGGAAATGCTGTCACAACACAGGGGTGACCCTGTAGTTCAACAGTATTCCTATTACCAGGCTAAACCCCCTTGGCTATGGGCCACATGACCCCACAGACACAGCACCACAGCAATAATTTCCACCATGTAGAACCACACCTTGTAAACATATCACAAATGCCTATATTTCAAAGCATGACAGCACCACAGTGTGGTCACAGGCACAGCGCCAGAGCAACAACAGCTGAGAGAATCAGTTTGTCATGAACCAGGTTCATTCTGAACTTTGCATCTATTTCGGATGGCAGACAAACCTAAACCTTTTCAGGTTTGTTTTGGATGAATCTAGTAAAACGTCACGTAGTGCCATTTTACCGCACATGTCAGCAGGAAAAAAAGCACTAGGGAGGTCACATGACCCTGAGAGGAAGTGGGGGGGAGCGCTTGCCCTGATTGGATCAAAGGACAACAGGCAGCCTAGATGAGCGAATCATTGCTGCACCAGGAAGGGAGGTGCCCTAGCAGAATGAGCAGAACATCATTCTGTGCTGGACTGTAAATGAGGGTGTCTGCCAGAAAAACAATCTTAGGGAGTCAGGGATAGTCAAAAGTTACAATCAAGCTTGCATTCTACTGCATGGGACAGTGTAGGGAAAGGCTAGAATTGCAAAGAAGAAGAATTGTGTGTGTGTAGAATATGGACAGGCAGGGAAAGCTGTCAGCCAGGGAGTGAGAAGTAAGGAGCTGTGGCTGGGTGTGCCTCCTAGCACAACTGCAGCTGCTGCAAATCAGCTATGGTATTGTAACAGCGGCTGCCGTGCGCCGCTGTCCCCCCACTTGCCGCCGCGGACCTGGGTGCTATGCTCAGTGATAATTCTTCTGTCCACTGCTGCAGTCCTGGACTCCGTCGCCTGTACGTGCTGTGGTGCTGAGGATTCCGCTCCATTGGTTTCATTCAGCCCTGACCACAGCATGCTTGTTGCTGGCGTTTGGTTTCACTGCCCTAAGGGTGGAGCGCATCACTCCCTGGGCTGTGTAGGTTAGGTCAGGTGACTTCGCTGACCAACCCTGGCTCCTCTCCTGCAGGTATTTAAGTAGCTCAGCCCTCTTCCTGGATGCCTCAGAGTCAAGGTCCTAGTCTGTTGCTAAAGAGCTTGATATAACCACTTGTGTTCCTGACCTGTACTTCGTTCCTGGATTCCACTTTTCATCTGATCCCTGCCTGCTAGCTTTGTCTCTCCCGTTGCCGACCCGGATTGTCTGACCTTGCACCTGTGCCACCTGCCCTGACCCTTTGTTCATCCTGACTACGTCTGTGCCTCATCCTCTGGTTCCTGTCTCGTTGCTCCTGGTAACGACCCTGCCTGGCTTACTACGTCTATACTGTCGGTACCTTCGCAGGTACCTCCTGGTCTGCCTGGACCAGCTGTCACTGTCTGGTTTATGCTCCAGAGTAGCCCCTGGCAACTACTGACGGTCAAGCCTATCCTCACCATCGGAGGCTCTAATGAAATCCGGGTAGTTGCTTAGTCACACCCCTCTGGAGTATTGCTAGTCAGTGGCACAGTGGGTTCACATCCACTGATCCGTGACAGTACTCTGAGGCCATGAACCCCGCTGGTCATCCCAAGACCACCGTTCATGATATTTTACAGGAATTAAAGAGCCAGAGTGAACGACAAAACGTATTGATGCCATTCATGCAAAATGTTGCTGCTCGCTTGGATACTGTCTCTCCTCCAGGCACAGCAGGGTTGCCAGTCGCTCCTCCACCTGCTACAATGCCACCGGTGATTCCGTCCGGAGTGCAACTTCCACTGCCAATCCGCTATGGTGTGAATACAAAAACGTATCGGGGATTTCTTAATCAGTGCCTGATCCACTTCGAGTTACAGGGGCAGAGGTTCCCAACGGAGCTGTCCAAGGTTATCTTTATCATATCCCTGCTGTTTGATGAGGCCCTGTCCTGGGTAAACCCTATTTGGGAACGTGGATGTCCAGAGACGACTAATCTACAGTCCTTCCTGACTACCTTTCGTATGGTCTTTGAGGAGCAAGGTCGCACGTCTTAGCTTTGCTACATCTACGTCAAGGTTCTGCGTCTGTGGGTCAGTACACCATCCAGTTCTGTACCATGGCGTCTGAACTTGGGTGGAATGATGAGGCTCAACTGGCGGTGTTCTGGGAGGGTCTTTTTAAGGATGAGTTGGCTGGGCGCGACCACCCGTCATCTCTGAACGAACTTATTACATTTGCTACAAGGATTGATGTGCGTTTCAGGGAACGTTCTAAGCAGGTTGCATGCACCAGAAGACCACCTCTTCTGGCTCCTTCATTTCACAGGCCAGTCCTTCCAATAGCATCCATTCCTCCTGAAGAGCCCTTGCAGATTGAGCGCCTTCGATTGTCTGAACAGGAATGTTTACACTGTAAGGCAGAGAACCTGTGTTTGTATTGTGGAGGCAAGACTCACTTTGTGCGTAATTGCCCACAGAAGCCGGGAAACGCCAATGTCTAGGATCAGTTGGAGAGGTGGTCCTAGACAAAGAGAAGTCCTCTCCGATACTTTCAATTCTGATGACTCTCTCATACAAGGGAGTCACACTGTCTGTGCCTGCATTCCTGGACTCTGGTTCAGCCGGTAACTTCATCCAGCAAGCTATGGTCCAGCAATTCCAGCTTCCTACCTGCTGTCTCGAAAGGCCTCTGTCAGTGGCTTCCATTAATGGACTGCCACTCCCTGAACCAGTGATCTCCGTGACTAAGCCCCTCAAGCTGCAAATTGGGGTTCTGCATTCCGAGATGATTTCCTTTTATGTGCAACCAGCATCTGTGAATCCAGTGATCCTCGGTCTTCCGTGGCTGCGTCAGCACTCCCCAGTTTTGAACTGGAACTCCGGTCACATTCTTCGTGGTGATCACCTGTCATTCCACCTGTTTAGCGGAGATCCGACTGGCTTCCTCGCCTCCTGTACCAGTAGAGCTGCCTGGACTCCCGCAGCAGTAAACTAGTTTTGCAGATGTTTTCAGCAAGAAGGAGGCGGAGACCCTGCCTCCTCATCGTCCGTATGACTGTCCGATTGATCTTCTTCCTGGTGCCACTCCTCCTCGTGGTCGAGTCTGTCCTCTCTCACTTCCCGAGACCCAAGCAATGTCTGAATACATTAAGGGAAATCTTGAGAGAGGGTTTATCCGAAAATCTACGTTGTCCACAGGTGCCGGGTTCTTCTTTGTGCAAAAAAAAAGAGATGGATCCTTATGGCCCTGTATCGACTATCGTGGGCTGAATAAGGTCACATAAAGAACCGATACCCTCTACCGCTGATCTCAGAGCTCTTCGACAGGATCCGGGGAGCTAAGGTATTCACCAAGTTGGACCTACGTGGCGCATATAATCTTATCCGCATTTGAAAGGGCGATGAGTGGAAGACTGCTTTTAACACTCATGACGGACACTACAAGTATCTCGTCATGCCCTTCGGTCTGTGTAATGCTCCCACTGTATTCCATGAGTTGGTTAACGACATCTTCGTGGATTTGCTTTATGTCTGCGTAATTGTGTACCTGGACGATATCCTGATTTTCTCCCCGGATTTCACCACTCAACGGAGACATGTACGTTTAGTATTACAACAGTTGAGTGAGAAAATAACCTTTTCTCCAAACTCGAGAAGTGCCTCTTCGAGAAAAATACTGTACCGTTTCTCGGATACGTCATCTCGGATGCCGGATTGCAGATGGATCCCGAAAAGGTGAAGGCGGCAATGGACTGGCCCCATCCACAGAGCCTTCGGGCCATACAGCGCTTCCTGGGATTCGCTAATTTCTATCGGCAATTAATTTTGAATTTTTCATCCCTTACATCTCCTATCTCCGCTCTGACGAGGAAAGGGGTGAATGCCAAGGACTGGACTCCTGAGGCAGAGGCCGCCTTCGTTTAATTAAAGGAGTCCTTTGCTTCCGCACCAGTTTTGCGTCACGTCAATTCTTCTTAGAGGTGGATGCCTCTTCCACTGGAAATGGTGCCGTTCTCCTTCAGAGAGGTTCCAAGGGCAAGATGGTTACCTGTGGGTTCTCTTCCAAACTCTTCTCACCAGCTGAGAGGAACTACTGTATTGGAGACAGATAACTTTTAGCCGTAAAACTTGCCTTGGAGAAATGGCGATATCTGCTGGAGGGGGCTCAGCATCCGTTGATAATATTCACGGATCACAAGAATCTCACTTAACTGCAGACAGCTCAGCGTTTGAACCCTTGCCAAGCCAGGTGGGTGAAAGTGTTCTGCTTCTGAATACACCCTGATTCCTCCTTTGTCTCCAAAGACAGGCGCCTGGAGAGCTATCTCAATGACACACACATTATGTTCTCTGAAACAGCTCCGATTTAATCTTGACAATACAGCTTCTTATACCTACATCCATACAGGAAACAGATGTGGCTCACATATACAATGTTGCTGAGTAAAACCAATTCCATATATGGACATAAGGCTAAAGTAAATACATTCACCCTCTAGTATGATGTCACCCAACATCCTGTCATTCCTACAGATCATATAGCTTATTCTATTTAACTCTTCAGTGGGCTCTCTTCTTCTCTCACTTTAATATTTAGTTGCACTTTTGCCCAGCGGAGAAAAACATCAAGGCGGACGCTCTGTCTAGGTCTTTTGACTTTGCAGACCAGCAGGAGGAGCCCCAATTCATTATAGATCCTGCTCGCGTGATCACATTTGCTCCTGTCCCGGTAAAAGACATTCCTCCCAGGAGGACGTTTGTGCCTTCGGCCAAAAGAAGACATATCCTAACGTGGGGCCACAACTCCAAACTAGCTGGTCATCCAGGTATTCGCAAGACCACAGAACTAGTGTCTCGCTACTACTGGTGGCCCACATTGTCCAAAGACGTATGTGATAATGTCTCCCCCTGCACTGTCTGTGCTCAAAATAAAATCTCCAGGAGCAAACCGCCTGTTCCTGATGCTCCATGGCACCACATTGCATGGTCTATATTGCATGGTCGTGGACCGCTTCTCCAAGATGGTGCACTTTGTCCCTTTGACTGGACTGCCCTCAGCGGCGCATCTTGCCAAATTGTTCGTGCAACATATATTTTGTTTGCATGGCTTACCTGGGCATATTGTCTCTGATTGGGGAGTTCAGTTTACTTCCAAGCTCTGGAGAGCTCTTTGCCGAATACTAGCGGTTGACCTGGACTTCTCCTCTGGTTATCACTCCCAAATCAATGGACAAGTAGAGCGGCTCAATCAGATATTGGAGAATTACCTTCGGCACTTTGTTTTGGCCCAACGCGACAACTGGGTACAACTGTTACCTTGGGCAGAGTTCTCCTACAATAATCATATTAGTTATTCTACGGGGTCATCTCCTTTCTTAGTTTTTTTCGGACAGCATCCTCGTACCCCTCTTCCTGTTCCTGTGTCTTCGGGGTACCAGCAGCGGATTGCTCTTTCAGGGATTTTTTTGAGATCTGGCAAGATACCAAGACTTGCATCGGCATGGCAGTGACCCACATGAAGACGAATGCGGACAAGAAGAGAAGAAAACCGCCTCAGTTCTCGCCGGAAGATAAGGTATGGCTCTCCTCCAGAAACATCCGATTAAGGGTTCCTGGCTTCAAGTTTGCCCCTAGGTTCCTAGGACCCTTCGTAGTCTTGAAGAGGGTCAATGAGGTGACCTATAAGCTTCGGCTGCCTCTCTCCCTTCGTGTCCCCAATGCCTTCCAAGTATCCCTGCTCAAACTGGTAGTCCTTATTCGCTTCTCTACAGCTCCATCTACGGCGGCTCCAGTATCTGCAGACTCGGAAGAGACCTTTGAAGTCAAAGACATCTTGGACTTCAGGAAATGTGATAAGAAGACCTACTACCAGGTGGATTAGAAGGGCTTCGATCCGGAAGAGAGGTCTTGGGAGCCGAGGGGAATATTCATGCTCTGGATATGATAGAAAGGGTTTTGGCCCATTGGGGCCTCAAGAAGAGGGGGCGTAAGGGGGTGTACTGTAACAGCGGCTGCCGTGCACCACTGTCCCCCTGCTTGCCGCCGCGGACCTGGGCACCGTGCTCAGTGATGATTCTTCTGTCCACCGCTGCAGTCCTGGACTCCGCCGCCTGTACGTGTTGTTGTGCTGAGAATTCCGCTCCATGGGTTCCATTCAGCCCTGGCCACAGCATGCTTGTTGCTGGTGTCTGGTTTCACTGCCCTAAGGGTGGAGCACATCACTCCCTGGGATGTGTTGGTTAGGTCAGGTGACTTTGCTGACCAACCCTGGCTCTACTGCAGGTATTTAAGTGGCTCAGCCCTCTTCTTGGATGCCTCAGAGTCAAGGTCCTAGTCTGTTGCTAAAGAGCTTGATAACCACTTATGTTCCTGACCTGTACTTCGTTCCTGGATTCCGCTTTTCGTCTTATCCCTGCCTGCTTGCTTTGTTTCTCCCGTTGCCGACCCAGCTTGTCTGACCTTGCTCCTGTGCCGCCTGCCCTGACCCTTTGCTCATCCTGACTACATCTCTGCCTCATCCTCTGGTTCCTGTCTTTTTGCTCCTGGTAATGGCTCTGCCTGGCTTACTATGTCTACAGTGGTGATCAAAATTAGAGAACAATTTATGAACATTAGATTTTTTCAGAAATAATGTAATCTACATTGATCATCATTTGAAGGATTTTTTATAAGGGGTACACCATGCCATTAGAAAAGTGTTTTCCAAAATAGACAAAGTACAGTCGTGGCCAAAAGTTTTGAGAATTACATAAATATTGGAAATTGGAAAAGTTGCTGCTTAATTTTTTATAATAGCAATTTGCATATACTCCAGAATGTTATGAAGAGTGATCAGATGAATTGCATAGTCCTTCTTTGCCATGAAAATTAACTTAATCCCCAAAAAAACTTTCCACTGCATTTCATTGCTGTCATTAAAGGACCTGCTGAGATCATTTCAGTAATCGTCTTGTTAACCCAGGTGAGAATGTTGACGAGCACAAGGCTGGAGATCATTATGTCAGGCTGATTGGGTTAAAATGGCAGACTTGACATGTTAAAAGGAGTGTGATGCTTGAAATCATTGTTCTTCCATTGTTAACCATGGTGACCTGCAAAGAAACGCGTGCAGCCATCATTGCGTTGCATAAAAATGGCTTCACAGGCAAGGATATTGTGGCTACTTAGATTGCACCTCAATCAACAATTTATAGGATCATCAAGAACTTCAAGGAAAGAGGTTCAATTCTTGTTAAGAAGGCTTCAGGGCGTCCAAGAAAGTCCAGCAAGCGCCAAGATCGTCTCCTAAAGAGGATTCAGCTGCGGGATCGGAGAGCCACCAGTGCAGAGCTTGCTCAGAAATGGCAGCAGGCAGGTGTGAGCGCATCTGCACGCACAGTGAGGCGAAGACTTTTGGAAGATGGCCTGGTGTCAAGAAGGGCAGCAAAGAAGCCACTTCTCTAAAAAAAAAAACACATCAGGGACAGATTGATCTTCTGCAGAAAGTATGGTGAATGGACTGCTGAGGACTGGGGCAAAGTCATATTCTCCGATGAAGCCTCTTTCCGATTGTTTGGGGCATCTGGAAAAAGGCTTGTCCGGAGAAGAAAAGGTGAGCGCTACCATCAGTCCTGTGTCATGCCAACAGTAAAGCATCCTGAGACCATTCATGTGTGGGGTTGCTTCTCATCCAAGGGAGTGATTTTGCCCGAAAACACAGCCATGAATAAAGAATGGTACCAAAACACCCTCCAACAGCAACTTCTTCCAACAATCCAACAACAGTTTGGTGAAGAACAATGCATTTTCCAGCACGATGGAGCACCGTGCCATAAGGCAAAAGTGATAACTAAGTGGCTCGGGGACCAAAACGTTGACATTTTGGGTCCATGGCCTGGAAACTCCCCAGATCTTAATCCCATTGAGAACTTGTGGTCAATCCTCAAGAGGCGGGTGGACAAACAAAAACCCACTAATTCTGACAAACTCCAAGAAGTGATTATTTAAGAATGGGTTGCTATCAGTCAGGAATTGGCCCAGAAGTTGATTGAGAGCATGCCCAGTCGAATTGCAGAGGTCCTGAAAAAGAAGGGCCAACACTGCAAATACTGACTCTTTGCATAAATGTCATGTAATTGTCGATAAAAGCCTTTGAAACGTAATTATATTTCACTACATCACAGAAATAACTGAAACAAAGATCTAAAAGCAGTTTAGCAGCAAACTTTGTGAAAACTAATATTTGTGTCATTATTAAAACTTTTGGCCATGACTGTATATCGACATAAAACCTTTATTTTTTTAAAAACCTGATGATCATAATTAGAGATCAGCAATGACTGTAGCACCGAGAAAAATTCAAACTACATTTTCTCTAGGTTACAACAGTCACCAATCAGTAGGAAGTGTACAGGCCCTTGCTTTGAATGACTTCAGCACATCTGCGGCCGCAGGACATCACTAGTCTCTCATACTGCTCTGGTGTGATTTTGGTCCACTCTTCTTCCAATCTGTTCAACAGTTCTGTGACTGTTGTGGGTTTCTTGACCATAACTTTGTCACCAAGGATTTTCCAGAGGTTTTCCATTGGGTTTAGACCAGTACTTTGGGCTGGCCATTTCATTGTTTCAATGTTTTCAGTTTCAAGGAACTGCTTTACCCGTTTTGCTGTATGACAGGGGGCATTTTCCTGCATGAAAATTGCTGTCTGATTGAGTGATGAACGCAAGGAAGGAACCATGTGCTGTTGAAGAAGGTTCTGATACACACTTGCATTCACTCTACAATGTAGCTGTATGAGAGGTGCAACTCCTGCTGTAGAAAACATTCCCCAAATCATGACACTTCCTCCTCCATCTTTCACTGACTTCTTTGCACACTTTGGGTTCAGTCTTTCCCCAGTTTGTTGACTAACATAATGTTTCCCATTAGACCCAAATAAATTAAACTTGCTTTCATCACTAAAATTAACTCTGGACCACTTCTCTCTCCACACAACATAATCCTCAGCAAAGCTGAGTCTAGCCTTTTGATTCTTTCTGCTAATGAGAGGTTTGGTCACTGCAGAGTGGGCTTTCAGTCCAAATGCTCTTAAATGTCGAGACACTGTATGACGAGACAGATCCTGCTGAACTGGCGAGCAATTCCAGCTGCAGTGTTAAAACGATTACCCATGGAGATTCTCCGCATTATCCTGTCCTCTCTTGCATTTGTCTTTTGAAAAAGACCAGCCTTCTTGGGGGACTTGAATGAGTTTGTGATGTAAAGATGCAATATTCTAGAAATCAGACTTGGAACGAACAACTTCTCTTGCTATGGCTGATAGGGTCACCCCTTTGGCTTTCATCTGGACCACCTGCTGCCTGAGGGTTTGAGTCACTTTGGAACGGCACACCATTTTGGAAAAGTCCGTGAAAACTGGAAAGTTGGGCTGCCAGTTAAATAAGGTTTGTCGGATCATGAAAGGGAACCTGTCACCATGTTCTGACATATAAAACCAAATGTACCTTAATGCTTGTTTATCCTTATCGTTCCCAGCGATCGATCCATAATCTTCTCAGGACTATCCTGTCCCATTTTATCGCCCTATAATGCTTTCCCGCCTTTTATGCTAATTAAGAGAAACGAGTCATATCTTACATGCTTGACCAGAGAAGAGTCATATTTTCTCTGAGTCAAGCTCCTCAGCTCCACCTAAGAAACTCCCCTACAGATAAAATCTTGCATGAGCTTCCTTGCTTCAAGTCAAGGTAAGCACACCCCCTAAGCCGCTGTTAGCCGGGTTTCAGTGGCGCACTGCGCATGCCCTAGACTTGTGCCATCCCGGCCGCACTGCAGGCTGTCAATCTAACAAAAGAGGGGACGGTTAGGGGGCATGCTTACCTGGACTCGAAGCAAGGAAGCCTCATTTGCATATCTTACACAAGAACATCATTAGAAGCCGGATGTTAACAGCTTTAAGGTACTGCTGGTGGTTTATGATCCATTTTGGTGCTGACTGGTTCCCTTTAACCCCTTAGCGCAGAACGCCGTACATGTACGGCGGGGGATGCATTGCCAGAATGCATTCCGCCGTACATGCACGGCGGGATGATCGGGCGGGCACTGGAGCGGTGCGCGCCCGATCACTGTAGAGGTCCGGCAGTCCCTGGTAGCCGAGCCCCTGCTGTATCCGCCGGCATTGCTGTTTACAGTGATGCCGGCGGATTAACTTCTTCTATGCCGCGGTCAGCGCTGACCGCGACATAGAAGTGGTTTGCAGCAGGTGAGTAATCGCATCGAGTCCCCGCACTGCTTTGGCGGGGACCCGATGCGTGACAAGGCAGCCAGATGCCGTGCAGAGGCTGCCCAATGCCCTGCACGGCATCGGGAACTGCCTTCTACGGGAGCAGAGGAGATCCAGCCTCAGGCTGGGTCTCCTAAGCAACCTGTTAGTGTATGACTCAGTGTCATACACTAACAGGCAATGCATTACAATACAGATGTATTGTAATGCATTGCAGAGGGGATCAGACCCCCAAAAGAGTGGGACAGAAATAAAGTTTAAAAAAAAAGGAAAAAAAAAGTGTTTTGATTAAAAAAATAAAGTTTCAAGTTAAAAAAAAAAAATCACGCCCCATTCCCCTGATTTTCAAATAAAAAATTGAAAAAAAAAAGAAAAACATTAGGTATCGCCGCGTCCGTAACGAACGGCTCTATAAATATATCACATGATCCATCAAAAATAAAAAATAAAAACTGTGTAAAAAAAAAGCCATTTTTGTCAACTTACATTACTAAAAGTGCAACACCAAGCGATCAAAAAGGCATATACCCCCAAAAATAGTACCAATCTAACCTCATCCTACAAAAAATGAGCCCGTACATAGGACAATCGCCCAAAAACTGAAAAAACGATGACTCTCAGAATATTGAGACACTAAAACATGATTTTTTTTGTAAAAAAAATGAAATCATTGTGTAAAACTTACATAAATAACAAAAAAGTATACATATTAGGTACTGCCGCGTCCGTAATAACCTGCTCTATAAAAATATCACATGACCTAACCCCTCAGGTGAATACCGTAAAAAAAAAAACAGTGTAAAAAAAGCCATTTTTTGTCACCTTAGATCACAAAAATTGTAATAGCAAGTGATCAAAAAGTCATATGCACCCCAAGATAGTGCCAATCAAACCGTCATCTCATCCCGCAAAAAATGAGACCCTACCTAATATAATCTCCCAAAAACTGAAAAAACTATAGCTCTCAGACTATGGAGACATTAAAACAAGATTCTTTTTGTTTAAAAAAATGAAATCATTGTGTAAAACTTACATAAATAAAAAAAAGAATATATATTAGGTATCGCCGCGTCCGTAATAACCTGGTTTATAGAAATATCACATGACCTAACTCCTCAGGTGAATACTGTAAAAAATAAAAATAAAAAAAGGTGTAAAAAAAGCAATTTTTTGTCACCTTACATCACAAAAAGTGTAATAGCAAGTGATCAAAAAGTCATACACACCCCAAAATAGTGTCAATCAAACCGTCATCTCATCCCGCAAAAATCCTACCCCACCCAAGATAATCTCCCAAAAACTGAAAAAAATATAGCTCTCAGACTATGGAGACACTCAAACATGATTTTTTTTTGTTTAAAAAAATGAAATCATTGTGTAAAACTTACATAAATAAAAAAAAAGTATATATATTGGGTATCTCCGCGTCCACATTAACCTGCTCTATAAAAATATCACATGACCTAACCCCTCATTTGAAAACTGTAAAAAATTAAAATTAAAAAAAGTGTAAAAAAAGCCATTTTTTGTCACCTTACATCACAAAAAGTGTAATAGCAAGCGATCAAAAAGGCATACGCACCCAAAATAGTGCCAATCAAACCGTCATCTCATCCCGCAAAAAATGAGATCCTACTTAAGATAATTGCCCAAAAACTGAAAAAACTATGGCTCTAAGACTTTGGAGACACTAAAACATGATTTTTTTTGTTTCAAAAGTGAAATCATTGTGTAAAACTCACATAAATAATAGAAAAGTATATATATTAGGTATCTCCGCATCCGTTATAACCTGCTCTATAGAAATATCACATGACCTAACCCCTCAGGTGAATACCGTAAATAAAATAATAAATAAAAACGGTGTAAAAAAAGCAATTTTTTTGTCATCTTATATCACAAAAAGTGTAATAGCAAGCGATCAAAAGTCATACGCATCTCAAAATAGTGCCAATCAAACCGTCATCTTATCCTGAAAAAAATGAGCCCCTACATAAGACAGTCACCCAAAAAATAAATAAAACTATGGCTTTCAGAATGTGGAGACACTAAAGAATCTTTTTTTTTTTAAATGCTTTGTTATGTAAAACTGAAACAAACAACCAAAAAAGTAGTCATATTTGGTATTGTCGCATCTGTGACAACCTGCTCTATAAAAATACCACATGATATAACCTGTCAGATGAATGTTGTAAATAACAAAAAATTAAAACGGTGCCAAAACAGCTATTTCTTGTTACCTTGCCTCACAAAAAGTGTAATATAGAGCAACCAAAAATACCCTAAAATAGTACCAACAAAACTGCCACCCTATCCTGTAGTTTCTAAAATGGGGTCACTTTTTTTGAGTTTCTACTCTAGGAGTGCATCAGGGGGGCTTCAAATGGGACATGGTGTCAAAAAACCAGTCCAGCAAAATCTGCCTTCCAAAAACTATATGGCATTCCTTTCCTTCTGCGCCATGCTGTGTGCCCGTACAGCAGTTTACGGTCACATATATGGTGTTTCTGCAAACTACAGAATCAGAGCTATAAATATTGAGTTTTGTTTGGCTGTTAACCCTTGCTTTGTAACTGGAAAAAAATTATTAAATTTTATCTCTATTTTCCATTAATTCTTGTGAAACATCTAAAGGGTTAACAAAGTTTGTAAAACCAGTTTTGAATACCTTGAGGGGTGTAGTTTCTTAGATGGGGTCACTTTTATGGAGTTTCTACTCTAGTGGTGCATCAGGGGAGCTTCAAATGGGACATGGTGTAAATAAACCAGTCCAGCAAAATTTGCCTTCCAAAAACCACACGGCACACCTTTTTCCTCTACGCCCTACCGTGTGCCCGTACAGTAGTTTACGGCCACATATGGGGTGTTTCTGCAAACTACAGAATCAGGGCAATAAATATAGAGTTTTGTTTTGCTGTTAACCCTTGCTTTGTTACTGGTAAAAAATTGATTAAAATGGAAAATTTGCCAAAAAAATGTAATTCTCAAATTTCATCTCCATTTGCCAATAACTCTTGTGGAACACCTAAGGGGTTAACAAAGTTTGTAAAACCAGTTTTGAATACCTTGAGGGGTGTCGTTTCTATAATGGGGTCATTTTTGGGTGGTTTCTATTATGTAAGCCTCACAAAGTGACTTCAGACCTGAACTGGTCCTTAAAAAGTGGGTTTTTGAAAATTTCTGAAAAATTTCAAGATTTGCTTCTAAACTTCTAAGTCTTGTAACGTCCCCAAAAAATAAAATGTCATTCCCAAAATGATCCAAACATAAAGTAGACATATGGGGAATGTAAAGTAATAACTATTTTTGTAGGTATTACTATGTATTATAGAAGTAGAAAAATAGAAACTTGGAAATTTGCCAATTTTGGGTAAATTTGGTATTTTTTTATACATAAAAATGATTTTTTTTAACTCCATTTTACCAGTGTCATGAAGTACAATATGTGACGAAAAAACAATCTCAGAATGGCCTGGATAAGTAAAAGCGTTTTAAAGTTATTCACACAAAAAGTGACACTGGTCAGATTTGCAAAAAATGGCCTAATCCTTAAGGTGAAAATGACCCGGTCCTTAAGGGGTTAAGGAAATTAGCACCAGTTGCCAGATTAACATTAATAACTTGCAGGTATCTGAAAGTGTTCTCTAATTTTGATTAGTGTTCTTTTTCAATTATCTCATTTACATTTTTATTCTGTGCTTTAGAATAAATACAATTTATGAAATAATATTAAAATACTGCTATTACTCATGTTAGGATATATTCACATAGGACTACACTATGACGTTGACATTTCGGAAATTGTGTGTTGTTCTCTAATTTTGATTGCCACTGTATACTGTCAATACCTTCGCAGGTACCTCCTGGTCTGCCTGGACCAGCTGTCACTGTCTGTTTTACTCTCCACAGTAGCCCCTGGCAACTACCAACGGTCAAGCCTATCCTCACCATCTGAGGCTCTAGTGAAATCCGGGTAGTTGCTTAGTCACGCCCCTCTGGAGTATTGATAGTCAGTGGCACAGTGGGGTCACATCCACTGATCCGTGACAGGTATGCGCAAGGATATTTCTTTCATTTTCCCCCCATTTTCACAGAAATCCTTTTTTTGGCGGGAAGGGCTGGGGGTTTAATAAGAGCAAAACTACCACTGATATAGCATGTTAAATCTCTGTGAAAACACCTGAAATACTAATCTGAACTCCATGTCACTGCATGCTAGTGTTGATCACGAATATTCGAATTTCGCATTTTTATCGCGAATATAGGTACTTCGAAAATTCGCGAAAATTTCGAATATAGTTGCATATATTCGTAATTTCGAATATTTGAATTTTTTAAAAAAAAAAATCGTTTTTTTTTTTTTTTTTATCAGAACACATGATCCCTCACTGCTTCTAGCTTGTGGGCCAATAAAAAGGCTGCAATATACTTGACTTTAGGAGTAGTAGTGTTTGCGAATTTTGCTCTATATTCGTTTTTTTTATATTAACTATATTGCTATATATTCTTGTTTTAGAATATTATGAATATTCGAAAAAACGAAGTTATAGCAATATAGAGAATATTCGAAAAAAATCGAATAGAGCAATTTAGCTAATATAGTGATATAATCTTCTTTGTCTAATAGTTGTAAATTGAAAAATTCGCAATAAAAAATTTGAATTCCGAAAATTCGCATATTACACAATCATTACCTTTCCGATTTTTAGAGTAAAAAAAAAAAATCGCGAATTTTTGAATTTGCAAATTTTTTACGAGTATTCTACAAAATATTCACGAAATATCGCAAATTCGAATATGACCCCTGCCGCTCATCACTACTGCATGCCAAATAGCTATTTAAAGTTTCAGTTTTTTTGTTTAAGGCTACTTTCACACTTGCGTTTTGGGCGGATCAGTCATGGATCTGCAAAAATGGATCCATTACAATAATACCAACCACATGCATCCGTTATGAACGGATCCGTTTGCATTATCTGTAACATAGCCAAGACGTATCCGTCATGAACTCCATTGAAAGTCAATCAGAGACGGATCCGTTTTCTATTGTGCCAGATTGTGTCCGAGAAAACTGATCCGTCCCCATTAACTTACATTGTGTGTCAGAACGGATCTGTTTGGCTCAGTTTCGTCAAGCGCAGGCAGCGTTTTGGTGTCCGCCTCCAGAGCGGAATGGAGACTGATCAGAGGCAAACTGATGCATTCTGAGCGGATGCTTTTCCTTTCAATATGCATTAGGGAAAAACTGATCCGTTTTGGACCGCTTGTGAGAACCCATGATGGATCTCACAAACGGAAAGCCAAAACGCGAGTGTGAAAGTAGCCTAAGTTTTAAAAACTGTGTAAAATATGCAGAGTAGCGGACAAAACATCACTGATTGATAATATAATATTAGGGCTAAATCTGTTTATTCCTATTTCAACACAGTTCCAAACTTTTTGGGGAATTTTTCAATTTAATAAAACTAGCATATACGTAATCAGTACACCAATACACAGGGTAGCGCGCAAAATTATATGTGATTGATAACTTGATATTTGGGGTCAGGCCTCAATCATCCATTTCTGTTTATTTCCTTCTCCACACAGTTGGATTTGATTGATTTTTTTTTTTTTGGGGGGGGGGGGGATTGTTCAGGTTAAAGAGGTTGTCCGTTCCCAAAATCTAAATCTTTTTATGTGCTCCTGACACCCCTCACCATCTATACATATGTCCCCAATACCTGTTTTTCATGTCTAAACTTTCCTTCTGCCTGTCTGGGCATTAGATTATCCTGGCAGATTTGTTTACTTTCTCCCCTTCCTGTTTTGTTGAATACATAACTTTATTGATACACAAGCCTGGCTGCACTGCACAGTGATGAGTTACAGGCTGGACACCCCCCTCCCCCCCCCCCACAAACACACGCACTGCTCTGTCTGCAGCAGCTACACCCACTGCAACTCCTGTGTCCATCTTTCTACACCCAGACATGAATTTACTTCTCACTCAGTGTCTAAATCCCATCACTGAGCATCCACAGGCTCTTCCCTCAACATCTCCATCTAATCCTATCATGTATGTGTGCCTGATACACAGCCTATTGTGTGCAATACTGCCTGCTGAGCTGTGTATCTAATCCCATCTTGTATGATACAGCCTGCTGAGCTGTGTATCTAATCCCATTTTGTATGATACTGCCTGCTGAAGTGTGTATCTAATCCTATCTTGTATGATCCTGCCTGCTGAACTGTGTATCTTAACCCTTATGCACACAACCGTATCCATTATGTGGTCTGCAAGATACTGTATGGATCCGCTAAATAAGGATACTGTCTGTGTGCGATCCACATTTTTTGCAGTCCCATTGAGTTCAATGGATTTGAGGTCTGCATTTTGAGAACCAGAATAGGACATATTCTATCTTTTCTGGAACTGACATGCGGATATGGAAAGTACACTGATGACGTCTATGTGTTTTCCACCTCCGTATGTCAGTTCTGCAAAAGATAGAACATGTCCTATTCTGGTCCTCACAATGCAAATCTAAAACCCATAGAACTCAATGGGACTGGAAAAAAATGTGAATCACACATGGGCAGTATCCTCATTTAGTGGATCCGCGACTTGCAGACTGCAAATATGGTCATTTGCATGAGCCCTATCACTTATACAGAGCGCCCATAACAGTTGCCTCCAGAGCGCTCCCATAACTGTGTC
Source organism: Bufo bufo (assembly GCF_905171765.1). Lineage (NCBI taxonomy): Eukaryota > Metazoa > Chordata > Amphibia > Anura > Bufonidae > Bufo > Bufo bufo. The sequence continues at coordinate 545,644,115 of NC_053391.1, read as the reverse complement.
ACCCACAGCACCCCCTTAACAGTGACCTCCACAGTGCCCCTTAACAGTGACCTCCACAGTGCTCCCATAACAGTGACCTCCACAGTGCTCCTATAACAGTGACCTCCACAGTGCTCCCATAACAGTGACCTCCACAGTGCTCCCATAACAGTGACCTCCACAGCGCCCACATAACAGTGAGCTCAACAGTGCACCCATAACACTGACCTCCACAGTACCTCCATAACACTGACATCCACAGTGACTTCCACAGTACCCTTAATGCCATCCACAGTGCCTCCATTGCTTTCCAGTGCCATCCACAGTCCTTCATGTGCCATCCATTGACCCATTGTGCCATCCATAGCCCCCTTGTGCCATCAAGGGCCCCCTATTTGCCCTCCACTGCCCCTATTTGCCATCCATTTTCCCTTTGTGCCATCCAGTGCCCCCCATATTTGTCTTCCAGTAAACCCTTGTGCCATCCATTGCCCCTTTGTAACTTCCAGTGCCCCCCACTTGCCATCAATTGCTCCCTATTTGCCATCCAGTGCCCCCTTTTTGCCATCCATTATCCCCTATTGGCCATCCCGTGCCCCCCATTGCCATCCACAGTGCCCCCAGTGACATGCGCAGCATAGAGATCAGCCTCTGTAGCTTGTACACGGCAAAGACAGCCGGCCAGTGGTTGCGCACTAGCATTCAGCCTAGTGCGCTTGTGAAGCCGGTGATTTCTCCAGCAGGAGGCGGTGACCTCACTCGTAATGAACCGTCTCCTGCTGCAGAAAGGAAGAGAAGACAGGAAGACAAGAAGACTTCAGCCAAAAGGGAAGAAAACCAATCAGGAGTGATCACGTGACCGGGAGGCAGATCTCCAAACGAGCTGTGAAAGTTAAAGGGGTTATCCGACTTAAATAAATCTATTCTAATTGCTTTTATTGTAGACCAGTTAAAGTTTTTTAAAATCACTTTCATCACCTATCTATCACTGTTTGGCCAGTTCAGTTCAGGGTCATGTTACACCTGACGTCAGTAAGCCTGCTCTGCTGATGACGTTTCGTTTACAAGCTTTTCCCTGCTTGAGGGAGTGGCCAGGCTCTGTAAACGAAACGTCAAAGCCTCTGGTGCCCTCCCCCCTCCCCCCTCCAGCTCTCCTCACACTGCCCGGCCCTGCTCTGCTGATGACGTTTCGTTTACAGCCGTCTCCCTGCTTGAGGGAGTGGCCCGGCTCTGTAAACGAAACGTCAAAGCCTCTGGTGCCCTCCCCTCTCCAGCTCTCCTCACTGCCTCGGCTCTGGTATGCGATCGCTCATGTGCAGTATATACCAGAGCCGAGGTGATCTCTTCTGCAGCAGCACAGGGTATGTTTGTCCCTCCGGCATTCACTGGGGCTAGAGGTGGCAGTTTGTAAACGTTCCCCTCTGCATCTGGGGATCGTTATTACAGCCCTGGTCCCCCCCCCCCCCCACTAGTACACATTGAACACCCCCTAGGAAATATAAATAAATAATTGGCCATCATTATTATCATCATCATTATTCAGCTATATAAAATCCTTATCTGCCACCAATATATGTATTTATCTAAGCAATATCCATATTGAATATAAATTTGAATAATATAGATATTGCTTAGATACAGATAATGCTAATGATATTTTCACACTAGCGGCAGGACGTATCCGACAGGCTGTTCACCCTGTCGTATCTGCCCTGCCGCTATTTGGCCGTGCCGCTGGACGGATCCGTTATTGCAATGCATTTCTAGATGGAGCCGCACCTGGATCCGTGTACAAATGCTGTCAGTTGTCACACTGATCGGCGGATCCAGCAGGCACGCAGCTCCGACGACGGAACTGCCTTGCGGATACGGCGTTGCAAAACAACTGAAGGACGAATCCGTCCTTCCGGTCTGCGCATGCACAAACCGGGAATACTGTGAAAAAGACTGCCAGAGGGATCCGTCCATACGCATGACAAGCGGATAGACCGATCCGTTATTGCAATACATTTCTAGACGGATCCGCACCTGGATCAGTCTACAAATGCTGTCAGTTGTCACACTGATCGGCGGATTCAGCAGGCAGCTCCGACGATGGAACTGCCTGCCGGATCACACTAATGCTGTGTGAAAGTACCCTAAAAAGTCGGAAATCCAGTACTTTTAGTCAAGCGGCAGCTCGCTGTGCACTGCCGTGCTGCGCCATAGCTCCACCACCGTCCTCTTTATAGTTAATGGGGACAGAGCGGCAGTCCAGCGGCACGGCCAAATAGCGGCAGGGCGGATCTGACAGGGTGAACAGCCTGTTCGATCGATCCTGCCTCTAGTGTGAAAGTACCCTTAGGCTCCATTCACACATCCGCAAATGGGTCCACATTCGTTCCGCAATTTTGCAGAACGGGTGCGGACCCATTCATTTTCTATGGTTACGGAATGGATGCGGACAGCACACAGTGTGCTGTCTGTAGCCGCATTTGCGGAGCGCGGCCCCGATCTTCAGGTGCGCAGCTCCGCAAAAGATAGAACATGTCCTATTCTTGTCCGCAGCTTGCGGACAAGAATAGGCATTTCTATAGGGGTGGCGGGCGGGTGTGTTGCGGATCCGCAATTTGCGGGTCCGCAACACACAACATACGTGTGAATGGAGCCTTAGTGTGATCCAGCAGGCAGTTCCGTAGTCGGAGCTGCCTGCCGGATCTGCCGATCGGTTTGTCAACTGACAACATTTGTAGACTAATCCGTGTGCGGATCCGTCTAGAAATGCATTGCAAGAACGGATCCGTCTAGGAATGCACCGAAAGGATGGATCCGTCGATCCACTTGCCATGTGGATGGACGGATCCCTCTGGCAGTCTTTTTCTCAGTTTTCCCGGTCTGCGCATGCGCAGACCGGAAGGACGAATCCATCCTTTAGTTATTTTACACTGCCGGTGTTCTGGAAAATTTCTATACCTTGCCAGAGCTCTATACCGCAAGTGATGCGGCCACACAGAAATCAGCTGGATGAGGGTTTGTGCGGCATTTTGCAAGCACACATCCACTTGATTATCAAAAATTCATGGAAGCGCTGGGGTCATTAGTACAGCATGTAGCAGAGCTGTGTGTGTACAGGGTGTGTAGTATAGCACGTAGCAGAGCTGTGTGTACAGGGTGTGTAGTATAGCATGTAGCAGAGCTGTGTGTGTACAGGGTGCATGCAGCAGTGTAGCAGAGCTGTGTGTACAGGGTGTGTAGTATAGCATGTAGCAGAGCTGTGTGTACAGGGTGTGTAGTATAGCATGTAGCAGAGCTGTGTGTGAACAGGGTGTGTAGTATAGCATGTAGCAGAGCTGTGTGTGTACAGGGTGTGTAGTATAGCATGTAGCAGAGCTGTGTGTACATGGTGTGTAGTATAGCATGTAGCAGAGCTGTGTGTACATGGTGTGTAGTATAGAATGTAGCAGAGCTGTGTGTACAGGGTGTGTAGTATAGCATGTAGCAGAGCTGTGTGTACAGGGTGTGTAGTATAGCATGTAGCAGAGCTGTGTGTGTACAGGGTGTGTAGTATAGCATGTAGCAGAGCTGTGTGTACAGGGTGTGTAGTATAGCATGTAGCAGAGCTGTGTGTGTACAGGGTGTGTAGTATAGCATGTAGCAGAGCTGTGTGTACAGGGTGTGTAGTATAGCATGTAGTAGAGCTGTGTGTACAGGGTGTGTAGTATAGCATGTAGCAGAGCTGTGTGTGTACAGGGTGTGTAGTATAGCATGTAGCAGAGCTGTGTGTACAGGGTGTGTAGTATAGCATGTAGCAGAGCTGTGTGTACAGGGTGTGTAGTATAGCATGTAGCAGAGCTGTGTGTGTACAGGGTGTGTAGTATAGCATGTAGCAGAGCTGTGTGTGTACAGGGCGTGTAGTAATGCATGTAGCAGAGCTGTGTGTGTACAGGGTGTGTAGTATAACATGTAGCAGAGCTGTGTGTACATGGTGTGTAGTATAGAATGTAGCAGAGCTGTGTGTACAGGGTGTTTAGTATAGCATGTAGCAGAGCTGTGTGTACAGGGTGTGTAGTATAGCATGTAGCAGAGCTGTGTGTGTACAGGGTGTGTAGTATAGCATGTAGCAGAGCTGTGTGTACAGGGTGTGTAGTATAGCATGTAGCAGAGCTGTGTGTGTACAGGGTGTGTAGTATAGCATGTAGCAGAGCTGTGTGTATAGGGTGTGTAGTATAGCATGTAGCAGAGCTGTGTGTGTACAGGGTGTGTAGTATGGCATGTAGCAGAGCTGTGTGTACAGGATGTGTAGTATAGCATGTAGCAGAGCTGTGTGTACAGGGTGTGTAGTATAGCATGTAGCAGAGCTGTGTGTGTACAGGGTGTGTAGTATAGCATGTAGCAGAGCTGTGTGTACAGGGTGTGTAGTATAGCATGTAGCAGAGCTGTGTGTACGGGGTGTGTAGTATAGCATGTAGCAGAGCTGTGTGTACGGGGTGTGTAGTATAGCATGTAGCAGAGCTGTGTGTACAGGGTGTGTAGTATAGCATGTAGCAGAGCTGTGTGTGTACAGGGTGTGTAGTATAGCATGTAGCAGAGCTGTGTGTGTACAGGGTGTGTAGTATAGCATGTAGCAGAGCTGTGTGTACATGGTGTGTAGTATAGAATGTAGCAGAGCTGTGTGTACAGGGTGTGTAGTATAGCATGTAGCAGAGCTGTGTGTACAGGGTGTGTAGTATAGCATGTAGCAGAGCTGTGTGTGTACAGGGTGTGTAGTATAGCATGTAGCAGAGCTGTGTGTGTACAGGGTGTGTAGTATAGCATGTAGCAGAGCTGTGTGTACATGGTGTGTAGTATAGCATGTAGCAGAGCTGTGTGTACATGGTGTGTAGTATAGCATGTAGCAGAGCTGTGTGTACAGGGTGTGTAGTATAGCATGTAGCAGAGCTGTGTGTACAGGGTGTGTAGTATAGCATGTAGCAGAGCTGTGTGTGTACAGGGTGTGTAGTATAGCATGTAGCAGAGCTGTGTGTACAGGGTGTGTAGTATAGCATGTAGCAGAGCTGTGTGTGTACAGGGTGTGTAGTATAGCATGTAGCAGAGCTGTGTGTACATGGTGTGTAGTATAGCATGTAGCAGAGCTGTGTGTACAGGGTGTGTAGTATAGCATGTAGCAGAGCTGTGTGTGTACAGGGTGTGTAGTATAGCATGTATCAGAGCTGTGTGTACAGGGTGTGTAGTATAGCATGTAGCAGAGCTGTGTGTACAGGGTGTGTAGTATAGCATGTAGCAGAGCTGTGTGAACAGGGTGTGTAGTATAGCATGTAGCAGAGCTGTGTGTGTACAGGGCGTGTAGTATAGCATGTAGCAGAGCTGTGTGTGTACAGGGTGTGTAGTATAGCATGTAGCAGAGCTGTGTGTACATGGTGTGTAGTATAGAATGTAGCAGAGCTGTGTGTACAGGGTGTGTAGTATAGCATGTAGCAGAGCTGTGTGTACAGGGTGTGTAGTATAGCATGTAGCAGAGCTGTGTGTGTACAGGGTGTGTAGTATAGCATGTAGCAGAGCTGTGTGTATAGGGTGTGTAGTATAGCATGTAGCAGAGCTGTGTGTACAGGGTGTGTAGTATAGCATTTAGCAGAGCTGTGTGTACAGGATGTGTAGTATAGCATGTAGCAGAGCTGTGTGTACAGGGTGTGTAGTATAGCATGTAGCAGAGCTGTGTGTGTACAGGGTGTGTAGTATAGCATGTAGCAGAGCTGTGTGTACAGGGTGTGTAGTATATCATGTAGCAGAGCTGTGTGTACAGGGTGTGTAGTATAGCATGTAGCAGAGCTGTGTGTACAGGGTGTGTAGTATAGCATGTAGCAGAGCTGTGTGTGTACAGGGTGTGTAGTATAGCATGTAGCAGAGCTGTGTGTACATGGTGTGTAGTATAGAATGTAGCAGAGCTGTGTGTACAGGGTGTGTAGTATAGCATGTAGCAGAGCTGTGTGTACAGGGTGTGTAGTATAGCATGTAGCAGAGCTGTGTGTGTACAGGGTGTGTAGTATAGCATGTAGCAGAGCTGTGTGTACAGGGTGTGTAGTATAGCATGTAGCAGAGCTGTGTGTGTACAGGGTGTGTAGTATAGCATGTAGCAGAGCTGTGTGTACAGGGTGTGTAGTATAGCATGTAGCAGAGCTGTGTGTACAGGGTGTGTAGTATAGCATGTAGCAGAGCTGTGTGTGTACAAGGTGTGTAGTATAGCATGTAGCAGAGCTGTGTGTACAGGGTGTGTAGTATAGCATGTAGCAGAGCTGTGTGTACAGGGTGTGTAGCATAGCATGTAGCAGAGCTGTGTGTGTACAGGGTGTGTAGTATAGCATGTAGCAGAGCTGTGTGTGTACAGGGTGTGTAGTATAGCATGTAGCAGAGCTGTGTGTGTACAGGGTGTGTAGTATAGCATGTAGCTGAGCTGTGTGTGTACAGGGTGTGTAGTATAGCTTGTAGCAGAGCTGTGTGTACAGGGTGTGTAGTATAGCATGTAGCAGGGCTGTGTGTGTACAGGGTGTGTAGTATAGCATGTAGCAGAGCTGTGTGTGTACAGGGTGTGTAGTATAGCATGTAGCAGAGCTGTGTGTACAGGGTGTGTAGTATAGCATGTAGCAGAGCTGTGTGTGTACAGGGTGTGTAGTATAACATGTAGCAGAGCTGTGTGTACAGGGTGTGTAGTATAGCATGTAGCAGAGCTGTGTGTGTACAGGGTGTGTAGTATAGCATGTAGCAGAGCTGTGTGTACAGGGTGTGTAGTATAGCATGTAGCAGAGCTGTGTGTACAGGGTGTGTAGCATAGCATGTAGCAGAGCTGTGTGTGTACAGGGTGTGTAGTATAGCATGTAGCAGAGCTGTGTGTGTACAGGGTGTGTAGTATAGCATGTAGCAGAGCTGTGTGTGTACAGGGTGTGTAGTATAGCATGTAGCAGAGCTGTGTGTACAGGGTGTGTAGTATAGCATGTAGCAGAGCTGTGTGTACAGGGTGTGTAGCATAGCATGTAGCAGAGCTGTGTGTGTACAGGGTGTGTAGTATAGCATGTAGCAGAGCTGTGTGTACAGGGTGTGTAGTATAGCATGTAGCAGAGCTGTGTGTACAGGGTGTGTAGTATAGAATGTAGCAGAGCTGTGTGTACAGGGTGTGTAGTATAGCATGTAGCAGAGCTGTGTGTGTACAGGGTGTGTAGTATAGCATTTAGCAGAGCTGTGTGTGTACAGGGTGTGTAGCATAGCATGTAGCAGAGCTGTGTGTGTACAGGGTGTGTAGTATAGCATATAGCAGACCTGTGTGTGTACAGGGTGTGTAGTATAGCATGTAGCAGAGCTGTGTGTGTACAGGGTGCATGCAGCAGTGTAGCATAGCAGGAAGTCTGGTAGGGACTCGGTGACACGATTCTTTTGACTAATAAACTCTCAGACAATTCTCTGAGTCCCTGCAATAACTATAGCCACTACATCACAGTCTGCTCCACTGCATTCACTGTAGCAGAGCTGTGTTTGCCAGGAGCAAGTCCCTCCTGACCTTCGGTTCACTTGAGAGCCGACTCAGCAAGTGAACCAAAGATTCGATGAGCTGAGCATGCGCATTGATCTTCAGTTCACTTGCTTCTGCCGGCTCAGGAAGTGAACCGAAGATCCGATTCATGAATCGGTTCTTTTGAGTGAACTGATTCAAATGAACCGATTCATGAAAAAGATCCGAACTTCCCATCTCTACTGTACAGCTGCAATGTGACAGGAAGATCTTCTGCCCTGTGTGTGTATTTATTTTTTTTTATGCAAAGTGCAGAGCAGGGTGAAGGAAAGGTCAGGTTGTTCACGCCCAGAAATATTCATGAGGCAGAGCTCAGGCTTTGTTGTTATACGCCCCCTCACCATGTACTTCAGCATGTAAACAAAGCAATGACAGAACCATGAAAAGGTGTAAATATCGGTTTTAACTTGATGAAATCTAGCTTAACCAAATTATATGTATATCCTGATGGATTTTAAGTGTTTTTTTTATTTTTTTTATTAACTCGGATAACCCCTTTAAGTATCACAGCACCAATCTTCCCTCCACAGGTTATTTTTAGCCTGCAATGAGAACCCTATTAATTAAACCAGCCTATACTTGATAAGTTCTCCCATACACAGGGTAGCGCATACAATTATATGTAAACAATCCCTTTTTTGGGGGGGTTGTTCAATTTAAATGGATTGTCCGGGCTTTATAATATTGATGACATCCTCAGGCGCACAGAGTGTGCATGTGCCATCTCCCGTATCCCTTCTCGTTTGCTGCTGTTTTGCCATAGACAGCAGCGGTGACTGCACATGCACACTGTGCGCGCTGTCTCCTTATACAGCTGATCGGCAGGGGTGTCGGACCCCCACCAATCTGACATTGATGACCTATCCTGAGAATAGGTCATCAATATTATAAAGCCGGACAACTCCTTTAATTAAACCAGAAAATATATATGATCAGTACACCAATACACAGGGTAGCGCACCAAATGATCTGTACTTGATTTAAGCCTAAATCCATTTCCGTTTATTTCTAACTCCACATAGTGCCAAACCAGCATATACGTGCTTACTACACCAATACACAGGATAGTGCACAACCACTATCTGTGAAACAAAAAAATGGCAGAATGGCAGGGCTGCAGAAGGGTTCCAAACGAAATACCTAGAGCCAGAATGTGGGTAGTAGCAACACCAGCTATCTAGCCAGAAGTAGAAGTAGTAGTAATAGGACGCAGTTGTCCCTGCTTGCTTTGGAAAGGCACAATATTATCGCTGAGGAGAAAGAGGATGAGATGGTGGATTGGATGGCTCTCTTCTCCTGTCAGTTGCAGCATCATGCCGTGGAGTCAGGGGTCACAACATTCCTTCTGCTTCTCTCCTTGCAGCTCCAGAGAAGGCTTTCAGTGGAGTCCTCTCATTCTTCACTGACCCGTCCTAGTGGGGAGCCTTCCTTTTACCTAAGAAGTGGCAAGAAAACCCCACCAGGCTTGTGTGACAGCAGTCAGTGTTTGTACTGATTTGAGGAGAAGGTGGATGAGGAGTCTGCAGACCCCAGGCATAGTTGTATTGGTGGTAGTAATAGTAGCACTCGTAGCCATGGTATTGTCATTGGGGGCACCGAAAGTGGCAGTCGAAGAAAATGCAGACCAGGGGAGGCGGGCCAAAGAACCCCTACAGTCTAATAGAAGCAGCAGGGATTGTGAGGTATCAAACGAGGATTGTGTGCTGGACAGGACCTGGGAGCTGGATTGGGGAGGCAACATAGAGGAGGAAGTGGCAGCAGCAATAAAGAGCAGACAACGTACCTCCCAAAGAACAGCCAGGGCCATGTCTGCTTGGGGATCTGGTGATGCCGCTGATGTTGTGGGTGGATTAGGCCCAAATCGTGCCAGAGCTGAGGCAAGCTCTGCCTCTAGCTCTGTGTGATTATTTCCCATCTGGCAGTTTTTCTCCACTCTGCCAGAAGACAGAAGCATTGCCCTGTGCAAGCTGTGCAAGAACAAAATAAGACGTGAGCAGTCAAACACAAACATAGGCACCACAGCTGTATTGAACCACATGAAAAGGCATCACCCCATCCTATGGGCAAGCAAAGGTGGCAGCCAGCCACTGCAACAGGAGTTTCCCCCTTCTCCAGGTCTTCTTGCGGTAGCCAGGCTGCATCCATGGACAGTAGAGTGTTTTTCACATCGACATCATCCCTTTCCACTTCTCCCATTCATACTCCTCCTCCTCTGCTCCATTATCTACCATTGTGAGATGGAGAAACAGCTCTCACTGTCTGAATACTGTTTGTGTAAATTAAGTTAAATAATCTGGACTGACATTCTGATGTTTGGCCATAAGATGCCACTGTTTCCTAAACACAGCTAACAGACTGCATATTTTCCATATTCATGAGAGGTGGAGTTGCAAAATCCTGGAGAGAAAGAGATAGAGCAGCCATCTTGGGGAGAGCTTGTAAGAGGATCACAGGAGCTGTGTGTGAAGAGAATCCATCGCCATCCAGCTGTGGGAACACCCTTCGGTGACCAGAACAACAGCCGAGTGAAGCTGATTGTGTCCAAGGCCCTGATCCTGTTCAGAGGAATGAGGATTGCTTCCAGGAACGCTGATGAGACCTGAAAAGCAAAGAAACATACTCTGCGGCACTACATGCTTGTTGGAGAAGCTTTTGTTCGGTCCACAGACACCCGGGTTGGTAAGATTGATTGTGCACACACCTCACCAGTGTTGGCGCCTAGAATCATGTAGACTGAGACCAGGCCTGTAGTTAGTTAGATAGGATTTCTGTTTGTGTCAGGCATAAGTGTTGCTGGCTGTTCATTGCAAGGACGGACTCCACAATTTAAAGTGACATTTCACACTGGAGAGCTGAGAAACTTCCCCACAAACTCAAGCCAGGCTGGCGTTTTGCTCAGAAGCAATACTTTGGCATGTGGGAGGGGGAATACTGTAGAGCACTGTAAGATTGTAAGCTGTTGTGCTGCACCACAGGCTAGCCCATACCACACACCCAAATAGATGTTCTTGATTTTTTTAGGGTAATAACAGTTAAGGTATGGCTGTTTAGCTGTACCCGCCAGTAGGTGAATTACGACACTTTCCTCTTGCATCCATCTGAGGGCGGCCCGCTGTGCAGCACAAGGGTCTCAGCCTTCAGGCTGGGTGTATATAATGTAAGAGTGATAATAGAGAGATAAGCAGCACTACAGAGTCCAGCAATTTGGAAAAAATATATATACCTTTGATAGGTGAGGTGGTGCTCGCAGATAAGGATCCTGGCTAAGGGTCCCAACATGTAACAGGTATACGCAGAAATCCGCAGCACTCTTCCATTTGTGCAAAAATACAGGTAGATTTATTTCAAATCAGCAGCACAATGACAGTGACGTTTCGACCATCTCTGGTCTTTATCCAGCTTGATAAAGACCAGAGATGGTCGAAACGTCGCTGTCATTATGCTGCTGATTTGAAATAAATCTACCTGTATTTGGAAGAGTGCTGCGGATTTCTGTGTATACCTATAATGTAAGAGTGATGTCACAATTGCTCACCTAAAATGAGGAATCGTCCAGGCCTGGAAGGTAGGTAAGGAGTCCAATGGCTGAGACAATCTGGAGCACTGGTGTAGCGGAAGCAAGCAGTATAGAATAACAGTCTGGGTTGGTACCAGGTAAACACAGCAGTTAGGATAAGGCAGAAACGTGGTCAGGTAACAATCCAAATTCAGTACACAAGTAAACACAGCAGTTAGGATAAGGCAGAAGCGTGGTCAGGTAACAATCCAAATTCGGTACACAAGTAAACACAGCAGTTCAGGATAAGGCTCGGGAGCTAGAGACAGGAAGCACAATAATCTGGCAAGGAGGAAGTGACAAGGTCTGGTTTATATAGGAAGTTCCAAGGTGTGGCTGATTAGGCTAAACGAGCAGAGATTGTCTAAGACTAGGAAACTATTCACTAGGTTCAGGAGCAGAGCTGTCCTGAGTAGTGATGGACGAACATCTGCCTGGACGGTTCGCGAACGCGATCAAATGTTTGCGAACCGCAAGTTCGCGGCATGTCTCATTCATTTTAATGGCAGGCGAACCTGAAAAACCTTCAGCTCATATTTGCAGCCAAGAAATAATTACTAGAAGAGCACAAATAGTCCCACAACATGGACAGTGACATACCAGATGTATTATTATTCGAATTTGCGATCTCCATTTATTTATTTTTTTCAATGCAAAATATCGGCAATATAATTTTCGCGTACAGTACCCAAATGCACTATAAAGAAAGTATATTGGCATATAACACCCCGCTTCAATCAGTTTTATTGGGGGGCGACTGGTATATCACACCAGTAGAAATTATTTGTTCCAATAATGCTTGTCCCTCTGAACCGCACACAACTGCCGCACAATACAAATGCACTATAATATACTTTCTAACATAGAAAGTATATTATAACATTGTACAAGGAAGGCAATCCATTAGAATATACATGAAGATAAAACGTAACCTTTAATGATTTTACTATGAGGGTCCATTCACACGTCCATAGGTGTTTTGCGGATCCGCAAAACACGGACACCGGCAATGTTCATTCCGCAATTTGTGGACCGCACATCGCCGGCAGTATAATAGAAAATGCCTAATCTTGTCTGCAATTGCGGACAAGAATAGGACGTTTTTTTTTTTTCGCAGAAACGCACATTCCGGCCCCATTGAAAATGAATGGGTCGGCACCCATTCCGCAAAATTGCGGAATGGATGCGGACCCATTTTGCGGACGTGTGAATGGAAAAGATATCCTTCAAAATGAAAATAAATTAAATTATTAAAGTTAAGCATAAAAGAAGATATATACGGTAGGCAATAACAAGTGCTCGGCGGCACTAAATCAGGTGCTCGGCGGCACCAAATCAGAAACCATATGTTGTCGGGGGGTAATAATTCAATTAAGAATTATTAATTATGGTCATAAAAATAATTAACCATAAAAAAATAAAATTTATAAAATTTGTCATAAATTCTTAAAATCATGACCTGGTGAATTGTAGTCAACCTAATTGATACAATTCACATCTGAGGCCGACTATTTCCTCAGATAAATAAGTTCTTTTGACGTGAGATGACGTTAATGATAAACATGTAGTTCTGCAGTATACAATAATACACAGGTTTATTGGTTACAAGGTTATAAACATATATAAGTAAATAAACAATGATGCATGCAAATAAATATATATAGCGTTAATATAAAGCATTACAAGCTTAAAAATACATGTGAGTGGAAATAACTTGTCACATTATAACCAAGCTATTATTAGGTTAGGATATCAAAGTAGGAACATAAGTTATATACATCACTTCTGTTCAGAGAAAACCTCATGATATCAAGATGGGCATGTCTAATCCTAGACATCATTATAGAATGCTAAATACATTCTGCCCCCCCCCCCCCTAACCAACTACACATCACATGACTTCAAGATGCGAAATCCATTCAAGGATATAACTTAGAAGAGACAACTGTATCCTTCCAGCCCATCCTGGACTATTTTCACATATATAACTTTGGTAAGAATATTAAGACAAATAACAGGGATCTAGGATCTTGCTAGACCATATCTTAAATGGGAAGGACTTGAAACAAATCTTTCCTGTGGGAATCCATCACTTAGCTTGGCGAAGAATGTTCTATCAATACATATATATATATATATATATATATATATATATATATATATATAAAAGCAATTATTTAATGCTTTGCTAGATTATGAGTCTAGATTCTTCTGCAGGTAGAATGAAGCCTCACAATATCCTAAGACTACATCTCAATATGGAGATGATCAATTAATTTCATTATTTATTTATTTGCCAATCTAGATGGTATAATTTCACTCACACTATCAAATTAGTCTTAATAAAATGAAATATTATTTTCTGTGTCTCTTACCAAGTCCTAGTAGGAATCTCACTTCTGCTCCTAGGAAAGCTGGGTGGTCCATCATAGTGCATCTCACCATGGCTTTCATCTTGATAGACCCCTCTAGAGAGCTCAACTTCTCTTCTCTTTTCTCCTCCCTCTGTGTATGGTTTATGATCACAAACTTATCAGTTAGACACACCTTCCTAATTTGGAACTTTCCAATCATTGTCGGATGGGCGTGACCATTGATAAAAAATGTGACATCATAACCTTACCCAGAATGCACTTTTGCTACTGTTGAAATTGTTCATCCAGAGTAATCGTGATGGGGGCATGATCCGACCATTTTATTAGACCTATATCTGAGGAGAGTGTGTGGAGCAGTGAGGTGTGGTCAACTAGGAATAAATCTATCCGGGAATATGAGAGGTGTGAGGCGGAGAAGAAAGTATAGTCTCTCTCCATGCTATGTTGGGCTCTCCAAATGTCAGTCAATCCCTCTGACTGTAAAAAGGAGGTTATTCCTGTGTCCGCTCTACGGGAAGAGGAGGTAGAGTCAAGGGTAGTTTGGAGGACGGAGTTAAAGTCTCCACAAATAATCAATTTACCTTGCTAAAGTGAATTAACCTGGCGCATTACTTTATGTAAAAATGTTAGCTGATGTGAATTAGGGGCGTATACATTGACTAGAGTGTACACTACATTATTTATGGAGCAGACTAGTATGACATAGCAGCCAGAAGGGGCCATTTTGGTGGTAATTGGGGTAAATGCTACTGTGTTTTTAACTGCAATGAAAGTACCTCGTTTTTTCCTGGAGAAGTGTGAATGAAATATATTCGAAAAGAGGCGGTGGTGGATACGAAAAGCATCGGCCTGGAGTTGGTGGGATTCCTGCACACACAACACATCCGCATGAGAGGTTAGTGCTTCGGACCAGAGATATGCTCGCTTTTGGGGACAGTTGAGGCCTTTGACATTAAGGCTCATAATCTTGAGACCCATCGCTGTACACAGGAAACAACCTACAGGTCAGGAGAACAATGGAGATACAACGTTATATCAATATACCACAAATATATAATATCAAGCAGGTTGTACCCAGAGTTTCTAGACAGATATCACAAACACAGGGAAGATGGGGGAGGTAAGATTGAGGTTATGAGATAAAGATAAAGGGGACAGTTGTAATAGAGAGGATTTTTTAAGGCAACAAATCACGTCACCCAAATGGATTAAGGGCGAAAGTCCAACGCCAGTGCCAACGAGGTAGAAGAACAAGTAGAAGTAGGCAGGAGATTGCACCGGTCATATGAGGGCTGTAGAAAAATGGCCCAGTAGTGAGAATCTTAACTTTAGTAGTTCTGCCATCAGGTGGAGGACATTGATCTAGAAAGTCCGTTCCGTAAAGAAATTGAAGACAAAGGAAAATATTCATCTTTAGGTTTCTGAGGAGGGTGGGTGAGATGCGGGCAAGGTCGGGGAATCATTCCCAGTAGATTTTGAGGAAAGAGGGATACCCCAGAGTTGGAGGAGTTGCTTTCCTTCATCAATATTTTTGATCGCATGAACTTGTCCATTTCTACGGATGAGCAACTTCAGGGGGTAGCCCCACTTATAAGGGACATCTCTATCTTGGAGGGCTGTAGTTATAGGTACTAGCTCTCTGCGCCGGCGAAGCGTATATCTTGATAAATCAGTAAAGAGCTTGATCTTCTGATATGGTGCAGGAAGCGGTTGCTTCTTACGGGCGGCTGACATCATGGCTTCCTTGGTATGAAAGAAATGGATCCGCGCAAGGGTGTCGCGCGGGATGTGCGGCCCTAAGTGAGGAGGTTTTGGTATTCTGTGGGCCCGATCAATAATCATGTCAGGTACTGGGATCTGTGGCAGCAGTACTTTCATGAGGCCTTTCAAGTATGGTTGCAGTTCCTCAGGGACCACCTCCTCAGGGATGCCTCTAAACTTTATATTATTTTGCCTAGAGCGATCTTCCATGTCAGCCAGCTTTAAATTGATGGCCTCAAGCTGGTCGGCCATGTCATTGTGCGCATCTATGATCTCATTTTGAGATGACGCGAATTCACGCATTTTTGTTTCAATATGGCTAATTTTGCCTTCTGCTGCCTGGATCCTCACAGTGATAGGGTTAATCAGTTTCTCCATATCTGCATTAAGGGAGAACTTTAGTGCCAGCAGCATTGCTTTTAGAGAGTCCTCAGTGACTATTTTATCAGAGGTAGGGAGCTTATGGAATGGGTCCTCAGGCTGACTAGCAGTAGATGTTTTGCTGAGTAAATCACTGACCTGCTTTCCGGTAGAGCCAGAGGGACCCCGGGTTGATCGGTGAGAGTCACTGAGATGCGGCCATGCAAGGAGGTCAGCGCTGTCTGTGGGAGATCGGGCGCCATCTTGGACCGCATGTGCAGGCTCTGCTACATCGGCAGGAGTCGGAGGGAGGGACGGCTGAGGTCCCTGGAGAAGGTAAGCGAGACCTAGTTGATCCGGTGGGGACGGAGAGCGGGCTCCAGGCGTAGGCGACGGAGTGCTGATAGGAGAAGGCGGCGGGGATTCAGTTATGGGGCCGGCGCCATCTTTCCCTCTGCCTCTGGTGAAGAAGGAGTCCGCAGGCCCGTACTGCAGCCTGGGCAGAGACCTTTTGGACTTCCCCATAGCAGCTGGGGGTGATAGAGAAGGCAGGAGGCACTTAAATCTTCCACCAAGAAGTTTTGGAGCTGGGCCCGCTGTGTAAATGTCGCTGCTGTGCAGGAGCTCCTCTTTCATGCAGCCATCTCGGTCAGCAGCCAGGCCACGCCCCCCCATTTAAACCATTTTTACCTGGCGAAGAATTCTCTCCTGGACTTGCAGAGAAAGAATGGCCTGGAGCTACACCGCTTAATCCGCGATGTGCCAACTCACTGAAATTCAACATTGCACAAGCTTGAGTATCTGTACGAGCAGCGGAAAGCTGTGATTTTATCATACACACCAGACAGCCTCAACAGCAGGGAGCATGTGTCAGGCAGCTCATTCGAGACACCTTTCAGATGCTGAAGCCCTTTGACGAGGCCATGCAGTTTGTAAACAGGGACAACTGTGGCACAAACAATGTCATCCCCTCATATTCATATTTATAACAGACACTGATGATGTATCTTGCTTTCTGCCTTGTAGCAGGGAATCTGCCATGGAGAAGGAGGATAAGGAGCTGCCAATGCAAGAAGAGGAGTAGTCAAAGGTGGAGGAACAAGATGACGATAATGACTATGGCACTGACCAGAACATCCAATCATCTCAGTGGGGGGTGAAGCGAGAAAGAAGCGAGAAAGCATTCTGTATGTTCGCTTGAGCTGTGACAGGCGTATCATTGACATCAAGCATGATGGGCAAAGGTTCCAGACAAATAAGACCAAGTCCAGCTAAAATACTAAATAACTTTTATTAATGAAATTAGAAATACTTGTGGATGTAAAGGCTGCGATATTAATTCTTTAAACAAATAAACCGCTTAATTTAAAATAATAATAACCAAGCACGTCCACTCAAATAATGAGCGACTTCACCCAATGAATCTAACATCGCGACAATATATGGGAGGGGGGGCGGGAGTTGTTTGTTGTCCTGTGCCGTGAATGCGCACTAACCGTTGTCTCCTTTTCTTATAGGTACCTGAAATGTCTGTTGGAAAGGAGGACCAATCACTATCCCAGGAGGGCAACTTTTCCCAGATATCATTCGCCGATGACTTCTCCAATCAAACTCTGTTGCTAGGTAAGAATTTAATAACATTATTATACACACCACAACATCTATACAATTGAACGGAACCATACCATCATGTGTTCCCTTCATTGTATACCCAATGCCGGGCTCTTGCATGATGGGCAAAGGTTCCATACAAATAAGACCAAGTCCAGCTAAAATACTAAATAACTTTTATTAATGAAATTAGAAATACGTGTGGATGTAAAGGCCGCGATGTTAATTCCGTTTAAATAATAACCAAGCACGTCTACTCAAATAATGAGCGACTTCACCCACAAGCCATGTATCACATGGCACCCCCCAAACACTGCAGACCTTCTTCGATCATATTTTGAAAACCCACATTATGAATATCATTGCCTATATCGGACAATCGCCAAAAGTCAGATGTATAAAGGCCTCTAGTAAAACCTTCTAATTCCATGTGTCTGTATGAAAAATCATTCAAATTAGGTAAATTTTTTTCCATCTGACGATTTACTTTTTTCCTGATTTTAACCAAGAAACGAAGATCACTGTGAGACCAGTTGAGCTTCGGAATAATTTCCGAGAAGGTAAGGACAGAATTAGGTAATAAAGAACGAATATTCCTAAAAGTATATTTATATTTATTAATCACTTCCTAAGAATTGATACATCCTAAGTCATTTTCATCAAAATGTAGAATAATAAGATCAGGTAAAGGTAAGTAGAATGCTAGGGAGTTACACAAAGACCAAACATCTCTCAATTTTATGTCAGATTGTGCAGACCAATGAATATATACAGTATATTCAAATTTTTAACAAGGTCATGTAAATACTTTATTTGAGAAAGTCGATTTAATGCTCCATTAACGATGTGGTTTCCTTCAATCCCAATCTTGCGATTACCTGTAAAACAAATGAAACTATTCTAATTTGATGTCTAAGGATGATGTCAATCCTTGTTGAGCAGCCAAGGTGGCTGTTTCTATTCTGAATTAATGGGCAGAAATATTAGTCTTTATAGCCTCACATGTAGAGACTTTTCTTTAAAATTGCATTAAAATTAAAATCTTGTAAGAGAAGAATGGTCCCGGTGTAGGAATAAAGGACCATTTACCTTTGGCCTACTGTTCAAACAATTTTGCATAGCCATAATAGGGCATAAATCGGAGTTATGGAGGGGGTGTAAAGTTATCCAATGACCTTTTTGTAGTTGATCAGTTTTAGACTTTATGTAAAGTTTCAAAACTTTATTATTGCAAACCAAATCTGAATTAATAATTGGTGATGTACTGTGCTTATTCACAGCCGTGAATTCGCTGATCCGGAGAGCAGCGAAGAAGGCCAAAAGAAAAACAGATTGGAAAAGCTGAGTTTCTAGATCCGAGGAACATAATATAATTGAAATAAAATTTTCTTAGATATTGGTCTTTTTTTTTTTTTTCTTGACTGCATATCTCTTCAGAACTTTTAGGGCCTGATTTAAAATTAAATTATTTTTAACTGGTTGAAGACCAAAAATTTTGAAAAAGAAGGAAATAAATTTTTTATTTATAGTATGGAATGAGTTTTTATTTACCAGTAAACTATTGAAGAATTCAATTGAAGGTAAAGAGTCATTAAAAAAGGTATCTAATTTTTTGTAGTCGCAAAATGAAGTCCATAGTTTCCATGCAGATGCGTAAGAGGACCATGTATTTGGGGAAAGAGATTTCTACATTAAGTCCCATAGAACTCCTAAATTAACCCCCAAAGATGAGTTCTTTGAAGAGTGTGAGATTCTGGCGAGATAAAGCATCTGCTATTAAATTAGACTTTCCAGGAACAAATTTTGCCTTTAGCCAAATATTAATCAGACAGAACAAAACTAGCTCATGAAGTAAGATAGTAACCGGGATAGATTTTGACGCAAGACAATTAATAGCAAAAACTGAACCCATGTTGTCTGATAATAACATAATTCTTTTGTTAGCAAAATTTGGCCTCCAAATATGCAATGCAACTAATACAGACTATATTTTTTAATAAACCTGTATCCTTCCATTTTTGAGGCCAGATTTCAGCAGACCAAAAAGGATTAAAAAACACCATAACCTATGGAGCCTGTGTACAATTGTAATGCATCAGAATCTATGAATTCCTGTTGCCAGATTGTCCTGCCATTGAAATTAGATATAAATAATAGCCAAACATGTAAATCTCCTCTTAACTCTTTTATTAATCTAATATGTGATAAAGGTGAGGGAATACCTTTCGTAGAATTATATAACCTTTTTGAGAAAACTCTACCCATGGGTATAACCCAAGAAATGAAGTTTAAAGGACCCAATAATGTTTGCAATTCTTTTAAAGTGCATTTACTTCTAGCCAACAGGAGATTGATAGTAATTTTCATATTGTTTTATTTTTCTTACTGAATTCCATTTTTGAAGTATCGATAGTGATTCCTAGAAAAGTCAAGATATTGGTTGGGAAAACCGTTTTTTCTTCTGATAATGGAATATTGAAGTCCTTAGTTATTTGGAAAAAATGTTCAAGTAATAATTGACAGTTGTTGGTATCTCCTCTTCCCATGAAAAGGAAATATGCATTATGTGACCATCAATGTGAAATTGTTCAATAACCCACTGCAGAAAAGATGAAAAGGCTTCAAAGTAAAAACATGAAAGGGTAAAACCCATCAGTAGAGTCTTGTCAAATAAATAATGGCCCTGGAATTGAAATCCAAGAGAATTAAATCCATTAGGGTGTATAGGAAGAAGTCTGAATGCGGATTTAATATCAGTTTTGGCTAAGAGGGCATTCCTGACCATTTCCCTTAACTTAACTATAGCTAAATCAAAAGAATAATAAGAAACCGTAGCTAAACTTTTGTCTATTTCATCGTTTAATCAATGGTACCGGGAAAAGACAGGTTGTAAGTTAAGTGGAAGGAGTTAGATTCTTTTTTAGGGACTAAGGGGACAAAATGAAAATTATGAAAAGGAGGAGCAGAAAATGGGCCTGCAACCCGGCCTAATTCAATTTCTTAAAAAAAAAAAATTCCTTAACTATAGAAGGATATAATTTAACAGATTTGAGGTTCTCAACCCATGAGTAGCCAGTCCCTAAGAAATCAGGGACATAGAAACCAAAAGAAAAGCCAGATAATAGCAACTTAGCCATCGCTTTGTCTGGATAGCAATTTAACCAGGGGGTTAATTTTGTTAGCCTCACTGGAGTTGCTGCTTTTTCCTTGAGCGTCTTTAGTAGCTGAGGCCCCAGTTGATCCAAGCTTTTTGAAACACTAGAAGACTTCCGCTACAAAAGGAGCATTCGTGTCTATATTTGCAACTTGATGCTAATTTGTATATATTTTCGTTGAATGCAAAGCATAGGCCTCTTTTGTTGTTACTTTGCTGCCGAAAATTACTATTCTTTTGTGGTTTAGCCAGAGGCCAACATCCTCGTTTTCCCATTGCATATTAGGATAAAACGCCAGTTTCTGTCTGAAAGACTCGTCATAGGAATTCCAAGCCATTACACCGAAACTGCGATAAGCTTCCAGGATTGAATACATGTGATAAAATAAACCACAGCATAGCTCTGGTTTGCTTTTTACCATGATTGCTGCATAAATAGAGAACGCATGTAACCAATTAAAAATTGATTTGGTCTTTATGTTTTTGGAGTCAGAATCCTTAATGTCTTTGAATTCTGATTTGTTAATGGAGGATGAGAGTATGGAATATAAATCAATGAATTCCCTATTCCATATTTTTTTCTTTTACTGTGACTGAAAGGTGGTATCCAAGAGGCGATAATTGACAAACTAAAGCCTCTTTAAGGCAGGATTGTTTAACACCCTCAATATTGTTAGTTTGAGGATTGAATACTGAGACAGAATTTTTATTCATGCCTATACTATTGTAGGTGCCCATTTGTGGATTGACAGATTGACAGAATCCTCCTTATTTAAATTAGCCATAAACTTGAGAAACTCATTAAATAAATATAGTTTATCCTCACTCATTTGAGTTATATGATTAGAAAAATTGCGCAGCATATGCGTGCTAATATGTGAGTTTTAACCGTGGCTCTCACCATCCGTGTTAGGTCCAACTGTCTGCGGCACGAGGGGAGTGAAAAGTGGATCAGGATCGTCTACTTCTTTATCAGGAGGAGTAAGAGGTAAGTGTCTTCTTTTCTTTTTAGTTTATTTACAAATGCCTAACCAGGCAATAGAACCTATCTTGACCCAGGTGAAAATTAATACTTCACTTTTATTATTGTATTAGCTAAAAACTGAACACTAAATATGTGCGTGGTGCATATTTTGTTCTTAAACAAACCAAAACTAAAGGGATTTTAAAAACACAGTCGCCACTCCACTGGTGGAAATATATGTTGATCGATGACAGGGGGCGAGGAGATGTGCACTATCTCTCACCCTAATCGCAAAAAAACTGCCGTGACAACGTTTGCAGTGTTATTGCCAACTGAGTTAGATTGTCGAGACAGCCATGTACTACAGCGAGGGAATTGAGATATCAACCCACTGTAGAATTAGCACATTGGGCATCACATGTGCTCTCAGACTGGCAAATGTCTTAATGACAGTTAGCTCTGCAAACGAAAGAAGCACAAAGCTATTGATAACGTGTCTTACTGATTACTGAACGAAGCATGGGAAAGTAGGCCAGCCAGACTACTATTTGCTGGTTAACAGTGGAGTGGAGCGCAGCATTTAAAAACTAAAACTGCCCCCCAACATGTTTCACCAGAATTCTGGCTTCTTCAGGGGTAAATGGGCAGCAATGAGTGACCCCATCCGACTGGAGGATTAAATACATTGTGTAAAGATTGACAGGCTTACCGTCCTATCACCTACAGGGCGAGGACCAACCGATTAAATCCAAGATCACACCCCCACTAGACAAGTGAAGCGCCAGACAAAGTCGCCCACTATGTGCGTCATCAATGACGCGCTGTGCTCAACAAACCTGCGCGAACACTTAGAGCACCACGGCTCAAGCTGTCAAAATGCGCTTGCGCTGCGCCACATATGTCTGCGCACAGACTCAAAACCTAAGAAGGGAGAGAGTTCTGCGCAGAAGACACCTGCGCTAGCACTTAGAGGTAAAGGCTGATGTTATTAGAGATACACACATACTGCGCAGCACAATGATGCGCAAGAACTTTGCCTAATAGAGGTGCTGCGCAGAGCGACATAGAATAGACACATAGTTGCTCGTCTATTACGCTAACTACTACAGCATGCAGACTTTGAAATGACACAGCCCTGCAGGATGAGCCCGAGTATATGTCTATGGTACAAATACAATAGGGGTCTCCCTACTGCATTGGACATGATGCAGAGGAGAGCTAGATTGCATTGTGATAGTGCATCGTCTGCAATACCACAGCTGCATAGTTTGGGGGGTGGCATTGGTATTGGAATGGCGGTGCGTATTAGATTTTTGCCCAGAAAAAAGTGTCAATATTTTTATTACTAATGAGTTGACACTATATGTTCCAACAAAAGACATGATTGTTAATCAACACAGTACTAGGGGTGCACAGAGGTTTTTTTTGGGCTCAATATGTATATACAATCGAATAGGTGTCAATTGACACTTGATAACTAGAGGAATGAAACAAACGAAAAACCACACAAATCCCCTCCTTCATTATCAAAGAAAAGCAGTGAAAGCAAAACCTTCATTGAGCCCTTTTGGATTGAGACTAGATCCACCTAGTCTCTTCTTGCAGAAGAATAGCATCCAGATCGCCCTTTCTTACACCTAAGTTTTTTTTTACAGATCCCCCAGAATTTGAGTACCTTATGATCTCCACCATGATAGGCCCTAACATGCCTGGAGATTGAGGTATCTGCATTGGTATTGATGCTACTTATATGTTGGAAAATCCTTCTCCTGAACTCTTGAGACGTCTTACAAACATACATCTTAAGACACGGACATTGAATGGCATATACGATGCCTTTAGTCTTACAGTTGATATACTGCCTTATATGATATTCTTTTTGGTCCACAGGATTGACAAAGGATCGACATCTCTTCACAAGGGGGCAGAAGACAAAGTCCCCACATGGGTAAGTACCCACTATATTAGATTTTAGCCAGGTAGTTTTAAGCGGTGCAGGACGATATAGGCTGTGGACCAATGCATCCTTTACATTTCTACCACGACGGTAGGTAACACTGGGATTCTGCGTAATTACTGCCCTCAAGTCATTGTCCGCCCAAAGGACATGCCAGTGTTTCTTCAAAATTCAGAACACCTAATTATTTTGGGCATTAAAGGTGCCAATGCATCTGACAACATGTGTCTTAGCATCCTTGGATCCAGCTTTTTTTTTTAATAGTGTTTATTTAACATTTTGCATTAAAATACAACACTCCCAAGGGGAGAACAAAGAAGAAAACAATCTTCCATGATACATGCACTCACATCAGCAAGTCCATTATTAACATATATCTTGACCATAAAAGACATATAAATGACTTTAATACAAGGTGTCACTGTTGTCTCTAAGATGCTTCTAGAACTCACACAATCGCATACACTCTCACATACATACAATGGGTGATACATTCGCCACCGTCAATGACTCAAGTCGTGCCCTCAGCTTGGACCCAAAGGCCCCAGATATCATTAAATCGATCAGTCAATCCCCTTGCCTCGTATGTCAATTTATACATTTGCAGGTCATTATTTATAAGGAGTACCCTTTGGCTCACTGTAGGACACTTGGGCGGTTTCCAGTTCAAAAGTATATTCTTCCTCCCATAGAACATCAACAATCTTAACAGTATTCTATTATATTTGGAAGGAGTAGCATCAGAAACTAACCCTAGTAGGCATATTACAGGATTACAAATCCCTGGGAGCCCCAACCTAACATTAATAAAGTTGCAAATTCCCTTCCAGTATGTCTTCATCACCGGGCAGAGCCACACCATATGGAAGAAAGAGCCCCTCACCTCTCCACATCTATCACATCCCGGATTCGGTATTTGTCGCATCTGATAGAGACGCAGTGGGGTCAAGTACACTCTGTGCATCCACTTCACTTGGATGAGCTGATCTCTCGCACTTATAACCGACGTCCTCCATCTCAGACGCCACTCCTCCAAATGAGAATCCTCCAACTCTGGAATATCCTCAGCCCATTTAACAAAGGAACGGCTAATAGGAGATTCTTGCATTTTAACAATTTCAACATAAAAGGAAGAAATAGGTTTGCATGGGATTTTCCTCCTGGCTACTGACTCTAATGGGCCGCACTCTAATTTTAGGGATAGGGCTTTAAATTGTTTCTCACAGGCATGTCTCAGTTGGAGGAAGCGGTAAAAACTCGTCTGGGGCAGCCGGAACTCAGCTCGTAGGCTCTCAAAGGAGCGGAAGATCCCGTCATGGAACAATTGTGTTAGATATTTAAGACCCTTCCTAGGCCAGAATTCAAAGTCGGAAAGGTGCAAGAGCTCTGGAAGAAGCTTGTTATGCCATAGTGGGATATAGGGGGACCAGGTGTCTGCCGCCTGATTTTCCGTATGTATCTCCACAAACCTCACCCAAGCCTCGCTAACTGTTACCATAGAGTCCGTATAAGTCCCCGGACCTGTGGGTTTCCCCCCCCTGTATACCAGATTAGTTAGAGCTTCATATGATCCAGCCAGCGCCGCTTCTAATACCACCGCAGGGTTATTGGCATCTGCCCTAATCCACCAAGATGCATACATTAGGCGCGTAGCTATATAATAAATATACATATCTGGTAGCTGCAAACCCCCCTGTATGTAAGAAGCCTTCAGCGTCTTTCTCGCAAGTCTGGGGGACCGATGGAGCCACAAGAAACGGGAAAAGGATCTATCCAAAATGTCAAAATGGGACTTAGGGATCCTTACTGGCGCTGCTCTATAAATATACAGAAGTTTGGGTAGTAACACCATCTTGACAATGTTAATTCTTCCCACCAGGGTCAGCGTAAGATTTTCCCAGGCCTCCAGCTTACGCGTGACGTATTCCATAGTAGGCCTCAAGTTCAATTGACAAAACTGTCTCGGGTCCCTATGGATATGTATCCCTAGGTAAAGAAAGCTATCCACTACTCTCAGGGGGGATATCGGGGAAATATCTACAGCTTCATCTACATCTATTATACATAAACTAGACTTGGCCCAGTTTACCCGTAATCCTGAGTACCTCCCATAACCATTCACCACATCCAGCAGGGTTTCTAAGGAGGGGCCAGGGTCAGCCAAGTAGACTAACAGGTCATCCGCGTATAGTGATACCTTCTCCTGAATCCCCGCTACCGTCCACCCCTCTATCAAAGAGCTATTATTGATCAATTGTGTCAAAGGTTCCATTATCAGGGCGAACAACAATGGGGACAAAGGGCACCCTTGTCTAGTGCCTCTATACAACCTGAAGGGCCGGGATATGACTCCATTCACTCTAATCCGTGCTATAGGTGTCTGGTATAACAATTGGACCCACTTGACAAAGGAGGAAGGGAAACCAAGACGGAACATTGTCTCCCAGATAAAATGCCACTCCACAGAGTCAAAGGCCTTCTCGTTATCCAGGGACGCCAAGACTCTTGAAACCGCATTATCGTGCCTGACCTGCAAGTTGGTGAATAATCTTCTAAGATTTATATCAGTCGTCTTCCCGGGCATAAAACCAGATTGATCAGGGTCAATAATGGACAGTATCACCCCGCCAAGACGCCTAGCCAGGACTTTGGCCAAGATTTTCGCGTCCGTGTTTAGAAGGGAAATCGGCCTGTATGATGCACACTGATCCGGAGGCTTCCCGACTTTGTGAATTACGACGATAGTCGCCTCCCCAAAGGAAGAAGGCAACTTCCCGGATTCACATGCATAATCAAAAAGCCTGAGTAAACGTGCAGATTGTAAATTAACGTCTAACCTGTACCATTCAATCGGGAAGCCGTCCGGACCAGGTGACTTCCCAGGAGCCATGTCCTCGATTGCTGCCCTGACCTCCCCATCATCAATAGGTCTCCCTAGATATCTACTATCAGCCGCAGCCAAAGGAGTAAGTGGGATGGATTGAAGGAATGAACGGATCCCATCTGGGGAGGAAGTGGATTTAGAACTGTACAGGTCAGTATAAAACTGAACAAACTGTTCACAAATATCCGCCGGCCGATATACCTTCAAGCCATCCCCGCAGTTAATGTGCGGAACTACCGTCTGCTGCGCCTCAGTCCTAGCCAGGAAAGCCAAGGCACTCCCATTTTTGTCGCCATCTGCAAAGACCAGGCGCCTCTGGAACAGCAACCTCTTCTGGGTGTACTCAGTGAGATGCAGGGTAAGTTTCCTCTGTGCCTCGTCCCATAAACTACGGTTCACATCATTAGGGTCTGTAATGAAAGCCTGTTCCTTCCCTACTACCTCGTCTTCTAGTTTAAATCTGGTGGCACTCACCTTTTTTCTGTAAGATGCAATTGCCTGAATCAACGTACCACGCAGGACAACTTTAAATGCCTCCCACTCCACCAAAGGGTTAGCAGAGCCCTCATTAAGTTCCCAATAATCTTTCATCCCCTGTTGCGCAGCCCAAACCACCGGCAGCACCTCAAGCCATTTGCTATTTAGTCTCCATTGCCTTTCGGCAGGTGCAAGCGGCTGTCTCAGAACCACCAACAGGGGGGCATGGTCAGAAATGCCTCTTGGCAAATATTCCGTGGCCACTAGCGAGGGCAGCAGCTCCTTACTGAGAAATACTAAATCGATCCGGGAGAGCGCTGCATAGGAAGCCGAATAGCAAGAGTATTGTCGAATATCAGGGTGCATATATCTCCATCCCTCTGTTAGAGCAAATACCTCTGCCCAGGAATTCAACGCATCAGTATGCGACCCCCCAGGGCGAAGCCTATCCATTGTCCGGTCCAACACCGCATTATAATCCCCAAGCACAATCAGAGGCACCGGAGGCAACGTTGCAACTCGTTTCATAATTTCATCCAACACATCCCTCTGAAAAGGGGGGGGGACATACACCCCTATCACAATATACTCGATGCCTCTGATTGCAGCGTGAAGGATCACAAAACATCCCATCATGTCAGTCTGAACAGAGCAGGAACGAAAGGGAAGGGACTTCGCCACCAGAATTGACACACCTCTCGCTCTGGAAGTATACACCGCATGGTAAGCTGCTCCCACCCAAGGCTTCTTCAACGCTAGCAGCTTCCGCCCCTGCAGATGTGTCTCCTGCAATATCAACATATCAGGGTTATGTTTCTTTATAAAATTGAAGACAAGTGATCTTTTAATTTTATCATTTAGTCCCCTGACATTCCAGGAGACAAACCGACAGATAGCCATCACGGCGGAGTGTCAAAGTTATACCATACGAGGAAAATGCACCACCCAAGCCATACATACACACAATCATACCCATACATCAAGAATGCAGTATAAACATCCCAACATGCCCAGAACAGCGGGCAAATCCCCCCACCCTGCCCAGATAACCCCAACCTATCCAAGCTTGAATATCCCATGATCAATCTCCTCTCTAGTAGATCAGGACGGGGAGGCCCGTGCTGCCACCCACCACTCTAGGTAAACCCAAGAACTGAACCTAGGCAGTAGGGCAACACAATTTTAGCACAAACAGCTCCCCATATAAAGTGACCATCCTGAACATAAAATAAGACTCTCAGTACACAAGTCCCATTATACTCAGCCCCTGCGATCGAGCCAGTCGGACGCCTCCTCTGGGGTGGTGAAAAATTTCACCACTTCTCCATCCTGGATTCTGAGACGTGCTGGATACATCATGGCGTAGACCAGGCCTTTCTCCCGCAACCGAACTCTCACTGCTGTGAATTGCCTGCGTTGTTTCTGCACCTCTGTAGAGAAGTCCGGGTAGAAGGAAATCCGGACGTTATCAAAATGAATGTCCTTCATACGACGGGCCGTAGCCAGAATAGCATCCCGGTCTCTATAATTTAGCACTTTAAAGATAAAAGGACGTGGCGGGGCTCCAGGGGGCAGAGGACGAGTAGGAATCCTGTGCGCCCTCTCCACTGCAAAAGTCCCCGAGAGGGTAATTGGGTTCAGGATTTGTTTGATAAGGCGCTCCGTAAATTCCTCAGGGGAAGGGCCCTCTGCCCTCTCCGGTAGGCCCATAATCCTAATATTATTTCTCCTGTTTCGATTTTCAGCGTCTTCCACTTTTGCCGCCAGGGTTTTTACTTGGTTTTGCAAAGCACGGACCACCGAATCCTCACGTTGGACCGTATCTTCCACCTCTCCCAGCCTTCTCTCCACCTCAGTTGTTCTCTCACGGATCTTATCGATATCATGCCTGAGGAGAGTTAGGTCGGCCTGTACATGGTCAATTTTGACCGTGAGTGTCGTTTGGCAGTTAGTAATTGCCGCCATGACTTTTGCAAGATCCACCTCCGGATGTTCAGAAGAAGCCCCAGCATTGTGGCCATCTGTCTGGCTCATATTGTCGAGCATCAATTTAGGAGGGATAGCAGGCCCTGAGGTGCCCGTTTTGCGGCCCATAAAATCTTCAGCAACCAACGCTTGTGGCCTAATATAAGTGTTGCACCTCTCTCTGCTGAGGATAACGTAGACACAGTGTCCCCAACCGGCGTCACACCGCCCCAGGTAAATCTCTTTGCTGATGCAGAAGAAGAAAAGGTTCTCTACCTGGAAAACGGGCTACAGAGGGAGAGGTATAGCCGTCTTCAGTGCTGCAGCCAAAATGGCGCCCGCAGCGTCAAACGCACAGGGATCGCAGGCTCGCCGTCCGGCCAGGGAAGAAGTGAAGTGCACCCACCGGATTAAACCTCCAGGCTCCGCTTGACCTCCGGTGCAGGTAAGTATGGCAGGGAATCCCTTTTCACCGGCTCCCCCACCGATAGATCCGCCCAGCAGGCAGGGATGGCGTCTGGCAATGTCGTCTGGTAAGTAGGCCCGGCCCCAGGGTGTTGTCCGGCAGTCGCCGCAGGACACAGGGTCAGATGAAACTTATGGGGGACAATCACAGAGACTCACTGAGGGTCTTTAGGCAGAAATTCAGAGTCCACCAGAGCGGATGGTCAGGATACAAACAGGATAGAATCGGAGCTGAAGCGACCTGCGTCCTCACTCCATGCCGGTCAGGCCACGCCCCCCTTGGATCCAGCTTTTAACAGTTCCATCCGATTAGTATTACTTGCCCTAGCATAGGCCTGATGTAAAACCTTTTTAGGGTATCCCCTTGCACGAAATCAATCATACAGGGTCTTGCTCTCTTTAGCAAAGCTTGCTTCATCTGAACAATTCCTGCGGGCCCTGATGTACTGGCCCACAGGTATTCCCTTTTTGAGTGGTCTTGGGTGGTAGCTGTTCCACTGCAGTAAATTATTCGTTGCTGTGGGCTTGCGATGGATTTCAGACTGAATGTGGCCATCAGAGTGCAGGACAAGCTTAAGATCCAGAAACGTGATAGTGCTTTCATGAATCTCAGAAGTGAATGTCATACCTATAGAATTAGTGTTAAGTGTTGAAACAAACTGGTGAAACTTGTCAGTGGTACGTTCCCAAAGAATTAGAACATCATCGATGTATCTACCCCAAAAAAGTATGTGCTGTGTGAAATCAGAAAGGTCATGTGTAAAAACAATAGTGTCCTCCCACCACCCTAAGAATAAATTAGCATAATTTGGTGCACACTTACTTCCCATCGCGGTGCCGACCGATTGTAGGTAATAGTGACCGTCAAAAAGAAAGTAATTGTGCGTGAGTAAAAATTTGAGGAGAGTCAAGAGTCATTTTTTTTCCCCACTAATACACGCTAAAGAAGGGTTTAGAACATATAACTGCACAGCTGAACGGCCAATAGGCCCTTATTTTTTTCCACTTATACACTCCACAAAAGGCTTTAGAACATATAACTACACCGCTGAACGGCAAATAATATATACTTTTGTGCCGCTAATACACGCCAAAAAGGGCTTTAGAGCATATAACTGCACCGCTGAACAGTAAATAATGTATTTTTTTTTGCCACTGATACACACCAAAAAGGGCTGTAATTTTCTCACATCACCACACAATGACTATTAAGCCCTTTTTTTCCACTAATACAAGCCAAAAAATGCTTTAGAACATATAACTGCACCGCACAAGGGCAAATAAGACATATAAATATTTCCTTGTAATAAACTCTATTAATGGCTGTATAAAATGGCACTTAAACCCCAATAACAAAAGCGGTTTGCTGGAAATACAGAGCTGTATAATGGCAATTTGGATCCACAGACAGTGCAGCAAGGTGCAATAGGATTGTTCTTATTACCCAGGCTGTAAACGCCCCTACTGAACCATGTTCTACTTCAATACTGTGGAATGATTCCTCCCTATCCTTTCCCTGAACTTCTATACAGCAAAATAAAAGTTTAAAGTCTTTCCTAGAACTGTCCCTAGCGCCTGTTGACGTCTCTCCCTGCACTAAGTACACTGGAAAATGGCTGAATCCAAGATGGCTGAGGATATTTATAGGGCTGTGACATCACAGGGCTGGCTGGCTGCTGATTGGCTGCATGCATGGTATTGTGGGTGATCCTTCATTCACAGAGTTCCTTGCTCCACGTCCTAACACATGCAGCAGCCATTTTAGGAAAAAATGTGACTCATTACCACGATTCGGTGCAAATCGAATTTTTCCTGAAATTCGGATCTAATTCAACTTCGATTCACTCATCTCTAATCACATCATCAGGGATGTAAGTTCCAAACAGAAGTTGGCACATTTTACAACAGAATCCCCATATAGGACACCTTTTACCCAAAAAAAAACATAATCACCTCCCAAAGAATTCATCCTATTAGACACACCGGACCATAAGACGCACCTAGGTAATAAGAAAAAAATTTTTTTCATTAGACCTCAGATCAGACCTCAGCTAACAACCCCAATCAGACCCACAATGTTGATAGGACCCCAACAAAACCTCAGATCAGACCCACAATCAGTCCTTGTAAAACAAAACATGCAATGCAACAGCTCTCAGTCTCTGCAAACCAAATAAAGTACAAAAATGCATAATAATTGCTAGTGCTATACTTATAAATTAAAGATGCTTTGCAAATCATTTTGTACAAAATTATTTAAGCCCGTCTGCCCCACTTCACGGCGATGTCTGTAAGACGGGTTCCTAACACTAAATTCTACCTGTTATGTGCCATGACGGCTACCATACAATTCAGGGAGTGTAGGTTCCACATACATGCTGGGCCTGCTTTAATTTCTGTCATTTTTGGTGCCAAAGTGGCCTCCATTATATCCAAGGAATGCAGGTACCAACATGCATGCCGGGCCCACTCCACACCACTCCTGGTGCCAAATGGCCACCAAAGAATGCAATGAGAGTCCACAACTATATCTCTCCTGGTGCCAAATGGCTTCCAGTGAGTGAGGGGGAGCAGGCCAAGCTATATACTCACACTAATTAAAATCAGCCTATGGGGCAGACGAGCTGGTCAGGAGTGCACGACTGAGGTGTCAGCCACACCTCCAATACAAATTGCAAAGAAAAAGGGGGTCAGTCAGCACATCCCAAAGCGCAGGGGCACATTGCTATGGCTGAAAACACTGTAAAACAAAACATGCAATGCAACACCTCTCTGCAAACCAAATAAAGTACAAAAATGCATAATAATTGCTAGTGCTATACTTATAAATTAGAGATGCTTTGCAAATCATTTTGTACAAAATTATTTAAGCCCGTCTGCCCCACTTCACGGCGATGTCTGTAAGACGGTTTCCTAACACTAAATTCTACCTGTTATGTTACCAGGAGTGGTGTGGAGTGGGCCCGGCATGCATGTTGGTACCTGCATTCCTTGGATATAATGGAGGCCACTTTGGCACCAAAAATGACAGAAATTAAAGCAGGCCCAGCATGCATGTGGAACCTACACTCCCTGAATTATATGATAGCCGTCATGGCACATAACAGGTAGAATTTTGTGTTAGGAACCTGTCTTACAGAGATCGCCTTAACGTGCTGCAGACGGGCTCAAATAATTTTGTACAAAATGATTTGCCAAGCATCTCTAACTTATTAGTATAGCACTAGCAATTATTATGCATTTTTGTACTTTATTTGGTTTGCAGAGAGCTGTTGCATTGCATGTTTTGTTTTACAGTGTTGTTCTCAGCCATAGCAACATGCCCCTGCGCATTGGGATGTGCTGACTGACCCACAATCAGTCCTTAGCTCAGACCCCAATTTGAATGACCCCCAATCAGACCTCAGACCTCAATCAGACCTCATATCAGCCCCTACTGCCTCTCATATTAGCCCCTAGCAGCTTTCAATGCCTCTTATCAGCCCTCAGTAGCCCCCATTGCCTCTCATTTCGGCCCCCAGCAGCCCCAATTGCATTTTAGCAGCCCTCTGTAGCCTCCATTGCCACTCATTTCGGCCCCCAGCAGCCCTTCTTGCCTTATAGCAGCCCTCTGTAGCCCCCACTGCCTCTCATTTTGGCCCCCAGCAGTCATGTTAGCCCCCATTGTCTCATATCAGCCCCCAGCCTCATGTTTAATAAAATAAAAAAAACACTTACCTCTCCTGCTCCTGGACGCCACGGCTCCTCACCGCCTGCGATCTTCCTCCTCCTGCTGTCTGCTGTGCTGTGAAATGGCGCGCACATCATGAGGTCACAGAGCGCCCTCACCCTGTGAGCAAGCCACTGCATAGCCGACAGCCGAGGACCAGGAAGCGGTGAGTACAGAGCCTTCACCGCTTCCTGGTCCTCTGGTACTAATGAGCGCTTCCATAATGGAAGCGCTCATTAGTATTCGCCCCATAAGATGCAGGGGCATTTTCCCCCCACTTTTGGGCTGTCTTATGGGGCGAAAAATACTTATTTCATGCCATTTGAAAGAGAAAATAAAAACGAGTCACCAAAAAATCTCTTCCCAGACTACTGACTCCTGCAACAGTAAAAGATAGCTATGTTGCAAAATAAAAATAAAAACTGCAAAAAAACACTGCAAGAAAACCGTTTTCTCCATTGTTACATGTGAAACTTTCCTATCAAAAGCATCCTCAACTGCTCCTGGGATTATGTCATATGCATGTTGCAGTGGCTATGTGGGCTACAATATGTAGGCCGTAGAACTCAGCAGCTGAGGAGCGGTATGAGAACCCATAGGAACAAGATTTAAATGGCATGTCCACTGCACAGTGTTTCCTGTTATTGCTCTGCACATCACCAGTCAAACCCTGAGGGCATAGTCTTCACCCACATGGAATACATTCCTACTTGTCATTCCAACTGTATGGTACAGCCAAGCGGGAAAACTTTTGGATTTTTAAACACAATATCCTGTATCCCAATGATCTCAATGAGTTGATTGAGAATGTTTGAATTTCTGTTATACATATTGTACTGTGCATCAACACCCTTTCCATCTTCTGCATTCTTGCAAAGTTTCTCAGGTAGAAGTATGAAGATTTAATAATGGCTAATACAGTATGTTTCCTGAGAGACAGTTCCCCATCAATAACTATACCTACATTGCCTACATGGTCTGAGTTTTAAAGGGTTGTGCTTCCCAGGGATAGATGTGTTAGATGTGCAAGTTGCCACTTTTCTATCAGGAGCTGCCCTCCAATCAGAAGAGCTTCTTTTTTGTCTGGATTTAGTTTTAGCCAGCTGGCATTTGTCCATTCATGCTGTTCAGCTAGGCAGGAATTTATGGCTGAGGATGGGTCAATGACTCCAAGCTTAAAGGACAGGTACAGTTGGCTATCGTCTGAATAACTGCAAATTGGTATCTATGTGACACCGCGCCAGGGGAGGGCTGGCAGCCTTAGTCCTGGGGGGCAAATCCAGTCAAGTGGCCCATTTTTATCCCAGCCCATTATTAAAAGCCCCTCCTACATATAATAGGCCACTCCCAACAAACACTGTACAGCTGAAATTCTATTGTTGAGGCCTGTCTCTACACATCATACGGAGAGGGGAGGACCTGTCCTGGCTGCACTGCATGCCTCACATTATACAATAAACAGCATTGTACACAGGATGTAGTGTGCGATCACATTTGCATTTTCCGTTTGTATATGTATTTCGCCATAGTGATCTGCACCTACAGGCAGGTTGTGCGGGCTCAACCCCCCACATTTTTTCTTTGTAGCATATATTGGAGGCGTGGCGATCTCCTTTGAGTCAAGCACACCTGACCAGTCAATCTGTCCTGGAGGCTGGTTTTAAAGTCAGTATAAAACTGAGTCTGCTTATATAGAACCTACCATTAGCCATTTGGCTCCAGGAGAAGTATATGGTGGGTTCAGCATGCATGTTGGTACTTGCATCCCTGGATCCGATGAAAGCTGTAATGGCACCGGACGGGGTTAAAAGCAGAGTGTACTTGGCTTGCATGCTGACCTGCATTCCCTGGACTTTGTGTGGCTGTCATGGCCCATAAACAGGTAGGAACTAGTGTTAGGGACCACTCAAATGAGACGACCTTGACGCGGTGAGTGGCTTAATTACGCTTTGGCCAAAATGTACACCAATGTCTCATCCAGCATGGAGGGCAGAGTGCTGGATGTAGTGTGCGATCACATTTGCATTTTCCGTTTGGATTCAGTTTTAGCCAGCTGGCATTTGTCCATTCATGCTGTTCAGCTAGGCAGGAATTTATGGCTGAGGATGGGTCAATGACTCCGAGCTTAAAGGACAGGTACAGTTGGCTATCGTCTGAATAACTGCAAATTGGTATCTATGTGACACCGCGCCAGGGGAGGGCTGGCAGCCTTAGTCCTGGGGGGCAAATCCAGTCAAGTGGCCCATTTTTATCCCAGCCCATTATTAAAAGCCCCTCCTACATATAATAGGCCACTCCCAACAAACACTGTACAGCTGAAGTTCTATTGTTGAGGCCTGTCTCTACACATCATACGGAGAGGGGAGGACCTGTCCTGGCTGCACTGCATGCCTCACATTATACAATAAACAGCATCAGTCTACAGTCTACAGCCAGGAAGCTCCTCCTCTCTCCTCCCTCCCCAGATCCTGCTCAGGGCTTGTGGTTCCCCCCACCATCTGCCACCCGCCCGTGGCCTGCTGCCCGCTTTGGCCGTCCTCACCCAGCTCGGAATCCTCCTTCTGCAAATGGCAGGGGGAGGAGCCGGAGCATCTCCTCTACTACATAGCGCCCCATACATCTTACCTCCAGTGATGTCACTTTTGTTGTAGACGTTCTCTTTCTTTATCTTCTCCATTCAGACCGGATCGCCAAGATGATTTTTCAGTCATCTCCCGTCTCTGCAGAGATTGACAAACATACATTAGTTTCCCACATTTCCATCATCTTCACATCTTCTGAACACCCTTTCCTGCCACCCCCAATACTATAATAGTATAAAGATAATGTCCCCCAAAAATAATTGTGCTAAGCTGATACTGTGCCAGGGTCCAGGGTGCCCCCTAAAGTAACAGTGCTCCCCAAAATCCCACCAATAGAAATAATTATCTGCCAGAGCACACTTAGTAGTAATAATGCCCCTATAGTGCCCATACTAGTAATCATGTTCCTCATAGCCCCCAGTAGTAGTAAAGCTCTGCATAATACCTCCTAGTAGTAATAATTCTCCCTATAATAATATGACAGTACATGAAATACCCCCGCTTAGTGCCCGCAGTTGAGCAAATGCCCCCATAATGTATGCCAGTATAAAATACCCCTATATAGTGCCCTAGTAAATTCCCTCATAGTGCTCCTCTCCCCCTTCCCTATAGTGTCCCACATAATATGCCAGTAAAAATATGCCCCTTCTTAGTGCCCCCAGCAGATGCCCCTATAGTGCTCCTCTCCCCCATAATGTGCCAGTAAAAAATGCCCCTTCTTAGTGCCACCAGATGCCCCAATAGTGCTCCACTGCCCCATAGTGCCCCCAAATAATGCCCCATAGTGCCGCTCTCCCCTATAATGCCTCCCATGTGCCAGTAAAAAAATGCCCCCTTAGTGCCACCAGATGCCATAGTGCCCCCATAATGTGCCAATAAAAAAGACCCCTTTAGAGCCCCCACTTCCCCATAGTGCCCCAAAATAATGCCCCTATAATGCCAACAGATGCCCCATAGTGCCACTCTCCTCTATAGTGCCCCTCATAATGTGACAATAATAAAAAAAAATGCCCCTTTAGAGCCCCCAGATGCCCCCATAGTGCTCCTCTCCCCCATGGTGCCCCCCATAATGTGCCAGTAAGAAATGCCCACATAGTGCCCCCACCCCCCAAAATGGGCAAGAAATAAACACCCCCAGAATGCCACTACCAAAAAAATGGGGCTGTAAGAAATGCCAGCTCCCCCCGCAAATAAAACCCACAAAAACACTAATACTTACCTCCATCAGCAGCGATGCGATGCAGGCCTCTTCCGGACTTTGTCCCCAGCTGTGTGCTACCCGGCTCAGGCGGCGCGATGATAATAACTTCATCGCGCCGCCTGAGCCGGCCTCTGATAGGCTGCAGGCATTAGTTCCTGTGGCCTATCAGAAAAACAGGGAAGGGAGACGCCTCTCCCTCCCCTGCCCTGCCACAGCACAGGCATCTGTATCGCTGTACAGATGAATATGGAGATGAGCGCTTCCACAATGGAAGTGCTCATCTTCTACTTCCCGCTGCCGCCACCGCAATTACATCCAGGGCCGCGCC
Source organism: Bufo bufo (assembly GCF_905171765.1). Lineage (NCBI taxonomy): Eukaryota > Metazoa > Chordata > Amphibia > Anura > Bufonidae > Bufo > Bufo bufo. The sequence goes on along the minus strand of NC_053391.1, from coordinate 545,607,250 downwards.
GCCTGTGGTGATCAGCAGTGCGGCCCTGAGGAATAAAAAATATATATATAATTTATTTGTTAAAGACGGCCCAGCGGCCGTTTTTTTAGGGCGGCCTGGGGGGCAATTGCCTCCCTGCCCCCCGTCCCAGCCCGCCCCTGCACCGCGCTCTCCCAAGCTCCTAACATCCTACTGTTACACAGTGGAGGCGTCACAGACACTTTTGCTAATAAGTAACAAACAATGGTTACCTGTTCAGTAGCGCTTGCTCCGTGGCTGATCCTTCCTGCATAGTGACATCACTATCCGTTTGAGACAAGCGCGAGGTACGATTTATACAAACGGCATCACGCCACCGGCCAGGCAGCGAGCCACAATCTAGTTAGCTTAGCCCAATACTCAGCAGTACATAGGATTACACTAAGAAGGAAGGATCAGCCACGGAGCAAGCGCTACTGAACAGGTAACCGTTGTTTGTTACTTATTAGCAAAAGTGTCTGTGACGCTTCAACTGTGTAACAGTAGGCTGTTAGGAGCTAGGGAGAGTGCGGTGTCACATATAATACCAATTTGCCGTTTACAGTTTGGCAGCAGTTTGTGCGGTTCCGCTGAGACACCTGCAGCCAAGTGTGTAAATAGGAGTAAGCAAGCGCCAGGGGAATTGCCTGTTACAGGGATCTCAAGTCTCCCAGAGGTTCAGGGAGTCTCCCGCTATTAGATAGCGGCTCCCTGACACCCGCATGTGAGACAATATATCCGGAAAGGTTCACTGATAGCAGAGCAGAGAGATAAGAGAAGTGACAGGACAGAGTTTAGATTACACGTTGAATTAACCCTTTAGTGTCAAATTGGCTTCTCAAGGAGATACAGGGAGTGCAGAATTATTAGGCAAGTTGTATTTTTGAGGATTAATTTTATTATTGAACAACAACCATGTTCTCAATGAACCCAAAAAACTCATTAATATCAAAGCTGAATATTTTTGGAAGTAGTTTTTAGTTTGTTTTTAGTTTTAGCTATTTTAGGGGGATATCTGTGTGTGCAGGTGACTATTACTGTGCATAATTATTAGGCAACTTAACAAAAAACAAATATATACCCATTTCAATTATTTATTTTTACCAGTGAAACCAATATAACATCTCAACATTCACAAATATACATTTCTGACATTTAAAAACAAAACAAAAACAAATCAGTGACCAATATAGCCACCTTACTTTGCAAGGACACTCAAAAGCCTGCCATCCATGGATTCTGTCAGTGTTTTGATCTGTTCACCATTAACATTGCGTGCAGCAGCAACCACAGCCTCCCAGACACTGTTCAGAGAGGTGTACTGTTTTCCCTCCTTGTAAATCTCACATTTGATGATGGACCACAGGTTCTCAATGGGGTTCAGATCAGGTGAACAAGGAGGCCATGTCATTAGATTTTCTTCTTTTATACCCTTTCTTGCCAGCCACGCTGTGGAGTACTTGGACGCGTGTGATGGAGCATTGTCCTGCATGAAAATCATGTTTTTCTTGAAGGATGCAGACTTCTTCCTGTACCACTGCTTGAAGAAGGTGTCTTCCAGAAACTGGCAGTAGGACTGGGAGTTGAGCTTGACTCCATCCTCAACCCGAAAAGGCCCCACAAGCTCATTTTTGATGATACCAGCCCAAACCAGTACTCCACCTCCACCTTGCTGGCGTCTGAGTCGGACTGGAGCTCTCTGCCCTTTACCAATCCAGCCACGGACCCATCCATCTGGCCCATCAAGACTCACTCTCATTTCATCAGTCCATAAAACCTTAGAAAAATCAGTCTTGAGATATTTCTTGGCCCAGTCTTGACGTTTCAGCTTGTGTGTCTTGTTCAGTGGTGGTCGTCTTTCAGCCTTTCTTACCTTGGCCATGTCTCTGAGTATTGCACACCTTGTGCTTTTGGGCACTCCAGTGATGTTGCAGCTCTGAAATATGGCCAAACTGGTGGCAAGTGGCATCTTGGCAGCTGCACGCTTGACTTTTCTCAGTTCATGGGCAGTTATTTTGCGCCTTGGTTTTTCCACACGCTTCTTGCGACCCTGTTGACTATTTTGAATGAAACGCTTGATTGTTCGATGATCACGCTTCAGAAGCTTTGCAATTTTAAGAGTGCTGCATCCCTCCGCAAGATATCTCACTATTTATGACTTTTCTGAGCCTGTCAAGTCCTTCTTTTGACCCATTTTGCCAAAGGAAAGGAAGTTGCCTAATAATTATGCACACCTAATATAGGGTGTTGATGTCATTAGACCACACCCCTTCTCATTACAGAGATGCACATCACCTAATATGCTTAATTGGTAGTAGGCTTTCGAGCCTATACAGCTTGGAGTAAGACAACATGCATAAAGAGGATGATGTGGTCAAAATACTCATTTGCCTAATAATTCTGCACGCAGTGTATATATGTTAAAGGCATCCCTTCTTCTGTCTCATTCAGTAGCTATAGAACTATTGAGAGAGATGCTTTTTTTTTTTAATACATTTACACATTTAACCCTCCAATTTAATTATATTATTTACCCCAGTGTTAAATTCACACCCCCTGGATGCTTTAATCATATATATAAATATGATAATTTGGGGCAGGGTAGTGAGCCCAGTCCTCCACACCATAGAGCAAAGTGTGCAGATACTGCATATGTTTGGAAAATGTAATAAAAAGTTCGTGAAAAAAAAAAACCTCCCTGAAATGAGTTTTTGCAGGTTGGGATGTCTGCTGTTATATCGTCTGAATAACACTGGTATGCCAGACCAGGTATCTAGATTAGTTTGCATAATGGTAGCGTATAAACGGCAAACAGTATAAGGTTACTTTCACACTGGCGTTTTAAATTCCGTTTATGAGATCCGTTTCAGGGATCTGACAAACGGTTCAAAACGGATCAGTTCAGCCCCAATGCATTCTGAATGGATAAGAATCCTTTCAGAATGCATCAGTTTGGCTCCGTTCCGCCTCCATTCCGCTCTGGATGCGGACACCAAAACGCTGCTTGCATCGTTTTGGTGTCCGCCTGGCGATGCGGAGCCAAACGGATCCGTCCTGACTTACAATGTAATTCAATGGGAGAGGATCCGTTTTCACTGACACAATATGGTGCAATTGAAAACGGATCCGTCCCCCATTGACTTTCAATGTTAGTCAGGACGGATCCATTTTGACTTTGTTCTTCATAATGCAAACGGATCCGTTCTGAACGGATACAATCGTTTGCATTAAAGGTGCGAATCCGTCTGTGCAGATACCAGATGGATCCGCACCTAACGCAGGTGTGAAAGTAGCCTAAGGAATATAACAGAGCCCTGTGGTACTCCATATTTTGAACGGTGAAGAGGATAATGAAGCAAGAGATACTATTTGTGGCCTGTCAGTCAGAAAAGAGCTAACCCACTGAAGAACTGTGCCATCAATTCCACAAAACCCACCGAAGAACTGTACCATCAATTTCACAAAACCCCTTAAGTCTGTATATTAATATGCCATGGTCAACTGTGTCATATGCTGCTGAAAGGTCTAGGAGTATGGACCAAGGATGGTGCATTCACTCTTGCCATGAGCAAGTCATTTAGCACTCTTTTAAGAGCTAATTCTGTGCTATGTTTTTTACGGAAGCCAGACTGGAAAGGGTTATAGATGGAGTCACCTGACAGTCTGTTTTCTAATTGGATAGCAGTAAACGTTTCTAGCATTTTCCCTAGAAAGGGCATGTCTGTAGCTGCTAATGGCATTTGGGTCCAGGGAGGACTTCTTTAGAAGACTAGAAGGGCCTTAATAACTGCTTCTTTCAGTAGAGGTAAAGGAAGAAAAAAAGAGGGTTAATCCTGTACTCCTATGAAAGGAGATATGGGATAAACACACAGGGCGCCAAAGCTGGAGACCAGACTGGAGGGGAAGGGTTAGTAATAAATATGAAGTAATTTAGAGTCCAGGAGATACTGAACAGTGAGATAATAGGACAGAAGCAGGGCAGCCTAGGTGATGGACTATAAGCAAGAATGCAATATAGTAGTAATGAAAATGAGAAAAGGAAAAAAATCACCAGGTGGCGCCTGACTGCTAATAAAATGTATGTAGATCAATATAATGTACACCGATAATAGGAACTGTAGATATATAAATCAATAAATAAATGAATAAGTGAATAAATACCCCTTACCATTAAAAAGGAGGGGGGAACTTTAGTGCTCAGTAGCCATATGATAAAACCATAAAACAACTGGTAATTAATATCAAATGGAGAACATAAAAACATGTAAAAGGTGATATACACCACACTTACTTCACCAGGGAGGGGCGTAATGGGATAAAACTCAAGACACCCAAAACAACCACCTCCCTCGCCTGGCTCGCTTGTAGAATGGCTGGAAGATACGGCAGTCCACTACTAAGAACTTCTGGTATATTCCTTTAATAAATAAATAAGTCAGGTGGGCTCAACGCGTTTCGGGGATTAACAAACCCCTTCCTCAGGAGCAGAGAAGGTATTAGGCTTATACAAAGTGTTATAGCAAACACACATCTAAATATATTGAGTCAGATTCAAAACAGAGGGCATTTTTGGCGCCAAAAAGATCATCAGTGTTACTTCCGGTCCCGAAAGTGACATCAATAGTAACAAATGAATGAAATCAAAATAAAAAAGGAGCAAAACAAACCATGCATAATACATTAAATATTTGGTAATATACATATACATGATGGTATGCATGCCAGCCATGTTTAGAAAAGTGAAGGGGCCAAGATCAATATAATACGAGACACGGGGGGCGGGAGTTCCGGTGAGTGGAACGCACCAACCGGAAATGCGATCCAAATCACGGCGTCACAGAGTGTTCGGTAGGTGTCAGAGGGACAGGATAAAAGGTTGTGATTTTTGGTGAGTAGTAAGTAGGTGGGGATGGTATTATACATGTAAAATCCTATGGGCCGGGCAGGGGACCAGTACTTACCGCCACGCATGGGGACGGAGATTGGGGTTCCGGTGGGTGGAACGCATCAGCCGGAAGTGCGTTCCACCTCACATCGTCCAAGATTTCCGGCAGCTGAGCCACAAATACCAGTGGGGGCGGGATTGAAATTACTATGAATGGAACGCAAATACAACTAAAGGCTAGGAGGTATACGTTTCAGTGAGCCAAAGCACCGGGAATATCTATAATGGTGCAATAAGACAAATGGGTATTGGGCATCAGTGGAGATAAAAGGATATAAACAAATTATATATATTATATATATATATATATATATATATATATAAAAATATACAAATATATAAAACAGCATATGTAAAAAAAATATATAAAAAATATAAGATAAATCCTACATGTAATAGAAGCCCATGAGGACGTCCATAAAAACACTATCGGTGGAACGAATATATATATACACAACTGAATCAAAAATAATGTTTAAAAGCCCCTTAAAAAAAATATATATGGCGGGACATGTATGTAATAAATATATATATATACGCACATGTATATATATATGAATCCACAAAAAATATATATAAATATAAACATGTCTGGGTCAAGGATCACATTTAGAAACCCCTTAAAAAAGTATGGCCGAACATGTATGTAATAAATACATTTAAAAAATATATATATATGTATATATACAGGGTGGGCCATTTATATGGATACACCTTAATAAAATGGGAATGGTTGGTGATATTAACTTCCTGTTTGTGGCACATTAGTATATGTGAGGGGGGAAACTTTTCAAGATGGGTGGTGACCATGGTGGCCATTTTGAAGTCGGACATTTTGAATCCAACTTTTGTTTTTTCAATAGGAAGAGGGTCATGTGACACATCAAACTTATTGGGAATTTCACACGAAAAACAATGGTGTGCTTAGTTTTAACGTAACTTTATTCTTTCATGAGTTTTTTACAAGTTTCTCTTTGTTTACAGCCATTGACATGTCGCCGAGGTTACCACGCGAGGAGAGGATAGAAATTGTGTTGATGTCTGGTGAACGCAGTAACAGGGTCATTGCAGCAAATTTCAATGCAAGACACCCTATGAGACCACCCATCTCCCATGCTACAGTTAGCAAACTGCTTGCTAAGTTTCGTGAAACTGGTTCAGTGTTGGATTTGCCAAAATGTGGACGCATGAAATCTGTCTCTAATGAAGAAACATCAGTGGCTGTCCTAGCTTCATTCAGCAAGAGCCCACAGCGTAGCACTCGCCGCATGTCACTGGAGAGTGGCATTAGTCGAAAATCCCTTCGGCAGATATTAGCTACTCACAAATGGCACCCTTACAAACTCCAGCTGCTGCAGCATCTCAACGAGGATGACCCAGATCGGCGCACTGAATTTGCAGAATGGGCAAAACAAAAATTGGAACATGACCCTCAGTTTACGCAGAAGATTTTGTTCAGTGATGAGGCCAACTTTTATGTGAATGGTGAAGTTAACAAACAAAACCACCGATATTGGTCTGACACTAACCCACATTGGATAGATCCCTCCAAGACTGTTGGAACAAAAAAATTGATGGTATGGTGTGGTATATGGGGTACAAAAATAGTGGGGCCATTCTTCATCAATGGAAACCTCAAGGCCACTGGATATGCGAAATTGCTACATGATGATGTGTTTCCTTCTCTATGCACTGAAGCTGGCACGTTCCCTGAGTTTTTCCAGCAAGATGGTGCACCACCACATTATGGGTGTCAGGTCCGAGCATTCCAAGATATACAGTTTACTGGAAAGTGGATTGGTCGTCGTGGGCCAGTTGAATGGCCCCCAAGGTCTCCCGATCTGACCCCCTTAGACTTTTATCTTTGGGGGTCATCTGAAGGCAATTGTCTATGCTGTGAAGATACGAGATGTGCAGCACCTGAAACTACGGATACTGGAAGCCTGTGCTAGCATTTCTCCTGCGGTGTTGCTATCAGTGTGTGAAGAGTTCGGAGAAGAGGGTTGCATTGACAATCCAACACAATGGGCAGCACATTGAACACATTTTATAAGTGGTCAGAAACTTGTAAATAACTCATGAAAGAATAAGGTTACGTTAAAAACAAGCACACCATTGTTTTTCTTGTGAAATTCCCAATAAGTTTGATGTGTCACATGACCCTCTTCCTATTGAAAAAACAAAAGTTGGATTCAAAATGTCCGACTTCAAAATGGCCGCCATGGTCACAACCCACCTTGAAAAGTTTCCCCCCTCACATATACTAATTTGCCACAAACAGGAAGTTAATATCACCAACCATTCCCATTTTATTAAGGTGTATCCATATAAATGGCCCACCCTGTATATTACCAAATATTTAATGTATTATGCATGGTTTGTTTTGCTCCTTTTTTATTTTTATTTTATTCATTTGTTACTATTGATGTCACTTCCGGGACCGGAAGTGACACTGATGATCTTTTTGGCGCCTAAAACGCCCTCTGTTTTGAATCTGACTCAATATATTTAGATGTGTGTTTGCTATAACACTTTGTATAGGCCTAATACCTTCTCTGCTCCTGAGGAAGGGGTTTGTTAATCCCCGAAACGCGTTGAGCCCACCTGACTTATTTATTTATTAAAGGAATATACCAGAAGTTCTTAGTAGTGGACTGCCGTATCTTCCAGCCATTCTACAAGCGAGCCAGGCGAGGGAGGTGGTTGTTTTGAGTGTCTTGAGTTTTATCCCATTACGCCCCTCCCTGGTGAAGTGAGTGTGGTGTATATCACCTTTTACATGTTTTTATGTTCTCCATTTGATATTAAATTACCAGTTGTTTTATGGTTTTATCATATGGCTACTGAGCACTAAAGTTCCCCCCTCCTTTTTAATGGTAAGGGGTATTTATTCACTTATTCATTTATTTATTGATTTATATATCTACAGTTCCTATTATCGGTGTACATAATATTGCTCTACATACATTTTATTAGCAGTCAGGCGCCACCTGGTGATTTTTTTCCTTTTTCTCATTTTCTTTCAGTAGATCGGGGAAGATCCCACATTGCATAGAACAGTTAACTTCTTAAATTTCTGGCAGAAGCCATTGTTTACCTCCAGGCAGAAGTGATATTGGGCCTGGGTTCAGTTGAATGTTATTCTGCAAAGACTCTGGAGGATGTTTGTGATGTCTGTTTTCCCTACCTGATCAAATTGGGATCATGTGTTTTTTTTTTGTAGAAGAAACGATGTCCATGAAGTAACAAGCAAATTTTTGTAGTGATGATGAAGTAGGCAAAAGCAGTGTGGATTGCAGAGTTTATTAACTGTGTGGAACAGCTATGCTATTCTGTTGCTTGTTTTTGCTATCTCTTGTGACAAAAAGGTGTTTTTTTTCTCACTAACGACTCATTGGTAGTTCCTGAGGTGGAAGACTTGAGGTTTTGACTTCTGGGGACTAATGCTTCCTCCACTGATGTTCAAGCTTCCGACTTTTTTTTTAAAGGGATTCTGTCACCAGGTTTCACCCCTGTCAGCTAAACATATGCTGATGTTCAGGGCCTCATCAGGATTCCTAATGTGGGCTTCTAAATGTGATCTGTAGCCTTATTTTGCTAAAAAACAGGTTTTACTAACCTGTCACTCAAAGGTGCCCAAGGGGATGTCAAGGGATGCAAGGTGCCGGCTGCACCCACCGCCGTTCGTGCCCAGCGCCGCCTTTCCAGACTTCTGCACCGCCTCCTAATCCTCTGTGCCGCCTCTCGCTCTCCCTCCATCCCCCCTCCTCCCTCCTCCTGCTGTAAGATCTTGCGCGTGCGCACAGGGCTCTTAAAGCGAAGTGCGCAATGACTCAATTTGGCTTCTTAAAGCGAAGTGCGCATGCGCCGGCACTTCGCTCAACCCAGTTATGACCTGCACTCTGGCGCCAGCCTCTCAGAGCCCTGTGCACATGCGCAATATCTTACAGCAGGAGGAGGGGGGAGGGAGGGAGAGCGAGCGGCGGCACAGAGGATTAGGAGGCGGTGCACAAGTCTGGAAAGGCGGCGCTGGGCACGAACGGCGGTGGGTGCGGCCGGCACCTTGCATCCCTTGACATCCCCTTAGGCACCTTATTTCTTTGAGTGACAGGTTAGTAAAACCTGTTTTTTAGCAAAATAAGGCTACAGATCACATTTATAAGCCCACATTAGGAATCATGATGAGGCCCTGAACATCAGCATATGTTTAGCTGACAGGGGTGAAACCTGGTGACAGAATCCCTTTAAGTTCCAAGAGGTGTGGTCAAACCAGGGTACATGATGTATTAGGCCTCTTGCACACAAACGTTTTTTTCCCGTTTACGTTCCGTATACGGAACCATTCATTTCAATGGGTCCGCAAAAAAAGGAAGGTACTCCGTATGCCTTCCGTTTCCGTATTTCCGTTTCGTTCAAAAAACATGTTCTATTATTGTCCGAATAACGGACAAGGATAGTACTGTTCTATCAGGGGCCAGCTGTTCCGTTCGCCAAAAAACTGAATGCACAGGGACATTATCCGTATTTTTTGCGGATCCGTTTTTTGCGGACCGCAAAATACTGAAAAAGCCATATGTTCGTGTGCAAGAGGGTGACGTTTTTGGGGCGCCAGGAAGCAATAGCATCAAAGCAGAAAGACACAGATTTGTTCTATTGCTGTACAAGGGAGTTGGGGGTCACTTGTTTCCCTTTAGCTTGCTATATCAGCGATCCAGTATCACCATTAGCGTAACCAATCCATAGATACATAGATCAAATTAAATCATAAATTATAACTCCATCAATAATTGCTTTTAAATAATCATCAATTTTATTAGTTCTTACAGAGTTACAACCATTTCTGGCCTCACAGACGTTAAGAACATTTTAAAATATTAGTCAGACTTCGGGTGTATGGCAATTACTATTCATACAAATAAAGTGCAAGTGCAACAGTATATATGGGAAAATACAATCAGTGCATGTAAAAGGTATTATCCTGTCCACAATGTATGGTCACAGAGTCAGACTACCGACCCTGGATTCTACGGACATTATCAAACACACTGCCTTACTAAGTTAACATACAATCGGCAGAAAATCAAGCATACTGACCCAAGTATCTGCCACAACACCGTCAGACTGTGCCCTGACGCACGTTTCGCCGTCAGCTTTTTCCCGGGGTAAAAAAAGTATTAGTCTGCCCCAGGAATCTGAGGTTGTCTCTAATATTTTGTGGAGATAGAAACATAGGATTCTTAAAGGACTATGTTTCTGGAGAGTTGAATGAGAAGTCGATAATGTGATGGTCTAACCATGTACAGCAACGAGATTTACTGATTTGGGGGTCACTATATGTCCTTATCAAGAGCACCTAAAAGGCATGAGGAGTCTTATAGGCCAGGCAATGTTCCTCTGGGAATTCAGGGAAGAGGATATGCAAATACCTAAAAGGTCAAACATTGACTTATAGGATAGCTACTTTACATCTGGTGGCATTAGAGGAAGAGCTTGTTAAGAGCTCATTTACATACCATCTTTACTGGATTTACTGATACATTAGTGATTTCTAGTCCTGTGTGAAATATCAAATCTAAAATGTGACCCTTTCGGTCCATGGCTAAATGGACTGCTTGAGAGAAGCCTAGTTCATCCATAATACCAAGTAACTCTTTTCCAAACAATAAGAGGTGTTCATCTATCAAGCGCTGAAATATCCAAGTATGAGCTAAATATGGTGTTCTATGGTTAAGATTGGCAGCAGTTCTGCTAGTTCCTTCAGGATTGCTAATCCGTCACCTGAGGGTCAGTATTTAAGTAATGTTATGTTTTTGCCTGTTGAAATTTGACCACCAATGCATTCAAATGAGTTGGTTACATCAATGGAAAGCATATCTTTAGTGTGGATTTACAACAGGTGGGTACCCCACCTCAATATGCCATCAATGCTCCATACGGGCCAACCCTTTAAAATCTATTTATGTATCTATACATTTTTATACATGCCCACATTTTCTATCTTATTCATATTCTGAAGCAGAGCTGTGTCAATGTATGTGCATATATAGCTTTTTCTGTTTGCCCTTCTCTCCTCATTTTGTATTCATATTCTAGGCTGTCACTTTATTAATAATAAAGGATAGAAATGATAATGCTTATTAAAGTAGTGATGACTTCATTAAATCTATCTAGACAGTGCAGCAATTTCTGATTCTTTTTCGTTTAACAAGCAGATTTATGTGAATTATATAGACATTTCCTATACAAAAATATATACACTTCACCCTTTAATATCATAACAACATTATCCAAAGGAATATAATTAATAGAGCATGCCAATCTAGAACAAATGTTTCAGTAAACACAAGTCTTGAAGACGTCATCTGTTTTACAAATTATTCTATTTAGCTATTCAGTATTTTGCCTCTGAGAATATTGAGGCATCAAGCATGACATCATACACGTGGGCTTCCAAGATTTAAGGAACAGCACTAGATGAAGACACTTGTAGGACACATTTTTTGTGTTCACCAAACCCATGTACACACAAGGGTATATGTACCATAAACTCTTGAAGGTTATTGGCTCAGCCTTGCTTGGTTCCATCCGATTTACTACTGATGGTGCTCCGTGTCTAGAGGAACAGCATTGTTAGCAATAAAGGACAACAAATTTTTCTAAGGGTGTGGAGCAGGTAATAAATTCCAGACCCTTCTGCCTTGGGTAGGAAAACCCAGTAATATCGTCAGTGTTGGACTGGGATTCCTTGTGCCCACCAGAGGAAATTATTCTGGAGCTCAACCCTTATATCATCAATAAAGTCTAAGGTCCCTTGCACATGACCGATTTTCTTTTTTCTGAGTAGCATCTGTTTTTATAACTGATGTCACTTTGATAGCAATACAACCAATGAATTGCAATGAAATAATGTACACTAGTTATTTTAACTGATCTGTGTATCTGTTCCAATACTTTTAGAACAGTTTTTAGACTGCCTCTTGCAGTCTATCAGATCAGTGAAAAACTGAATGTAACGGACCGTTTCAGCAGACAAGGGGTTAAAATCCGTTTAGGCGATAAGCCCCTTTCTGAGAGACAGGCACAGCTACTGCAGAACACCAAACTCCCGAACTGGATACAAAATAGCACTCCAAACTGGAACCTCACGAATAGCTGCTAGCAGACGAACAGGAATCAGCTTACATTTCTGGCAATCGGTCTTCTAACAGCATACAGTGAATCCCCCCAATAACGAGACAAGGCTCCGTGTTGAGGGTCAAGCAGTGGTCTGACTGTACTTCACGTACAGCCTCTTTTATTCATAAACCACAAACATAGTACTGCCCACAGGGGTTTGAAATATAACCAATCAGTAATTTACAACACATACAATGATACAACAGCAACCAATCGTTCACGCCCCCAGAGGACCAGAATGAAGACTGTGACATAGGACAACATATCCCCACAATGCATCATGGTCTCCTCCTCTCTATCCCGGAGACAACCTGAGGAGCAATCCAATTATCTCTGAGGACAAAGGGAGATCGCCAATACACATTTGAGGACAACAGAACAGACATCACCATTTAAACACACAATGGGACAATGGCACAATAGAAACACACCCAGCATTTTCCTCCCAAGCTGACAAGTTACACTTATTATAAATTGTTACAACTTTGTGAGTTTACATTGGCCATACATATAACTTACATCAATTTAAACAGTATAACTTGGGGACAAACCTATCCAAAATTCACTTGAATCGGTTCAGGGGTTTAAAAGTTAGTATATGGCCCATAATCCTGGGGCAAGAGGCCAGCAGCCAGTCCTCTCCAAAACCCAGTGGCGAGGTCGGTTTCGCCACACTGAATATAAAAAAAAGGGAAAAAGGTAAAGGACGGCTCACCTCTGACTCAAGATGGCAAGGTGCACCAAACGGATGTTGTACCCTGGTCACCAAAGAACAATTGTAATATAAAAAGGATGGGCACTCATATATCTAGTTCACAGAGTTGGCAAAGCGACTCAAGCAAAGCGACAGTAATTTATTGATGACAATACATGTACAAATAGATGACAGTATACGATATATAATGTCACCATACACAAATAATAATATATAACCTAAACAGAGCTATGACCCCAAAATAGGTATTAAAATAGATAAAACTCACATAAAATATAAAATATCAGTCCACTGTTATAACTAGTAGATAAAGAACCGGGGATCCGGTCCAGCATACGTGAATGGAAAAGAGTCTGATCAGACTGTGTATGTGAACAAAGTCTATTCAGGCTATATATGGACTAGCGGACTTGTTATCCTCTGTTAGCTAGAGCAGTGACTAATATAGAATGAGTCTCCACAGATAAAGTGATAATAATATATCAACAAGTGAATATAAGTACCAAGTGCTGGCAAAACATTAAATCAGAAGTGATATTGGATAATACAAAGCAATAACAGAATGGTGCATTGAGTGGTGAATACCTGAAAGATAAATATATCAATAGTATATATATATAGCAGTGCTCAAATTAGGTGTAAATGTCCATATAGAAATAAAAATAAAAATAAAAATAGATGTGTCTCTGGAGAGTCGGCAATATTAAATGGATACTTCGTCCCACTAGTAGTTCTATTCCTAAAGTTCAGTCTTTCTGAAGTATTATAACAAGTGACCTGGAAATCGGCTTGATCCACACAATACCTAGAGGTACACTAGGTTTCAGCAGGTATCTGCTTAGGCGAGCTTTGGATTCAACAGCGCTATTGCAGTGGATGCGGTAAGGTAATTAAGTAGCAGTACATATAGATGTAGCAGTGTTAGGTTGGTTTACTCACGTACAGTCCTGCTATTTCCACCGTGGCGTCCCACGTGGTGTGGATTCAGGGTGGACTTGCCTTTGGGCAGCACAATCAAAAGCTGCCTTGTTGCTTGATAAGAATGCAGACTAGTATTATAATTGTGCAAGTCCGGCTGTAAACGAGAGCGTTAGCTGTGTCACGCTGCAAATCCACATCGGGTTTCCTTGATTAAAGTAGGTGTTCCACCTGTCTGAATCGGCAATGGTGGTTGAATCTCACCCGTCAATCTCTGCACTGTGTCCAAAGAAAACCGCGGTACATTTATCCTTGGAAAGCGCTTTCTCAGTCCAGCAAATAGTAGAAGTTTAGCCGGTATTATGTCAGGTCCAGTTCCTCCACGCCAGACGCGTTTCGAAGGTTATCCTCCTTCTTCCTTAGTGGCTCATTTGGATCTGACTGACTTGCCGGCTATTTATTCGCTTTTACACCCAAAAGGGCTCTGTGTTAAACCCGAGGTGGATCTAAAGGATCTGGGTTGCACAGATACAATTTTCATGTGTTGCGGTATTCCTGCGGTATATCTGCGATTTTTTATACACACATGCGTTTTTTTTGTATTGTGTGATCTTGAGTCCACCAGAAACATTACTCATATCTCATTTTTGTTGTAGCTGGTTGCGTTTTGATCTTATATAAATAATTAGATCCAATGTCATACATTATCAGGAGCACATTTTTGCATGTAAAATTAAATATATAAAATCCACTATAGTCTGAAAACTAGAGTGCCTTGACATTTTATTCCTTTTTGTTTTCTATATTAAAAACATATTATGAATATATTAAATAGTAGGGAACATCTGTATTAGGTTTAAAAATATATAAAATATATAAAATATATAAAATATATAACATAAAATATTATGAGGTATTATATCAACTGCAAGGTATATGTCCATATCTATATATAAAAGCATTTATATTTGAGAGTGACACAGAGATAGTTCCAACCTGTGGACCCTGGTCTAATTTTCTAAATAAGCAGCAAGCTATAGTTCAATGGGGGTCATCCCCTAAAATGGTTCGGGCAGAGTAAATAGGAGGATGGTATAGATGAATTGGGGCCGGAGATCTCCAGTCCAGGGGGGGTCATAGTGCTGCTAAACAGCCCGACTAGTACCCTCCATGGGCCGAAGACACCCGTCCCATCATAAAAACCCAAATATTTCCAACTCGGCATTTAGCCCTGCTGGAGCCAAACTGCCGAATTCGAAAATCCTCCTAGACTCGGCCCTAGACATTCGGGCAATATGGTTGCCTCCCCTCCAATGGCGCTCTATCTGTTCGAATGCTGCAAATGTTAGAGTCTTGGGATCTTGGTTATGTATCAATTTAAAATGTTTTGATAGCACATGTTTTTCATACCCTTTCTTAATATTATTTATATGTTCCGCTATCCTAATTTTTAAAGGTCTTTTAGTCCTGCCAATGTATTGTTTAGCACATGAGCATTCAATAACATAGATTACATTTGAGCTATGAGAAGATTTTTTATCTCAACTGAAAAATTATTTTGTGTTGAGCTCACTTGTATAGTCTTTTTTGCAAAAGACGTATTCCTACAATTAATGCAACATCCACATCTGTGGAACCCACTCCTTTTTAACCATTTATTAATGGATCCGGTTTCTCTTAGGCTACTTTCACACTTGCGTTCAGAGCGGGTCCGTCTGGTATCTGCACAGACGGATCCGCTCCTATAATGCAAACGCTTAGATCCGTTCAGAACGGATCTGTTTGCATTACCATGAACAAAAAAAAAAATGTTTTTTTTTTTTTTTTTTGTTCATGATAATGCAAACGGATCCGTTTTGACTTTACATTGAAAGTCAATGGGGGACGGATCCGTTTGAAAATTGAGCCATACTGTGTCAACTTCAAACGGATCCGTCCCCATTGACTTACATTGTAAGTCTGGACGGATCCGTTTGCCTCCGCACGGCCAGGCGGACACCCAAATGTTGCAAGCAGCGTTCAGGTGTCCGTCTGCTGAGCGGAGCGGAGGACAAACGCTGCCAGACTGATGCATTCTGAGCGGATCCGCCTCCACTCAGAATGCATTAGGACTGGACAGATCCGTTTGGGGCCGCTTGTGAGAGCCTTCAAACGGAGCTCACAAGCGGACACCCAAATGCTAGTGTGAAAGTAGCCTTATCTGGCTTTTAATAGATGGTGCTATCTTCAGACCCAAATTAGGGGCCTTTGTGTACACTATCTCCGGTATTGGTGGGATTAAAGGGCCTATAATTTTATCCTTCTGGATAAGGTGCCAATTGTTTTTAATACTTTGCTCAATTTTCTTGTGTTGTGCATTATAGGGCAGTATTATGCGGAATTTATTATCGTCAGTGGATTTATCATCCTTCTTTTGCTTGGCTTCAAAAAACATTTTCCTATCCATTTTCCTAACCTTACACAGGGCATTTTCGACAACTGTCTCTGGATATTCCTTCTCCAAAAATGTTTTAAAAAATGTTTCCTTCATAGTAACAGCTTCATCCTCAAATTCTGCCTGGCTATACCATCCTCCTATTTACTCTGCCTGAACCATTTTAGGGGATGACCCCCATTGACTATAGCTTGCTGCTTATTTAGAAAATTAGACCAGGGTCCACAGGTTGGAACTATCTCTGTGTCACTCTCAAATATAAATGTTTTTATATATATACAGTACAGACCAAAAGTTTGGACACACCTTCTCATTCAAAGAGTTTTCTTTATTTTCATGACTATGAAAATTGTAGATTCACACTGAAGGCATCAAAACTATGAATTAACACATGTGGAATTATATACATAACAAACAAGTGTGAAACAACTGAAAATATGTAAATATGTAATATTCTAGGTTCTTCAAAGTAGCCACCTTTTGCTTTGAATACTGCTTTGCACACTCTTGGCATTCTCTTGATGAGTTTCAAGAGGTAGTCCCCTGAAATGGTTTTCACTTCACAGGTGTGTCCTGTCAGGTTTAATAAGTGGTATTTCTTGCCTTATAAATGGGGTTGGGACCATCAGTTGCGTTTAAGAGAAGTCAGGTGGATACACAGCTGATAGTCCTACTGAATAGACTGTTAGAATTTGTATTATGGCAAGAAAAAAGCAGCTAAGTAAAGAAAAACTAGTGGCCATCATTACTTTAAGAAATGAAGGTCAGTCAGTCAGCCGAAAAATTGGGAAAACTTTGAAAGTAAGGGCTATTTGACCATGAAGGAGAGTGATGGGGTGCTGCGCCAGATGACCTGGCCTCCACAGTCACCGGACCTGAACCCAATCGAGATGGTTTGGGGTGAGCTGGACCGCAGAGTGAAGGCAAAAGGGCCAACAAGTGCTAAGCATCTCTGGGAACTCCTTCAAGACTGTTGGAAGACCATTTCAGGGGACTACCTCTTGAAGCTCATCAAGAGAATGCCAAGAGTGTGCAAAGCAGTAATCAAAGCAAAAGGTGGCTACTTTGAAGAACCTAGAATATGACATATTTTCAGTTGTTTCACACTTGTTTGTTATGTATATAATTCCACATGTGTTAATTCGTAGTTTTGATGCTTTCATAGTCACGAAAATAAAGAAAACTCTTTGAATGAGAAGGTGTGTCCAAACTTTTGGTCTGTACTGTATATGGACATATACCTTGCAGTTGATATAATACCTCATAATATTTTATGTTATATATTTTATATATTTTTAAACCAAATACAGATGTTCCCTACTATTTAATATATTCATAATATGTTTTTAATATAGAAAACAAAAAGGAATAAAATGTCAAGGCACTCTAGTTTTCAGACTATAGTGGATTTTATATATTTAATTTTACATGCAAAAATGTGCTCCTGATAATGTATGACATTGGATCTAATTATTTATATAAGATCAAAACGCAACCAGCTACAACAAAAATGAGATATGAGTAAGGTTTCTGGTGGACTCAAGATCACACAATACAAAAAAACGCATGTGTGTATAAAAAATCGCAGATATACCGCAGGAATACCGCAACATATGAAAATTGTATCTGTGCAACCCAGATCCTTTAGATCCACCTCGGGTTTAACACAGAGCCCTTTTGGGTGTAAAAGCAAATAAATAGCCGGCAAGTCAGTCAGATCCAAATGAGCCACTAAGGAAGAAGGAGGATAACCTTCGAAACGCGTCTGGCGTGGAGGAACTGGACCTGACATAATACCGGCTAAACTTCTACTATTTGCTGGACTGAGAAAGCGCTTTCCAAGGATAAATGTACCGCGGATTTCTTTGGACACAGTGCAGAGATTGACGGGTGAGATTCAACCACCATTGCCGATTCAGACAGGTGGAACACCTACTTTAATCAAGGAAACCCGATGTGGATTTGCAGCGTGACACAGCTAACGCTCTCGTTTACAGCCGGACTTGCACAATTATAATACTAGTCTGCATTCTTATCAAGCAACAAGGCAGCTTTTGATTGTGCTGCCCAAAGGCAAGTCCACCCTGAATCCACACCACGTGGGACGCCACGGTGGAAATAGCAGGACTGTACGTGAGTAAACCAACCTAACACTGCTACATCTATATGTACTGCTACTTAATTACCTTACCGCATCCACTGCAATAGCGCTGTTGAATCCAAAGCTCGCCTAAGCAGATACCTGCTGAAACCTAGTGTACCTCTAGGTATTGTGTGGATCAAGCCGATTTCCAGGTCACTTGTTATAATACTTCAGAAAGACTGAACTTTAGGAATAGAACTACTAGTGGGACGAAGTATCCATTTAATATTGCCGACTCTCCAGAGACACATCTATTTTTATTTTTATTTTTATTTCTATATGGACATTTACACCTAATTTGGACATTTACACCTAATATATATACTATTGATATATTTATCTTTCAGGTATTCACCACTCAATGCACCATTCTGTTATTGCTTTGTATTATCCAATATTACTTCTGATTTAATGTTTTGCCAGCACTTGGTACTTATATTCACTTGTTGTTATATTATTATCACTTTATCTGTGGAGACTCATTCTATATTAGTCACTACTCTAGCTAACAGAGGATAACAAGTCCGCTAGTCCATATATAGCCTGAATAGACTTTGTTCACATACACAGTCTGATCAGACTCTATTCCATTCACGTATGCTGGACCGGATCCCCGGTTCTTTATCTACTAGTTATAACAGTGGACTCATATTTTATATTTTATGTGAGTTTTATCTATTTTAATACCTATTTTGGGGTCATAGCTCTGTTTAGGTTATATATTATTATTTGTGTATGGTGACATTATATATCGTATACTGTCATCTATTTGTACATGTATTGTCATCAATAAATTACTGTCGCTTTGCTTGAGTCGCTTTGCCAACTCTGTGAACTAGATATATGAGTGCCCATCCTTTTTATATTACAATTGTTCTTTGGTGACCAGGGTACAACATCCGTTTGGTACACCTTGCCATCTTGAGTCAGAGGTGAGCCGTCCTTTACCTTTTTCTTATTCATTTATACACATACCCACTAAGGACAGAGCTCCCTCTGATCCAGGGATGGATATCTGGAATCATATAGAAAGCAAGCGACTCAAAGTTGAAACATATAGGTTTGATGATCTAACTACTTATGATCTAAATGCTACTGGAGGTGAGAAATCTATAGAAGAGATATTCAGGGAACTTGAACCACTGCTGCTAAAATAACTTAGACAGCAGTGGGAAATCAAGTCGCTGAAATTATGTATTGAGGATAAGAAAATCCCCAAGGGACTAATGATATCTAAGATCCCTGCACAGGATCTCTATAATGAAGAATTTAACAAGGAGTGGGAAGCACTGCTTCTTTCCCAATCAATAATGTTGACACAACTTATTATAAAAAGGAGATGTAAAATATTGGAAGAGTTAACTGAGAGAATAAACAAAATCAAAATTATGGTTGAAAAATTACCAGCCAATGAAGAATTGGCTATGTGGCAGGCACGTTTATGTAGGAGTTTGGATAAAATGGGGTCAGAAATAATATATAAAAAAACAAAAAAATATATATTTAATGCCAGACCAATGGAGGGCCAGCAATACAGAAATAACTCGCAAGAGGGAGATCTAAATATTAGACCTTTGGGCCATCTAAATAATGATACCCATCCCCCCAGATATAATATACCGGTGAACAATAGATTTGAGGCATTAAATGACAACCATTTTTTAGACAGAACTCCACCCCACCACAAGACAAGGATCAGACAGAGATCACAGACACCAACCGATACATATGTCCAATACCAACAGACAGCAGCATGTCACAATATGAGAACCAGACACAGATCGCGATCACCAATAAGAGACCAACCACACACGTACAATCTGAGGAACAGGCTCAATCATCAATTAGACGATTACGAGCCACAACAGAGGACCCGTCCCCCACAGAATTACAGGCAGCAATATACACCCAAACACCTGAGAGAGGGACCCCACAGACACCAACACAATTCAGACCCAAAAGAAAGATACGAAGATCCCAAAGAAAAAAGAGGGACTTACAACAGACACAGATAAATAATTCAGACGCTATAGTGAACCTCAGTTCGGTCGTCTTGACTGATTCCCAGACAAGACTACTGAACAGGGGCCTCAAATTTGCACCCACAGCAAAACTGAACAAATTTGATACGTACGTGGGTATAGAAAAATTTGTGAGGAAACTCTGTTTGAGAAAATATTTTTTGAAAAATCCGATACTAACAAACGCAGATGAGTATGTGGATGGAGAGGTCCAACATACAATTTTGAAACCAAAATCAAAAAAATTTCCAAGACAGGAGATTGGCGCAGAGATAGCCACTTTTAGAAAAAATATAGAGACAGATCTGAGGAAGGTATCTGATAAACAGTTGAGAAGAAACAATTTGACTATACAGGAGATCAAAGCAATCAAGGAATTACAAAAACTAAATAACCTTACTATTCGCCCCGCCGATAAAGGCGGAGCTATTGTTCTCCTTGAAACTATAAAATATAATGCGGAGTGTCTGAGACAACTTGCGGATATAACAACATATAGGAGACTGAGGAAGGATCCAACAGAAGAATTCTCAGAAATACTAAATCAATACTGTAATAGAGGACTGGAAGATGGACTACTTTCTAAACAGGAATTTTATTTTATTTTAGGGACACAGCAGAGGCTACCTGTGTTCTACTGCCTGCCTAAGATACATAAAAGTATGCTAGATCCACCAGGCCGCCCTATAATCTCGGGTATAGAGTCCTTGTCATCCAACCTGTCCCAATACATAGACCAACTAATTCAGCCTACGGTGAAGAATACCCCATCTTATCTTAAAGACACCACACAGATTGTCCAGATCTTGGAAAATCTGAGGGTGGAGCCACATTGGCTTATAGGAACTTTGGATGTTCAATCACTCTATACCGGGATTGATCACGAACAGGGCACAAATAGTATAAAAATACAGTTGAAGAACTATGGAAATCTTAAAGAGAGACAAATTGATTTCTTGGCAGAGGGTGTGAGATATATATTAACGCATAATTATTTCTTTTTTGAGGGGGCTTATTACCTCCAGACTCGGGGCACTGCCATGGGCACCAGGTTCGCCCCCAGCTATGCCAATTTATTTATGGCACAATGGGAACAGGAGACCATCTTACCCAGGCTGGGGTCGGATCTGGTGCTCTGGCAGCGCTACATTGATGATATTATTTTTGTCTGGCAGGGAGATATATCTAGCCTCCACACCTTCTTGGAAGAAATCAATAAGAATGAATACAATCTCAATTTTTCCTCTAATATTAATCAGGAATATACAAAATTCCTGGATATACGGATCACTACCCAGATGGATCGCTATATATGTACTACTTTCCAGAAAAAGGTAGCCAAGAACAGCTTCATCCTCTTTTCTAGCTGTCATCTGCCTTCCTGGCTATTGAATATACCCACAGGTCAGTTCCGTAGAATAAAAAGGAACTGTACAAGCCAGGCAGAATTTGAGGATGAAGCTGTTACTATGAAGGAAAAATTTTTGGAGAAGGAATATCCAGAGACAGTTGTCGAAAATGCCCTGTGTAAGGTTAGGAAAATGGATAGGAAAATGTTTTTTGAAGCCAAGCAAAAGAAGGATGATAAATCCACTGACGATAATAAATTCCGCATAATACTGCCCTATAATGCACAACACAAGAAAATTGAGCAAAGTATTAAAAACAATTGGCACCTTATCCAGAAGGATAAAATTATAGGCCCTTTAATCCCACCAATACCGGAGATAGTGTATACAAAGGCCCCTAATTTGGGTCTGAAGATAGCACCATCTATTAAAAGCCAGATAAGAGAAACCGGATCCATTAATAAATGGTTAAAAAGGAGTGGGTTCCACAGATGTGGATGTTGCATTAATTGTAGGAATACGTCTTTTGCAAAAAAGACTATACGAGTGAGCTCAACACAAAATAATTTTTCAGTTGAGATAAAAAATCTTCTCACATGTAATAGCTCAAATGTAATCTATGTTATTGAATGCTCATGTGTTAACAATACATTGGCAGGACTAAAAGACCTTTAAAAATTAGGATAGCGGAACATATAAATAATATTAAGAAAGGGTATGAAAAACATGTGCTATCAAAACATTTTAAATTGATACATAACCAAGATCCCAAGACTCTAACATTTGCAGCATTCGAACAGATAGAGCGCCATTGGAGGGGAGGCAACCATATTGCCCGAATGTCTAGGGCCGAGTCTAGGAGGATTTTCGAATTCGGCAGTTTGGCTCCAGCAGGGCTAAATGCCGAGTTGGAAATATTTGGGTTTTTATGATGGGTCGGGTGTCTTCGGCCCATGGGGGGTACTAGTCGGGCTGTTTAGCAGCACTATGACCCCCCCTGGACTGGAGATCTCCGGCCCCAATTCATCTATACCATCCTCCTATTTACTCTGCCCGAACCATTTTAGGGGATGACCCCCATTGACTATAGCTTGCTGCTTATTTAGAAAATTAGACCAGGGTCCACAGGTTGGAACTATCTCTGTGTCACTCTCAAATATAAATGCTTTTATATATAGATATGGACATATACCTTGCAGTTGATATAATACCTCATAATATTTTATGTTATATATTTTATATATTTTTAAACCTAATACAGATGTTCCCTACTATTTAATATATTCATAATATGTTTTTAATATAGAAAACAAAAAGGAATAAAATGTCAAGGCACTCTAGTTTTCAGACTATAGTGGATTTTATATATTTAATTTTACATGCAAAAATGTGCTCCTGATAATGTATGACATTGGATCTAATTATTTATATAAGATCAAAACGCAACCAGCTACAACAAAAATGAGATATGAGTAATGTTTCTGGTGGACTCAAGATCACACAATACAAAAAAACGCATGTGTGTATAAAAAATCGCAGATATACCGCAGGAATACCGCAACACATGAAAATTGTATCTGTGCAACCCAGATCCTTTAGATCCACCTCGGGTTTAACACAGAGCCCTTTTGGGTGTAAACGCGAATAAATAGCCGGCAAGTTAGTCAGATCCAAATGAGCCACTGAGGAAGAAGGAGGATAACCTTCGAAACGCGTCTGGCGTGGAGGAATTGGACCTGACATAATACTGGCTAAACTTCTACTATTTGCTGGACCGAGAAAGCGCTTTCCAAGGATAAATGTACCGCGGTTTTCTTTGGACACAGTGCAGAGATTGACGGGTGAGATTCAACCAACATTGCCGATTCAGACAGGTGGAACACCTACTTTAATCAAGGAAACCCGATGTGGATTTGCAGCGTGACACAGCTAACGCTCTCGTTTACAGCCGGACTTGCACAATTATAATACTAGTCTGCATTCTTATCAAGCAACAAGACAGCTTTTGATTGTGCTGCCCAAAGGCAAGTCCACCCTGAATCCACACCACGTGGGACGCCACGGTGGAAATAGCAGGACTGTACGTGAGTAAACCAACCTAACACTGCTACATCTATATGTACTGCTACTTAATTACCTTACCGCATCCACTGCAATAGCGCTGTTGAATCCAAAGCTCGCCTAAGCAGATACCTGCTGAAACCTAGTGTACCTCTAGGTATTGTGTGGATCAAGCCGATTTCCAGGTCACTTGTTATAATACTTCAGAAAGACTGAACTTTAGGAATAGAACTACTAGTGGGACGAAGTATCCATTTAATATTGCCGACTCTCCAGAGACACATCTATTTTTATTTTTATTTTTATTTCTATATGGACATTTACACCTAATTTGGACATTTACACCTAATATATATACTATTGATATATTTATCTTTCAGGTATTCACCACTCAATGCACCATTCTGTTATTGCTTTGTATTATCCAATATTACTTCTGATTTAATGTTTTGCCAGCACTTGGTACTTATATTCACTTGTTGATATATTATTATCACTTTATCTGTGGAGACTCATTCTATATTAGTCACTGCTCTAGCTAACAGAGGATAACAAGTCCGCTAGTCCATATATAGCCTGAATAGACTTTGTTCACATACACAGTCTGATCAGACTCTATTCCATTCACGTATGCTGGACCGGATCCCCGGTTCTTTATCTACTAGTTATAACAGTGGACTCATATTTTATATTTTATGTGAGTTTTATCTATTTTAATACCTATTTTGGGGTCATAGCTCTGTTTAGGTTATATATTATTATTT
The DNA here is from genome assembly GCF_905171765.1 of Bufo bufo. Classification (NCBI taxonomy): domain Eukaryota; kingdom Metazoa; phylum Chordata; class Amphibia; order Anura; family Bufonidae; genus Bufo; species Bufo bufo. The sequence goes on along the minus strand of NC_053391.1, from coordinate 545,582,727 downwards.
GTGTATGGTGACATTATATATCGTATACTGTCATCTATTTGTACATGTATTGTCATCAATAAATTACTGTCGCTTTGCTTGAGTCGCTTTGCCAACTCTGTGAACTAGATATATGAGTGCCCATCCTTTTTATATTACAAAAACTGAATATACTTGGATGCAAAAAAACTGATACGGATTAGATTGAAAACTGAAACCATTTAGGTCGTGTGCAAGAAGCCTAAGGCCTCTTTCACACGGGCGAGATTTCCGCGCGGGTGCAATGTGTGAGGTGAACGCATTGCACCTGCACTGAATCCGGACCCATTCATTTCTATGGGGCTGTGCACATGAGCGGTGATTTTCACTCATCACTTGTGCGTTGTGTGAAAATCGCAGCATGCTCTATTTTGTGCGTTTTTCACGCAACACAGGCCCCATAGAAGTGAATGGGGCTGCGTGAAAATCGCAAGCATCCGCAAGCAAGTGCGGATGCAGTGTGATTTTCACGCACGGTTGCTAGGAGACGATCAGGCTGGGGACCCGATCATTATATTTTCCCTTATAACATGGTTATAAGGGAAAATAATAGCATTCGTAATACAGAATGCTTAGTAAAATAGGGCTGGAGGGGTTAAAAAAATTAAATAAAAAATTTAACTCACCTCATCCACTTGTTCGTGCAGCCCGGCTTCTCTTCTGTCTTCTTCTTTGCTGTCCAGGAGGAAAAGGACCTGTGGTGACATCACTGCGCTCATCACATGGTCAGTCACATGATCCATCACCATGGCGATGGATCATGTGACGGATCATGTGATGAGCGCAGTGACGTCACCACAGGTCCTTTTCCTCCTGGACAGCAAAGAAGAAGACAGAAGAGAAGCCGGGCTGCGCGAACAAGTGGATTAAGGTGAGTTTATTTATTTATTTTTACCCCTCCATCACTATTTTACTAAGCATTCTGTATTAAGAATGCTATTATTTTCCCTTATAACCATGTAATAAGGGAAAATAATAAAATCTACAGAACACCTAACCCAAACCCGAACTTCTGTGAAGAAGCCTGGGTTCAGGTCTGGGTACCAAACAAAAACGCTTTGCACTCGCGGGGAAAAATTGTGCATGTTCCCACAACGCCCGTGTGAACCCAGCCTAAGGGTATAGCCACATGTTCAGGTTTCCTGTTGCAGTTATGGAAGCCAAAATTAGGAGTTAAGTTATTTTCCCTTATAACCATGTAATAAGGGAAAATAATAAAATCTACAGAACACCTAACCCAAACCTGAACTTCTGTGAAGAAGCCTGGGTTCAGGTCTGGGTACCAAACAAAAACGCTTTGCACTCGCGGGGAAAAATTGTGCATGTTCCCACAACGCCCGTGTGAACCCAGCCTAAGGGTATAGCCACATGTTCAGGTTTCCTGTTGCAGTTATGGAAGCCAAAATTAGGAGTTAAGTTAACAAAAAGAGTTGTGCATGTCTTTTTTACTTATTGTAATGTCTCGCCTGTTATGATCCACTCCTGATTTTGGCAGAGGCAAATGGGTTTATTCTCTTGGACCTTTGGGGTCCACTATGGCTTCAGGGACTGGGCCAACCGGAGGGACCTGTGGTACTCTGGTGGGCCATTCCAACCCTGAATATCATGAGGGACCCATCTGGATCTAAAACTGCATGATAATAGGTTGAAAAGCAAATTTAATAAGTTGACTTAAAAAACTGTTCAACCCCTTTTAGACTCAAATTATAAAACCTGAAAACAAAACCTGAAAACTTAATTGATATTCTGAAGCAGGATGAAGGGTACATGGATGTCAGAAATTCAGTGTCCCTCCTTTCATCAGGACGAAGCTAAAATTAATAGACAGCGAGTGCTCATTAGCTGCTCATCTTTCTGGTGCATTGTGCATCTGCAGTGACATTCAAGGGCATGGAAGTCACTGTTCATGAATTAAAAATCACCCTAAAGAGATGACATTTCATGGATAAATCAACTGAAACAATGTAATTCTCAAGGTAACTAAAATAAAATCCTCTCTACAGCCAATTAAAAAAACACTCTGTCTGTAATTTACAGAAAAGCATGACAAAATAATAACCATCAACCTCTGTCTATTTTAATCTAACCATTTTCAGGATAGCGTTAAGCTAAAAGTATTACTTGTATAACCTATCATGGACTGCCATCATAAATGTTAAGGTACTGTTCACATACCCAGGCCCTCCTTGTCTTATGAGGTATATCACTTATACTGTAAAAGCTACTGTTACCTAGCTCTTGAGCCTATGCCTTTCTATGTCATGTGGTTATGCCATAAAACATGAAAGTATTCTGCTGGCTTTTAGAACAGCTGATTGACATTGAGTCTCATAGTTTTATTCCCACCGTATATGATGCAAACAAATAATTTTTGTGTATCGACATTATTTGCTCAGTGTGCAGAATGGGAGTGCTCATTATTCTGCTTCTGTGTCAGCAATTTAATGTATATGTGATGTGATATACTCTTCTGAGGCAATGTCTTTCCATTTGATCAGTGGCATACTAACAATAGAGGCAGACCACGCAGCTGCTATGGGGCCTGTGGAGGGGGGGCGTGGATGGAAGGCCTCACCCCCTAATTACATAAATACAATGCCTACCGCCTGCTCTGCTCCCGTCCCAAATCCCTATCTGGGGCTCGGGCGGGCCCTGCTTCTCCTGTGCTCGTGTCGGGCCCTCCTCCACAGTCAGTCTCCACCCTCTGCCTATGAGTATACTCTCTTCTGTCTGTCTGTCTGCTGGACAGGCCTTTTAGCACTAAGCAGTGCTAGCAGAGCCTACTGCTGATTGCTTAGCCTTAGCGCAGAAGACAGAACTGAGTGGATGGGACTTCATTCCCGCTGCTGGCCCGTGACACTGCTAACTCTGTCCTGAGTAAGGATGGGACAACCTAGACCAGCCCAGTCTAAGAGATGGGAGACTTGTCTCCTGTCGTCCAGCACTGCCTTGGAAGAGCTGCCTTCCTGGCCACAGTGACATTGAAGAAGCTCTACAGTACACGGCACAGACACAGACAGTGAGTCATGAGCAGCAGCATTCAGTGTGTGCTACTGGGTGGGTGCTACCCATTGAGGGTGTCTCCCTGCACAGTCTGCCATGATCCAATCAGACTGTGCAGGAACACCCCCCAATTGGTAACATCCAACTGAACCTTCATTGGGAACTGCTAGAAATTCATAATGTCTAGAGGGAATAATACAGGAATGGCACAACACAGAGTGATAAGAACATATGTTTCAGAGTTGTTACATGGGAAATGTAAGTAGTTACTTAAAGGAAACCTGTTATCACTTTCTAAGCCTATTTATCCACTCACCTTTCTATAAATACTTTTTAATACATTAATAATGATATTAAAATCAATTCTGAACCAACAATTCAGAGAAAAACCTAAAATAAATGTTCCCGCTATATATGTATATGCACCCTAGATGGGTCCTGTCCGCTCCATGCTTCAGAGATGAGCCCAGCGTTCTCTAACTCCTGGAGTCCACCCCTTCTCTTCCAAGTCTCGCAGCTAGATACATTATATGATCAGTAGTAGTGTTGATCGCGAATATTCTAATCGCAAATTTTTTGCACGAATATCGGCACTTTGTAATCGCAAATATTCTAGATTTTTTTCCATCAGGGAGTGAGGTGACTGGTTCTGCACATGCACGGCGTTTGGGACGTGAGTTCGGGAGGAGGGTAGGATCTTTAGATTCTGTCACTCTTTTAACGGGAGTTGGGGTTAAGAATGGGAATTGATGAGGTAAGCATTTAATTTACATAACTTGAAAAAAGCAAAAATGGACTGTTAAAGAAGTACTTAGAGGTGTTTTATAAAAAAAAACCTCGGATGATTAAGGTGGGGGAGAACTATCTCAGGATGCCGATGATTGTTATGGTTAAAAACCGGTGACAGGTTCCCTTTAAACAGGCATGCCAGGAGAGGTTACTCTTTAAGTAGTAAGGTGCTGATTGTGGGAAGTTGGGTGTCAACAAATCAAAGCTTTATTAAGGTTTTGAGTTACATTGATAACTTGTTCAGGACTTGAGAACCAGGTATAAACAGTGAAGTCATTGCTGTTGACTTAGGATTACAGTGATAATAAAAGTTTTTAATATATATTGTGACTGATGTCACAGTAGAGAGATAAATAGTGCTGTGATGTCACAGCACAAGCATAATAAATGATAGTCACAGATCCATTTGTCAGGTACAAGCATAAGAAGCATAAAGATGCCAATATTCATCCAAGCTATACAATGATTCTTATGCATTCTGGATCTCTTTACAGGACGTGCACTTAGCTTATTAGTTTGCAAACTTCTTTCAAATCACTATTTTATCAATAAACGGAACCTCAAGACTACCTCCTCCGCTATTGCTTAACCACCTCAGCCCCCAGTGCTTAAACACCCTGAAAGACCAGGCCACTTTTTACACTTCTGACCTACACTACTTTCACTGTTTATTGCTCGGTCATGCAACTTACCACCCAAATGAATTTTACCTCCTTTTCTTCTCACTAATAGAGCTTTCATTTGGTGGTATTTCATTGCTGCTGACATTTTTTGTTATTAATCGAAATTTAACGATTTTTTTGCAAAAAAATGACATTTTTCACTTTCAGTTGTAAAATTTTGCAAAAAAAACGAGATCCATATAGAAATTTTGCTCTAAATTTATAGTTCTACATGTCTTTGATAAAAAAAAAAATGTTTGGGTAAAAAAAAAATGGTTTGGGTAAAAGTTATAGCGTTTACAAACTATGGTACAAAAATGTGAATTTCCGCTTTTTGAAGCAGCTCTGACTTTCTGAGCACCTGTCATGTTTCCTGAGGTTCTACAATGGCCAGACAGTACAAACACCCCACAAATGACCCCATTTCGGAAAGTACACACCCTAAGGTATTCGCTGATGGGCATAGTGAGTTCATAGAACTTTTTATTTTTTGTCACAAGTTAGCGGAAAATGATAATTTTTTTTTTTTTTTTTTCTTACAAAGTCTCATATTCCACTAACTTGTGACAAAAAATAAAAACTTCTATGAACTCACTATGCCCATCACGAAATACCTTGGGGTCTCTTCTTTCCAAAATGGGGTCACTTGTGGGGTAGTTATACTGCCCTGGCATTTTAGGGGCCCAAATGTGTGGTAAGGAGTTTGAAATCAAATTCTGTAAAAAATGACCTGTGAAATCCGAAAGGTGCTCTTTGGAATATGGGCCCCTTTGCCCACCTAGGCTGCAAAAAAGTGTCACACATCTGGTATCTCCGTACTCAGGAGAAGGTGGGGAATGTGTTTTGGGGTGTCTTTTTACATATACCCATGCTGGGTGAGATAAATATCTTGGTCAAATGCCAACTTTGTATAAAAAAATGGGAAAAGTTGTCTTTTGCCAAGATATTTCTCTCACCCAGCATGGGTATATGTAAAATGACACCCCAAAACACATTCCCCACCTTCTCCTGAGTACGGCAATACCAGATGTGTGACACTTTTTTGCAGCCTAGGTGGGCAAAGGGGCCCATATTCCAAAGAGCACCTTTCGGATTTCACAGGTCATTTTTTACAGAATTTGATTTCAAACTCCTTACCACACATTTGGGCCCCTAGAATGCCAGGGCAGTATAACTACCCCACAAGTGACCCCATTTTGGAAAGAAGACACCCCAAGGTATTCCGTGAGGGGCATGGCAAGTTCCTAGAATTTTTTATTTTTTGTCACAAGTAAGTGGAAAATGATGATTTTTTTTTTATTTTTTTTTTCATACAAAGTCTCATATTCCACTAACTTGTGACAAAAAATAAAAACTTCCATGAACTCACTATGCCCATCAGCGAATACCTTGGGGTCTCTTCTTTCCAAAATGGGGTCACTTGGGGGGTAGTTATACTGCCCTGGCATTCTAGGGGCCCAAATGTGTGGTAAGGAGTTTGAAATCAAATTCTGTAAAAAATGACCTGTGAAATCCGAAAGGTGCTCTTTGGAATATGGGCCCCTTTGCCCACCTAGGCTGCAAAAAAGTGTCACACATCTGGTATCTCCGTACTCAGGAGAAGGTGGGGAATGTGTTTTGGGGTGTCATTTTACATATACCCATGCTGGGTGAGAGAAATATCTTGGTCAAATGCCAACTTTGTATAAAAAAATGGGAAAAGTTGTCTTTTGCCAAGATATTTCTCTCACCCAGCATGGGTATATGTAAAATGACACCCCAAAACACATTCCCCACCTTCTCCTGAGTACGCAGATACCAGATGTGTGACACTTTTTTGCAGCCTAGGTGGGCAAAGGGGCCCATATTCCAAAGAGCACCCTTCGGATTTCACAGGTCATTTTTTACAGAATTTGATTTCAAACTCCTTACCACACATTTGGGCCCCTAGAATGCCAGGGCAGTATAACTACCCAACAAGTGACCCCATTTTGGAAAGAAGAGACCCCAAGGTATTCGCTGATGGGCATAGTGAGTTCATGGAAGTTTTTATTTTTTGTCACAAGTTAGTGGAATATGAGACTTTGTATGAAAAAAAAAAAAAAAAAAAATCAGCATTTTCCACTAACTTGTGACAAAAAATAAAAAATTCTAGGAACTCGCCATGCCCCTCACGGAATACCTTGGGGTGTCTTCTTTCCAAAATGGGGTCACTTGTGGGGTAGTTATACTGCCCTGGCATTTTCCAGGGGCCCTAATGTGTGGTAAGTAGGTAAATGACCTGTGAAATCCTAAAGGTGCTCTTTGGAATGTGGGCCCCTTTGCCCACCTAGGCTGCAAAAAAGTGTCACACATGTGGTATCGCCGTATTCAGGAGAAGTTTGGGAATGTGTTTTGGGGTGTCATTTTACATATACCCTTGCTGGGTGAGAGAAATATCTTGGCAAAAGACAACTTTTCCCATTTTTTTATACAAAGTTGGCATTTGACCAAGATATTTCTCTCACCCAGCATGGGTATATGTAAAATGACACCCCAAAACACATTCCCCACCTTCTCCTGAGTACGGCGATACCAGATGTGTGACACTTTTTTGCAGCCTAGATGCGCAAAGGGGCCCAAATTCCTTTTAGGAGGGCATTTTTAGACATTTGGATACCAGACTTCTTCTCACGCTTTGGGGCCCCTAGAATGCCAGGGCAGTATAAATACCCCACATGTGACCCCATTTTGGAAAGAAGACACCCCAAGGTATTCAATGAGGGGCATGGCGAGTTCATAGAAATTTTTTTTTTTTGGCACAAGTTAGCGGAAATTGATATTTTTAATTTTTTTCTCACAAAGTCTCCCGTTCCGCTAACTTGGGACAAAAATTTCAATCTTTCATGGACTCAATATGCCCCTCACGGAATACCTGGGGGTGTCTTCTTTCCGAAATGGGGTCACATGTGGGGTATTTATACTGCCCTGGCATTCTAGGGGCCCTAAAGCGTGAGAAGAAGTCTGGAATATAAATGTCTAAAAAATTTTACGCATTTGGTTTCCGTGAGGGGTATGGGGAGTTCATGTGAGATTTTATTTTTTGACACAAGTTAGTGGAATATGAGACTTTTTAAGAAAAAAAAATAAAATTCCGCTAACTTGGGCCAAAAAAATGTCTGAATGGAGCCTTACAGAGGGGTGATCAATGACAGGGGGGTGATCAATGACAGGGGGGTGATCAATGACAGGGGGGTGATCAGGGAGTCTATATGGGGTGATAACCACAGTCATTGATCACGCCCGTGTAAGGCTTCATTCAGACGTCCGTATGCGTTTTGCGGATCCGATCCATCTATCAGTGGATCCGTAAAAATCATGCGGACGTCTGAATGGAGCTTTACAGGGGGGTAATCCATGACAGGGGGGTAATCAATGACAGGGGGGTAATCAGGGAGTCTATATGGGGTGATCACCACAGTCATTGATCACGCCCCTGTAAGGCTTCATTCAGACGTCCGGATGCGTTTTGCGGATCCGATCCATCTATCAGTGCATCCGTAAAAATCATGCGGACATCTGAATGGAGCTTTACAGGGGGGTAATCAATGACAGGGGGGTGATCAGGGAGTCTATATGGGGTGATCACCACAGTCATTGATCACGCCCCTGTAAGGCTTCATTCAGACGTCCGGATGCGTTTTGCGGATCCGATCCATCTATCAGTGGATCCGTAAAAATCATGCGGACGTCTGAATGGAGCTTTACAGGGGGGTAATCAATGACAGGGGGGTAATCAATGACAGGGGGGTGATCAGGGAGTCTATATGGGGTGATCACCACAGTCATTGATCACGCCCCTGTAAGGCTTCATTCAGACGTCCGGATGCGTTTTGCGGATCCGATCCATCTATCAGTGCATCCGTAAAAATCATGCGGACATCTGAATGGAGCTTTACAGGGGGTTGATCAATGACAGGGGGGTGATCACCACAGTCATTGATCATGCCCCTGTAAGGCTTCATTCAGACGTCCGGATGCGTTTTGCGGATCGGATCCATCTATCAGTGCATCCGTAAAAATCATGCGGACATCTGAATGGAGCTTTACAGGGGGGTAATCAATGACAGGGGGGTGATCACCACAGTCATTGATCATGCCCCTGTAAGGCTTTATTCAGACGTCCAGATGCGTTTTGCGGATCGGATCCATCTATCAGTGCATCCGTAAAAATCATGCGGACATCTGAATGGAGCTTTACAGGGGGGTAATCAATGACAGGGGGGTGATCACCACAGTCATTGATCATGCCCCTGTAAGGCTTCATTCAGACGTCCGGATGCGTTTTGCGGATCGGATCCATCTATCAGTGCATCCGTAAAAATCATGCGGACATCTGAATGGAGCTTTACAGGGGGGTGATCAGGGAGTCTATATGGGGTGATCACCACAGTCATTGATCATGCCCCTGTAAGGCTTCATTCAGACGTCCGGATGCGTTTTGCGGATCGGATCCATCTATCAGTGCATCCGTAAAAATCATGCGGACATCTGAATGGAGCTTTACAGGGGGGTGATCAGGGAGTCTATATGGGGTGATCCCCACAGTCATTGATCATGCCCCTGTAAGGCTTCATTCAGACGTCCGGATGCGTTTTGCGGATCCGATCCATCTATCAGTGGATCCGTAAAAATCATGCGGACGTCTGAATGGAGCTTTACAGGGGGGTAATCAATGACAGGGAGGTAATCAATGACAGGGGGGTGATCAGGGAGTCTATATGGGGTGATAACCACAGTCATTGATCACGCCCCTGTAAGGCTTCATTCAGACGTCCGGATGCGTTTTGCGGATCCGATCCATCTATCAGTGGATCCGTAAAAATCATGCGGACATCTGAATAGAGCTTTACAGGGGGGTGATCAATGACAGGGGGGTAATCAATGACAGGGGGGTGATCAGGGAGTCTATATGGGGGTGATCAGGGGCTAATAAGGGGTTAATAAGTGACGGGGGGGGTGTAGTGTAGTGTAGTGGTGCTTGGTGCTACTTTACTGAGCTACCTGTGTCCTCTGGTGGTCGATCCAAACAAAGGGGACCACCAGAGGACCAGGTAGAAGGTATATTAGACGCTGTTATCAAAACAGCGTCTAATATACCTGTTAGGGGTTAAAAAAAACACATCTCCAGCCTGCCAGCGAACGATCGCCGCTGGCAGGCTGGAGATCAACTCTCTTACCGTCCGTTCCTGTGAGCGCGCGCGCCTGTGTGCGCGCGTTCACAGGAAATCTCGGCCATCGCGAGATGACGCGTATATGCGTGACTGTGCGCAGCGCTGCCACCTCCGGAACGCGATCCTGCGTTAGGCGGTCCGGAGGTGGTTAAAGGACTTGTCCAGCCTTCTTTAAAGGGGTTATCCGGCTATTTGTAACTGATGCTTTGGATAGGTCATCAGCATTTGATTGGTGGGGGTCCAACACCTGGGACCCCCGCCGATCATCTGTTTTGAGAAGACCTGGGTGTCCTGTGAGTGCTGGAGCCTTCTCACTGCTTATCCTAGCCCAGTGAAGTCACCGCCATGGGTCACGAGGCCAGCTCAGCCCCCATTCATATGATAGGCCATCACTAGCTGATCGACAACCTCTCGTTAGGCATCTGTAGAGCCTATAGTTACTTTTACCTCTCCCATGACTACATTATGCCTCTGTACCCCTATAATTACTTTTGTCTCTCCTAAGCCTACCTTATGCCCATGTACTCCCTTACAGTTACCTTTAAATGTGGAATGTACTATAGAAAATAAATTCTGCTTTTCTGCATAGTTCCTAGGTTTTAGGACTAATGCTCAAACTCATAGTAATAATATCCTGTCAGAAATTCTCCTATCTTTAATGGTTTCTTTGCTGCATCCACTGCTTATTTTCTAGATATAACCTTCTTAAGATTACAGCAAAGAATTAGAATAAAGAAAATGTGATGTATATCAGTTAAATGTCAGGAGAACAATCGTACTCAGAACATGTCATAAAATGTTCTTTGAAGCAGACTGTAAACCCCATCTTCTGCAACCTTCTGGAGGCTAGCTAAAACTGACTGTCAGCAGAAATTACAATTAGCTGGCCATCAGCTATTCCTCCCAACATCCCCCCACACTCAGCTGAGCATGCACGTGTTATCCTTTTTTGAAAAACAATTTTATTGAGACCAATATAAAGTATATTCATACGAGATGAGTACATTGCATACAGATGTGCATATTCCACATCACATAAGAAAAGTTACTACCAAGATGGATATGGCATCCTAGAAACCCACCAGGCTTCAAACAAATTAGCATTACAGGTATGTCTCATAATACTATATAGAAAATCCCCCCTAAACCCCATGTTCTCATCAACAACTCCCCCCCCCCCAACATTCCCCGTAACCAGCTCTACGGGTTTTCCGACCATTAAGTGAGGTGCAGTCTTCCCAATGTGCCTTTCAATTGAGCATGTGGTTAATCGAAATGTTTCGATAAGTTCCCTAATATCTGAATCAGCAATGTAAATTCAATAAAGGGTCTCCATTTCTTTATAAACCTCCCAGCTGTTTTTTTTTTTTTTTGTGTCTCTCCGTTTCTATTCTATCCATATGCATAAGATGACACAGAGTCCCCTGTAGTAACATACATAGTAACATAGTATATAAGGCCGAAAAAAGACATTTGTCCATCCAGTTCGGCCTGTTATCCTGCAAGTTGATCCAGAGGAAGGCAAAAAAACCTTGTGAGGTAGAAGCCAATTTTCCTCACTTTAGGGGAATAAAAAATTCCTTCCCGACTCCAACTAGGCAATCAGAATAACTCCCTGGATCAACGACCCCCCTCTAGTAGCTATAGCCTGTAATATTATTACACTCCAGAAATACATCCAGGCCCCTCTTGAATTCCTTTATTGTACTCACCATCACCACCTCCTCAGGCAGAGAGTTCCATAGTCTCACTGCTCTTACAGTAAAGAATCCTTTTCTATGTTTCTGTACAAACCTTCTTTCCTCCAAACGCAGAGGATGTCCCCTCGTCACAGTCACAGTCCTGGGGATAAATAGATGATGGGATAGATCTCTGTACTGACCCCTGATATATTTATACATTGTAATTAGATCTCCCCTCAGTCGTCTTTTTTCTAACGTGAATAACCCTAATTTTGATAATCTTTCAGGGTACTGTAGTTGCCCCATTCCAGTTATTACTTTAGTTGCCCTCCTCTGGAGCCTCTCCAGCTCTGCTATGTCTGCCTTGTTCACTGGAGCCCAGAACTGTACACAGTACTCCATGTGTGGTCTGACTAATGATTTGTAAAGTAGTAGGAATATGTTCTCATCACAGGCATCTATGCCCCTTTTGATGCAACCCATTATCTTATTGGCCTTGGCAGCAGCTGCCTGACACTGTTTTTTGCAGCTTAGTTTGCTGTTTATTAAAATTCCTAGATCCTTTTCCATGTCAGTGTTACCGAGTGTTTTACCATTTAGTATGTACGGGTTACTTGCATTATTCCTTCCCATGTGCATAACTTTACATTTGTCAGTGTTAAACCTCATCTGCCACTTATCTGCCCAAGCCTCCAATCTATCCAGATCCCTCTGTAGTAGTATACTGTCCTCTTCAGTGTTAATTACTTTACACAGTTTAGTGTCATCTGCGAAAATTGATATTTTACTATGCAAGCCTTCTACAAGATCATTAATAAATATATTGAAGAGAATAGGGCCCAATACTGACCCCCTGAGGTACTCCACTAGTGACAGTGACCCAATCTGAGTATGTACCGTTAATAACCACCCTCTGTTTTCTATCATTGAGCCAGTTACTTACCCACTTACAGACGTTTTCTCCCAGTCCGAGCATTCTCATTTTATATACTAACCTTTTATGTGGTACAGTGTCAAATGCTTTGGAGAAGTCCAGATATACGACATCCATTGATTCGCCGCTGTCAAGTCTAGAACTTACCTCCTCATAGAAACTGATTAAATTAGTTTGACATGACGATCCCTCACGAAGCCATGCTGATATGGCGTTATTTGCTTATTTCCGTTAAGATGCTCTAAGATAGCATCTCTCAGAAAACCTTCAAACCGTTTACCCACAACAGATGTTAACCTTACCGGCCTATAGTTTCCAGGCTCTGTTTTTGGACCCTTTTTGAATATTGGCACCACATTTGCCATGCCCAATCCTGTAGGACATTCCCTGTCAGTATAGAGTCCGCAAATATCAGAAATAAGGGTCTGGCTATGACATTACATAATTCCCTTAGGATACGGGGGTGTATGCCATCCGGTCCTGGCGATTTGTCTATTTTGATCTTTTTAAGTCGCTGTTGTACTTCTTCCTGGGTCAGACAGGACACTTTTAATGGCGAATTTATTTCAACATTCAGCATTTCATCTGACAGTTTATATTCCTCAGTGAATACACTGGAGAAAAAATTATTTAACAACTTTGCTTTCTCCTCGTCGCTCTCTGCGACTCCCCCCTCATTACTCTTTAAAGGGCCGACACCTTCAGATTTATACTTTTTAACATTTATATAATTGAAGAACATTTTAGGGTTAGTTTTACTCTCTTTGGCAATTAATCTCTCGGTCTCTAGTTTGGCCGCTTTTATTTGTTTTTTACATGTTCTGTTTTTTTCCTTATAGTTTTTCAGTGCTTCCGTGCTACCCTCCTGTTTTAGTGTTTTATATGCTTTCTTTTTGTCATTTATTGCTTTCTTTACAGTTCTGTTTATCCACATTGGTTTCTTTTTGTTCCTTAACCTTTTATTCCCATACGGTATGTACCTCTCACAATGAGATTTTAGGATGTTTTTAAAGATATCCCATTTTGTGGCTGTATTTTTATTTTTGAGGACTTTGTCCCAGTTAGTTAGGCCTATGGCCTCTCTTAGTTGGCTAAATTTAGCTTATTTGAAGTTTGGTATTTTTGTTCCTCCCTGTAGAAACGCTCTTTTGAATGATAATTGGAAGGTTATTACTTTATGGTCACTATTTCCCAGGTGTCCACCAACCTGCACGTCTGTTGTTCTGTCAGGTCTATTGGTTAATACTAAGTCCAGTATGGCCGTCCCTCTAGTCGGGTCCTGAACCAGTTGGGAGAGATAATTGTCTTTGGTTATTGCCAAGAATCTGTTTCCTTTATGAGATATACAAGTTTCAGTTTCCCAGTCTATATCTGGGTAGTTGAAGTCCCCCATAATAACCACCTCATTATGATTTGCCGCCTTGTCTATCTCGTTTAGTAGTAGATTTTCTGTGGACTCTGGAATATTAGGTGGTTTATAGTAAACTCCTATTAGTAATTTATTGTTGTTTTTAGCTCCATGTATCTCTATACCCACAGTGACTCCACATGTTCATGTCCCTCACTTATATCTTCACGGAGTGTGGGCTTTAGACAGGACTTTACATAAAGGTAAACCCCTCCCCCTCTCCGGTTTTGACGATCCTTTCTAAACAGACTGTAACCTTGTACATTAACCGCCCAGTCATAGCTACAGTATCATCCAGCCATGTCTCAGTTATTCCCACTATGTCATAGTCCTCCTCACACATCACTAATTCCAGTTCACCAGTTTTATTAGTCAGGCTTCTGGCATTAGTATACATACATTTGAGAGGTTTATGTATATTTTTTACCCTACACCTTTCCTTCTGAACTGTTCTAGTCCCTCCTTCCATTCCTCCCCCAGTCCCACTACCTTCCCCCCCGGTCTCTATCTGCACTATCTTCCCCTTCTATAGTGTAATTATCCTCCCCCCCAGTCTCTAGTTTAAACACTCCTCCAACCTTCTAGCCATCTTCTTCCCCAACACAGCTGCCCCTTCCCCATTGAGGTGCAGCCCGTCCCTACGATAGAGCCTGTAGCCGACAGAGAAGTCGGCCCAGTTCTCCAGGAACCCAAACCCCTCCATCCTACACCAGTTCTTGAGCCACTTGTTAATTTCCCTAATCTCCCGCTGCCTTTCTTCTGTGGCCCGTGGTACAGGTAGTATTTCGGAAAATACTACCTTTGAGGTCCTTGCCCTAAGCTTTACTTCAGCTAAATTAGATAGCTGCAAATCCAGGCAGTGTCACAAGATGCATCAAGAGGGTTGTGTGTACTCCCTTGACACTGACCACTCCCAAAGTATCCACTGCCTGGTTTGTTGGAATATAATGAAAAATGCATTGATGTGGAGTCTCTCAGATATCTATCTTCCAAATGTCAGCAATAAAGACTCAAATCTCTTGCCAAAATGGTTTTAATCTTGGCATTCCTATAAACCATGCAGCAGACCAGTCCTCTGTAAATAGCATTTGGGGCAAATTCTCGAACAATGTGAAAGTGTGTCCTTTTATTATATATCAAAGCATAGGTTGATTTGTGTATGATATGGAACTGCACCTCTCTACATTGTTTACCGCTAATGGCGGTTCTCACTTTATTCATACCTTCTCTGATCTTAAGAGCTAATCTTTCATTCCCTAATTCACGTTCCCACTTGTAAAAGGCAGTCGCCGCAATCCCGGGGAACTAAACATTTTGAATTCTATGGTATATGTCCTAAAGCGAACCAATCCATTCTGCCATCCTAATAATCTATCGAACTGTAGGGGTCAGCCCCTAGAATACTGTTCTTTGCACAGATATCTGCAATATTGTGTTACTTAGACTGTGATGACTTATTTCTGCCACTAAAGGCCGCTGTGGTTCTGAGTAAGAGGAAGCTGAAGTTTTCTGGTACACACAGGAGGTAGGAGGGGCCAGAAGTTTCCGGGGTTTGGGTCCTAGCTGGTGGGGTGTGTGTGCCCTGGAAGCTGTAAGGCTGGCTCCCATATAAGGAGCCAAGTTGAGAGACTAATGATGAGACATGGGCCCTTACTGATGGAGTCCTGAGAGACTGGCTAATGTAAAGGATAGATCAAGATAAGCTCTGAAGTGAAGTACTGCAGCTGTAGTCAAGAGAGAGAGAAGCAGGCCACGCGCTGATACAAGCAAGCGGTCGATTCAGGAGCCAGAGGACACGTGCCACCACGTTCCGGACAAAAACAGCATCCACCTCGTGGGAAAAGACTACATCACGGACCTCTACTCGGATAACTCCAGAACTGTGAGTGGCACCGGTGCTAATCTGTGATAGGTTATAGAGTAAGGGAATTTAGTCAGTGCGCTGTAGAAGCAGACCCTGGGTAGCAGGGATAGATAGGAAATGATTAGTGAGAGTAGCTTGTAAACTGTCTGTTTGCTGTTTAGCTCATTCTGTTTTCTATGCAAAGTTCCGTCACCATTCTTGCTGATTTATATACACCTGCTTACATCATTTCTGTCATTAACCCATTGTGCCTCTGGTGCGGTGGTACTATACTGTTAATCCGATTTTCCGGCAGTTCCATTTTGTTCTTTAATAAAGCCGGTGTATGCTTCAGCCTCCTTGTCTGTTGTACTGTATTTGAATCCTGCCTTGTGGTCTCTTCCTCCCCATACTGCTACAAGTGGTGCTGCGAGCAGGGTACGGTTACAGAGATAGAGGCGGCTGAAGGCAATGTGCATAATGTTAATGTGAGTACCTCAGGTAATGGTGGAACCCCTGCAAGGGCCCTCCCTATCGGCACTTTGTTTGACTTGCTACCCAAATTTGATGGCCAGAACATGTCACTGTCGGACTGGGTGACGAGGTTACAGAGTGCTGCTAGGATTTACAATGTCAGCTTAGAACTACAAGTAGAAATCGCATTGGCCGCCCTAGAGGCTGAGGCCTGAAGAAATGTTTTCCTGCAACCAGAAGCTACGCACAATATGTTGAAAGAGATCATGCGATTTCTGGAGGAGATATACGGTGAAACAGCTAGTGCAGGGCACCTCCGGGCAACGTTCTTTTACCAGATACAGCGGGAAGATGAAGGGGTCTCACAATATGCGACGGCGCTACAGGGAATTTTGACCGAGGTACAGAAAAAAGAGGCAGACGGAGTAACCGACCTGGGGCCCGTAGGATACTGCAGGAACAATTCATTCTGGGACTCTACAGCACTCCCCTGAGACAGGCCCTGGGAAACGAGTCAGGGTGGACCCTGCCCTAACCTTTCGACAAATACTGGCAGAGGCTGTGGCACGAAGCAAAGAAGAAAGTTATGCCTCTGGAGTGATACGGACCCAGGCTGCCACACCCCTCAGGGTTACAAAGAATTAAGGGGTCCTGGTCAGGGTGGTACAAGACTTGCAGAGCTCCATGAGTGCTATGCACGAAAAGTTGACGCACATGGAAAGATGGAAGGGGTCGTGCTATCTCCCTGAGGCTGCCTATCCGGCCCGACAACAAACCTATCAGGCGACCCTGCGGGTTCCTAAACCAGAACGTACTCACCTTAAGTTGCCTTCCCACCAAGTTCTAAGGGCACCTCCTGCACGCAGGCAGAGAGGAGGCCGTCAAAGGGCACAGTGTTGACGGTGTGGAAATATAGGACATTTCGCCAGAGAGTGTTGGAGTGATCCGTCTGGACACCCAGAACTGCCAGATAATTGGAAGCAAGCCACTCTGCACAAACCTACTCAGAGTATTTCAATGGCGGATCCGATTCTGTGGGACCGGAAGAGAGTCACAGCACACCAATCTGTGGTAACTCAGCGAAAGAAACCCGACAGAGAAGAAAGGACTGACCTTGATGCCAAGATGATGCCCATACAGACTAGAGAACGATCGACCACCTCATGGGTGAAAGAACGTCGTCAACAGCTCCAGAGCGTCCGCCGGTTAACAGATCAGCAGTTACAAGAGAGAACCCATACGGGTCGTCCTCCAGTCCAGGGGGTTCCACTGCAGCCTGGGGACCGGGCACTGGTACGAGAGAAACGCCCCAGAGGCAAGTTGAGTGAGTATTGGGAGGTACGGCCATACAAAGTGAGCAAGAGAGTGTATCCCAATGGTCCGGCTTACAAAGTGCAGGTTGAAAATGAGGAGTTTGCTTCACGGACTCTACATAGGAATATGCTACGGCCATGCCGGTCCGAAGATCCCGCACCTATTCAGAGGACACCTCCTCCTCCTGCCCCATACCCAAAACTTGTTATCTTCAATGGAAACGAATGTGAAGACTGATGGACTGTTCCTGACACTGCGGAAGGTCCCCAGGCCGCAGGTGATGAGGCTCCTGCTACAGAACCACTATCGTCTCGCAGTGAGGAGGAACCCGTGACCACATCCAATTATCCTGCTGAAATGGAAGAACCCAGGTTAACAGCTCCGAGTGGAGAAAGTCAGGTCTTAACAGATAGTCAAGACCTCCACAGATCCAGTAGGTCTACTGCAGGGGTTCCACCAAACAGGTACGCTGCCGATCAGTTAATTTGGTCTGCCTGTATGTGTTATGGACAATGTTGGACTGCGTTTAGAGGTTGTACTAATCATTCCTTTTTCATGGACTATATAGCGAGGCCAAGGATGGCCACCTTTAAAGTGGGGAGGCATGTAGGGGTCAGCCCCTAGAATACTGTTCTTTGCACATATATCTGCAATATTGTGTTACATAGACTGTGATGACTTATTCCTGCCACTAGAGGCCGCTGTGGCTCTGAGTAAAAGGAAGCTGAAGTTTTCTGGTACACACAGGAGGTAGGAGGGGCCAGAAGTTTCCAGGGGTTTGGGTCCTGGCTGGAGGGGTGTGTGTGTCCTGGAAGCTGTGAGGCTGGCTGCCATGTCAGGAGTCAAGTTGAGAGACTAATGTTGGGACATGGGCCCTTACTGATGGAGTCCTGAGAGACTGGCTATGTAAAGGACAGATCAAGATAAGCTCTGAAGTGAAGTGAAGTGCTGCAGCTGTAGTCAAGAGAGAGAGAAGCAGGCCACGCGCTGAGACAAGAAAGCAATCGATTCAGGAGCCAGAGGACACGTGCCACCACGTTCCGGACAAGACAAGCATCCACCTCGTGGGAAAAGACTACATCACGGATCTCTACTCAGATAACTCCAGAACTGTGAGTGGCACCGGTGCTAATCTGCGATAGGTTATAGAGTAAGGGAATTTAGACAGTGCGCTGTAGAAGAGGACCCCGGGTAGCAGGGGTAGATAGGAAATTATTAGTGAGAGTAGCTTGTAAGCTGTCTGTTTGCTGTTTAGCTCATTCTGTTTTCAATGCAAAGTTCCGTCACCATTCTTGCTGATTTATGTACACCTGCTTACACCATTTCTGTCATTAACACATTGTGCCTCTGGTGCGGTGGTACTATACTGTTAATCCGATTTTCTGGCAGCTCCATTTTGTTCTTTAATAAAGCCGGTGTATGCTTCAGCCTCCTTGTTTGCTGTACTGTATTTGACTCTTACCATGCGGTCTCTTCCTCCCCATACTGCTACAGAATCAGGCTATGCATCCTGTCTCCCTCAGGGAGATCCATTGAGTACAACACAAACAGCTAATCTGCAAATACTGTAGATATTGTTTAGAATCAAAATGGAACTTATCTACCATCTCTGGCCATGATTATAACTAATTTTCTGGAAATGTCATAATATCCCCTAGAAATACAATCTGTTTTGATCTACATGATCTAAATGGTTCTGCTTTGGGGAAAGGCCAGGAAGGACCACAAAGGCATTTAATTTGTTATAGAAACATAGAATGTTTTGGCAGATAAGAACAATTTGGCCCATCTAGTCTGCCCAATATACTGAATACTATGAATAGCCCTTGGCCCTATCTTATATGAAGGATGGCCTTATGCCTATCCCATGCATGCTTAAACTCCTCCACTGTATTTGCAGCTACCACTTCTGCTGGAAGGCTATTCCATGCATCCACTACTCTCTCAGTAAAGTAATACTTCCTGATATTACTTTTAAACCTTTGCCCCTCTAATTTAAAACTATGTCCTCTTGTAGCAGTTTTTCTTCTTTTAAATATTCTCTCCTCTTTTACCTTGTTGATTCCCTTTATGTATTTAAAAGTTTCTATCATATCCCCTCTGTCTCTTCTTTCTTCCAAGCTATTCATGTTAAGGTCCTTTAATCTTTCCTGGTAAGTTGTATCCTGCAATTCATGTACTAGTTTAGTAGCTCTTCTCTGAACTCTCTCCAAAGTATCAATATCCTTCTGGAGATATGGTCTCCAGTACTGAGCACAATACTCCAAATGAGGTCTCACTAGTGCTCTAGTGTGTTATATAGATAAGGAATTTATATATTTTTTTAATTGCTTTCTATGTGGCTAATGTATCTTAAATTAATAAGCTATGCTTGACTACTCTCTGCAGCATAACCAACTCAATGTGTAAGATTCCCTGGAGGTCTAACGGACTTGTCAATTTCCAAACTGGAAAAGCGAGAGGCATTCCAGATCCAATCCCTAATATGGGGTAATAGTAGGGCTAAATTATATCCTCGTATACTAGGTAACTGGAGACCTCCCTCCCTCTTCAACAATTAATTTTGCATACGTTATGCACAGATCTTTTTTTTTGTCCTCCATAGAAAAGCTACAAAAGCAGATTACAATCAGCTGACGAACAATCCAAATAGTAGCAGTCAGCACTCCATTTAGATAGATGGCTTGGTGCATGTGTCCAGGGTTGGAGTCCTGCAATATATTGTTGAAGAAAGGACTGGCAATTCACTAAGTAGGATACTTAGCTTTATTTTTATTGTCACATAAATCTGTATAAATGTGACGGGTTTCGGCTCAGGCATGAGTCTTTTCAAACAAGTAATTCACATAAAGAAGCAGGATTTAAAGGGGTTCTCCGGGAATTAAGAAAACGAAAATACTTAAATATTACTTCATTATAAATATATTACCAAATACCTTTCATTAGTTATAATGGCTCCTTTTGTCCGTTGAGCCATCATTAGGAAAAATAAAATGACCGCCATCCTACCAGTCCACACAAAACCTGTCCTAATTACACAGGAGGATAAGTTAAAGAGCTGCGCCATCTTCCTCTCTTACTTGTCAGGGATTATGATCCGGAATACAGTTAACCCCTTAAGGACCGGGCTCATTTTCACCTTCAGGACCAGGCCATTTTTTGCAAATCTGACCAGTGTTACTTTATGTGGTGATAACTTTAAAACGCTTTGACTTATCCAGGCCATTCTGAGACTGTTTTTTCGTCACATATTGTACTTCATGACACTGGAAAAATGGAGTAAAAAAAATTCATTTTTATTTATAAAAAAAATACCAAATTTGCCAAAAATTTTGAAAAATTTGCAAATTTCCAAGTTTCAATTTCTCTACTTCTATAATACATATTAATACCTACAAAAATAGTTATTACTTTACATTTCCCATATGTTTTCTACATGTTAGGATCATTTTGGGAATGACATTTTATTTTTGGGGGACGTTACAAGGCTTAGAAGTTTAAAAGTAAATCTTGAAATTTCTCAGAAATTTTCAAAAAACAACTTTTTAAGGACCAGTTCAGGTCTGAAGTCACTTTGTGAAGCTTACATGATAGAAACCACCCAAAAATGACCCCATTCTAGAAACTACACCCCTCAAGGTATTCAAAACTGATTTTACAAACGTTGTTAACACTTTAGCTGTTCCACAAGAATTAATGGAAAATAGAGATGCAATTTCAAAATTTCACTTTTTTGGCAGATTTTCCATTTTAATTTTTTTTCCAGTTACAAAGCAAGGGTTAACAGCCAAACAAAACTCATTATTTATGGCTCTGATTCTGTAGTTTACAGAAACACCCCATATGTGGTCGTAAACTGCTGTACGGGCACACGGCAGGGCGCTGAAGGAAAGGAATGCCATACGATTTTTGGAAGGCAGATTTTGCTAGACTGTTTTTTTTACACCATGTCCCATTTGAAGCCCCCTGATGCACCCCTAGAGTAGAAACTCCAAAAAAGTGACCCCATCTAACAAACTACACCCCTCAAGGTATTTAAAACTGATTTTACAAACGTTGTTAACCCTTTAGGTGTTCCACAAGAATTAATGGAAAATAGAGATACAATTTAAAAATTTCACTTTTTTGGCAGATTTTCCATTTTAATATTTTTTTTCCAGTTACAAAGCAAGGGTTAACAGCCAAACAAAACTCATTATTTATGGCCCTGATTCTGTAGTTTACAGAAACACCCCATATGTGGTCGTAAACTGCTGTACGGGCACACGGCAGGGCGCAGAAGGAAAGGAATGCCATACGGTTTTTGGAAGGCAGATTTTGCTAGACTGTTTTTTTGGACACCATGTCCCATTTGAAGCCCCCCTGATGCACCCCTAGAGTAGAAACTCCAAAAAAGTGACCCCATTTTAGAAACTACGGGATAGGGTGGAAGTTTTGCTGGTACTAGTTTAGGGTACATATGATTTTTGGTTGCTCTATATTACACTTTTTGTGAGGCAAGGTAGCAAGAAATAGCTTTTTTGGCACCATTGTTTTTTTTTGTTATTTACAACATTCATCTGACAGGTTAGAGCATGTGGTATTTTTATAGAGCAGGTTGTCACGGACGCGGCGATACCTAATATGTATACAATTTTTTTATTTATGTAAGTTTTACACAATGATTTAATTTTTGAAACAAAATAAATCATGTTTTAGTGTCTCCATAGTCTGAGAGCCATAGTTTTTTCAGTTTTTGGGCGATTATCTTAAGTAGGGTCTCATTTTTTGTGGGATGAGATGGCGGTTTGATTGGCTTTTTTTGGGGTGCATATGACTTTTTGATAGCTTGCTATTACACTTTTTGTTATGTAAAATAACAAAAAATGGCTTTTTTTACACCGTTTTTATTTATATTTTTTTACGGTGTTCATCTGAGGGGTTAGGTCATGTGATATTTTTATAGAGCCAATTGATACGGATGCGGCAATACCTAATATGTATACTTTTTTATTTATTTATGTAAGTTTTAGGGCTCTTTCACACTTGCGTTCTTTTCTTCCGGCATAGAGTTCCGTCGTCGGGGCTCTATGCCGGAAGAATCCTGATCAGTTTTATCCTGATGCATTCTGAATGAAATCCGTTAAGGATGCATCAGGATGTCTTCAGTTCTGGACCGGAACGTTTTTTGGCCGGAGAAAATACCACAGCATGCTGCGCTTTTTGCTCCGGCCAAAAATCCTGAACACTTGCCGCAAGGCCGGATCCGGAATTAATGCCCATTGAAAGGCATTAATCCGGATCCGGCCTTAAGCTAAACGTCGTTTCGGCGCATTGCCGGATCCGACGTTTAGCTTTTTCTGAATGGTTACCATGGCTGCGAGGACGCTAAAGTCCTGGCAGCCATGGTAAAGTGTAGTGGGGAGCGGGGGAGCAGTATACTTACCGTCTGTGCGGCTCCCCGGGCGCTCCAGAGTGACGTCAGGGCGCCCCACGCGCATGGATGACGTGATCGCATGGATCGCACGTCATCTATGCGCATGGGGCGCTCTGACGTCATTCTGGAGCGCCCCGGGAGCCGCACGGACTGTAAGTATACTGCTCCCCCAATCCCCACTACTACTATGGCAACCAGGACTTTAATAGCGTCCTGGCTGCCATAGTAACACTGAACGCATTTTGAAGACGGATCCGTCTTAAAATGCTTTCAATTCACTTGCGTTTTTCCGGATCCGGCGTGTAATTCCGGCAAATGGAGTACATGCCGGATCCGGACAACGCAAGTGTGAAAGAGCCCTAACACAATGATTTCATTTTTGAAACAAAAAAAATCATGTTTTAGTGTTTCCATAGTCTAAGAGCCATAGTTTTTTCAGTTTTTGGGCGATTATCTTGGGTAGGGTAGGATTTTTGCGGGATGAGATGATGGTTTGATTGGTACTATTTTGGCATATATGCGACTTTTTTGATTACATTTATTACCTTTTTTGGGAAGTAAGGTGGGCAAAATTTCAATTTCCTCATAGTTTATTTTTTTTATGGCGTTCACCGTGTGGTGAAAGTAACATGACTGTTTTATAGATCAGGTCGTTACGGACGCGGCGATACCTATTATGTGTAGCGTATTTATTTTATTTTTTTTATTCAGTGATAAATGTTTTTTTTTTATCTTAACTTTTTTCACTTTTTTTTACATTTTTTTGACCCAGACCCACTTGGTTCTTGAAGATCCAGTGGGTCTGATGTCTGTATAATGCAGTACAGTACACTATATAGTGTATTGTACTGTATTTTACTTACACTTTGTCTAAACAGATCTATGCCTTTAGCACAGATCTGTTCAGCACCATGGACAGCAGGATGCCTGAGAAGGCATCCTGTTGCCATGGGAACCTTCCCTGTGTGCCACAACTGAGCAGACGGGGAAGGGAAAGGAGGGGGGCTCCCTCCCTCTGTGACACCATCCTGTCTGGGGGCTGCAAAGGCACAGCAGCCCCCTGATGGGAGAGGGAGGGAGCTCCCTGACTGTTAAGCTTTTCCATACAGTGGTCCGTATGGACCGCGGTATGGAAAGGGTTAAACGACTGACATCACAGCACAGATGTCAGCCGTTTATACCAGAGTGTCAGCAATGTGCTGACACTCTGGTATACCCACTGGACGCCAATAAATATTCAAGGGGAGGGGGGCGGGGGATCGCGATCCCGCCTGCTGCACCGCTCGCCTCCCGCACCGCCCGCACCGACTGCAACTTCCCCTGCACCACCCGCCAGCATAAAATCATTCAGGGGTGCAGGGGGGGTGAAAAAAATCTTTATTTTGGGCATTTTAAAGTTTCTGATCCCCGCGGAGATCAGAAACTGCAGAAAGCGATGCAAACCGCAGCGATCGCCGATACATTGTGACAGGATGCCCGCTGAATGATTTCAGCGGGCATCCTGTTCCGATTAAACCCCGCTGCGCCGCAATCGCGTTTTAAAGCCATGACGTACGGGTACGTCATGTGTCCTTAAGGACTCGGGAAACATGCTGTACCGGTACGTCATGTGTCCTTAAGGGGTTAAATATGATGTTCAGATGAATCTCTGTAGGAATGAAGTTTATTAGGAGACATGAGGTACAGAGAGGAGGTGGGGATGTAGATAAAGAGCAGCAGCTCTTGTATGCAGTCTCCATTACCACAGTCTGTCCTGTCCGTCCTCTCTTCATGTCTCCTCATGAGCTCCATTCCTACAGAGATTCAGCTAAAGATATTATCATCTGTATTTAGAGGTGAGAATTAGAGATGAGCGAATCGAATCCCACGGAGTGGAATTCGATCAGAATTTCAGGATAAATTCGATTCGCCTCGAAGCCGAACTTCCTCGTGCTTTGTGTCAGCGAATCGATTTAACCTGAAATAGTGTAAAAAACAAAAAAAATTCAAACTTACCTCCTTCATTTGCTCACAACGGGCTGCCAGCCTCCATCTTGATTGAAGATCTCGGCCGATATCCCGTGCGTGATGACGTAATCTCACGCTGCGCAATATTTTACTCCAGATCTTCAAACAAGATGGCAGTGGGCGGTCCGTCGTGAGCAAATGATGGCGGTAAGTTTCATTTAAATTTTTTAATTGTTAATTTTACACAGTTTTATACACAGATGCCACGATCATGTATGAACGCGGCATATGAGGGGTACAATGATGGGGGCGGCACTATAGCAGCTCCTTATCATTGCACCTGCTACTTACAAAAAAATGTGCTTAGTGACGAAGTAATTCGTCACAAAGCAAATTTTTTTGTAAAATTCGATGAGTCAGCTGAAGTGAACTTTTCAATTATTCGCTCATCTCTAGTGATAATAATTTTATCAGACCCAATGGATTCCAAATGATCAGAGACATATTCATATTTGCACTTCAGGCACTGTGCTTGGTGAGCTTTGAGGAGACTTCAGCCTATTCAAACAGCTGATTGGTAGTGGTGGTGGTACTGAGTTTTAAACCCCACCAATTAGTTATTGATGACATATCATGAGTATAGGCCATCAATATTAATTCCCATAAAACCAGTTTAACTATAAATAAAGCTGTAATAAAGGTGAAACTTTGCCCTTTACCAAGATCCAAAAATGTTGTGTTGTAAGGGTATTTTTAAGTACTGATTGGTTCTATCACCTTTAATTATGTCCCTTTTATATTAGCTTCTATATTCTGTGGAATTATATTCCCTGTAAAGTAGTTAGGAATAGATAACATACACAAACCCCCAACCCTCATTGTGCTGAGAAAGTCACTCAGGAATTTGGCTTTCTCAGAGACATGCATGATGCATACTGGAGGAGGGGTTGAAAGATAAACCTGGCACACACAGACATTGAATTGGCACTCCATTAAAGAAAATAATCCAGGTAGGATGTGATGGTGCCCCCCATATTGTACCAGGCAGGCCATGTGATTATTATTTATTCTGTATGTGATTTGTCTGTTTTACCTTAGATTTAATTACACTTAGGGCTCATTCAACTGACCGTATATTTGAGTCCTCATCCATTCTGCAATTTTAAAGAACAGATGCAGACCCATTAATTTCAATGGGGCCGTAAAAGATGCGAACAGCACATAGTGTGCTGTCCACATCCGTACTTCCATTCTGCGGTCCAGCGAAAAAAATAGAACATGCAGTATTCTTGTCTAATTTCGGACAAGAATTGGCATTTCTATCATAGAGCTGGCATTTGCAAAATGTGGAATGCACACGGTCGGTATCTGTGTTTTGCAGATCCGCAATTTGCGTACCATAAAAACTCATACGGTTGTCTGAATGAGCCCTTAGTAAATATATTTATTAACTTAGCCTGCGTAAGCTTTTTCATTTTCAAATCTTTTGAATTCACATTTAAAAAAACAAATGTGGAATCACAACATTTAATTTTCAGGTTAATATATATACTGTATATATATATATACAGTGGATATATGAAGTCTACACACCCCTGTTAAAATGTCAGGTTTCTGTGATGTAAAAAAATTTGACAAAGAAATCATTTCAGAACTTTTTTTCCCCCTTTAATGTGACCTGTAAACTGTACAACTCGATTGAAAAACAAACTGAAATCTTTTAGGTAGAGGTAAGAAAAAATATAAATATAAAATATGGTTGCATAAGTGTGCACACCGTTAAAAATAATACTTTGTTGAAGCACCTTTTGATTTTATTACAGCACTCAGTCTTTTTGGGTATAAGTCTATCAGCATGGCACATGTTGACTTGGCAAGATTTGCCCACTCTTCTTTGCAAAAACACTCTAAATCTGTCAGATTGCGAGGGCATCTCCTGTGCACAGCCCTCTTCAGATCACCCCACAGATTTTCAATCAGATTCAGGTCTGGGCTCTGGCTGGGCCATTCCAAAACTTTAATCTTCTTCTGGTGAAGCCATTCCTTTGTTGATTTGGATGTATGCTTTGGGTCGTTGTCATGCTGAAAGATGAACTTCCTCTTCATGTTCAGCTTTCTAGCAGAAGCCTGAAGGTTTTGTGCCAATATTGACTGGTATTTGGAACTGTTCATAATTCCCTCTAGCTTAACTAAGTCCCGAGTTCCAGCTGAAGAAAAACAGCCCCAAAGCATGATGCTGCCACCACCATGCTTCACTGTGGGCATGGTATTCTTTTGGTGATGTGCAGTGTTGTTTTTGCGCCAAACATATCTTTTGGAATTATGGCCAAAAAGTTCAACCTTGGTTTCATCACAACATAACACCTTTTCCCACATGCTTTTGGGAGACTTCAGATGTGTTTTTGCAAAATGTAGCCTGGCTTGGATGTTTTTCTTTGTAAGAAAGGCTTTCGTCTTGCCACTCTACCCCATAGCCCAGACATATGAAGAATACAGGAGATTGTTGTCACATGTACCACACAGCCAGTACTTGCCAGATATTCCTGCAGGTCCTTTAATGTTGCTGTAGGCCTCTTGGTAGCCTCCCAGACCAGTTTTCTTCTCGTCTTTTAATCAATTTTGGAGGGACGTCCAGTTCTCGGTAATTTCACTGTTGTGCCATATTTTCTCCACTTGATGATGACTGTTTTCACTGTGTTCCATGGTATATGTAATGCCTTGGAAATTCTTTTGTACCCTTCTCCTAACTGATACCTTTTAATAATGATATCCCTTTGATACTTTGGAAGCTCTCTATGGACCATGGTTTTTGCTGTGGGATGCGACTAAGAAAATTTCAGGAAAGACCAACTAAAGCAGCTGAACTTTATTTAGGGTTAATCAGAGGCACTTTAAATGATGGCAGGTGTATGCTGACACCTATTTAACATGTTTTGTGATTGCTTAATTCTGAACACAACTACATCCCCAGTTATAAGAGGGTGTGCACACTTATGCAACCACATTATTTTAGTATTTTTTTTGTTTTCTTCCCTCCACCTAAAAGATTTCAGTTTGTTTTTCAATTGAGTGGTACAGTTTATAGGTCACATTAACCTCCTCAGGACCGCCGTACGCAGGATTGCGTCTTTGCGGCGGTCCTGTTGTTCTGGGTGGACGCGCCGGTGCGTCCTCTCGCGAGACGCGAGATTTCGTGCATTGCCGGCCCGCGCATGCGCATCGCGGGCCGGCAAAAGTTAAAGAAGTATTTCGTCACCAGCCTGCCAGCCACGATCATTGGCTGGCAGGCTGGCGATTTTCAAAAAATCAAATCAGAAGCCAGATAACAGATCATATTAGTAAATATGATCTGTTATATGGCTTCTCTGCTTCTCTGCTGGTCCTTTTCGTCGGTTGGATCCAGCAGAGAAGCAGAGATCACTGTGAGTACCCACCAACACTACACCTTAGCCCCTGATCACCTTCCATCACCCCCATCATCCTAATTAACCCCTTGATCGCCCCCTGTCAATCACTTAGTGAAAGACAAAAAGTGATCAGTGTAAACTGTCACTTTTTTTTTTCACTAGTATTGGCTGTTAGGTTTTAGGGATAGTTTAGGCTCCTTGGTTAGGTAGTTAGCGTCAGTTAGCGCCCAGCCCACCGCACCGCAGTCACTTTTATTCGCTGTTTAGCGTATCGCTAATCAGCATTTGTACTTTTATAGTATCTGTAAGTGATCAAAACTGATCACGGTCAGATCTATAATAGTATTAGTGTCACCTTAGTTCGCCCTCCACTCAAAACGCAGTGTTTGCCCGATCAGGCCTGATCGGTCGCCCACACGTGCGTTCACCCACGCCCGCCCCACCGCAGTGACAAAAAAAAATTTGTTTTTTGATCACTGCACATTCACTTTACACGCACTGTGGCGATAAAAAAATCAGTTTTGATATTTTTTATCAACCGCAGCGGCCTCCGGTACTTCGCTAGCCTCCCCTTTGTAAGACAGGCTTGCTTTTTTTCTTGGGTAGTCTCAGGGAATACCCCTAAATTTAGTAGTCCAAAATGTCAAACAGGGGGTATTCTTCTGAAGAGGCCTACAGGATTCTGACCCAGTCGGATGAGGAGTGGGAACCCTCATCTGACGAATCTAGCGGGTCAGAATATGAACCTGTGGAAAGCAGTGGCTCTCTGACCCAAAGTTCGGACGAGGAGGTGGAGGTCCCTGGCAGCACCAGGCGTACCCGGCCCCGTGTCGCTAGACCACAGGTTATGCAGGATCCGCTTCAAGAGCAGCAGAGTGGGGCTGTCGCTGCCGGATCACGTGGTGAGGCATACACCAGCAGCGCAGCCCTTCCTGGACCTAGTACCAGCACTGCCGTACAACATGGTGACGTGGCGAGCACCAGAAGGGCAGTTGAAGCTGGTACGGTGGCACGTGCACTAGTTACCCCGTCGCAGCCACCGCGCAGACAGGCCCGTAGAGCCCCTAGAATCCCTGAGGTGCTGGCAAACCCTGATTGGCAGTCACCAACTTCAGCCGCACCTGTAGTTCCCCCTTTCACCGCCCAGTCTGGAGTTCAGGTTGAGACGGCTCAAATCGGTTCGGCCCTGGGATTTTTTGAGCTGTTCTTGACTGCGGAGCTCTTGGACTTAGTCGTGGCAGAGACAAACTGGTATGCCACACAATTTATATCCGCCAACCCGGGAAGCTCTTATGCCCAGTCTTTCCGGTGGAAACCAGTCCAAGTTTCCGAACTTAAAATTTTTCTGGGCCTTCTCCTCAACATGGGTCTAACTAAAAAGCATGAATTGCGGTCATATTGGTCCACGAACCCGATTCATCACATGCCCATGTTCTCTGCTGCTATGTCCAGGACACGATTTGAGACCATCCTGCGTTTCCTGCACTTTAGCGACAACACCACCTCCCGTCCCAGAGGCCACCCAGCTTTTGACCGGCTCCACAAAATTCGGCCCCTCATAGACCATTTCAACCAGAAATTTGCAGATTTGTATACCCCCGAGCAAAACATCTGCGTAGACGAGTCCCTAATACATTTTACCGGGCGCCTTGGCTTCAAACAATACATCCCAAGCAAGCGTGCCCGGTATGGGGTCAAATTGTATAAGCTCTGTGAAAGGGCCACAGGCTATACCCACAAATTTCGGATCTATGAGGGAAAAGATCAGACCCTGGAGCCGGTCGGTTGCCCTGACTACCTGGGGAGCAGTGGGAAGACAGTCTGGGACTTGGTGTCACCCTTATTCGGCAAGGGGTACCATCTTTATGTGGACAATTTTTACACAAGTGTGGCCCTCTTTAGGCATTTTTTTCTACAACGGATTTGCGCCTGTGGCACCGCGCGAACTAGTCGCGTGGGCTTCCCCCAACGGCTTGTAACCACCCGTCTTGCAAGGGGGGAGAGGGCTGCCTTGTGTAACGAAGAACTGCTCGCGGTGAAATGGAGAGACAAGCGTGACGTTTACATGCTCTCCTCCATTCACGCAGACACGACAATCCAAATTGAAAGGGCAACCCGTGTCATTGAAAAGCCCCTCTCAGTCCACGACTATAATGCGCTCATGGGAGGGGTGGACTTCAATGACCAGATGTTGGCTCCCTATTTAGTTTCCCGCAGAACCAGACGCTGGTATAAGAAGGTGTCTGTATATTTAATTCAATTGGCTGCCTATAATAGTTTTGTTCTCTACAGTAAGGCTGGGAGAACAGGATCCTTCCTCAAATTCCAGGAAGAGATCATCGAGAACCTCATTTATCCGGGAGGTTCCGTGGCCCCATCCACCAGTGTAGTTAGCCGTCTACACGAGCGACATTTCCCCAGTGTCGTTGCTGGTACCTCAACCCAACCGCCACCCCGAAAAAAATGTCGTGTCTGTAGCAGGAGTGGAATAAGGCGTGACACCCGCTATTTCTGTCCTGACTGTCCGGACCACCCTGCCCTATGCTATGGTGAGTGTTTCCGGAAGTACCACACACAGGTACACCTAGCATAGGGATCACATCTCACCAGGACAGGCACACAGGGCTATTAGGGCCCTTTCTCTCACAGCTGCTGCAAACCTCTCCTTTCACCTGGGATAAAGTGCATAACGTACTTCGCCACATCTTTGGGCGATTTGCGCTTTGCACATTGTCCCATGGGGAAGGAGAGGTTTGTTCTATAAAAGTAAAAAAAACTAAACAAAAAAAAAATTACCGGTAAGTAAAAAAGTTAAAAAAGTTAAAAAAAAGTTAATATGTTCTGTTCTAAAGTTAATAAAGTTATTGCTTTGCGGCCTGGTTTTTTCTTTTTTGTTTTGTTTTTTTTACCTTCCAGGTGGACCAACCGATCGACCAGCTGCAGCACTGATGTGCATTCGGACAGAAGCATTGCGCTGCTGTCAGATTACACGCAAGTCGGTGTATGCGGCGCTGCAAGACGAGATTTCTCCTCTGCAGTAAAAGATACGTTTGCCGAGGCATATGAGCTGAGGAGGTGGCGGTGTTCATATACTTTGGCAAACACTTTGTATATATAAAAAAAAAAATCCCGGCAATGATTTATTCATCCACATCGATTGATGTGAATGGAGAAATCTGGTTTGCCAGGGCATACGAGCTGAAGTGGGTATGGATGTTGGGCGGAGCTCCTATGTCCTGGCAGACGCCTTTCCCCTCCTTTTTCTTTTTTTGGCAGAGATTTTTTCATCCACATTGATCGATGCGAATGAAGAAATCTGTGCCGTTCATTTTTTTCTTTCAGCCCAGAGGCTGAACGGAAAAAAAAAATCTCATTACCCGTATGCTCAATATAAGGAGAATAGCAGAAACTCCTAATGCTGGGCATACATGTAATGATTGCGGAGACCCTCAAATGCCAGGGCAGTACAAACACCCCACAAATAACACCATTTTGGAAAGAAGACACCCCAAGGTATTCGCTGAGGGGCATATTGAGTCCATGAAAGATTGAAATTTTTGTCCCAAGTTAGCGGAAAGGGAGACTTTGTGAGAACAAAATCAAAAAAATCAATTTCCGCTAACTTGTGCCAAAAATTTTTTTTTCAATGAACTTACCATGCCCCTCATTGAATACCTTGGGGTGTCTTCTTTCCAAAATGGGGTCACATGTGGGGTATTTATACTGCCCTGGCATTTTAGGGGCCCCAAAGCGTGAGAAGAAGTCTGGTATCCAAATGTCTAAAAATGCCCTCCTAAAAGGAATTTGGGCCCCTTTGCCCACCTAGGCTGCAAAAAAGTGTCACACATCTGGTATCTCTGTATTCAGGAGAAGTTGAGGAATGTGTTTTGGGGTGTCTTTTTACATATACCCATGCTGGGTGAGATAAATATCTTGGTCAAATGCCAACTTTGTATAAAAAAATGGGAAAAGTTGTCTTTTGCCAAGATATTTCTCTCACCCAGCATGGGTATATGTAAAATGACACCACAAAACACATTCCCCACCTTCTCCTGAGTACGGAGATACCAGATGTGTGACACTTTTTTGCAGCCTAGGTGGGCAAAGGGGCCCACATTCCAAAGAGCACCTTTCGGATTTCACAGGTCATTTACCTACTTACCACACATTAGGGCCCCTGGAAAATGCCAGGGCAGTATAACTACCCCACAAGTGACCCCATTTTGGAAAGAAGACACCCCAAGGTATTCCGTGAGGGGCATGGCAAGTTCCTAGAATTTTTTATTTTTTGTCACAAGTTAGTGGAAAATGATGATTTTTTTTTTTTTTTTCATACAAAGTCTCATATTACACTAACTTGTGACAAAAAATAAAAACTTCCATGAACTCACTATGCCCATCAGCGAATACCTTGGGGTCTCTTCTTTCCAAAATGGGGTCACTTGTGGGGTAGTTATACTGCCCTGGCATTCTAGGGGCCCAAATGTGTGGTAAGGAGTTTGAAATCAAATTCTGTAAAAAATGACCTGTGAAATCCGAAAGGTGCTCTTTGGAATATGGGCCCCTTTGCCCACCTAGGCTGCAAAAAAGTGTCACACATCTGGTATCTCCGTACTCAGGAGAAGGTGGGGAATGTGTTTTGGGGTGTCATTTTATATATACCCATGCTGGGTGAGAGAAATATCTTGGCAAAAGACAACTTTTCCCATTTTTTTATACAAAGTTGCCATTTGACCAAGATATTTATCTCACCCAGCATGGGTATATGTAAAAAGACACCCCAAAATACATTCCTCAACTTCTCCTGAATACAGAGATACCAGATGTGTGACACTTTTTTGCAGCCTAGGTGGGCAAAGGGGCCCATATTCCAAAGAGCACCTTTCGGATTTCACAGGTCATTTTTTACTGAATTTGATTTCAAACTCCTTACCACACATTTGGGCCCCTAGAATGCCAGGGCAGTATAACTACCCCACAAGTGACCCCATTTTGGAAAGAAGAGACCCCAAGGTATTCGCTGATGGGCATAGTGAGTTCATGGAAGGTTTTATTTTTTGTCACAAGTTAGTGGAATATGAGACTTTGTATGAAAAAAAAAAAAAAAAAAATCATCATTTTCCACTAACTTGTGACAAAAAATAAAAAATTCTAGGAACTCGCCATGCCCCTCACGAAATACCTTGGGGTGTCTTCTTTCCAAAATGGGGTCACTTGTGGGGTAGTTATACTGCCCTGGCATTCTAGGGGTCCAAATGTGTGGTAAGGAGTTTGAAATCAAATTCTGTAAAAAATGACCTGTGAAATCCGAAAGGTGCTCTTTGGAATATGGGCCCCTTTGCCCACCTAGGCTGCAAAAAAGTGTCACACATCTGGTATCTCTGTATTCAGGAGAAGTTGAGGAATGTGTTTTGGGGTGTCTTTTTACATATACCCATGCTGGGTGAGATAAATATCTTGGTCAAATGCCAACTTTGTATAAAAAAATGGGAAAAGTTGTCTTTTGCCAAGATATTTCTCTCACCCAGCATGGGTATATATAAAATGACACCCCAAAACACATTCCCCACCTTCTCCTGAGTACGGAGATACCAGATGTGTGACACTTTTTTGCAGCCTAGGTGGGCAAAGGGGCCCATATTACAAAGAGCACCTTTCGGATTTCACAGGTCATTTTTTACAGAATTTGATTTCAAACTCCTTACCACACATTTGGGCCCCTAGAATGCCAGGGCAGTATAACTACCCCACAAGTGACCCCATTTTGGAAAGAAGAGACCCCAAGGTATTCGCTGATGGGGATAGTGAGTTCATAGAACTTTTTATTTTTTGTCACAAGTTAGTGGAATATGAGACTTTGTAAGAAAAGAAAAAAAAAAAGAAAAAATCATCATTTTCCGCTAACTTGTGACAAAAAATAAAAAGTTCTATGAACTCACTATGCCCATCAGCGAATACCTTAGGGTGTGTACTTTCCGAAATGGGGTCATTTGTGGGGTGTTTGTACTGTCTGGCCATTGTAGAACCTCAGGAAACATGACAGGTGCTCAGAAAGTCAGAGCTGCTTCAAAAAGCGGAAATTCACATTTTTGTACCATAGTTTGTAAACGCTATAACTTTTACCCAAACCATTTTTTTTTTACCCAAACATTTTTTTTTTATCAAAGACATGTAGAACAATAAATTTAGAGCAAAATTTATATATGGATCTCGTTTTTTCTGCAAAATTTGACAACTGAAAGTGAAAAATGTCATTTTTTTGCAAAAAAATCGTTAAATTTCGATTAATAACAAAAAAAGTAAAAATGTCAGCAGCAATGAAATACCACCAAATGAAAGCTCTATTAGTGAGAAGAAAAGGAGGTAAAATTCATTTGGGTGGTAAGTTGCATGACCGAGCAATAAACGGTGAAAGTAGTGCAGGTCAGAAGTGTAAAAAGTGGCCTGGTCTTTCAGGGTGTTTAAGCACTGGGGGCTGAGGTGGTTAAAGGTGGAAAAAGTTCTGAAATGATTTATCTTTGTCTCATTTTTTTACAGCACAGAAACCTGACATTTTAACTGTGGTGTGTAGACTTTTTATATCCACTGTATATATATACAATATTGCTGAAGATTGGTATGGAGGCATAAAATCATAAAATATGATCTGTATATGTAATCATATGTTGTAATATTGATGTAAATTAAGAATGTATTTATGATGACTATTATGTTTGAGTCTTGATTTCACTCAGTCCTATGCAATTAGTTAATTCCTGAGTGCCTAACTGTAGGAAAAAATTATCTAGGAGATGGTAAGCATTTAAATTCTATATGTTCAAGCTCTCAAATAATGTGTTACAAGATACCAACACACATAATAACAAGTAATGAAGCTTTTTATACTCTAAGTATGAACACTCATACACTTGATGAGTATTTTACGACTGGTGATACATAATACCCAGCTAAGTAATTCATTGCTAGCACTGAGAGGTATACATAAAAGGCTATAATTTTTGAAAACACTAGCGATATGGGAAACTATGTAGCTACTAGCTTATTGAGGTTGACAGGTTTTACTAGATTTAGTCAAACATACACTGTCTGGATATGTTATTCTAAAAATCTATTGAACAAAAACCTTCTTTAAGGCCATTTTGACTCAATGAGGCAAATCTATTAATATTGTCTGTCTTAGACAGGGTGTGGCTATGTAATTAGTAGAAGTTAAATAGCCAGTCTAGAGGGCAGCTCAGTCCTTTGAATCCAGAGGAAAAAAAAGCAGTCTGGTTTGAGAGCTGCACTTATACAAGCAGACAAACAATGCGAGTTTGTGAGCGTGAGCGTGTTTAAGTTCAAGTGTATGTTTGTATTAAGTGTGTGACTTTAGATTATGTAAGGGAGTATCTGTGAGAACTTAATTATTTGTGTGCATTGCTGAGTGGCTGTGTCTAACTTTTTTGTACTCTATACCAAGTCAGAGCAGTGTAGTCTAGTTTATGCACTGTGACTTGCTTTTGCTGCCAGGTTTATTTCATAGCAGCTGAGAGTATACTGTGATAACATTTTTTTATTTTATTTTTTTCGCTTCCTACTCCAGGGTGTTGCACAGGTGAGTAATTAGGGTGTGGCTAATTAGGAGAAGTTAAATAGCCAGTCTAGAGGGCAGCTCTAGAATCCAGAGGGGAAAAAAAGCAGTCTGGTTTGAGAGCTGCACTTATACAAGCAGACAAACAATTCGAGTTTGCGAGAGTTTGCGTGTTTCAGTTCAAGTGTGTGTTTGTATTAAGTGTGTGACTTTAGATTATGTGACTGGAGATTAAGGGACTTTAGGATGGAACTACAGTAAGTTAGATTCTTATCACTGCAACATATTGTATTTTTTCTATTTTCTTGTGTAATCCCAATTTAGTTTGTGTTCCATTATTGACAGTGCAGTCCAGTGCACATCTTGTCTAATGTATGCAGTCCTGGAACAGCCATTTGAGGGTGCATATCTTTGTTCAAAATGTGAGCAAATTGCCCGTTTGGAATCGCACATTGTGTATGTAACCAGGCGACTTTCAACATTGACAATTTGGAAAAGAGTTTGCTGCTCACTGAACTCAATGGGGTAGATGTGGGGGTGGGTGGTAGCAAGGAGACTCAGGAAAGTGAGGTAGCTAGCTGGATAACAGTTAGAAATCGGGGTAGAGGGAGGCTAGCCCTGATCTGACACACACCAACAAGTTTGCAAGGTTGGCAGATGAGGGGGATGTCAGTTCAGGGAGAGCACTGTTGCAGTCGGACCTTTCCTCTGCCAGTCAGGGGAATGTCAGCTCCAGTAAGCAGGGGACCAGGAGAGCAGGGCAGGCCAGACAGGTGCTGGTAGTGGGAGACTCAATTATTAGGGGTAGAGATAGGGCGATCTGTCACAAAGACCGGGATCGTCTATGGTGTGTTGTCTTCCTGGCGCTCAAGTTCAACACATCGCGGATCAGGTTAACAGATTACTGGGAGGGGCTGGAGAAAATCCAGCAGTCATGGTCCATATTGGAACCAATGACAAAGTTAGAGGTAGGTGGAACGTCCTTTAAAATGATTTTAGGGATATAGGTCACAAGCTTAGGGCAAGGACCTCAAAGGTAGTCTTTTCTGAAATACTACCTGTACCACAAGCCACACAAGAAAGGCAGCAGGAGATTAGGGAGGTTAACAAGTAGCTCAAGAACTGGTGTAGGAAGGAGGGGTTTGGGTTTCTGGAGAACTGGGCAGACTTCTCTGTCGGCTACAGGCTCTATCGTAGGGATAGGCTGCACCTCAATGGGGAAAGGGCAGCTGTGTTGGGGGAGAAGATGGCTAGAAGGTTGGAGGAGTGTTTAAACTAGCGACTGGGGAGGGTAATTATGTTATAGGATGGGATGGGAAGATAGTGCAGATAGAGACAGGGGGCAAGGTAATGGGACTGGGGATAGGACTGGAAGGAGGGACTAGAACAGTTCAGAAGGAAAGGTGTAGGATAAAAAATATATATAAACCTCTTAATTGTATGTATACTAGTGCCAGAAGCCTAACTAATAAAACTGGTGAACTGGAATTAGTGATGTGTGAGGAGGACTATGACATAGTGGGAATAACTGAGACATGGCTGGATGATAGCTATGACTGGGCAGTTAATGTACAGGGTTACAGTTTGTTTAGAAAGGATCGCAAAAACCGGAGCGGGGGGGGGGGGTCTGCCTTTATGTAAAGTCCTGTCTAAAGCCCACAGTCCGAGAAGATATAAGTGAGGGACATGAACATGTGGAGTCACTGTGGGTAGAAATACATGGAGGCAAAAACAATAATAAAATACTAAGAGGAGTTTATTATAAACCACCTAATATACCAGAGTTTACAGAAAATCTGCTACTAAACGAGATAGACGAGGAGGCAGATCATAATGAGGTCGTTATTATGGGGGACTTCAACTACCCAGATATAGACTGGGAAACTGAAACCTGTATATCTCATAAAGGAAACAGGTTCTTGGCAATAACCAAAGACAATTAACTTTCCCAACTGGTTCAGGACCCAACTAGAGGGACAGCCATACTGGACTTAGTATTAACCAATAAACCTGACAGAACAACAGATGTGCAGGTTGGGGGACACCTGGAAAATAGTGACCATAAAGTAATAACCTTCCAATTGTCATTGAAAAGAGTATTTCTTCAGGGAGGAACAAAAATACCAAACTTCAAAAAAAGCTAAATTTAGCCAACTAAGAGAGGCCATAGGCCTAACTAACTGGGACAAAGTCCTCAAAAATAAAAATACAGCCACAAAATGGGATATTTTTGAATAAACGTTTTTTTATTGAGTTTTTCACATAATGACAGAGATAAAGTGGACAATGTATCTTAGAAATGCAAATCTTTCATTGTGATCTCACATCCAGAATGCTGTTTATAATTGACAGGATATATCTGAACATCAATCATGGATCACTTTGTAAAGTATAAACTCTAGAAGGGAATATGCGTCTGACAAAGCGAGTGCGTCTTGCAGCTTGGGATGCATTTGTGCTAGTAGTGGTGGAGTGCGGTTCATTGCATATGTATGGGGAACAGGTGAAAGAAAAAGGAGGGAGACAAAGGAAAGACAAATAAAGACAATTAAAAGGTTTTATCACAAATAACAGTACTTGAAACTAGCAATGGTCACACTTTCCACAGGACCATATAGATACATTTTTCTCTGATCAGGATCAGGAAGAGAATCCTAAGGGGCGTATTTAGGGTGAGTTAGCCAGTGAGCCCAGGTAAGATTATTGGATTTGGGGGGGAATCACCGTGTCAGGCAATAGTCGTTCATATTAACAGGTTGTGTTCAGTTCTTGGTGTCACGACCATGGTTATGGTCGTGACTCCTGGACCCGCATGCAGTTGCCCGCGGTCTGGTATTGTTGTTCAACCACTGGTGAGTGCTGTTACTATGTTGCCTCACGTGTGGTTGCCGCTGGCAACATGTTTGTACTTGGCAGTATAGCAGCCTGAGCTGTTGCTAGGTAGCTTGCTGTCAGGTGCATGCGGGTACACCTGGCAACCTGTCTTTATAGGTGTGCCTTTTGTATGTATGGTGTGCACTGTGACAGTTTCTCTTCACTGGTGGTTGTCCGCGGCAACGTGTTGTTTTGTGTGCATGTGGTGGCAGTGTCTCGGCCTTCTGGCTGATTCCCAGGATATGGTTGCCACGCATGCTGTTGCCGGCGGTAACAGGTGGAGTCTGTTGTTTATTTGTGTGCACTTTCCCTGACTGGTGTGCACGGGGTTTATTGTGTGTGTATTCCCCTTTAAGTGGCTTTCGTCCCTTGCCTGGTGTAGGAAGGGTTAACTCCCTTCTTTGTGTGAACACTGGGTGTGTCTGTGTGTGGGTGTGGCTACTTGGGGCTATTTAGCTCCTGCTGGATGCCTGTATCTGAGGGGTACTTCAGCCATGGTTAGCTGGAGTCATCCTCCTGGTTATATTCCACCTCTCCAGTGAGGGCCACCCTTGTGATCATAAATTTATGTTATGTATGATGTATTGAAGATGTTTCTTTGGTCTCTTTGTTTATTGCAGCTTATGGTCCTGGTTTCCTGTGTGATGTGTGGTGTCTGCTGTGTCCGTTTGTGTTGTTGTGGACAGCAGCACTTGTACATGGGTTCCAGGCTTTGTGTCTGTGGCAGGTAGGTGTTGTTCTTGTTTCATTTACCTGCCATTGCCATAAGCTGTTTATGTTCCCCTTTCTTTGCAGCTTGGCCAGTTAGACTCCTGTCCGTCCGTGTCCAGGAGGAACAGGTCGTCTTACCCTTCTCCTAGTTCAGGGCCACCCTGAGGGCTAGTAGGGACCCCAAGGTTCCGGAGTATGAGCCCTCCTACCATCAGGGTCGGCTCATACAGGTAGGAGTCAGGGTCAGAATTAGGGACGTAATAGGAAGTGACCTGCTCCCTGATTCCTGGCCTAGTAGCGACCATCATCTTCTATCATCGCACGGCTGAGAGTTTTCCCCATCCTCAGCCGTGACACTTGGATTACTTCTGATATGGTAGGCGGGATTGTTTTTTTCCAGTGTCGAGTTATGATCAGTTTGGCACTCAATAGCACATGACCCACAAGGCTTCTGTGTTTGGGGTTAATTGACTGTATACCCAGGAACAGTAGCGCGAGCTCTAGGGATGGAGTTACTCTCACTGACGCTAGTTCAGATATTAGCTAAAAAATCTGTTGCCAGAATGAGGTGA
Organism: Bufo bufo; assembly: GCF_905171765.1. Classification (NCBI taxonomy): domain Eukaryota; kingdom Metazoa; phylum Chordata; class Amphibia; order Anura; family Bufonidae; genus Bufo; species Bufo bufo. Next base: position 545,542,911 of record NC_053391.1, on the reverse strand, counting down.
GACTGGGGCAGGTCCAGAAAATATGATACAGGGATCCTATGTTACCACATTCTCTCCAGGGGGAGCACTAGGATATATTTTACTTAGTCTTTGGGGAGTGAAATACCATTGTAAGAGAGTCTTTACTCCTGCTTCATAGTGAGTAACACATTTAAAGTTGGAAGATAGAAAGCTCAAAGCTGCGGCCCAGTCTTCTTCTGAGAAAGAGTGTCGCAATTCAGATTCCCATCTTCTAATGGGAGGGGATTTAACAAAAGTAGTTTTGTCCCCAAGTAGATCATAAATATATCTTGTAGTGTGTTTCTTGAAAAATGAGGGGTGTTGGTATAGTCTAAGGATATCTTTGTTGACCAGAGGAGGGGATTGGAGGAGTGTGCTAAGAAAGTGACAAATTCTTAGATAGTTATAGTACTCTCTTTGTGGTAACGCAAAGGTATTTTTGAGTGATTCGAAGGGAAGAACCGAGTGAGCGTCTTGAGTTCTGGGAGAATTATAACCCCCTTTGTGTGCCATTCAGAGAAGTCAAAATCAGGTATTACTGTCTCCAACGTTCAGATAGAAGACTGAGAGAGAAGATACATTTTTGAATCTCCATGTGTTTTATGGACTTGGGTCCACAGGTTTCCCGCATGTGCTACTGTTAGTAATTTGGTTTTTCTGGGGCGTGAGTCCCAGGTCAGCTGTATCAGGAAATCCTGTAATGTGCATCGGCCTATAGAGTGAGACTCTATTTGGACCCATGCCTTAGAGCTATTAGGTGTCCACCATTCACGAGTGAACGAGAGCCCTATCGCTTTGTGGTAGTCTTTAATGGATGGAAGGCCTATGCCTCCTGCTTTCTTTTTCTAAACATTAATGTTTGGGCTATTCTGGGTCTAGACGAACCCCAAATGTAGGCGTTTAAGATGGATTGGGCTCTTTTGAAAAATGTGTTTGGGACAAAGATGGGAAGGGCCCGGAAAATGTATATAAGTTTAGAAAGAGTCATCATCTGAAATGATGCAACTCTGCCCACCCAAGATATTGCCTTCATTGCAAAGTTGGAGAAGTCTTTAGTAGTGTTGGGCGAGCATGCTCGGCTGATCACTTTTTTACTCGAGCATCGCGATGCTCGGCACATTGTGTGTTTGGCCGAACACCGTGTGTGCTCAAGGGCAATGCTTGAGTCTCCTCCTCGCACGTTTGTTGGTTGCTATGCAGCCAATAAACCTGCGTGGAGGTACTGGCACTCACTGTAATGCCGTAGCCATGTTGGCTACTGGCATTACAGTGATTGGCTGGCCGGAATGCGTCATTGGGTGCTATATAGCACCCGATGACACATGGTTCGGTTCAGTCTTAGTCAGGGAGAGCTGCAGCAGAAGGGACAGATAGTGTAGGGACAGGAATTAGTTTGTTTGTTAGGCAGGTTTTACTGGTGAAAGGTGTTAGAGACCCAAAAGTCCTTTTAAGGACTATTGTTTTATCTGGCGGCCATATATATCATTAGCGCAACCGGCGCTAAATTGCGTGCAATTGTTTGGCCACTGCTGACAGTGACACAACCTTTTCTACATCTGTTATGTTACATTTGTGCTTTGAAATTCAGCGCAATTGTTTGGCCGCTGGTGACAGCGACATTACCTGCGCTACATCTCCAGTATAAGGTTAGCGCATCTGAAATATCAGTGACATTCAGTGTAATCTTTTCACCGCTGGTGACAGTGACATTTCCTGCGCTAAATCTCCTGTATAACATTAGCACATCCTAAATATCAGTGACAATCAGTTAAATTTTTTCGCCGCTTGTGGCAGCGACATTACCTGTGCTACATCTCCTGTATAACGTTTGCCCATCCTAAATATCAGTGACATTCAGTCTAATTTTTTTGCTGCTGGTGGCAGCGACATTAACTGTGCTACATCTCCTTTATATCGTTTGACCATCCTAAATATCAATGACATTCAGTCTAATTTTTTTGCTGCTGGTGGCAGCGACATTACCTGTGCTACATCTCCTGTATAACGTTTGCCCATCCTAAATGTCAGTGACATTCAGTCTAATTTTTTCACTGCTAGTTGCAGCGACATTACTTGTGCTACATCTCCTGTATAACGTTTGCCCATCCTAAATATCAGTGACATTCAGTCTAATTTATTTGCGCATACACTTACAAAACCTGCGCTACTGTACGTGTGACATACTTGCAAGCATATAAACTATTTAATATGCTGAAGGAGAGCAGTTAGGGACGGGGGAAGTGGCTGTGCTGCTGATGGTGCACACAGAGGCCGTGGCCCTCTGCGCGGTGAAACTGTGCCTGCTGCCAGAGCACTAGAAACACACTCATCCACAATACCCAGCTTCATGTCCCAGTTTGCAGGGCGGCCCAGGACACCACTCACAACATCACACCAGTGCGACCAGGTGGTCAGTTGGATTGCAGCAGATAATGCTTCCAGTCGGTTAAGCACCACCCTGTCTTCCACAAAGTCCAGTCTCAGTAGCCATGAGTCAGGTCAACAGAATCCTCACCCTGATCCTCCTTCCTCCCACCATGGAGAGTCTTGGCAAACAAGTGATCCCGCACTCGGATATTCCAAGGTGCTGTTTTCATCGCCATTCCTTGATTTGACCCTCTTGCTAAGCCCGCTTGAAGACAGACATGAGGAGATCTTGTGCACTGATTCCCAAATTCTTGAGCATCCACAGTCAGAAAAAGATGACGGTGGGGAATGGCAATTAGTGTTTCATGAGGTGGATGTCACGGTGGGGAGTGGGGGAAATCCCCCACCATACAATGGGGAGCAGATAGGAAAAAAACTAGGCCAGAGGCTGGGATAAGGAAGCAGGTCACCTCCTAAAGCATCCCTAATCCTCGCCCTAACTCCTCACCGGATGAGCGGACCTGGATGGTAGGATGGCTCATACCCAGGAAACCTAGGACCCTGAGTCACCCTGATAATCCCTCAAATAAAGAAAGGGCAGAGACGATCTGTTCATCCCAGAAACGGATGAACAGGAGTCTCCACTGGCCTAGCTGCAATAAAAAAGAGGAGACTGTATACAGTAACTGGATCGGCAGGTAAGCACACCATACAACACACTTAGCTGCTGCAGCAACACCGACTGGAACCCGAGCATGAGTACTGGTGCCCACACACCATACAGGACACAGTACAAACAACCACACCCAGGTATCTAGCATACCAGTTACTACCTGGACCCCCATGCAGCAAGATGCATGGTGGCCCCAGGCAGCGCTGCATGCAGGCTTGTGGTTCCCCCTCGGGGGAACACTGAGCCCCATTTCCGGAGGCACACCACACAAGGAACATGTCTAGCAAACATGCTGGACTATAGACACCAACAGACCAGATGTGTAACAACCACTAGACAAGACAAAAACCACCCATACATAAACAACAACAAACATATGCAAGGGTAGTGAAGGGAAGGTGAACAACGGGAACATAGGAGAGAAATCATGGTGACCTTGATGTTCCACAAGGTGGCCCTCAAGCACTGGGCAGATGGTAGAGGCCGGGCAGGAGCACAGCTCCAGCACACAGCAAGGCCACAGCCAACAGGCCACAGGCAATATAAACCTAGTGTCCAAACCCAGGACACACATAAATCCCCACCAGCTAGATAACACCACGCAACAAAAAAATACTTTTCATCTGCTACTGGGCAAAAAACATTTGTCCTATACTAAATCGAGTGTGCGGATTGAAAATCCAAAGTCAGAATTGTTGTAACACGAAATTTTGCTATGCATAAGTATGCCTAAATGAATTAAGCACTTGGAAAGCATTGAATAATTTTGAACAGAACGAGTTTTACTCCAACAATTACCTGATCTACATCAAAGTTTGAGTAGTAAACAGTGTATGAAAATGTAATGAAATAACAAAATTTCAAAAAGTCTAGTTTTTCTGTTTAAAAGTCTTACTTGAGCAAGGCCCAGTACTGTTAAAAGTGCTTCAGGCATCTGTTTTTGCTTTTGTGAACGGTCATATTTTCCTGTTGCAAAAACCAGCAGTAGTCCCCCATCATGTTGGGATTCCAGTGGCCTTGATACCCGTTCTCCATTGTAGAAATATCTTTATGGAATCGCCCTCCATGTTCGTCACTTACGTGTCCCAAATTGGGTGGGAAAAAGTCAAGATGGGAATGTAAGAAATTCACTTTCAATGACATTGGGTAGCCAAGTTGTTCATATGCTGTAAGCATGTTGTCTACTAATTCAACATAATTTGCAGCTCGTCTGTTCCCAAGAAAGTTCTGCACTACTAGCACAAATGCATCCCAAGCTGCAAGATGCACTCGTTTTGTCAGATTCTTGCGCTGATCGTAAGTAGTGTATTTGCCACTTATGTAGCAGAAATTGTCTGAATCGTTAACACATTTGCGTTTATCCATCTTAAGTTTCAAAACTGATAGCACTATAACAGATCACTTTATCAAAATCTGTCCAGCTTGCCTTATATACTTACTGCTGACATCAGCCTGAGTGTGTCCGAACAGGTCTGGACGTGCCCATTGGAATATTTCCAATATAATGCATTAATATTATATAAACTGAATAGGCTTTGCATGTACAGTATAACTTCAAATCTAAACATGTAAGGCAAATTCCAAGTTCATATTTGGAATCAGCGCACTAATTTTAGTATAAATCACATGTTTTTCACTCAGTAGCAAAATCATTGTTGTGCGGTGTAATTAACCCCTCCAGCACCAGACAGGGAAGGCCCCAGGAGAAAGGAGGAGGCACCTACATGCTGCAGCCACAAAATGTTGCCGCTGGCAACAGCATGCACGGCAACCGTGTCACGGCGCACACCAAAGGCCGTGACAGTGGATGATGATGATGAGACACAGTTGCCAATAAGTCAACCGCAATTAGTGTCTCAAGAGGTTCATGATAAGGATGAGACACAGTTGTCAATAAGTGAGGTTCTTGTTAGGTCAACAAGTCAGGAGGATGACCAGAGTGAGGAAGTGGAAGAGGAGGTGGTGGACGATGAAATCACTGACCTAACCTGAGAAGGAAGCAAGCCGAGCAAGGACAGCAGTACAGAGGGGGAGGGATACGCAGCACCGCAACAGGCTGGAAGAGGCAGTGGGGTGGCAAAAGGGAGAAGGCAGGCCACACCAGACAGGCCCGCAACTGTTCCCCGGAGCACCCCCTTGCGGCAATCTCCCTTGCCAAGGGGCAGGTGTTCCGCAGTCTGGCGCTTTTTTGAGGAAAGTGCGGACGATAAAAGAATTGTCATTTGCAACCTGTGCCGTACCAAAATGAGCAGGGGCGTAAACACTAGCAACCTCACCACCATCAGCATGATCCGCCACATGGCATCAAAGCAAACTAATAGGTCGACCGAACTCCTGGGTCTACAATCAGTGTGGACAGTGGGTCACACCACTGACTCCTCTTCCCCTGTGTTACGTGCTGGGCAATCCCCTGTCCAAGACGCAGGCCCGGATGCCTCCCACCCTGCACCTGGACCTTCGCAAGCACATCATCTACCACATCCACTTCTGTGTCCCATTGCAGCGTACAGATGTCCATAACCCAGGCCTTTGAACAAAATAACCAGCCACCCACCCACAGGCCATAGCACTAAATGCGCACCTTTCCAAATTGCTGGCCCTGGAAATGTTGCCATTTAGGCTTGTGGACACCGAGGCTTTTTGCAGCCTGATGGCCCCTTGAAAAAGCGGAGCGAAACGTGCGTTGGGGTGCGCTCCCAGCTGACCAGAGGTCCGATCTCTTTATTGGTTGACTACCAAGGTATTTAATTATTTTTCTTTCTTTTAGCCACTTGCTATTAGTATATCCACAGTTGGCCACTTTGATTGGGTCCTATGGTGGATGATTATATACACAGCAGTTGATATATTATTTGGAGTTACCTTGGGAAATATGCTCACCATTGCTCTTTTATTCATCTATGTATAGAGCATTATTATTAGTGGGGATCGGGTACCTTGTGGGTCAGCAGGTGAGCTGCTTGTTAATGGCCGCAACTTGGTGGCAGCTTTGGAGCTCGGCAAGCTCACACACATACCATGCCTAGCCCACGTGTTCAACTTAGTGGTTCAGCGGTTTTTCAAAACCTACCCCAATTTGCCTGAGCAATTGGTGAAGGTGCGCCGCGTGTGCGCCCATTTCCAAAAGTCATCTACAGCTGACGCCGGTCTGGCAAAGCTGCAGTAGCGCTTGCAATTGCCAGCTCACCGACTGTTGTGCGACGTGAGCACGCGCTGGAACACCACGTTCCACATGTTGCCCAGGCTTTGTGAGCAACAGAGGGCAGTAGTGGAATACCAGCTGCAACATGGTCGCCGCCTTTCCAGTCAGCTTCCGCTCTTCACAAGCGACGAGTGGTCTGACCACTGTGAGGTTTTACGCAACTTTGAGGAATCAACACAGATGGTGAGCGGTGATGCCGCTATTATCAGTGTAACCATCCCACTTCTGTGTGTACTGAAACGCTCGCTGCTCACAATGAAGGTGGATGCTTTGCATGTGGAAGAGGTGGAAATGGGGGAAGACAGTACACAGGGTGATAGCCAGACCACCCTCCGTTCATCTTCTCAGCGTGAATTGGATGATGAGGAGGAGGAGGAGCAGGAGACAATTGCCTCCGCTACAGAGGGTAGTTGTCACGCCTTGCCCTGTGAATGTGCGGAGATCTGCCAGGCTGGCTGCACATGTTTGACTCGTCTCTTTGTTTTGGTTTGTGTTGAGCTGAATCCTCCTTCCCTCAGGTGTAGTGGGTTGATTGTTAGCGAGGCTATTTATTCCTCCTTCTCCCAGTGGCCTGTGCGGGTTATAGCTCATTCCTGTGAGCTTTGAATGTGTTGTGGATTGTCTGCTCCAGCTCAGCTCAAGATAAGTCCTCTTTGTTTCTTCCCTTGTTGTCTTTTGTCTAGGCCTCTAGGGAGATGCTTGCATCCTCCTGCTTGAGGAAGCAGGTCGCCTCTTCCCCTTTCCCTTCTGCTCAGGGTTGTCCCAGGGTATATAGACGTAGGCACGAGGGCATGTGCATATCCACCATAAAAGTATGCACATGTGCACAGCAGTATAGGGAAAGCTTCAGGGATTGCTAGGAGGTGACCCTTTCTCCCTAGCTTTTGGGCCTAGTCTATTGTTCTGTTTGTTTTCCATGTGTTTGGTTATTTCCCTGCTGATATACCTTCCATGACAGTAGTACCCATGCACCATAATGTGCCTAAACCTCAACCAATTGCCTTGAAACTTTGCACAACCTAAGTTCCCAGCTTCCCAAACCTATCCTGGAAGTTTAATGGATTTTGGCTACCCACAAGGCAAATGAGTGACATTAAGCTTGTTTTTTTGGGGAGCTTAATGTGGCTTAACGTACAAAAAACAACTCAGATGTTAACCAATTTCCCCAAAACTTCCCATTCTACTAGACTCTCTCTATATACACTCACCTAAAGAATTATTAGGAACACCTGTTCTATTTCTCATTAATGCAATTATCTAGTCAACCAATCACATGGCAGTTGCTTCAATGCATTTAGGGGTGTGGTCCTGGTCAAGACAATCTCCTGAACTCCAAACTGAATGTCAGAATGGGAAAGAAAGGTGATTTAAGCAATTTTGAGCGTGGCATGGTTGTTGGTGCCAGACGGGCCGGTCTGAGTATTTCACAATCTGCTCAGTTACTGGGATTTTCACGCACAACCATTTCTAGGGTTTACAAAGAATGGTGTGAAAAGGGAAAAACATGCAGTATGCGGCAGTCCTGTGGGCAAAAATGCCTTGTGGATGCTAAAGGTCAGAGGAGAATGGGCCGACTGATTCAAGCTGATAGAAGAGCAACGTTGACTGAAATAACCACTCGTTACAACCGAGGTATGCAGCAAAGCATTTGTGAAGCCACAACACGCACAACCTTGAGGCGGATGGGCTACAACAGCAGAAGACCCCACCGGGTACCACTCATCTCCACTACAAATAGGAAAAAGAGGCTACAATTTGCATGAGCTCACCAAAATTGGACTGTTGAAGACTGGAAAAATGTTGCCTGGTCTGATGAGTCTCGATTTCTGTTGAGACATTCAAATGGTAGAGTCCGAATTTGGCGTAAACAGAATGAGAACATGTATCCATCCTCTGATGGCTACTTCCAGCAGGATAATGCACCATGTCACAAAGCTCGAATCATTTCAAATTGGTTTCTTGAACATGACAATGAGTTCACTGTACTAAAATGGCCCCCACAGTCACCAGATCTCAACCCAATAGAGCATCTTTGGGATGTGGTGGAACGGGAGCTTTGTGCCCTGGATGTGCATCTCTCAAATCTCCATCAACTGCAAGATGCTATCCTATCAATATGTGCCAACATTTCTAAAGAATGCTATCAGCACCTTGTTGAATCAATGCCACGTAGAATTAAGGCAGTTCTGAAGGCAAAAGGGGGTCCAACACCGTATTAGTATGGTGTTCCTAATAATTCTTTAGGTGAGTGTATATATAACCGAAAAAATCCTCAACAACAATGAGAAAATCATGTGTGAGTGCAAACTCAATAAATCCAATGAACAAGAACACACATATACATGAATAACAAAATTATTTTTATTAAATAGTCACAAAAAGGACAACAAATAGACAATAATAAATATAGTAGGTATGAGGCAGTAATGTGGTGGCGCTGCGAATCAGCGCCCCACCAAGGCTACACCAGATGGCTGTGCCCCCTTAATGCACACCTCCTACTGGCCTGAAATTGCTGTACAGAGATGAAATATCTCACACACTGGCCAGAAGAAAAATGTGCACTTAAGTGGTCATGCAGGTGATACAATGCCACCCAAATTGCAAAGGTTAATGGACATAGTGTATGAATATAATATCCAAGACATCAGACACACTTGTGTGCCACATCCATCCAACACACAAATAATCACAACCGGCATGCAAAACACCTATCTGAAAGTAATGGGGAACCAACCTTAGAGCCTTGGTGAGATGCTCCGATGCTAGCATCAGGGGGGCTGCCTAGGTGAAAATATGGGTATGTGTTATTGTAAACAAAAGAGCCCGTGCCCTGCGCGATCTAGCGCAGGGCAAGGGAGCGCATTGGAGCATGAGATGCTCCGATGCTAGCATCAGGGGGGCTGCCTAGGTGAAAATATGGGTATGTTCCGGTTCAGCTCTGAACCCGGACAACCCCTTTAATGTAAAAAGATCTTAATGTACCATAATGTGCCTAATAGAGTTGAGCGAACACCTGGATGTTCGGGTTCGACGAGTTCGGCCGAACTTTGGAAAAATGTTCGGGTTCGGGATCCGAACTCGACCCGAACTTCATCCCGAACCCGAACCCCATAGAAGTCAATGGGGACCCGAACTTTTGGGCACTAAAAAGGCTGTAAAACACACCCGGAAAGGGCTAGAGGGCTGCAAAAGGCAGCAAAATGTAGTTAAATCCCCTGCAAACAAATGTAGATAGGGAAATGATGAGTTAACATAAAATAAATAAAAATTAAACAATATTAATTGGAGTGAGGTCCCATAGCACAGAATCAGGCTTCAAGTCACCCACCAATGGAGAAGGTCACTTACTATTATTTTGACCACAGCACCCAGACAAAGGAGAGAGGTCCCACAGCAGAGAACCAGGCATCATATCACCCACCACAGGAGTAGGCCACCATTTAGTTACTTTGACCCCTACACCCAGACGGAGGAGAGAGGTTACACAGCAGAGAATCAGGCATTTAGATCACCCACCACAGGAGTAGGCCACCATTGAATCAGACCCCGGCAACCATGTCAGATGGCACAAGCATAAGCTTTATATCAATCAGCACAGGAGAAGGCGACTTTGACAGACTTTGACCCCTACACCCGGACGGAGGAGAGAGGTTTCAAAGCAGAGAATCAGGCATTTAGATCACCCACCACAGGAGTAGGCCCCAATTTAATGGGACCCCGGCAACCATGTCAGATGGCACAACCATCAGCTTCATATCAATCAGCACAGGAGAAGGCGACTTTGAAAGACTTTGACCCCTACACCCAGACGGAGGAGAGAGGTTTCACAGCAGAGAATCAGGCATTTAGATCACCCACCACAGGAGTAGGCCCCCATTGAATCAGACCCTGGCAACCATGTCAGATGGCACAACCATCAGCTTTATATCAATCAGCACAGGAGAAGGCGACTTTGAAAGACTTTGACCCCTACACCCAGATGGAGGAGAGAGGTTTCACAGCAGAGAATCAGGCATCATATCAACCACCACAGGAGAAGCCACCATTGAGTTACTTTGACCCCTGCACCCAGGAAGAGGAGAGAGGCCCCACAGCACATATTCTGGCATCATATCAGCCACCACAGGAGAAGCCACCATTGAGTTACTTTGACCCCCGCACCCAGGAAGAGGAGAGAGGCACCACAGCACATATTCTGGCATCATATCAGCCACCACAGGAGAAGCCACCATTGAGTTACTTTGACCCCCGCACCCAGGAAGAGGAGAGAGGCACCACAGCACATATTCAGGCATCATATCACACACCACAGGAGAAGGCCTCTTTCAGTGATTTAGGCCTTTGGACCCAGACAGAGGAGAGAGGCACCACAGCACATATTCTGGCATCATATCAGCCACCACAGGAGAAGCCACCATTGAGTTACTTTGACCCCTGCACCCAGGAAGAGGAGAGAGGCCCCACAGCACATATTCTGGCATCATATCAGCCACCACAGGAGAAGCCACCATTGAGTTACTTTGACCCCTGCACCCAGGAAGAGGAGAGAGGCCCCACAGCACATATTCTGGCATCATATCAGCCACCACAGGAGAAGCCACCATTTAGTTACTTTGACCCCTGCACCCAGGAAGAGGAGAGAGGCACCACAGCACATATTCTGGCATCATATCAGCCACCACAGGAGAAGCCACCATTGAGTTACTTTGACCCCCGCACCCAGGAAGAGGAGAGAGGCACCACAGCACATATTCTGGCATCATATCAGCCACCACAGGAGAAGCCACCATTGAGTTACTTTGACCCCTGCACCCAGGAAGAGGAAAGAGGCCCCACAGCACATATTCTGGCATCATATCAGCCACCACAGGAGAAGCCACCATTTAGTTACTTTGACCCCTTCACCCAAACAGAGGAGAGAGGTTCCACATCAGAGAATCAGGCATCATATCAACCACCACAGGAGTAGGCCCCAATTTAATGGGACCCCGGCAACCATGTCAGATGGCACAACTATCAGCTTCATATCAATCAGCACAGGAGAAGGCGACTTTGAAAGACTTTGACCCCTACACCCAGACGGAGGAGAGAGCTTTCACAGCAGAGAATCAGGCATTTAGATCACCCACCACAGGAGTAGGCCCCCATTGAATCAGACCCTGGCAACCATGTCAGATGGCACAACCATCAGCTTTATATCAATCAGCACAGGAGAAGGCGACTTTGAAAGACTTTGACCCCTACACCCAGATGGAGGAGAGAGGTTTCACAGCAGAGAATCAGGCATCATATCAACCACCACAGGAGAAGCCACCATTGAGTTACTTTGACCCCTGCACCCAGGAAGAGGAGAGAGGCCCCACAGCACATATTCTGGCATCATATCAGCCACCACAGGAGAAGCCACCATTGAGTTACTTTGACCCCCGCACCCAGGAAGAGGAGAGAGGCACCACAGCACATATTCTGGCATCATATCAGCCACCACAGGAGAAGCAACCATTGAGTTACTTTGACCCCCGCACCCAGGAAGAGGAGAGAGGCACCACAGCACATATTCAGGCATCATATCACACACCACAGGAGAAGGCCTCTTTCAGTGATTTAGGCCTTTGGACCCAGACAGAGGAGAGAGGCACCACAGCACATATTCTGGCATCATATCAGCCACCACAGGAGAAGCCACCATTGAGTTACTTTGACCCCTGCACCCAGGAAGAGGAGAGAGGCCCCACAGCACATATTCTGGCATCATATCAGCCACCACAGGAGAAGCCACCATTGAGTTACTTTGACCCCTGCACCCAGGAAGAGGAGAGAGGCCCCACAGCACATATTCTGGCATCATATCAGCCACCACAGGAGAAGCCACCATTTAGTTACTTTGACCCCTGCACCCAGGAAGAGGAGAGAGGCACCACAGCACATATTCTGGCATCATATCAGCCACCACAGGAGAAGCCACCATTGAGTTACTTTGACCCCCGCACCCAGGAAGAGGAGAGAGGCACCACAGCACATATTCTGGCATCATATCAGCCACCACAGGAGAAGCCACCATTGAGTTACTTTGACCCCCGCACCCAGGAAGAGGAGAGAGGCACCACAGCACATATTCTGGCATCATATCAGCCACCACAGGAGAAGCCACCATTGAGTTACTTTGACCCCTGCACCCAGGAAGAGGAGAGAGGCCCCACAGCACATATTCTGGCATCATATCAGCCACCACAGGAGAAGCCACCATTTAGTTACTTTGACCCCTTCACCCAAACAGAGGAGAGAGGTTCCACATCAGAGAATCAGGCATCATATCAACCACCACAGGAGTAGGCCCCAATTTAATGGGACCCCGGCAACCATGTCAGATGGCACAACCATCAGCTTCATATCAATCAGCACAGGAGAAGGCGACTTTGAAAGACTTTGACCCCTACACCCAGACGGAGGAGAGAGCTTTCACAGCAGAGAATCAGGCATTTAGATCACCCACCACAGGAGTAGGCCCCCATTGAATCAGACCCTGGCAACCATGTCAGATGGCACAACCATCAGCTTTATATCAATCAGCACAGGAGAAGGCGACTTTGAAAGACTTTGACCCCTACACCCAAACAGAGGAGAGAGGTTCCACATCAGAGAATCAGGCATCATATCAACCACCACAGGAGTAGGCCACAATTTAGTTTATTTGACCCCTGCACCCAGGAAGAGGAGAGAGGCCCCACAGCACATATTCTGGCATCATATCACACACCACAGGAGAAGGCCTCTTTCAGTGATTTAGGCCTTTGGACCCAGACAGAGGAGAGAGGTCAGAGATTAGCTTCATATCCCCCAGCACAGCAGAAGACCGCTTTATTTGACTTAGGCCTCAGCACCCAGACAGAAGACAGAGGTAGCATGGCAGAGGTTATGGCTTCATGTCACCCGTTAGTTTAACCGGCCACTTTCATCTGGTTAGGCCCCGGCGCCCAGACAGAGAAGAGTTTCATTCAACTGTGGGTTTCATAAAATTTGTATCAAATAAAGAAGTGGCCCGTAGCACAACAAGACATGTTTTAGGCAGTTAATAAGGACTACTCTGCACAAGGGAGGGACAGGTCCTGTGGGATCCATGCCTGGTTCATCTTTATGAAGGTCAGCTTGTCCACGTTGGCTGTGGACAGGCGGCTGCGCTTGTCAGTAATGACACCCCCTGCCGTGCTGAATACGCGTTCAGATAAAACGCTGGCCGCCGGGCAGGAAAGCACCTCCAAGGCATAACATGCTAACTCTGGCCACGTGGACAATTTCGAAACCCAGTAGTTGAATGGGGCCGAACCATCCGTCAGGATGTGGAGGGGTGTGCAGACATACTGTTCAACCATGTTAGTGAAATGCTGCCTCCTGCTAACACGTTCCGTATCAGGTGTCGGTGCAGATAGCTGTGGCGTGGAGACAAAACTTTTCCACATTTCTGCCATGCTAACCCTGCCCTCAGATGAGCTGGCCGTGACACAGCTGCGTTGGCGACCTCTTGCCACTCCTCTGCCTTCACCTTCCACCTGTTCCCCTGTGACATGTGGGAATGCTCTCAAGAGCGCCTCTATCAGCGTGCGCTTGTACTCGCGCATCTTACGGTCGCGCTCCAGTTCAGGAATTAAAGTGGGCACATTGTCTTTATACCGGGGATCCAGCAGGGTGGCCACCCAGTAGTCTGCACACGTTAAAACGTGGGCAACTCTGCTGTCGTTGCGCAGGCATTGGAGCATATATTCGCTCATGTGGGCCAGGCTACCCATGGGTAAGGACAAGCTGTCCTCTGTGGGAGGCGTATCGTCATCGTCCACCGTATCCCCCCAGCCACGCACCAGTGATGGGCCTGGGCTGCCACCCCGCTGTGAACTTGCGTCATCCTCGTCCCCCTCCACCTCCTCCTCCTCATCCTCCTTGTCCTCCAGTACAGTGCCTTGGCTGGCGACTTGTGAACCTGTCCTCTGCTGCTTAAACAAACCTCCCTCTGAGCCACTTCGAACAGACTGGCCCGAAAGTGTTAGAAACGAGCCCTCATCCTCCTCCTCCTCCTCCACCTGGGCCACCTCCTCTAACATCATTGCCCTAAGTGTTTTCTCAAGGAGACATAGAAGTGGTATTGTAACGCTGATAACAGTGTCATCGCCACTGGCCATGTTGGTGGAGTACTGGAAACAGCGCAGCAGGGCACACAGGTCTCGCATGGAGGCCCAATCATTGGTGGTGAAGTGGTGCTGTTCGGCAGTACGACTGACGCGAGCGTGCTGCAGCTGAAACTCCACTATGGCCTGCTGCTGCTCGCACAGTCTCTCCAGCATGTGCAAGGTGGAGTTCCACCGGGTGGGCACGTCGCATATGAGGCGGTGAGCGGGAAGGCCGAAGTTCCGCTGTGGCGCAGACAGGCGAGCAGCGGCAGGATGTGAACGGCGGAAGCGCGCACAGACGGCCCGCACTTTATGCAGCAGCTCTGACATGTTGGGGTAGTGGTGAATGAACCTCTGCACCACCAAGTTCAGCACATGCGCCAGGCAAGGGATGTGCGTCAAACCGGCTAGTCCCAGAGCTGCCACGAGATTTCGCCCATTATCGCATACCACCAGGCCTGGCTTGAGGCCCACCGGCAGAAACCACTCGTCGGTCTGTTGTTCAATACCCCGCCACAACTCCTGTGCGGTGTGGGGCCTGTCCCCCAAACATATGAGTTTCAGAATGGCCTGCTGACGTTTACCCCGGGCTGTGCTGAAGTTGGTGGTGAAGGTGTGTGGCTGACCGGATGAGCTGGTGGAAGCAGTGGAGGAGGAAGCCGAGTAGGAGGAGGAGGCTACAGGAGGCAGAGAATGATGCCCTGCGATCCTAGGGGGCGGAAGGACGTGCGCCAAGGAACTGTCCGCCGGGGGCCCAGCCGCCACTACATTCATCCAGTGTGCAGTTAGTGAGATATAGCGTCCCTGGCCGTGCTTACTGGTCCACGTATCTGTGGTTAGGTGGACCTTGCCACAAATGGCGTTGCGCAGTGCACACTTGATTTTATCGGACACTTGCATGTGCAGGGAAGGCACGGCTGTCTTGGAGAAGTAGTGGCGGCTGGGAACCACATACTGCGGGACAGCCATGGCCATCAGCTGTTTGAAGCTGTCTGTGTCCACCAGCCGGAATGACAGCATTTCAAAGGCCAGCAGTTTAGAAATGCTGGCGTTCAGGCCAAGGGCTCGAGGGTGACTCGGGGGGAATTTGCGCTTCCTCTCTAAGGTTTGAGATATTGAGAGCTGAACGCTGCTGTGTGATATAGTGGAGACGCTAGTTGACGGTGGCGGTGGTGGTGGTGTCGGTGGCACATCCTCTGTTTGCTGCTCGGCAGGTGGCAACATTCCTCTCGAGGCGGAAGCCGAGGCAGCAGCGGTAGAGGGAGCAGGGGGAGCCTCAGCGAGTGCCTGGTTTTTAAGGTGTGTACCCCACTGCAGTTCATGCTTTGCATGTAGATGCCTGGTCATGCAGGTTGTGCTGAGGTTCAGAACGTTAATGCCTCGCCTCAGGCTCTGATGGCAGAGCGTGCAAGTCACTCGGGTCTTGTCGGTAGGACATTGTTTAAAGAAGTGCCATGCCAGGGAACTCTTTGAAGCTGCCTTTGTGGGGCTGGGTCCCTGTTGGCGATGTCCAGTAGCAGGCGAACTCTGGGGGCGGCGGCTCGTCTGCTTTGGCCCCCTGCTCCCTCTTTGGCTTCGCTGTTGTCTCGGTCTCACCACTACCTCTTCCTCTGAACTGTGAAAGTCATCGCCACGACCTTCAGTCCATGTGGGGTCTAAGACCTCATCGTCCTCTGCATCGTCTTCCACCCAGTCTCCCTCCCTGACCTCCTCCTGTTCAGTCTGCACACTGCAAAAAGACGCGGCAGTGGGCACCTGTGTTTCGTCATCATCAGAGAGTCGGTGACTCTGCTGTGGTGGTATTCCCATGTCCTCTTCATCTGGAGACATAAGTGGTTGTGCGTCAGTGCATGGTATGTCTTCCTCCACTGGGGAAGGGCTAGGTGGACGCCCCTGGGAAACCCTGGAAGCAGAGTCTTCAAACAGAAGAACAGACTGCTGCATAACTTGTGGCTCAGACCGTTTCCCTGATATGCTTGGGGGTGATGTGACAGACTGATGGGCTTGGTTTTCAGGTGCCACCTGTGCGCTTTCCGCAGAAGACTGGGTGGAAGACCATGTGGTGAACGTGCTGGAAGCACTGTCGGCCACCCAATCGATTAATGCCTGTACCTGCTCAGGCCTTACCATCCTAAGAGCGGCATTGGGCCCCACGAAATATTGCGGTACATTCTGCCGGCTAGTTGAGGGAGTTCGTTCCCTACTGTGTGCGCCTGGGGCCGAACGGCCACGTCCTCTACCAGCAACAGAGGCTCCACGGACACCACCACGACCGCGTCCTCGTCCCTTAATAGTATTTTTCTTCATTGTTGCGATTCAACTCGCACCACAATGAAATATATTATTTTTTATAAGCAAAATCCCCTCACTGGAATACTTTCAGTCTTTTGACTGTATGGATTACAGATGGAATGACTGTTATATGTGAGTACCGCTTTCTTTGACAGATTCTAGTATGGGTACATATATGTTTTCCCAACCCCAGCACATTAGTTTGCTAATTCCAGATGTATGAAACGCAGGCCTAACTGTATCTAGTATATTGAACGCCAGATAAACTAACTTGGCCTTTTTTAAATAAAAAAAATCCCCTCACTGGAATACTTTCAGTCTTTTGACTGTATGGATTACAGATGGAATGACTGTTATATGTGAGTACCGCTTTCTTTGACAGATTCTAGTATGGGTACATATATGTTTTCCCAACCCCAGCACATTAGTTTGCTAATTCCAGATGTATGAAACGCAGGCCTAACTGTATCTAGTATATTGAACGCCAGATAAACTAACTTGGCCTTTTTTAAATAAAAAAAAAATTCCCTCACTGGAATACTTTCAGTCTTTTGACTGTATGGATTACAGATGGAATGACTGTTATATGTGAGTACCGCTTTCTTTAACAGATTCTAGTATGGGTACATATATGTTTTCCCAACCCCAGCACATTAGTTTGCTAATTCCAGATGTATGAAACGCAGGCCTAACTGTATCTAGTATATTGAACGCCAGATAAACTAACTTGGCCTTTTTTAAATAAAAAAAATTCCCTCACTGGAATACTTTCAGTCTTTTGACTGTATGGATTACAGATGGAATGACTGTTATATGTGAGTACCGCTTTCTTTGACAGATTCTAGTATGGGTACATATATGTTTTCCCAACCCCAGCACATTAGTTTGCTAATTCCAGATGTATGAAACGCAGGCCTAACTGTATCTAGTATATTGAACGCCAGATAAACTAACTTGGCCTTTTTTAAATAAAAAAAATTCCCTCACTGGAATACTTTCAGTCTTTTGACTGTATGGATTACAGATGGAATGACTGTTATATGTGAGTACCGCTTTCTTTGACAGATTCTAGTATGGGTACATATATGTTTTCCCAACCCCAGCACATTAGTTTGCTAATTCCAGATGTATGAAACGCAGGCCTAACTGTATCTAGTATATTGAACGCCAGATAAACTAACTTGGCCTTTTTTAAATAAAAAAAATTCCCTCACTGGAATACTTTCAGTCTTTTGACTGTATGGATTACAGATGGAATGACTGTTATATGTGAGTACCGCTTTCTTTGACAGATTCTAGTATGGGTACATATATGTTTTCCCAACCCCAGCACATTAGTTTGCTAATTCCAGATGTATGAAACGCAGGCCTAACTGTATCTAGTATATTGAACGCCAGATAAACTAACTTGGCCTTTTTTAAATAAAAAAAAAATTCCCTCACTGGAATACTTTCAGTCTTTTGACTGTATGGATTACAGATGGAATGACTGTTATATGTGAGTACTGCTTTCTTTGACAGATTCTAGTATGGGTACATATATGTTTTCCCAACCCCAGCACATTAGTTTGCTAATTCCAGATGTATGAAACGCAGGCCTAACTGTATCTAGTATATTGAACGCCAGATAAACTAACTTGGCCTTTTTTAAATAAAAAAAATTCCCTCACTGGAATACTTTCAGTCTTTTGACTGTATGGATTACAGATGGAATGACTGTTATATGTGAGTACCGCTTTCTTTGACAGATTCTAGTATGGGTACATATATGTTTTCCCAACCCCAGCACATTAGTTTGCTAATTCCAGATGTATGAAACGCAGGCCTAACTGTATCTAGTATATTGAACGCCAGATAAACTAACTTGGCCTTTTTTAAATAAAAAAAATTCCCTCACTGGAATACTTTCAGTCTTTTGACTGTATGGATTACAGATGGAATGACTGTTATATGTGAGTACCGCTTTCTTTGACAGATTCTAGTATGGGTACATATATGTTTTCCCAACCCCAGCACATTAGTTTGCTAATTCCAGATGTATGAAACGCAGGCCTAACTGTATCTAGTATATTGAACGCCAGATAAACTTACTTGGCCTTTTTTAAATAAAAAAAATTCCCTCACTGGAATACTTTCAGTCTTTTGACTGTATGGATTACAGATGGAATGACTGTTATATGTGAGTACCGCTTTCTTTGACAGATTCTAGTATGGGTACATATATGTTTTCCCAACCCCAGCACATTAGTTTGCTAATTCCAGATGTATGAAACGCAGGCCTAACTGTATCTAGTATATTGAACGCCAGATAAACTAACTTGGCCTTTTTTAAATAAAAAAAAAATTCCCTCACTGGAATACTTTCAGTCTTTTGACTGTATGGATTACAGATGGAATGACTGTTATATGTGAGTACCGCTTTCTTTGACAGATTCTAGTATGGGTACATATATGTTTTCCCAACCCCAGCACTTTAGTTTGCTAATTCCAGATGTATGAAACGCAGGCCTAACTGTATCTAGTATATTGAACGCCAGATAAACTAACTTGGCCTTTTTTAAATAAAAAAAAAATTCCCTCACTGGAATACTTTCAGTCTTTTGACTGTATGGATTACAGATGGAATGACTGTTATATGTGAGTACCGTTTTCTTTGACAGATTCTAGTATGGGTACATATATGTTTTCCCAACCCCAGCACATTAGTTTGCTAATTCCAGATGTATGAAACGCAGGCCTAACTGTATCTAGTATATTGAACGCCAGATAAACTAACTTGGCCTTTTTTAAATAAAATAAAAATTCCCTCACTGGAATACTTTCAGTCTTTTGACTGTATGGATTACAGATGGAATGACTGTTATATGTGAGTACCGCTTTCTTTGACAGATTCTAGTATGGGTACATATATGTTTTCCCAACCCCAGCACATTAGTTTGCTAATTCCAGATGTATGAAACGCAGGCCTAACTGTATCTAGTATATTGAACGCCAGATAAACTAACTTGGCCTTTTTTAAATAAAAAAAATTCCCTCACTGGAATACTTTCAGTCTTTTGACTGTATGGATTACAGATGGAATGACTGTTACAGTAGGTGTTTGTGAGATTGTGCTTTTAGCACGACAGCGTCGCGCTGATACTCGGCAACATGGTGCCGAGATCTCGCACTCACTGGAATAGTGACAGCACATCCCAGCAAGCGCGTCATAGAAGCGACGGGAGATCCGACTTGGATTCCCGCCAATTCTACACGTGAGCGGCGTTTGTTATGAACCCTGAGGGGGAAGTCCCCGCCGGATTTTAAATAAAAATCCGGCCTGGGTCCCCCCCTCAGGAGCATACCGGGCCCTTAGGTCTGTTATGGGTTGTAAGGAGAGCCCCCCCTACGCCGAAAAAAACGGCGTAGGGGGTCCCCCTACAATCCATACCAGACCCGTATCCAAAGCACGCTACCCGGCCAGCCAGGAAGGGAGTGGGGACGAGCGAGCGCCCCCCCCCCCCCCCCCCTGAGCCGTACCAGGCTGCATGCCCTCAACATGGGGGGGGTTGGGTGCTCTGGGGCAGGGGGCGCATTGCGGCCCCCCCACCTCAGAGCACCCTATCCCCATGTTGATGAGGACAGGGCCCCTTCCCGACAACCCTGGCCGTTGGTTGTCGGGGTATGCGGGCGGGAGGCTTATCGGAATCTGGGAGCCCCCTTTAATAAGGGGGCCCCCAGATACCGGCCCCCCACCCTAAGTGAATGAGTATGGGGTACATCGTACCCCTACCCATTCACCTGCAAGAAAAGCGGTAAAAACACAAATAAACCACACAGTGTATTAAAATATTTTATTTTTCTGCTCCGGAGGCCGCCCCCTGTCTTCTTTATTAGCTCTTTTACCAGGGGGGGCTCTTCTTCTTCCGCTATCCCGACGGGTCTTCTCCGCTATCCGGGGGGTCTTCTCAGCTCTCCGGGGTTCTCCTTCTGTCTTCTCCGCTATCCGGGGGGGTCTTCTCAACTCTCCGGGGTTCTCCTTCTGTCTTCTCCTTCTGTCTTGTTGACTCGGCGCACCCCGGTTCTTCGTCTCGCGAGACGTCTCGCGAGACGAAGAACCGGGGTGCGCCGAGTCTCGCGAGACGAAGAACCGGGGTGCGCCGAGTCAACAAGACAGAAGGAGAAGACAGAAGGAGGACCCCGGAGAGTTGAGAAGACCCCCCCGGATAGCGGAGAAGACAGAAGGAGAACCCCGGAGAGTTGAGAAGACCCCCCGGATAGCGGAGAAGACAGAAGGAGAACCCCGGAGAGTTGAGAAGACCCCCCGGATAGCGGAGAAGACCCGTCGGGATAGCGGAAGAAGAAGAGCCCCCCCCTGGTAAAAGAGCTAATAAAGAAGACAGGGGGCGGCCTCCGGAGCAGAAAAATAAAATATTTTAATACACTGTGTGGTTTATTTGTGTTTTTACCACTTTTCTTGCAGGTGAATGGGTAGGGGTACGATGTACCCCATACTCATTCACTTAGGGTGGGGGGCCGGTATCTGGGGGCCCCCTTATTAAAGGGGGCTCCCAGATTCCGATAAGCCTCCCGCCCGCATACCCCGACAACCAACGGCCAGGGTTGTCGGGAAGGGGCCCTGTCCTCATCAACATGGGGACAGGGTGCTCTGAGGTGGGGGGGCCGCAGTGCGCCCCCTGCCCCAGAGCACCCAACCCCCCCATGTTGAGGGCATGCAGCCTGGTACGGCTCAGGAGGGGGGGGGCGCTCGCTCGTCCCCACTCCCTTCCTGGCTGGCCGGGTAGCGTGCTTTGGATACGGGTCTGGTATGGATTGTAGGGGGACCCCCTACGCCGTTTTTTTCGGCGTAGGGGGGGCTCTCCTTACAACCCATAACAGACCTAAGGGCCCGGTATGCTCCTGGGGGGGGACCCAGGCCGGATTTTTATTTAAAATCCGGCGGGGACTTCCCCCTCAGGATTCATAACAAACGCCGCACACGTGTAGAATTGGCGGGAATCCAAGTCGGATCTCCCGTCGCTTCTATGACGGCTCTGTCTCCATCGCGGCAAGCCAGCTCGGCGCTGGCTCCCGCGATTGGGCTGGTAGGTGCTCAATCTCGCCGAGAAAGAGAGCAAGATTGACACAAAATTGGGTTCACCTACTGTATATGTGAGTGCCGCTTTCTTTGACAGATTCTAGTATGTGTACATATATGTTTTCCCAACCCCAGCACATTAGTTTGCTAATTCCAGATGTATGAAACGCAGGCCTAACTGTATCTAGTATATTGAACGCCAGATAAACTAACTTGGCCTTTTTTAAATAAAATAAAAATTCCCTCACTGGAATACTTTATGGCTTTTCACTGTATGGATTACAGGTGGACTGGTATTAGTAGGGGTGACACAAGCACACCCAAGTCCCTGATGTAGGATTTCTATGGCACAGACCACTATTACAAGTGATTAATGGACGTTGGGAGAGATTGTGCTGCAGCACTAGTCCCAAGATGGCCGCCGCCTATCAGCCCAGTAACATGTGCCACAAAATGGTCTGCACAACCTTTAAAAAAAATAGCCTTGGACTGTGCTGCTAAATCGCTATTGGTCTGAATCCCAGGTGTAGATGTCTGACTTGTTTGGAGCTTTGGAATGCACACTGTGGCAGCTTCTGCTGCAGCACTACAAGTCGCAAAATGGCGGCCGGCGGTCAGCCCAGGTACATGTGGATGGAAAAATCACTCTGGCCACTCTAAAAATAGCCAATCCCTATCAAAAAAGCAGCTCAGCTGCAGTTGTTCAGATGAATCACAGGTGGAGGAGAGAAATTTGCTTCCAGTTATTCAATTATCCCTGCCTATTCTCGCCCTAGCATCAGCTGCGTCTAACCCTGTTCTATTCACATCGGGAGTGAGCACGTCCCGACGTGCGCACAAGCTTATAAGAGGCTGAGTCACATGCTGCACTTGGCCAATCACAGCCTTGCCAATAGTAGGCATGGCTGCGATGGCATCTTAGGGCAAGTAGTATGATGCATGTTGATTGGCTGCTTTGCAGCCTTTCAAAATGCGCCAAAATACATGCCGAACGACGAACCCGAACCCGAACTTTTACGAGAACTATGCTCGAACTGTTCGCTCAACACTAGTGCCTAAACCTCAATCAATTGCCTTGAAACTTTGCACAACCTAAGATCTCAGCTTCCCAAACCTATCCTGGAAGTTTCATGGATTTTGGTTACCCACAAGGCAAATGAGTGACATTAAGCTTGTTTTTTGGGGAGCTTAATGTGGCTTAAAGTACAAAAAACAACTCAGATGTATAGGAGCACAGGCTGACACTGGGTATTAGAGCAACAGCTGAATAGTGATAGGCATGAGATCTTCAGTAGGAGAAACACCAGACTTGCTCCTGAGGTCCATTTCAGTACTATGTACCTTCGGTAGACATCCAGGTTCTCTGGTCCTCCTCCTCAATCAGCATGTGAGGCCTCCTGTAGGCTTCAGTCCTAGTCAAACTTGTCCTACACTTGAGCATTCCAGAACAAGGTCCCTGTGATGATAGAGAAAATTGTGGCCCCTCACAGTAATTAAGCCGTCAAAATAGTTATGTCCTCCTTTGTGGCCCCTCAGAGCAGTTATACCCAGATATGTGCCCCCTCACAGTCGTTATGCACAGATATGTGCCCCCTCACAGTCGTTATGCCCAGATTTGTGCCTCCCTCACAGTAGTTATGCCCAGATATGTGCCACCCTCACAGTCGTTATGCCCAGATATGTCCCCCCTCACAGTCGTTATGCCCAAATATGTGCCTCCCTCACAGTCGTTATGCCCAGATATGTGCCTCCCTCACAGTCGTTATGCCCAGATATGTGCCCCCTCACAGTTGTTATGCCCAGATATGTGCCCCCTCACAGTTGTTATGTCCAGATATGTGCCCCTCACAGTAGTTATGCTCAGATATGTGCCTCCCTCACAGTAGTTATGCCAGATATGTGCCCCCTCACAGTTGTTATGCCCAGATATGTGCCCCCTCACAGTTGTTATGTCCAGATATGTGCCCCTCACAGTAGTTATGCCCAGATATGTGCCTCCCTCACAGTAGTTATGCCAGATATGTGCCCCCTCACAGTCGTTATATCCAGATATGTGCCCCTCACAGTAGTTATGCCAAAATATGGGCCTCCCTCACAGTAGTTATGCCCAGATATGGGCCTCCCTCACAGTAGTTATGCCCAGATATGTGCCTCCCTCACAGTCGTTATGCCCAGATTTGTGCCCCCTCACAGTCGTTATGCCCAGATATGTGCCCCCTCACAGTTGTTATGTCCAGATATGTGCCCCTCACAGTAGTTATGCCCAGATATGTGCCTCCCTCACAGTAGTTATGCCCAGATATGTGCCTCCCTCACAGTAGTTATGCCAGATATGTGCCCCCTCACAGTCGTTATATCCAGATATGTGCCCCTCACAGTAGTTATGCCAAAATATGGGCCTCCCTCACAGTAGTTATGCCCAGATATGGGCCTCCCTCACAGTAGTTATGCCCAGATATGTGCCTCCCTCACAGTCGTTATGCCCAGATTTGTGCCCCCTCACAGTCGTTATGCCCAGATATGTGCCTCCCTCACAGTTATTATGCCCAGATATGTGCCTTCCTCACAGTCTTTATGGCCAGATATGTGCCTCCCTCACAGTCGTTATGCCCAGATATGTGCCTCCCTCACAGTCGTTATGCCCAGATATGTGCCCCCTCACATTCATTATGCCAGATATGTGCCCCTCACAGTAGTTCTGCCCAGATATGTGCCCCCTCACAGTCATTATGCCAGATATGTGCCCCTCACAGTAGTTATGGCCAGATATGTGCCTCCCTCACAGTGGTTATAGCCAGATATGTGCTTCCTCACAGTCATTATGCCCAGATATGTGTCCCCTCACAGTCATTATGCCCAGATATGTGCCCCCTCACAGTAGTTATGGCCAGATATGTGCCTCCCTCACAGCAGTTATGCCAGATATGTGCCTCCCTCACAGCAGTTATGCCAGATATGTGCCCCTAGTTATGCCAGATATGAGCCCCCTTACAGCAGTAATGCCAGATGTGCCCCTCACAGTGGTTATGCCAGATATGTGCCCATAGTTATGCCAAATATGAGCTGTCTTACAACAGTTATGCCAGATATGTGCCTCTCACAGTAGTTATGCCTACATATCTGTGCCCCCTCACAGTAGTTGTTATACCCAGATATGTGCCCCTCACAGTGGTTATGCTCTTTTGTGCCCCCTCACTTTAGTGGTTGCCCCCTTTTTGAAGCTTTATGGAAAAAAAAAAACGTAATACTTACCTTCTTCCCTGATGACAGGCTCCCACACTCACATCGCGCTGCTGGCTGTGCTGAAGGCAGGGGGAGCGCCTGAGCTCTGAATATCAGTGAAGCAGGGAGCAGAGAGGTCTCCGTGCTTCACTATAGAAACAGACAGCCCGGCAGTGACGAGAACTGCCGGGTGAGTGCGCCCCCCCCCCCCTTGCCTCTGCGCCACCTCATGTTTGAAGAGCGCTCTGACTGGGCCTGGCATTCTCACTGTACTTCATGCTGGGCCCGATCAGAGCGCTCCCATTACATGGGTGTGCGGCGGGCCCCCACCAGGCCCGTACGCCACTGCTTGGGCCCCCCAGGAGCAACTGGGCCCGGGGCAGGTGCCCCTTTTGCCCCTCTTTAAAGGGAACCTGTCACCTGGATTTTGGGTATAGAGCTGAGGACATGGGTTGCTAGATCACCGCTAGCACATCCGCAATATCCAGTCCCCATAGCTCTGTCTGCTTTTATTGCGTATAAAAACCGATTTGTTACATATGCAAATTAACCTGAGATGAGTCATAGCTTGAAAATATGACTCTTCTCTGGTCACACAAGTAAGATATGACTCTTTTATGTTAATTTGCATATGTTATCAAATCAGTTTGTTTACACAATAAAAGCACACAGAGCTATGGGGACTGGGTATTGCGGATGTGCTAGCGGCGATCTAGCAACCCATGTCCTCAGCTCCATACCCAAAATCCTGGTGACAGGTTCCCTTTAAAGACTGCCCTGGGAGTAGCTTATCTCCCCCTGCAGCCGGTAAGAAAGGGCCCCCTACTGCTCTGGGCCCCTGTGCAATCGAACCGGCTGCACATGCGGTATGTCCGCCCCTGATTCCCACCCTCAGAGAGACTGAACTAAGACCTGGAAAAAGATGGTAACTGCATAAATTTATAACCAGCCTTGGTAGCAGCGTGCACATGGGAAGGCTTACAACAATAGAAAATACAAAAAATCCCCAGCACACCTGCCAGCTGGCCTGCAACAAAACTAATTACCCTGTCTAACAGTATACATTAAAAGCTGGGGTTTTAGTTGCACAAACCTTTGGCCAAAAATATGTAGAAGCCACACTGCCACCGTCAAGGCACCTCTGTAAAGTGTGGTCCTAGCTCTATTTATACGAGTCTCCAAATGGGAGCATATTGATTCAGTCGATAAATTAAATTCAGGTGTACCTGGAGGTAGCCTACTCCTCCTCACAAGGTGCAGGGACTCATTGGAGGCCCAGCAACCACAGATGCCCAATGTGTCACCACATCCAAGATAGACTAAGACCTGAGGCGGAGCTATGGCTGATCCTGCGGCTAGCTTTGTGAATAATCCTTTACATTTCTAATAGCCGCTGCACAAAAGGTAGTAGGGGCTATGCGAGCCTAACGCCACTCGATAAGAGAACTTAGGTTGTGCAGATTTTAAAGGCAATTAATTGAGGTACATTATGGTACATTAAGCTCTTTTTACATTAAGCTGTTGACATTAAATGTTTTAGGATGGGAATAAAATAGTTTAATGTGAATAACTTTTGGTATGTTTTCTCAAATGACCCAAAATCTTCAGAATATGTTGGCATCGAGAGAGTCTTGTAGTATAGGAAGTTTGGGGGAAATTGGTTAACATTTAAGTTGTTTTTTGTACATTAAGCCACATTAAGTTCCCCAAAAAACAAGCTTAATGTCACTAATTTGCCTTGTGGGTAGCTAAAATCCATGAAACTTCCATGATAGGTTTGGGAAGCTGAGATCTTAGGTTGTGCAAAGTTTCAAGGCAATTGATTGAGGTTTAGGCACATTATGGTACATTAAGCTACATTAAGCCATTTTCACATTAAATGTTTTAGGATGTCCCTTGACATGTCTCATTACTTTATGTAAAAATGACAGCTGGCGTGAGTTGGGCACATAAATGTTGATCAATGTGTATGTGATATTGTTAATTGAACATACCAAGATGAAGTATCTGCCTCCAGGGTCGGCTTTGCTGTTGATAAGGTTGAAGGCTACTGTATTCTTAATAGCTATGATGACCTCCCTGGACTTCTTGCTGAAATGGGAATGCAAGATATTCGGAAAAAGGTAGTGACGTACTCTAGCAGCATCGGTTTGCAATAAGTGGGATTCTTGAATGCAAAGGATGTCTGCATTAGAAGATATTGCTTCTTTCCATATATAGGACCTTTTCTGAAGGCAATTGAGCCCCTTGGCATTCAGTGACATAATTTTAAGCCCCATATTGGTGGAAAGAGGACCGCTTAATAGGTGCTACAGTGCCTGTGGGAGCATGCAGATTGCAGATTGCACATGAACATAGAAACAGATTAACTGAGAATAAACCATAACTAAAAGTTAAAAGCAAAAAAACCTGAACGGCTCTGGGCCGCTTATGGAAACATAGGGCACAAGTCCACTATTGAGGCCGGGAGTGAATGGCATAAAGGTGGTATTCTGTAGTAGAAGTTCTGCACCAGTGGGAATGATGTTGTTGTCATCCCCTGGTAGGGAGTCGATGTAGATCTTCCGCACATAAAACTGGGTGCTTTGGTGGTAGGGCAAAGTGGCAGTTTCTTTATCTATATAGCATTGGCAGTAGACATAAGGATCTTCTATTTATTTCACTGTCTGCCATATTGGTTCGGCAGGTTGTAACAGGTGCCTTTTGTCAGGGTCCCAAGAGGGCAAAGGGATTTGCCAGGACTGTAGCAGATCTTTTCCACCTTCAAAGGACTTGATGGCGTGAGTCTGGCCATTTCTTTGGACGAGCAATTTCAAGGGGTACCCCCATTTGTATACAATTCTGTGGTCCCGAAGGGCTACTGTTATTAGTAGTAGTGCTCTGCGTTGTTGGAGGGTCGCCACAGACAAATCAGCAAACTGCTAAACTGTATGGTATGGTGAGGGAGAGTTCCTTGTTTTCTGGCAGCCGCCATCAGTGCGTCTTTGATATGAAAGAAATGAATGCGTGCTAGTGTCACACGAGACGTTGGAGCCCAGATGTTGGGGCTTTCGAACTCTATTAGCCCTGTCAATTATCATGTCCTGGGGGGACAGGTGTGAGAAAAGTGCTGACATCAGACCTTTCAAGTACGATTGTAGGTCTTGTGGTGTGATCTCCTCTGGTATGCCCCTGAATTTTATATAATTTCGCCGTGATCGATCCTCCACGTCCGCCATTTTCAGCTTTATGGCTTCCCACTCGTCTGCTACATCGTTATGGGTATTGATAATGGAGTTTTGCGAGGTGGCAAATTCATCCATTTTTGTTTCAATGTGGAGGATCCTGTCCTCCACCTCTTGTACTCTGGCAGAGAGAGGGTTAATTAGTCCCACTACATCTGTGTGAAGGGAGGTTTTTAAAGCTATAAGCATGTTTTTTAAAGTGTCCTCCGATAGTGGTTTGTTAGTAGTAGGGTAGTTTTGTAAAGGATCAGTATCAACAGTATCCCGTGGAGGGGTGCAGGAGGATGCACTTGCCTTTGGATGGTCCGGGGCCTCTAGACGTGGCCTTTTTTTCTGCGGACTGCCTGAGGGAGATTTCAGCAACATGTGGGAGCGGGCGCCATCTTGAATTTCGGACGGTTACACTGGCTTGCTGTTTGACTCAGCGACATCTTTAGTTCTGTCCCGTTCAAAGTAATTCTCCAGGTTATTGCTGTTCAGCGGGGAAGTTGTCTCTTCGGCTTTCTCATAATCTCCAGGAGGTAGTCTGTCATTTGTGGAAGTGGAAGAATCCATGTTAGCGGGGGATTGGCTGGGTATTCAGTCGTTTAGGTGCAGAAGCTTTCCTCTCATGCGGCCATCGTTCTAGGCAGCCAAGCCACGCCCCTCAAAATGGGATATTTTTAAAAGCATCCTAAAATCTAATTATGATGAACGGTGCTCCTATCTGGATACTGCTGGACCCCAGGTTTGGCTCCGAAGCAATAAAAAGGGGGAATAATTGAGGGATTTGAAAAAGATAGATTGAGTCCAATCCTTGTATGTAATTAAACAGCAGCTTTACTTGAATAAAAACAATCTTCAAGCTTTGTCTTGGTCCCAGCAGGCTTTGGCATAAACTGGAAGGCTTCTTCAATAACTCTGCTTGCTTTCTCGCTTTCTGCTGTACTGACAGGCTTGGTTAAATACTTTGCTTTCTTTCTTTAAGCTGCACTAGATTCTGCTTAAGTCTGGTTACTGTACTTTAGGACTGTTCTGGTGTCCTTGGATGGGGTGCCGTCGACTGTTATTCCTCTCCTGACACTAAGTAAAATATATCTTCAGCCGAAGAACTATTCCTCTTGCTGATTTCTCTTGTGGTGGCTGAAGAAAAATTTCCTCTGGCCCTATGGCTTCCAGACATCTTTCTTCATAGCCAGCAGAGCTTAGGGTGCTCACACTCCTCCTGTCTAGAACTAAGGGCTCATTCACACAACCGTATATTTTTCCTTTCCTTTTCTTTTGCGGACTGTATACGGAACCATTCATTTCAATGATCTATGTTCCAGCAAAAAATAAAAAAATTAAAATCACAGTTTTATTGATATGCATTAAAAAGATCCAAGACGGACCTCCGATACCAGGACAAAAAATTACAATAAAGTGGTTTATTGAAAGACTGCATCCAGATAAACAGTAATACTGCTGGAGAGAGGGGAATAAATTGTCCCTATACTTACCCCTATCCTAAAGCCTCAGCCCAGGGAGGACCCCTGATGGTGGAGACCCCCTGTCCATGTTCCTAGGCTATTATTGACCCTGTGTTATCCCTAAGGGTTTAGATGTCAATATAGTCTGGATAACCCCGGGTATGAGGCAAGGATAAAAAAGTACAAAAATCCTGGATGCTATAAACAAAGTGCATATACATATAATCAGGGTTAACCAAATAGTCAACACCTAGAGTAAACCTCGACGCGTTTCCCCCTAGTCAATACTATGGGATCATCAGGAGGTAAAGATATCAATAATAATGATCTATCAAGCACTGATGTAACACAATATGTACTGGGGCAATACCAGGTTACATAAAAGGATAGCCGCTATACATATAATCTAAATAGGGAGCGTTCTGAGACTGATCAACTTAAGGTATAGCACCGTTCCAAATCAGCCACAGATATCATATGTGGCTATAATATCGGTGCTGCGGTCGCAGGTCCTGAAGGCCAGAGAAGTGTGTTCCACATCCTGTAGAACAAAGATGATCATATACCAATATCAATACGATGTTCCATAATGATATACATCAAATAGCAATGATATAATGTACACTCACAGTTGGAGGTATAGTGCACCCTACTCGGACAGCATTCCTGTCGTCCCACTGCAGATAGCCTTGATAAGGCCCACACTATGATCAAAGAACAGGATTACCAAATGTAAATCAGCATGTAAGTGTCGATCCATTCAATGTACATACTCTGTTTAACTTACATATTACAGGCCTCCTTATATTCAGCGCTCCCCCGGTAAGCGGTATACTGGTATGTCCCTAACATATTCATTTCAATGGGTCCGCAAAAAAAACCAAATGTACTCCGTGAGCATTCCGTTTGCGTATGTCCATATTTCCGTTCCGCAAAAAGATAGAACATGTCCTATTATTGTCCGCATTATGGACAAGGATAGGACTGTTCTATTAGGGGCCAGCTGTTCTGTTCCACAAAATATGGAATGCACACGGATGTCATCCGTATTTTTTGCGGATCCGTTATTGTGGACCGCAAAATACATACGGTAGTGTGAACAAGCCCTAACTCTAACTTCTGCCTCACCCTTTCGGCAGCAAGCAGGACTGGCCCACATCAGCCCAAAGGGGGAGAATGGAATGGTAAGTTCCATTCTATCTAAGGATAGCTCTACCATTCGCACTGCCACCTGCTGGTGAAACAGGCACATTACATGTAATGAACAGTTGCATAAAGATATTATCATTGCACCATGTAGAGGAGCTGGACAGAAATACACAGATGACATTTGGGTTAGACCATTAGCGATAGTAGCAGGGTGTAGGAATGGTAACACCACTCCGAGGTGTTACACTAACACATACCTCTCCTCTCTCAGCTGCCTTGCCCTCATGCCCTGAACCTGCAGAATGCCCTCTCTCTGCAATGAGGCAGGGCACACAGCTGCTTCCCTGATAGATACCCCACTGATGCCAAGCTTAGGCCCAGCTCACACAACTGAGTTTGAGAAACATGTTTAAAAAAATAAACAGTACTTTTTTTTTCAGCTCGAAAAACAAAGCATGTTTTTTTTTATGCGTCTATTTTTTTTAATGGATGTTCACTTCAATACAAAGTAAAATTTTCAGCTTGAGGATTTTAAAGATCTCTGCCAAAAACTGCACCGAAAATGCACAAAAACTGCATGGACTGACATGGATTTTTTTTTTTGCTTTTCATTTATTTCAATGGGAGATTTAATGCAGATTCTGCCCCAAGATAGGGTGCTCTGCTTCTTGTTTTCCACACTTCTTTTTTATATGTGTAAAAAAAGCAAGTGCTGCTTCCCATTGAAGTGAATACAAGGTTGTTTTGAGACATTTTCTGGAGCTGACTTTGCAGCAGAAATGCTCCAAAATCAGCGCCAAAAAACTCAATGTGAACTGGCCCATAGGCTGTATTTACATCCAATTTTTACCCCAGGTTAAGCATATACACATTACTTATACATTACACAGTTGCCTCAGGCATTCGTCACCACAGACTTCCATTGTAAAAAAATTTTTAAAAAAAATACAGATCCGTTTAACATACAGTACCAAAAGTTTGGACACACCTTCTCATTCAAAGAGTTTTCTTTATTTTCATGACTATGAAGGCATCAAAACTATGAATTAACACATGTGGAATTATATACATAACAAACAAGTGTGAAACAACTGAAAATGTGTCATATTCTAGGTTCTTCAAAGTAGCCACCTTTTGCTTTGATTACTGCTTTGCACACTCTTGGCATTCTCTTGATGAGCTTAGTCCCCTGAAATGGTCTTCCAACAGTCTTGAAGGAGTTCCCAGAGATGCTTAGCACTTGTTGGCCCTTTTGCCTTCACTCTGCGGTCCAGCTCACCCCAAACCATCTCGATTGAGTTCAGGTCCGATGACTGTGGAGGCCAGGTCATCTGGCGCAGCACCCCATCACTCTCCTTCATGGTCAAATAGCCCATACTTTCAAAGTTTTCCCATGTTTTCGGCTGACTGACTGACCTTCATTTCTTAAAGTAATGATGGCCACTCGTTTTTCTTTACTTAGCTGCTTTTTTCTTGCCATAATACAAATTCTAACAGTCTATTCAGTAGGACTATCAGCTGTGTATCCACCTGACTTCTCCTCAACGCAACTGATGGTCCCAACCCCATTTATAAGGCAAGAAATCCCAATTATTAAACCTGACAGGGCACACCTGTGAAGTGAAAACCATTTCAGGGGACTACCTCTTGAAGCTCATCAAGAGAATGCCAAGAGTGTGCAAAGCAGTAATCAAAGCAAAAGGTGGCTACTTTGAAGAACCTAGAATATGACATATTTTCAGTTGTTTCACACTTGTTTGTTATGTATATAATTCCACATGTGTTAATTCATAGTTTTGATGCCTTCAGTGTGAATCTACAATTTTCATAGTCATGAAAATAAAGAAAACTATTTGAATGAAAAGGTGTGTCAAAACTTTTGGTCTGTACTGTATACTGTACTGTATACTGTACATCAGGAGTCCACGGGACTTGGGGAGGGAGGCCAAGGACAGCAGATGAATGCAGCTGGGGGTGGGGGGGAGCAGACAACATGATATGCAGTAAAGCTTGTGCTGGCAGGGATATGCCTGGAATGTATGGGCTCCTGAGAGTGAAAGGCACAGGCTCTTCTTTCTGCAGCACTTCCTGTCACTATTCAGTCTCCCCTCTCCCTCCTGTTATTGCCGACTACATAGAAATCTCTGTAGCAGAAGCTGGGCTGTACTAATAGTTAGGAGAGGGAGGGGAGACAGGATCTCCCTGTAGCACACTGTACTGAGCCCTGACTGCACAATTAGGGTCCATTCAGATGTCCGCAAATGGGTCCGCATCCGTTCCGCAATATCGGGAACGGGTGCGGACCCATTCATTCTCAATGGGGCAGGAATCGACGCGGAGAGCACACTATGTGCTCTCCGCATCCGCACTTCCGGAGAGCGGCCCCGAACTTCCGGGACGCGGCCCTGCAAAAAAATAGAACATGTCCTATTCTTGTCCGCAATTGCGGACAAGAATAGGCAGTTCTATGGGGGTGCCGACCAGGTGTATTGCAGATCCGCATTACACCACGGACGTGTGAATGGACCCTTAGGCCCCTTTCACACGATCGAGTTTTCCGCACGGGTGCAATTGCGTGACGTGAACGCATTGCACCCGCACTGAATTCGGACCCATTCATTTCTATGGGGCTGTGCACACGAGCGGTGATTTTCACACATCACTTGAGCGTTGCGTGAAAATCACAGCATGTTCTATATTCTGCATTTTTCACGCAACGCAGGCCCCATAGAAGTGAATGGGGCTGCGTGAAAATTGCAAGCATCCGCAAGCAAGTGCAGATGCGGTGCGATTTTCACGCACGGTTGCTAGGAGAGGATTCTTAATACAGAATGCATAGTACAATAGGGCTGGAGGGGTTAAAAAAAAAATAATATAACTCACCTTAATCCACTTGATCGTGCAGCCCGGCTTCTCTTCTGTCTTCTTCTTTGCTGTGCACAGGAAAAGGACCTTTGATGACGTCACTGCGCTCATCACATGGTCCATCACATGATCCATCACCATGTTAAAAGATTGTGTGATGGACCATGTGATGAGTGCAGTGATGTCATCTAAGGTCCTATTCCTCAAAGAAGAAGACAGAAGAGAAGTCGGGCTGCGCGATCAAGTGGATTAAGGTGAGTTATATTATTTTTTTTTTTTAAATTAACCCCTCCATCCCTATTGTACTATGCATTCTGTATTAAGAATGCTATTATTTTCCCTTATAACCATGCTATAAGGGAAAATAATAAAATCTACACAACACCTAACCCAAACCCGAACTTCTGTGAAGAAGTCCGGGTTCGGGTCTGGGTACCAAACATGGCAATTTTTCTCACGCGCGTGCAAAACGCATTACAGTGTTTTGCACCCGCGTGGAAAAAACGCAAACATGGAACGCAATCACAGTAAAAAATTTATTGTTTTAGTGTCAAAATCGCACCATTTTCCCTGAACGCATCCAGCCCCAATCCGCAACGCCCGTGTGAAAGGGGCCTTAAGCAGCCAGTCTCCTCTTTTAATGATCTGTGTTGATGGGCGGGGCTTATCTCCCTGCTCTGCTCGGAGGACATTATAGAGCAGTGAAGTGAGTGTAGAGGAGGGTGTGGCCAGTATGAGACTGTTTACTACTGCTTCCCTGGTAGCTACACCACTGCACACATACAAAGGGAGCACAGCAGAGGCCCTGTATACATAACCTACATAGAAAAATGCCAGACCGCTGGTACTAATTGATTCTTTATTACAAAACACATTATAATTTAATAACATACATGATTAAAAAAATCAGTGCAGGAGATAAAAAAGCAACATCGCTGGAGGAGACATACAGTGGACAAAAAGTCCCTATCCCTTAAACATGATTAGTCAAAAAATGCATACATGGAATTCATACAATGCAGGAAACAGGACAATTACCCATACTGAGTCTCCTCCAGGATGGCGCCAACCCCAACGCGCGTTTCGGCGTACCTTCGTCTGAGGCCCTATATATAAAGAGGGGCACAGCAGAGGTATTATATACAAAAAGGGGCACAACAGAGGTGCACTATATATAAAGAGGGGCACAGCAGAGGTGCACTATATATAAAGAGGGGCACAGCAGAGGTGCACTATATATAAAGAGGGGCACAGCAGAGGCACTATATATAAAGAGGGGCACAGCAGAGGTGCACTATATATAAAGAGGGGCACAGCAGAGGTGCACTATATATAAAGAGGGGCACAGCAGAGGCACTATATATAAAGAGGGGCACAGCAGAGGTGCACTATATATAAAGAGGGGCACAGCAGAGGTGCACTATATATAAAGAGGGGCATAGCAGAGAAACTATATATAAAGAGGGGCACAGCAGAGGCACTATATATAAAGAGAGGCACACGAAAGGCACTATATATAAAGGGGGGCACAGCAGAGACACTATATAAAAGGGAGCACAGCAGAGGCACTTTATATATAGAGGGGCACAGCAGAGGTACTCCATATAAAGTAAGCACAGCAGAGGCACTATGTACTGTATAAGTAGGGGCACAACAAAGGCACTATATATAAAGTGGGGCACAGAAGAGGCACTGTATATATGAATGTGGCACTATATACACAGTGTATGGCACTACCATTAGAGGCACTGCATGTGTGACACTATTTTCAAGGGGCATAATATGTAAGATTAAGGGGCACAGTGTATGTTGCCATTATAGTCAGGGCACAGCATG
Organism: Bufo bufo; assembly: GCF_905171765.1. Classification (NCBI taxonomy): domain Eukaryota; kingdom Metazoa; phylum Chordata; class Amphibia; order Anura; family Bufonidae; genus Bufo; species Bufo bufo. The sequence goes on along the minus strand of NC_053391.1, from coordinate 545,507,394 downwards.
TGGCACTAATAGGAGTTTGTCTTAGCATACAGGGTCCGATGTTTTTGTAAAAGCGAGAAGCTGAAGACATCTGGGCGGCAAATCTGTAGAGACAAGTTCTGCCTGGGAGAAGATGATGGTGGTCTGAACAGATGGAGGGGAACTGACTGCGTATGATGACTGCTGTAGTCACCTCTAGCTGATGATGATCTCCCATCATACCTGAGGCCATGTTGAGAGCTTTAGTTTCACACTGTACAAACTTATATGGGAAGGGTGGGTTCACATCACGTTTTTGCCATCCATTTAACATATATGTTGGGGAAAAAAGCATAGAAAAGCGAACCACACCATGCTTTTGTTTCCTGCAGAGTCCGATAAAAAAATATTTACGTTATAGGTTTGTTTGTTTTTTACAATGGAACTCTAAGGTGAACGGATGCCACTGTGAGTAAATTTATTTTATTTTTTTTAACCCTCAATTGATCACCTACTAAGCATTCTGTATTCAGAATGCTATTATTTTCCCTTATAACCATAACAAGTTTCTGACCACTTAGAAAATGTGTTCAATGTGCTGCCCATTGTGTTGGATTTTCAATGCAACCCTCTTCTCCCACTCTTCACACACTGATAGCAACACCGCAGGAGAAATGCTAGCACAGGCTTCCAGTATCCGTAGTTTCAGGTGCTGCACATCTCGTATCTTCACAGCATAGACGATTGCCTTCAAATGATACAAGATGTGCAGCACCTGAAACTACGGATACTGGAAGCCTGTGCTAGCATTTCTCCTGCGGTGTTGCTATCAGTGTGTGAAGAGTGGGAGAAAAGGGTTGCATTGACAATCCAACACAATGGGCAGCACATTGAACACATTTTGTAAGTGGTCAGAAACTTGCAAATAACTCATGAAAGAATAAAGTTGCGTTAAAACCAAGCACACCATTGTTTTTCTTATGAAATTCCCAATAAGTTTGATGTGTCAAATGACCCTCTTCCTATTGAAAAAACAAAAGTTGGATTCAAAATGGCCGAAAAAGTTGGATTCAAAATTCCCATTTTATTAAGGTGTATCCATATAAATGGCCCACCCTGTATTTTAATAGTATGGGTATTTGGGGATGTGCCAGTGCAAATGATCTTTATATTTTTTTTGCTTATTTTTAGTTTTCATTACGGGAAAGGGAGTAATTTGAATATATATATATATTTATATACTAATAAAAGCTGGCCACCAATGCTTTTAATACTGGGGAGGGGGGGCGCACTGGCCACCGATGCTTTTAATACTGGGGAGAGAGGGGGGTCTGGCCCCTGCTGCCTCGCACCTGAGGGGTTAATTGTGCGGATCACAGCCCCCTGTAAGAGATCAGGTGCTGCCAGGCAGCAGGGGGCAGTTATGTACACAGTTCTTAGTATATTCTAACTTGAAGTGTCCCCATCACTATGGGAACGCCTCTGTGTTAGAATATACTGTCGGATCGGAGTTTTCATGATCTAACTCAAATCCGATGGTATATTCTAACATAGAGGCGTTCCCATGCTTCAAGTTAAAATATACCATTGAATTGGAGAAAACTCAGATCTGATGGTATATTAATAGGGACTCCTGACTTTACATTGAAAGTCAATGGGGGACGGATCCGTTTACAATTGCACCAATATTGTGTCAATGTAAACTGATCCGTCCCCATTGACTTACATTGTAAGTCAGGACGGATCCGTTCGGCTCCGCCCCACCAGAATTTATTAATTCCAGGTATGTCAGTGCTCTAGAAGCAGCATGGCGTTTGCATGGGTTTGAAATGCATTATCAATCCCATACAATCCATAGATTAGCAGTGCATCTGCCTGAAGAACAATCTGTTTTTTTCAACCCAAATGACATTACCACAGCGGTACAGAGAGCTTTAAACCGTGATACCCAATTGACAGCTTGGTTCAAATTGAATCAACAAAAAGAGGAAGCAAAGAATATATTATATTCGGACATTCCTTTGCATTATGTGTTTGACTCTCAAAATTGTTGTTGGAAATTGCGTCAACGTGGTGCAGAAAAAATTATTGGACGAATGTATTCTGTCAACTTAATATCAGATGCAGAGCGTTACTGTCTGCGTCTACTATTGCTGCATGTGGCTGGTGCAGTATCCTTTGAAGATCTGAGGACAGTACATGGTAATGTCTATCCCACTTTCCAAGAGGCTGCAAAAGCAAAAGTACTTATTAATGATGACGATGTGTGGGAGAACAATCTGGAAGATGCTGTCCACTTTACAATGCCTAAACAACTTAGGGAATTATTTGCATATGTCTGCGTTTTTGCATCATTACAAAATATGAATGCACTTTTTCTAAAATATGAGCAATATCTCATTGAAGAGTTAGTTCACAAACATAAACAACACAATATATGCTGTTATTTGGGAAAGAGGGGGTATTATCTTCTAGCACTCTATCCCAATTTGGGAAACTGAATGTCACTGAAAATGTTGTAGGTGTATACACTGGGAGCGCAATATGTACATAAAGTGTCCACAGGAATCCTGATAATGTGAGAAGTCTCTTATAGAATATTCTTTTAAGGTCGATATGAGCTTTTAATTAAGGAAAACTTTAAATCGATATTTGGCTTACCGTCTAGCGTCTGCTGTCTCCCTATTGCTTCAATGGAGCTTTAAATATTTGCCGGCTTATTCAGTCGCTCCATACAGCAAGCTGGTTTAAATTTCGCGGGAGTTCCAAAGATCGCGGGAGTTGCCACTCTGTTCCGCAATTTCCTTTGGTGCAGCTTTCGACGATAAGAATAGTTAATCCTTTACTGTAGAAATTTTCTTCTGTATGGCCATACAGTATTATCGGAGGCTTTTCAATGCAGGTACATCACTTGTTTCACCATACACGTTACGGGTAGATTCACTCTCCCTTCCTCAGTGGTCAAGTGTCTATTAACTTCTTTCCAAAATATTAATAAATAGACTAATCCATTGATAAACATCTACCCTTAGGATCCGACATATATCAAGAACCACCTGTCATGTGTATGAACCAGATGTCTGATCGTCGGCCCTTAAAGCACGAATCAAGGGACACTAACTACCTGGGTGTGAGCAAGAAGAAGCTTGAGTGCATCTGTTCACATATGGCAGAGGGCTGAGAAACCGCAGACCACTACTGCCATGTAAACACCATCAAGCAACAATCAAAAAACATAAGTCTGCCCCCACTAATTGCTCGACACGTTTCGCCATGCTCTGGCTCATCAGGAGCACAAGTTGTGGGTAAAGAGACAAACAAACAGATCAGCTGCTAACCTCCGTGACAGAGGCTGCAGCTATCAGCACTGAATGGCCGTACGCTGCCGCAAGGACACGCACTATATAAGGAGGAGACTCCTCCCCTCATTCCGGATCAAGCCCCTGGGGTGGCCAATAAGGGGGAAGGAGGCGCGGCAATGCCGCAACAAACTACCCGCCCCACTTACCCGCCCCCTCTGTGAGACGATCGCAGATGAATGTCAACACATTCACACACTGTTGTTAAAGGGACAAAACGGCGGTTTAAAAATATATATAATGCAGCAGAGCATTGCACGGACAGGGATCATTGTCAGATTCTGGTAAGTGATGTTGTATAACTATAGCCAGTGTAGTCTTTGTCACAAAAACAAGATAGGTCTTGCAACATACAAATTGGAAAGTGGGAGATTATCCATGAAAATGGAGGTGATGTATCATATGGAATTTTTATATAACACGCCACATACACAACTCTAGATATAACGTATCTACATCGGGACTCAAAGGAAACATACAAAAGAATTGTACTCATTAAGTCCCTCTGGTGTGAGTGTGCGCAAGCGGTAAATCCACTGTGTCTCTTTTTGTAGTAATCGCTTATCAAAATCACCTCCTCTTGGAGATCTTCTCACCACTTCTATGGGCTGGAATTTCATCACGTCCATATTGCCACCATGAAAGGTGTTAGTATGTCTCGCAATTGGGGTGTCAGCCCCCTTGCGAATATAATTGAGATGTTCTGCTATTCTTCTGCGAAATTCCCTAAAGGTTTTTCCCACGTATTGTTTTCCACAGATACACCAAACCTCTAGTCCTACAATTAACAAAGGACTTGATGGTGAACATTTGCTCTGTTACACTGCAAGGTTGAATAGCAGAGCATGCCACACATCTTTCACATCGAAAGGTCCCTTTGAGGTTGGTACTCAGCCAAGTAGTTGTGGTGGGGGCTTGAAAAAAACTGTGGACCAGACGGTCCCTTAAATTACGTCCACGTCGGTAAGTAATCAAGGGTGTATCTCCTACCAGATGCCCAATGTCTGGGTCTGATTTTAAAATTCCCCAGTAATTGGTAGTTCTCTTACTGTGTCGTGTGCCTCATCATAAGTGGCCATGATGCGCAATTGCTCTGACCCAGGGGGGTCTGATTTTGGTGTCAATAAGGTGTCCCGATTCAGGGCCAAAGAGTGTTGGTCGGCCTTAGCTAATACATGTTGTGGGTATCCCCTGAATCTTGACTGCAGATCGTTAGATGCAGCCCTAAAGTCAGACATCCTAGAGCAATTGCGCCTTACCCTCAGGTATTGTCCTTTAGGGATTCCTCTTTTGAGGGGAAGGGGATGGCAACTGTCCCACCTTAGTAGACTATTCGTGGCCGTCTTTTTGCGAAATAGACGCATGCCAATGTTGCCATCACCATCCCTAAAAATAGGTCAAGAAATGCAATTTGCGATTCTTGAATTTCACAGGTAAAAAACAATCCCAATGTGTTATTATTCAGGTCTGTGACAAAGCTGTTGAAATCAACTACAGTCGTGGCCCAAAGTTTTGAGAATTACATAAATATTGAAATTGGAAAAGTTGCTGCTTAAGTTTTTATAATAGCAATTTGCATATACTCCAGAATGTTATGAAGAGTGATCAGATGAATTCCATAGTCCTTCTTTGCCATGAAAATTAACTTAATCCCAAAAAAAACTTTCCACTGAATTTCATTGCTGTCATTAAAGGACCTGCTGAGATAATTTCAGTAATCGTCTTGTTAACTCAGGTGAGAATGTTGACTAGCACAAGGCTAGACATCATTATGTCAGGCTAATTGGGTTAAAATGGCAGACTTGACATGTTAAAAGGAGGGTGATGCTTGAAATCATTGTTCTTCCATTGTTAACCATGGTGACCTGCAAAGAAACGCGTGCAGCCATCATTGCGTTGCATAAAAATGGCTTCACAGGCAAGGATATTGTGGCTACTAAAATTGCACCTCAATCAACAATTTATAGGATCATCAAGAACTTCAAGGAAAGAGGTTCAATTCTTGTTAAGAAGGCTTCAGGGCGTCCAAGAAAGTCCAGCAAGCGCCAGGATCGTCTCCTAAAGAGGATTCAGCTGCGGGATCGGAGTGCCACCAGTGCAGAGCTTGCTCAGGAATGGCAGCAGGCAGGTGTGAGCGCATCTGCACGCACAGTGAGGCGAAGACTTTTGGAAGATGGCCTGGTGTCAAGAAGGGCAGCAAAGAAGCCACTTCTCTCCAAAAAAAACATCAGGGACAGATTGATCTTCTGCAGAAGGTATGGTGAATGGACTGCTGAGGACTGGGGCAAAGTCATATTCTCCGATGAAGCCTCTTTCCGATTGTTTGGGGCATCTGGAAAAAGGCTTGTCCGGAGAAGAAAAGGTGAGCGCTACCATCAGTCCTGTGTCATGCCAACAGTAAAGCATCCTGAAACCATTCATGTGTGGGGTTGCTTCTCATCCAAGGGCGTGGGCTCACTCACAATTTTGCCCAAAAACACAGCCATGAATAAAGAATGGTACCAAAACACCCTCCAACAGCAACTTCTTCCAACAATCCAACAACAGTTTGGTGAAGAACAATGCATTTTCCAGCACGATGGAGCATCGTGCCATAAGGCAAAAGTGATAACTAAGTGGCTCGGGGACCAAAACATTGACATTTTGGGTCCATGGCCTGGAAACTCCCCAGATCTTAATCCCATTGAGAACTTGTGGTCAATCCTCAAGAGGCGGGTGGACAAACAAAAACCCACTAATTCTGACAAACTCCAAGAAGTGATTATGAAAGAATGGGTTGCTATCAGTCAGGAATTGGCCCAGAAGTTGATTGAGAGCATGCCCAGTCGAATTGCAGAGGTCCTGAAAAAGAAGGGCCAACACTGCAAATACTGACTCTTTGCATAAATGTCATGTAATTGTCGATAAAAGCTTTTGAAACGTATGAAGTGGTGTAATTATATTTCACTACATCACAGAAACAACTGAAACAAAGATCTAAAAGCAGTTTAGCAGCAAACTTTGTGAAAACTAATATTTGTGTCATTCTCAAAACTTTTGGCCACGACTGTACACTTCCTGACCACAAGATTAGCACATCGTCAAGGTAACGTAACCATAAATTAATGGTCAGCCCATTTATGGTTATTCTCAGCGAACACAACTTCCCGTTCCCACCCGCCCAGGTACAGGTTGGAGAAAGTGGGGGCTCAAGGGCTCCCCATCGCCACCCCCCTGAGCTGATGGCACAGGTAATGGTCAAAAATCAATATGTTGTGCTCAAGAATAAAACTCAAAAGTTCAAGGACAAACTCATTATGCTGCCAAAGATGGATACCACACTGATTTAAAAAAGAGGCTACAACTTCACACCCCTTGTCATGGGGTATGGAGCTGTAGAGTGCCTCCACGTCCAAACAGACAAGCATAACATTTTCACCAATATGGATCCCCGCCAATTTTTTGATCACATCCATTGAATCACGTACGTACAAGAATAGGGCCACCTCAAACGGGTGCAAAATCCGATCTACGTACGTACTGATAGGATGTGTCAAACTTCTTGTCCCAGAAACAATGGGACGCCCCTTTAATGGTGATAAGCCCTGAACTTTGGGCAATCCATAAAAACAAGGGGTCTGTGGGTGTTTGGGGAACAAAAAATCATGTTCTGTTCGACTGATCGGACCGTGCTCCTGTGCTGTATCCAAGAGGTTTTTTAGTTTTCTTCGAAACACCTCAGTTGGATTGGATTCCAACACACGATAGCACAGTTCGTCACTGAGGATGCTGAGGCACATGGTCTTATACTGATCGTGATTCATAACAACATTATTTCCTCCCTTGTCAGATGGTTTAATGACAAGGGAGGTATCACGTTCCAGGGAGAGCAATGCATCCATTTCACTCTTATTCAGATTGGACTTAGTCCTACTGCCTTTATCAAGCCTTCTCAACTGATCAGTGACCACATTTAAGAAAATGTCAGGGGGCATGCCATCGCCTAGGGGTGGGTTCTTTGTGGAGGGAGGCTTGATATCCGTAAATGGGCCCTCCCCAGGATCCCTTTCCCCTTCCACCAAAAGGTCAATTAATAGTTGAATATCAGGCAGATCTTCAATTTCAATGCCCAGTTCACTACATTGCTGTTGATTATGGGTTGCAATTTTTTTTTTCCATTTTAATCTCCTTACGAATAGGGTTAAGTCCTTTACCCACTCAAAGGAGCAAAATGAGCAAGTGGGGACAAATGATAATCCCCTACTAAGCAACCCCATCTCAATCTCTGTAAGGGTCCTATCAGATAAATTGATGATCTGCAACTTGTCAATTGATTTGCCCAATTCTATGGTGTTGGCCACCTGAGGGCAGACTGCACTCGTTCCTTGATGATGTGCTATTAATTTTTTCTGTATGACGTCGTGGGTTGATTCCCTAAACCCCCCCCCCCCCCCCCCCCCCCCCCGTGATCGGGGTCTTCTACCCCTTCCTCCTCTACCTCTTGGCCCTCTGTTGGAAGGTTGGAAGATGGGATATTGGGTGTTAGAATAAGATGTGCCCTCTAAGTCAGTTTCACCTCCAGGGTCCTAGCGGTCTTATTTGCAAACTCAAGGATACACCTTTCTTTAAAATCAGCTTTATCTCTTAAAAATTTAGAATGTTTACGCTCTTTTAACTGAGCAGTGAACCGTTCCACAGTCTGCTGTGAGAATCCCTCATTACGAGTGAAATCAGGGCTACTGGAGAATTTATTTATAGCTGCAATTTGCTCCTGCAGAAGTTGTGTATTTTTATTGTGCAGGGCCCTCTCTTCCTCCAAAAGTAATGCCATCAGTCTAAGAGTCTCCTTTTCCCATTTTTTTCTGAACTCTGGTGACTGAATTCTATTAGATGGAAGAAATGGAATGCGCATACCTCTGGGCACTATCTTATGTTGAATATAAGTTTCTAGGGTCCGTATTTCCCACCACCCTCTGACTTGATCTTTGTAAACCTTGGTAAGTAGTTTGAAAGAACCTGTAATACTTAATGTGCGATTAACCGGGGGTAGGTCTGCTTCAGGAAAGACAGCTTTTGCTTCCTCGTCCCATTTATCGCTGCAAATGCCTGCTGCCAAAAAACCTGCCATCCCTCTAAATGTGAAACTAAATATCAAATCACTGACAACTATTATAGGTAGACGTTCCACCATCAAATTATAATATCACTACTTACCAATTACTGGGGAATTTTAAAATCAGACCCAGACATTGGGCATCTGGTAGGAGATACACCCTTGATTACTTACCGACGTGGACGTAATTTAAGGGACCGTCTGGTCCACAGTTTTTTTCAAGCCCCCACCACAACTACTTGGCTGAGTACCAACCTCAAAGGGACCTTTCGATGTGGAAGATGTGTGGCATGCTCTGCTATTCAACTAGGCGCTACATTCACTTGCAGCGTAACAGAGCAAACGTTCACCCTCAGGTCCTTTGTTAATTGTAGGACTAGAGGTTTGGTGTATTTGGCCACATGTATCTGTGGAAAACAATATGTGGGAAAAACCTTTAGGGAATTTCGCAGAAGAATAGCAGAACATCTCAATGATATTCGCAAGGGGGCTGACACCCCAATTGCGAGACATACTTCTACCTTTCATGGTGGCAATATGGACGTGATGAAATTCCAGGCCATAGAAGTGGTGAGAAGATCTCCAAGAGGAGGTGATTTTGATAAGCGATTACTACAAAAAGAGACACAGTGGATTTACCGCTTGCGCACACTCACACCAGAGGGACTTAATGAGTACAATTCTTTTGTATCTTTCCTTTGAGTCCCGATGTAGATACGTTATATCTAGAGTTGTGTAGGTGGCGTGTTATATAAAAATTCCACATGATACATCACCTCCATTTTCATGGATAATCTCCCACTTTCCAATTTGTATGTTGTAAGACCTATCTTGTGTTAGTGATGAACACTACACTGGCTATAGTTATACAACATCACTTACCAGAATCTGACAATGATCCCTGTCCGTGCAATGCTCTGCTGCATTATATATATTTTTAAACCGCCGTTTTGTCCCTTCAACAACAGTGTGTGAATGTGTTTGACATTCATCTGCGATCGTCTCACAGAGGGGGCGGGTAAGTGGGGCGGGTAGTTTGTTGCGGCGTTGCCGCGCCTCCTTCCCCCTTATTGGCCGCCCCAGGGGCTTGATCCGGAACGAAGGGAGGAGTCTCCTCCTTATATAGTGCATGTCCTTGCGGCAGCGTACGGCCACTCAGTGCTGATAGCTGCAGCCTCTGTCACGGAGGTTAGCAGCTGATCTGTTTGTTTGTCTCTTTACCCACAACTTGTGCTCCTGATGAGCCAGAGCATGGCGAAACGCGTCGAGCAATTAGTGGGGGCAGACTTATGTTTTTTGATTGTTGCTTGATGGCGTTTACATGGCAGTAGTGGTCTGCGGTTTCTCAGCCCTCTGCCATATGTGAACAGATGCACTCAAGCTTCTTTTTGCTCACACCCAAGTAGTTAGTGTCCCTTGATTCGTGCTCTAAGTGCCGACGATCAGACATCTGGTTCATACACATGACAGGTGGTTCTTGATATATGTCGGATCCTAAGGGTAGATGTTTATCAATGGATTAGTCTATTTATTAATCTGTCCAGGGCCATCTAAACTGGGTGAATGAGCTGAGCACCTTGTCCGTGCCACCGTGCACAATTTTGGTTGTGCATAGATCACTATAGCCGATGGCATGGTTATGCAATCAACCATAGTGCACCTGTAGTGGATCTCTTAGTGACCGTCTCCGCACCTGAGTGGCATCACGGATCGTGGTCCTTTCTGTGTTACCTCGATCCGCCACAGGAATTGTGGATACACTCTGGTCACTTTGATTTATTATATAGTTAGTAGGTATCTTTCCTCTATAATTTTTGCATATTTAATAAAGTATTAGTTTTATCTAATCCCCATAACGTTCCTAACTACAGTGATATAATAATTTGATGGTGGAACGTCTACCTATAATAGTTGTCAGTGATCCAATATTGACTGGTATTTGGAACTGTTCATAATTCCCTCTAGCTTAACTAAGGCCCCAGTTCCAGCTGAAATAAAACAGCCCCAAAGCATGAAAATGAAAGCTACATCTGTACTGTATATGTTTTACTATTACAGTACTGTGCCGCAACCTCTGCATCCTTTAAAACAACACCAATTTCTGCTTACAGACACTAGAAAATGAAGCTTGGTCATAAAACTGTCTATGCCTCTCTCTGGTTGTTAAATTTAGAATGATTTCAACAATTAGATTGGGTGGTTCTCCCCATGAAAAATATTCTGGTCTACAACCCTAACGCAACAAGCATATACAGTATCTGTTGACTGTTTACTCAGCCTCCTAGACGCCAGGATGGAACTTAAGCAGTGACACAGTGCTAACCATTTTTCAACTTTTTTTTTCAACTGCTGCAATGAAAAATTCTTCATTTGGCTTGGTCTGTTTTCAAATATTATCTCCAAAGGAAAACTATTTTTCTGTGCCCTGTGCACCATGACAGCGTCCTTATGTGTATTCATAAATTGTACATTGCTGCTGACCTGTTATCACATCATGCATGGTTTTAAATCTGTTTTCCCACTTCTAGACACATTAATGTTATACTATTGCCTCTCTCGGGCCATGGAAAGGCATTAAAAGAACAGCATTATTTTATGTTTACACCTGTATGCGGGAGCCACGTGAATGGTGTCAAGATATTTATTGGTCACCGTGGCCATTGTAATTATCTTGAGTTATCTAGATATGCTACTGTAGCCATAATACTTCGACTATGGGAATAATAATTTGAAAAAAACAGCAATATAGCAAGAAATAAATCAGTATTGCACATGAAAGATGAGCATGTATACAGTGTAGAAACCTCAAATGGTGTGGCTCCAGAGCCCAAACACTAAATAAGCTATAAATTGAAGTATAAAAGGGTTGTGTATTTTGAATATAATTTTTGTGACTTCATACTCTTTTATATCCTATTAAATTACATACATACATTTTATCCGTTTCAGAATCTGTTTTTAGAATGTTCAAGAAAAAGTGCCACAGGGAAGATTCAATAGAAGCAATCCACCTTTAGTAACCATTAGATGACGTGATTTAACTTCTGTGAGGACACTGTTTTATGAATGATAATTTGCACTACAGATAAAGAGCTATACAAAATAAAAAAAAGTCTGCTTTTCTCCGAGACACAGGAAATCCATCAGCCATGCAGGGATCCGGATCGATGAGGGTTCCAATGTTCCAATTCAGGGTTCTAGTTGGAGAGCAGGAGGCTGAAGGGAATGGATGATCAGTGGGGATGCGGGGTGTCAGACTCTCACCATTTGGCTGAATGGAGGCACAAAGAGTTCCTGAAGCTTTGTCCTCCATTGACATAACATGCGTCTTGCCATATGCTGCTTGTTTGGTACCATATGACAGACAGAAGGAGAGACTAGCTCTGTACTGGAAAATCTGAAGGAGCATGGTACTTTTTATGTAAGCATCATACAAAATCCAACACAGATAAGCCAAAGTATGACTATAAAGTGGCCAAAGGTTCTCTTTTAAGTGTTGGAACTTTATTTTTCTTGGAAGGGTGGTAAAATATGCTTGATGGTTGCAATTCAGGTTACAAGACACAGTGAGCTTAGTGGTTACAATACACTCTAGGTGGCACATACAGTATACATCTCAACTGCTTTCCTGGTACACCCACACAGGTAATCTCTGATCCTCACAAGACCTCCTTCTCTATCGGGCAACTATAGGCCAGTAAGCCTGACATCAATAATGGGGAAATTAATGGAAACCATACTTAAGGAGAGGATTTTGGAACATCTAAAATCCCATGGATTGAAAGATGAAAAACTGCATGGGTTTACTTCAGGGAGATCATGTCAAACTAATCTTATTGATTTTTTTGATTGGGTGACTAAAACAATAGATGGCGGAGGTGCAGTAGACATCGCTTATCTAGACTTCAGTAAGGCTTTCGATACTGTCCCACACAGAAGGCTTATCAATAAATTGCAGTCTTTGGGCTTGGACTCCCATATTGTTGAATGGATTAGGCAGTGGCTGAGGGACAGGCAACAAAGGGTTGTAGTCAATGGAGTATATTCAGACCAAGGTCTTGTTACCAGTGGGGTACCTCAGGGATCTGTTCTGGGACCCATATTGTTTAATAACTTTATCAGCGAAATTGCAGAAGGCCTCGATGGTAAGGTGTGTCTTTTTGCTGATGACACAAAGATTTGTAACAGGGTTGATGTTCCTGGAGGGATACACCAAATGGAAAAGGATTTAGGAAAACTAGAGGAATGGTCAAAAATCTGGCAACTAAAATTTTATGTGGATAAGTGCAAAATAATGCACCTGGGGCGTAAAAACCCAAGAGCAGAATATAAAATCAGTGATACAGTCCTAACCTCAGTATCTGAGGAAAGGGATTTAGGGGTCATTATTTCAGAAGACTTAAAGGTAGGCAGACAATGTCATAGAGCAGCAGGAAATGCTAGCAGAATGCTTGGGTGTATAGGGAGAGGCATTACTAGTAGAAAGAGGGAGGTGCTCATGCCGCTCTACAGAGCACTAGTGAGACCTCATTTGGAGTATTGTGCTCAGTACTGGAGACCATATCTCCAGAAGGATATTGATACTTTGGAGAGAGTTCAGAGAAGAGCTACAAAATTAGTACATGGATTGCAGGATAAAACTTACCAGGAAAGATTAAAGGATGTATACCTTGGAAGAAAGACGAGACAGAGGGGATATGATAGAAACTTTTAAATACATAAAGGGAATCAACAAGGAAAAAGAGGAGAGAATATTTAAAAGAAGAAAAACTGCTTCAAGAGGATATAGTTTTAAATTAGAGGGGCAAAGGTTTAAAAGTAATATCAGGAAGTATTACTTTACTGAGAGAGTAGTGGATGCATGGAATAGCCTTCCTGCAGAAGTGGTAGCTGCAAATACAGTGAAGGAGTTTAAGCATGCATGGGATAGGCATAAGGCCATCCTTCATATAAGATAGGGCCAGGGGCTATCCATAGTACTCAGTATATTGGGCAGACTAGATGGGCCAAATGGTTCTTATCTGCCGACACATTCTATGTTTCTATGTTTCTACTCTTCTCTTATTACCTTTTCCCACAATTGCCTGCAAGATCTCTCCCATGCATCCCCTGTTCTCTGGAATTATCTACCCCAACATATCAGACTGTCACCTACAGTGGAAACCTTCAAAATAAAGTAGCACAGAGCCACAAAACTGCTGTGTGTACATGAGACTAAATGAAAGTTTATCCTTTACTAGTGGTGGGCAAACTTTTTTGTCAACTGAGCCAAATATCGCCAAAACCACGATTGAAATTTATTTCGAGAGCCACATTTTTAAAACCTAAAATATTGCGTTAACAGTACCATTAGGGCTATTAGGGCTCATGCACACGACCGTGTGCCCACCGTTGCCATATTGCAGGCCGCATACGGCGGGTCAGCAATACACGGGCACTGGCCGCGTGCAGCCCGCATCAAGGACCCATTTACTTCAATGGGTCCAGGATCCGGGATATGAGTGTTAGAGTGCTTCCGTGGTGCTTCTGGCTGTGCCTCCGCACCGCAAAAAGGTATCGCATGCACTACTTTTTTGCGGTGCAGAGGCACAGCCAGAAGCACCACGGAAGCACACTGTAGCACTCATATCCCAGATCCTGGACCCATTGAAGTGAATGGGTCCATGATGCGGGCAGCACAAGGCCATGTGCAGCCGGCATCATGGACCCATTCACTTCAGCATGCGCTACTTTTTTGCGGTGCGGGCAGTCGGATGCGGATCGCGAACCCCATTCAAGTGAATGGGTCCGCGATCCTCATGCAGCTGCCCCATGGTCTGTGTCCGTGCATTGCGGACCGCTATTTGCGGTCCGCAGCACAGGCACGGCGCCCTTATATTTGTGGGCATGAGCCAAGAGTGTGTTTTTGAATACTTTTATATGTACTTTCTTTTATTTGGATCTTGATTATTATTTCATTTTATCTTTATCATTTTTTACTTTTATTAAACTTGTCTGCAGATGTGGATGTAATGTGGATGACGCACTTATGGGGGATATCTGTGGATGACGCACTTATGGGGGGATATCTGTGGATGACGCACTTATGGGGGGATATCTGTGGATTACGCACTTATGGGGGGATATCTGTGGATGACGCACTTATGGGGGATATCTGTGGATGACGCACTTATGGGGGATATCTTTGGATGACGCACTTATGGGGGATATCTGTGGATGACGCACTTATGGGGGGTATCTGTGGATGACGCACTTATGGGGGATATCTGTGGATGACGCACTTATGGGGGATATCTGTGGATGTTGCACTTATGGGGGATATCTGTGGATGACGCACTTATGGGGGATATCTGTGGATGACGCACTTATGGGGGATATCTGTGGATGACGCACTTATGGGGGATATCTGTGGATGACGCACTTATGGGGGATATCTGTGGATGACACATATATAGCATAAGATGCTATATAAGTGCCCTCCACAGATATCCCCCATAAGTGCCCTCCACAGATATCCCCCATAAGTGCCCACCAGTAAGTAAAGTAATGTATTAGTGGGGGGAAGGGAGGAGGCAGGGACACTTGCGGCGGGGCGCTGTGCACACACCGGGGGCAGCTCCTACCTTTCTGCTGCAGGACATTTCGCTCCTCCTGAGCGGCGGCCTCTTCACCACTCCTCACATGGCCGGTGTTCTGCCGAAATTCCGCTGCTGCCCGCCCTTCTGCTGCTGTGCGCAGCGTGACATCTCACCATCTCACCCTCCGTCATGCGCCTCCTGCCCCGCCTGCCTGCTTCATTCATAAAGTGGAAGGAGCAGACAGACGGGGAAGGAGGCGCATGACGGACATTTTGCAAGCAGCTTGTGCAGAGCGATATGGCTGCGCGGCCGCCCACCCGCCAGCCCGAACCAAAGAGCCGCATTCAACGATCTAAAGAGCCGCTTGTGGCTCGCGAGCCGCACTTTGCCGGCCACTGCTTTAGACGGCTGATAATCTTTGGTCATCTATATCTACATATCTACATTTAATATTGAAATTATTATTAAAGGGGTTATCCCATGACTAATGTAAAATATAAAAATCAGACATCATATAGTACATGACAATTCCTTTCTAGCAAAACTAAAGCCAGTCCTGTACCTCACATGGACGTTTGTCTTTTTTCAACCGTATTAGGCCTCTTTCACACTTGCGTTGTCCGGATCCGTCGTGTACTCCATTTGCCGGAGGTGCCCGCCGGATCCGTAACACCGCAAGTGAACTAACTGAAAGCATTTGAAGACGGATCCGTCTTCAAAATGCGTTCAGTGTTACTATGGCACCCAGGACGCTATTAAAGTCCTGGTTGCCATAGTAGTAGTGGGGAGCGAGGGAGCAGTATACTTACCGTCCGTGCGGCTCCCGAGGCGCTCCAGAATGACGTCAGAGCGCCCCATGCGCATGGATGACGTGATCCATGCAGGGCTGGGACAAGGCCATTTGGTGCCCAGGGCGAAGATGGCAAACTGCGCCCCCCCCCCCCCCTTTTTAAGAAAGAATCAATGTTGTTTCAAAACAAGAATATACTTAAAGCAATAGAACAAAGGACTGTGGGACTTTGAAAGTCACAGACACTATAAAGTTCCCCCCCATCATCATGTGCCAGTATAAAGTCCCCCCCATCATCATGTGCCAGTTTTGTAATAAGCCCCCCCAATGTGCCAGTAACACTATTGTAAAAAAAAACAAAAAAAAACACTTATACTTACCTAAGTGTCAGCGATGCGATGCAGCCTCTTCCTGTGTCCCACGCTGTAATGTAAGGCTCAGGCGGCACGATGACGTCATTGCGCCGGCCTCTGATAGGCTGCCGGCCTAGTGCCTGCAGCCAGGGGCGTACATAAAAATCACTGGGCCCCATAGCAGGAATCTAAATTGGGCCCCCATTCCCCTTTTATAGCCCCTCCCTTTGTTCCATGAACTATTCTTGCTGCTACGTTTTATAATTTATGCCATCAGGGCCGGAATGGGATTACAAAACAGCCCTGGCACACAAAAGAGGTATAATAGATGCAGATGTATATTATATACAGCAGTGTACAGTTATGTGAGGTACGCGGTATAATAGATGCAGTGTGTACAGGTATATAGTATATTCCCTAGTGTTCTGATATGTGAGGTACAGGGTATAATAGATGCAGTGTGTACAGGTATATAGTATATACAGCAGTGTACTGATATGTGAGGTACGGGGTATAATATATGCAGTGTATACAGTATATACAGTAGTGTAATATGTGAGGTACGAGGTATAATAGATGCAGTGTGTACAGGTTTATAGTAAATACAGCAGTGTATTGACACCTCGTACCTCACATATCAGTACACTGCTGTATATACTATATATCTGTACACACTGCATCTATTATACCTCGTACCTCACATATATAGTATATACAGAAGTGTACTGATATCTGTACACACAGCATCTATTATACCTCATACCTCACATATCAGTGCACTGTGGTATATACTATATATCTGTACATATTGCATGTATAATACTGTGTAATATATGCAGTGTGTGTGCATGTATGTGTGTGTATATATATATATATATATATATATATATATACAGAGCAGTGTATTGATGTGACACATAGAAGGTATAATACTGTAGATGCAGTGTTTATAGAAATATGTGGTCAGTTATGCATTATAGTCACTGTGAGGTACATGAGGTAGTGGTAACTGTCTGAAGTAGTATACATGAGTGAGCAATGAGTAAAAACAGGGCATGGAGGGGGGGGGGGGTAAATGATGAAAAGTGGAGGACCTCCTCTTACCTCTCCATTCCAGTCTGTATGGATCAATACAGAGCTGCTTGTGAACTTTTAATACTTGCTGTTAGGGGTTGAAGGACCTGTGATGATGTCATCACAGGTCCTGGCAGATGTACCTTTGAAACCTAGGAACTACACCATTTTTGGTGCAGTTCCTTTGCTAGATTCTGCAGGACCTGTGATGTTGAAGATGATGTCATCACAGGTCCTGGCAGATGCACTGTTCTAACCTGGGAACTACACTTTACACTGTGCAGTTCCCTTACAGGACCTGTGATGACATCATCAAAGGTCCTTTAGCTTTAGAAAGGTAAACAGGAGTAATTAGGGGGCGGGGCCTCTCCTCCACTTCGGTGCCTGCCTGCAGCCTATCAGAGGAAAGGGAAGGGACACGCCTCTCCCTCCCCTGCACCTCCGCTGGCACAGACAGTTTACAATGGAGATGAGCGCAATGGAAGCGCTCATCTCCCTGTGCCCGGCGGCGGCTGCTCACTTGGGGGGGGGGGGGGTCATTTTAGTTGGGGGGGCACAGCATGATGTAGGGGGGGCCGTGGCTGGCACTTCACCTGCGCCCCCCTCCTGTCCGCAAATGGTAGCGCCCAGGGCACCCGCTCCTTCGGCCCCTGCCTTGTACCGGCCCTGGATCCATGCGACACGTCATCCATGCGCGTGGGGCGCCCTGACGTTGCTCTGAAGCGCCCCGGGAGCCGCACGGACGGTAAGTATACTGCTCCCCACTACACTTTACCATGGCAACCAGGACTTTAGCGTCCTGGCAGCCATGGTAACCATTCAGAAAAAGCTAAACGTCGGATCCGGTAATGCGCCGAAACGACGTTTAGCTTAAGGCCGGATCCGGATTAATGCCTTTCAATGGGCATTAATTCCGGATCCGGCCTTGCGGCAAGTGTTCAGGATTTTTGACTGGATCAAAAAGCGCAGCATGCTGCGGTATTTTCTCCGGCCAAAAAACGTTCCGTTCCGGAACTGAAGACATCCTGATGCATCCTGAACGGATTTCTCTCCATTCAGAATGCATGGGTATAATCCTGATCAGGATTCTTCCGGCATAGAGCCCCGACGACGGAACTCTATGCCGGAACAGAACAACGCAAGTGTGAAAGAGCCCTTAACATAGTAACATAGTTTATAAGGCTGAAAAAAGACATTTGTCCATCCAGTTCGGCCTGTTATCCTGCAAGTTGATCCAGAGGAAGGCAAAAAAAACTGTGAGGTAGAAGCCAATTTTTGTCACTTTAGGGGAAAAAATTCCTTTCCGACTCCAATCAGGCAATCAGAATAACTCCCTGGATCAACGACCCCTGTCTAGTAGCTATAGCCTGTAATATTATTACACTCCGGTTCTCTAAAATTCCTAGATCCTTTTCCATGTCAGTGTTACCCAGTGTTTCACCATTTAGCATGTACTGGTGACTTGCATTATTCCTTCCCATGTGCATAACCTTACATTTGTTAGTGTTAAACCTCATCTGCCACTTCTCTGCCCAAGCCTCCAATCTATCCAGATCCATCTGCAGCCGTATACTGTCTTCTTCCGTGTTAATTGCTTTACACAATTTAGTGTCACCTGCAAAAATTGATATTTTACTGTGCAAGCCTTCTACAAGATCATTAATAAATATATTGAAGAGAATAGGGCCCAATATTGACCCCTGTGGTACCCTACTAGTGACAGTGACCCAATCTGAGTGGAATCAGAGATCTCCCCATTCATTGCTCTGCTAGCTTTATATCAAGCTGACAGCTCAAGGGGAGTGTCTTTTCTGCTGCAGCTCAGGGGGCGTCTCTTTTCTACCGGAGATCTCTTGCCATGTCACAGCTCAGGAGGAAATTGAACAATGAAACTGAGCATGTGCGGCCTTCTCAATGAGCAAGACAAAGAAATAAGAAAAAGAACAAACAGCAGGTGGCACTATACAGATACATTTTATCGAATAGCTTAGTGGCTATAGAAAAGTTTTAATTACAAGCAATTACAAAAGTATTCAGGTACTGGTTTGAATACTGTGTAACATTTTTCATGGAACAACCCCTTTAAGAAAGACACCAAAATTATTTGACTCTGAAGGCAGATGATCTTGCAATATATCATGTACTAACCCATCTGTTGTTAATCCTTAAAAATGCCTTTTCAATGTTTGCTCCTTAAGGTTTCTTTCCCATATTCCCAGATTAATCTTCACTAACCCTCAGCTTGTAGACCAGATGGAGATACATTAACAAACTGAATTCAAATAAATCCCCAATAGCGAGTATTATGTTTTACTTTGTATATATCCATGTGAATTTATTTTTCCAATTTTCAGCTAAATCACTCTATACCCTCCATACCAAGTATGCAAAAAGCAAATGTCAGACCATGAACATGTATCTTGTTGTATTTCGAATCAGATTTTTCAGTATGCTGAGTGTATTATGTTTCACTATATTCTCCATAACTCTAATACAAGGAAAGGCGACTCCAGCTGTTGGTAAATTACATTGTTCCCATGACACTGGCAAGCATCATGGGGGATGCAGTTCAGCTACAGCTGGAGTGATGAAGGTTGCCCACACTCCCACTAATTAGAACCTAATCAAGTTAAAAATATTGTACTTTTATTGCGCGTTCTAAATTTTCTTGCTTATTTAATTGTCAGAGTTGTTTGAATTTTTACCGATCAAAGCAGAACTATTAAGCCTGTTTCTTACTTAAATGCTGCTAATTGCTGCTAATGATCAACTATGAAGTTATAATTAGAGGCTATTTACTGTAACGTAGAAAAGGCAAGATACCATTAGAGAAATGCCTTGTGTTTACTTTGCCAACTGAGAAAGTAAAATACTGGCAGTGGACAAAGATAGTTGGAGGTTCTGGCATGCTTGCAGGTATATTTATTTCACTGCCTCCTTGTGAAATATTGACAGTTACTTAACCTACCGTGTTTCCCCGAAAATAAGACATTGGATAGTGAATCCAAAATCAGAGGGAAGAATAAAGAAATAACATATGCCGCAGATAGCAGGCAATATAAACCCTACCCCCAATAAATGTACAGGCCTCCACCCCCACAGCTGAACTTACAAAAACTGCAGAATAAAGGCAAACAGAAGGGCCAAATATAGCACCTACAACTAGCCCATAAGCAGTATGGAGGAATAACAATAGTAGTAATATACATCAAATCAGAAGAAAATACTGAAACATATTACCTAGAGTAAAATGGAAGCACAAATGGATCAGACCCAGGTCTGGCAGAGAGCGCACCCCGACGCACGTTTTCGCTCCTCCGCCCCCTGAGAAAGAGGAGGAGCGAAACGTGCGTCGGGGTGCGCTCTCTGCCGGACCTGGGTCTGATCCATTTGTGCTTCCATTTTACTCTAGGTAATATGTTTCAGCATTTTCTTCTGATTTGATGTATATTACTACTGCACTGGGCCCCGCTGCCATTACAAAACCGGATGCCGACCCCCACCCCCTGTATTGGGGGTCATTCACTACACAGGGACACTGTCATGGGGGGGGGGGGGGGGATCTGTGTATCACACATAGCATAAGATGCTATATATGTGTCATCCACAGATCCCCCCCATAGCAGTGTCATGCCATCCACAGATGCCCCCATAACAGTGCAATCCACAGATGCCCCCATAACAGTGCCACCCACAGATGCCCTCATAACAGTGCCATCCACAGATGCCCCCATAACAGTGTCAGCCACAGACCCCCATAACAGTGCGTCATCCACAGATCCCCCATAATAGTGTCAGCCACAGACCACCATTAGTTTAAAACCCACCAAAAGCACACCTTTTGGTTCAAAATATTTTTTTTCTTATTTCCCTCCTCAAAAACCTAGGTGCGTTTAATACGGTAATTTATTTTTTATATATTTTTGTGTAAGAAAACTGTGTGAGGGCTTGTTTTATGCAAGGAGAGTTTTATTGGTACTATTTTTGGGTACATACCACGTTTTGATCCATTTTTATTAAAAAAAAATTAGGATGAGGTGACCAAAAACTGTAAATTGTTCATTTAGATTTTTCTCCCATTGGGATGTTCACCATGCAAGCTAAATTCATTTAGTTTGGACATTTTCAGACATGAGAATACCAATTATTGTTTATTTTTATATGTAAAATTGGGAAAGAGAATTGATTTGCATTTTTAATTCTTTTGGGTTTTTTTTAACCCAAAATAATTTTATCACATACTATACACTTCAGTCAATAGGGTTCTCCATACTTCTTATTAAGCCCTGCCTGAGATAGGGTTTAACAGGCAGTTTAGAATGGTAGGGTCCAAAACCTTCCCAAAGTCCCCTAGGCTGCCATAGCAACTGATGATTTTACCATAGGAGATTCCACTGGAGGTAAGGTGGGCCCCTCCCTCTGACTAAAGTCTTATATGTAAGGGTATTTGAGAGTTAAATGATCAAATCGGTTATCTCCAATCTCGATCACAATAGGTAAGTGTCAGCTGTATTATACAGCCATCACTCACGGCATATAGAACAGGCACAGCTCATGATCCTGTTGCATACTCTCCTGAGACAGATAGCTATGTCAAGATGTACAAAGGTATTACTATAAAAGTGGAACTAATTTTTTTTCTTATGTGTTTTTATTTCCTAATCGTTTATATTTTTTCTTGATATGATTATAGGGCATCCATTTTGCCTGAGATACTACTGTAAGATGTGAACAGAAGTTTACAGCAGCCCCATGGACATAAAAAATCTCAGTCTATTTGAAAGTTTTGTGTGCATGTTCTGTGACCAGCCCCGAATTCACTGTGTAAAGAGGAACTGAGCTGTGTCTTTTAAATGATATGATCCTATCTGCCTCCAGATTTACAATAAATGTGATGCCTTTTATTTTAACATAATACAATAACTCAGTTATTTTAATAAAGATATAAAATTAAAATAATAGAAAGTTAAAAGAAAAAAGCTAATTGTTTGAAGAGTATGTTTAACATAAAAACATGATTTAATAATACTAAAATGTAAGCTTTATTCATACTGATTAAAATGTTTCCATTTTTGCAGGATCCGTGACAAACATGAAGCATCTATTAGGTATCCTTTGTGCGTTGTTTTTGTGGCTTTTTACGTAATTAAAATCAATTTTTTGTGCCAAATTTTTCAGGTGGTGTT
Organism: Bufo bufo; assembly: GCF_905171765.1. Classification (NCBI taxonomy): domain Eukaryota; kingdom Metazoa; phylum Chordata; class Amphibia; order Anura; family Bufonidae; genus Bufo; species Bufo bufo. The sequence goes on along the minus strand of NC_053391.1, from coordinate 545,485,004 downwards.
TTTATTTTAGTCAAGCTATACCTAGAGGATTCTGTAATTTGGAAACCCCACCACTGATGCAAAAAGAATACCACAAAAACTGTATGTAACACATTTATATTCCCTGTTGACTTACAGCTAACATTTGGACACAGCTTTTTTTTTTTTTTTTTTTTAAAGGAAAAACGCATAAAAACAATACGTGTGAAACCACCCATATGATGTTTTTCTCTTAATGGGTCCATCAGCTTTTAATTTTCATTTTATTAACTGGAAACAGCAGCATGTTATGCTACCTGAAATGGAAATCAATGGAAACTTGACATTAGAAAACTTATAAATGTGAATCTTTATTTACATAGATTGAAACCCTTTAAGCCCAAATCTCAGCATTCTCATCAGAAGGTAGATTTGCATCATAGCCTTATGTCTTACATACTTTCTAAAGCCTGAAGCCTAGCTCACATGTCAATGTATTGGTCAGTGATGTCCAATTGTGAGTGATTGTTGGCCAAAACCAGATATTGGTGAAAATCAAAGAACGGGTGGAAATCTTTCCATCATACTGTCACGCTCTAGTGTGGGAGGGAAACCCCACACCGAACATAGGAGGGAAATGGGAAAGGAAATAAGGCCTGAAAACTAGGGAAGGAAGATGGACACCTCCTAGTGAAAACCCTAATCAAAGCCCTGACTGACTACCAGTATGAACAGACCCCAGAGGTAGGTGAGTTCATACACAGGAATACCTAAAGTCCTATCTAACCCTAAAGGACCCTGGTACTAATGACAGGAATGAAACATCCTGTTCGTCCAAAAGGAAGGATGAACGGGAGTCTCCCTAAGGCCTAATACAAAACAACAAGGAAATGCAAAACACAGAAAAGCCAAAATACAAAGGGAAAGGTAACACTTAACTTCCAAGAAGCTATGGCAGCACCAGGAACTCAGCCGAGATCCAAATACCAGCTATCCACAGGTCCAAATAAAGCTATAAACCGCACAGCATTGTGGGAGAAACAACTATACAGGGAGTGCAGAATTATTAGGCAAGTTGTATTTTTGAGGATTAATTTTATTATTGAACAACAACCATGTTCTCAATGAACCCAAAAAACTCATTAATATCAAAGCTGAATATTTTTGGAAGTAGTTTTTAGTTTGTTTTTAGTTTTAGCTATTTTAGGGGGATATCTGTGTGTGCAGGTGACTATTACTGTGCATAATTATTAGGCAACTTAACTTTTTACCAGTGAAACCAATATAACATCTCAACATTCACAAATATACATTTCTGACATTCAAAAACAAAACAAAAACAAATCAGTGACCAATATAGCCACCTTTCTTTGCAAGGACACTCAAAAGCCTGCCATCCATGGATTCTGACAGTGTTTTGATCTGTTCACCATCAACATTGCGTGCAGCAGCAACCACAGCCTCCCAGACACTGTTCAGAGAGGTGTACTGTTTTCCCTCCTTGTAAATCTCACATTTGATGATGGACCACAGGTTCTCAATGGGGTTCAGATCAGGTGAACAAGGAGGCCATGTCATTAGATTTTCTTCTTTTATACCCTTTCTTGCCAGCCACGCTGTGGAGTACTTGGACGCGTGTTATGGAGCATTGTCCTGCATGAAAATCATGTTTTTCTTGAAGGATGCAGACTTCTTCCTGTACCACTGCTTGAAGAAGGTGTCTTCCAGAAACTGTCAGTAGGACTGGGAGTTGAGCTTGACTCCATCCTCAACCCGAAAAGGCTCCACAAGCTCATCTTTGATGATACCAGCCCAAACCAGTACTCCACCTCCACCTTGCTGGCGTCTGAGTCGGACTGGAGCTCTCTGCCCTTTACCAATCCAGCCACGGGCCCATCCATCTGGCCCATGAAGACTCACTCTCATTTCATCAGTCCATAAAACCTTAGAAAAATCAGTCTTGAGATATTTCTTGGCCCAGTCTTGACGTTTCAGCTTGTGTGTCTTGTTCAGTGGTGGTCGTCTTTCAGCCTTTCTTACCTTGGCCATGTCTCTGAGTATTGCACACCTTGTGCTTTTGGGCACTCCAGTGATGTTGCAGCTCTGAAATATGGCCAAACTGGTGGCAAGTGGCATCTTGGCAGCTGCACGCTTGACTTTTCTCAGTTCATGGGCAGTTATTTTGCGCCTTTTTCCACACGCTTCTTGCGACCCTGTTGACTATTTTGAATGAAACGCTTGATTGTTCGATGATCACGCTTCAGAAGCTTTGCAATTTTAAGAGTGCTGCATCCCTCTGCAAGATATCTCACTATTTTTGACTTTTCTGAGTCTGTCAAGTCCTTCTTTTGACCCATTTTGCCAAAGGAAAGGAAGTTGCCTAATAATTATGCACACCTAATATAGGGTGTTGATGTCATTAGACCACACCCCTTCTCATTACAGAGATGCACATCACCTAATATGCTTAATTGGCAGTAGGCTTTCGAGCCTATACAGCTTGGAGTAAGACAACATGCATAAAGAGGATGATGTGGTCAAAATACTCATTTGCCTAATAATTCTGCACGCAGTGTACATAGGGAAAGTTAAATGACCACAATAGCAACACCTGGATGTTAAGGGTGTGGCCGGTATCAGAAACAACACAGACGCCTATTCATCCACAAGGAGAAACATGTCAAATCAAATGACATGTTGCCAGTCTCAAAGATCTCCTACCACTCACTGTCACGGGGACGTCCGTATGTCTCGGTATGTCGGTGGCACATACCTAATCTCCATGTAGGCTCCACTTCTTGTTTTAGCTCACAATCACTGATAGAAATCACTGACCAAATATTGACATGTGAACTAGGCCTTAGACCGCAGTAATTTACAGTCAAGGGCCTAAATCCAAAAATACACACTGACAAAAAAATAGCACACCAAGATAGATATGTTAGATTGTTGTGAAACTATGCATGCAGTTTTCACTCAGGCAGATATGCAAGGTATGATCTGATTAGCTACTGGGTCGTGAGTGTAAAAGTGTTTCCCCTGCTGCCTTATAAAACGGCTATCAGAGGCTACTACTATCATGCGGTAGATGTATGTGATAGAAGGCTTTTTTCACAGGCTCTAAAGTTATTGCAACATAAAATAGATGCTATAAAACATTTACTTTCATGGTGAAACCAACTACTTGGGCCAAATAACAGACTACTGTACATATGATGAATTTGTGGCCTTGATGATTCCGTTCAGGATAAAAGTTCAATGTACATAAAACATTTATACTGCAGCCGATTTACAGCAGTGTATGCTAAGAGTTCATTCATGAGAGACTTGGGATTTGAGTCATTAAACCAATTTACAACTTAATCAAAGCTGCTTTACTGCAAATCTGTGGACTGAGGCATGAACAAGAAACATATTTAAAGCACAGAAAAAAAGAAGTCTATGAATACATTCAGTATGCTCACCTCAGGTGCAACAAAAGTATTCTTACCAGAACAGTACCTTAAAGGGGTCCTCCTTGCTTTTTTATTTTATTTTTTTCCAGAAAATGTCAAAGTCTTTTCCCCTTTGGACTACGAAATGTTTTGTCAGTACTTACCCGTCCCTCACATTACCCAAGCTACTATCTGCACTGTGCTCAGACTGGCGGTGGGCTCTTCTGTTCAGGCCCAGACTGGATGTGTTCCTGAGTCTTCCTGATCAGCTGTCTATACAGTATAGGCAGCTGAACATTGAAATAAACATATTAATAGAAAAGACAGCTGTGTTCAGTACAGTATATACCTTTTGTAGTACATAGCAGCAAATCATTAGACTGATCAGATCCGTTTTAGATACAGTCCATAAGTAAAGCAATAAATGAATACAAAGAGAGTTACAACATCCAAAAAAAGAGAGCCACAACAAATCTGCTGTGGAGTCAGTAAGTCTCTCACATTATCTCCACAGCCTGAATTTTGCACCACCACTTCTAAAAATTGGAGTGTTCCAGAATGTTCCCTTTTCTCTTTTTCCTCTTTCTATATCACTGGTGTTAAAACGTCCTCCACAGCGTTGCTTCTATCTGGCTAGTCCTCATCACTGCTCTGTCTCACACTGTTTTGCTCCTCACTGTTCTTACTCTACTCCTCTCTATAAGGAGAGTGGCATTGCACCACCTAGCATTGGTTGTTACACCCGGTTAACTCCTTGTGGAGATCACATACAGAAAATTCATAAAATACTTTTTTTAATCTTTTTTTTTTAGTACTGGGACTCTGCAAGCAGAATAATTTTTTTTTTTTAATAGCGTTTATTTAACATTTTGCATATTAATACAACACTCCCCGGGGGGAGAATAGAAAAGAACAATCCTTCCATGACCCATGCACTCGCATTGGCAAGTCCAATATTAACATATATCTTGACCTTAAAGGGCATATAAATGACTTCAATACAAGGTAACGCTGTTTTCACCAGATTAGTTCTAGGACTCACTCAACCACATGCACACTCACAATCGTACCATGGGTGATTCGCTCGTCATTACCAATGACTCAAGTTGTGCCCTCCGCTTGGACCCAAAGGCCCCAGATATTATCGAATCGATCAGGCAATCCCCTTGCCTCATATGTCAACTTGTACATTTGCAGGTCTTTATTTATCAGGCGAACCCATTGGCTCACTGTAGGACACTTGGGCGGTTTCCAATTCAAAAGTATATTCTTCCTCCCATAGAACATCAACAATCTTAATAATATTCTGTTATATTTGGAAGGAGTGGCGTCAGAGACTAGCCCCAGTAAACATATTACAGGATTACAGATCCCTGGGAGCCCTAGCTTAACGCTAATAAAATTACATATCCCCTTCCAGTATGACTTCATCACCGGGCAGAGCCACACCATATGAAAGAAAGAGCCCCTCGCCTCACCACATCTGTCGCAACCAGGATTCGGTATTTGCCGCATCTGATAGAGACGCAGTGGGGTCAAGTACACTCTGTGCATCCACTTAGCTTGAATGAGCTGATCCCTAGCACTTATAACCGACGTTTTCCATCTCAGGCGCCACTCCTCCAAATGAGCGTCTTCCAATTCCGGGATATCCTCAGCCCATTTAACAAAGGAAGCTCTAATAGGGGATTCTTGCATTTTGACAATTTCAGAATAAAAGGAAGATATAGGTTTGCATGGGATTTTCCTTCTGGCTACTGACTCTAATGGGCCACATTCTAATTTTAAGGACAGGGATTTAAATTGTTTCTCACAGGCATGCCTCAATTGGAGGAAGCGATAAAAGCTTGTCCGTGGCAGCTGGAATTCCGCCCGCAGGCTCTCAAAGGAACGGAAGATCCCTTCATGGAACAGTTGCGTTAGGTACTTAAGGCCTTTCCTAGGCCAGAATTCAAAATCGGAAAGGTGCAAGAGCTCTGGAAGAAGCCTGTTACGCCATAATGGGATATAAGGGGACCAGGTGTCCCCCGCCTGATTTTCAGCGTGTATCTCTACGAATCTCACCCAAGCCTCGCTAACTGTCACCATAGACTCTGTATAAAGCCCAGGACCTGTGACCTCTCCCCCCCTGTATACCAGATTAGTCAGAGCTTCGAAAGAACCAGCTAGCGCCGCTTCTAATACCACCGCTGGGTTATTGGCATCCGCCCTAATCCACCAAGATGCATACATTAGGCGCGTAGCTATGTAATATATAAACATGTCCGGAAGCTGCAAACCCCCCTGTACGTAGGAGGCCTTCAGAGTCTTTCTCGCAATTCTGGGGGACCGATGGAGCCACAAGAAACGGGACAAGGTTCTATCCAAAATGTCAAAATGGGACTTAGGGATCCTAACCGGAGCTGCTCTATAAATATACAGAAGTTTGGGTAGCAACACCATCTTAACAATGTTAATCCTTCCCACCAGGGTCAAAGGAAGGTTCTCCCAGGCTTCCAGCTTGCGCGTGACATATTCCATAGTGGGCCTCAGATTCAATTGGCAGAACTGCCTAGGGTCCCTATGGATATGTATTCCTAGGTAAAGAAAACTTTCCACCACCTTCAGAGGTGACACCGGGGAGATGTCCACAGGTTCATCCACGTCTATAACACATAAACTAGACTTGGTCCAGTTTACCCGTAGTCCCGAGTATCCCCCATATCCATTCACCACATCTAGCAGAGTTTCTAAGGAAGGGCCAGGGTCAGCCAAGTAAACTAACAGGTCATCCGCATAGAGTGATACCTTCTCCTGAATCCCGGCTATCGTCCACCCCTCTATCAGAGAGCTATTGTTAATCAGCTGTGTCAACGGTTCCATTATCAGGGCGAACAACAAAGGGGATAGAGGACACCCCTGCCTAGTGCCCCTGTACAGCCGGAAGGGCCTGGACATGACTCCATTCACCCTAATCCTCGCTATAGGTGCCTGATATAACAATTTGACCCATTTAATAAAGGAGGGAGGGAACCCAAGGCGTAACATTGTCTCCCAAATAAAATGCCACTCCACTGAGTCAAAGGCCTTTTCGTTATCTAGGGCTGCCAAGACTCTAGAACCCGCATTATCATGCCTGACCTGCAAGTTGGTGAATAATCTCCTAAGATTTATGTCAGTCGTCTTCCCGGGCATAAACCCAGATTGATCTGGGTCAATAATGGACAATATTACCTCACCCAGACGCCTAGCCATAACTTTGGCCAAGATCTTGGCATCCGTGTTTAGAAGGGAAATCGGCCTGTATGAAGCACACTGATCCGGAGGCTTCCCAACTTTGTGAATTACCACGATGGTCGCCTCCCCAAAGGAAGAAGGCAACTTCCCGGACTCACATGCATAATCAAATAGCCTGAGTAAACGTGCAGATTGTAGTGCAACATCCAACCTGTACCATTCAACCGGGAAGCCGTCCGGACCAGGTGACCTCCCAGGCGCCATGTCCTCAATTGCTGCTCTGATCTCCCCATCATCAATAGCCCTCCCTAGATAACTACTGTCAGCCGCAGCCAAAGGAGTAAGAGGGATGGATTGAAGGAACGAACGAATCTCCTCTGGGGAGGAAGTGGATTTAGAACTGTATAGGTCAGTATAGAACTGAACAAACTGTTCACAAATATCTGCCGGTTGATACACCTTCAAGCCATCCCCGCCGGTAATGTGTGGAACTACCGTTTGTGGCACCTCGGTCCTAGCCAGGAAAGCTAAGGCACTCCCATTTTTGTCACCATCTGCAAAAACTAGGCGCCTCTGGAACAGCAATTTCTTCTGGGTATACTCAGTGAGATGCAAGTTAAGTTTCCTCTGAGCCTCATCCCATAAACTACGGTTCACACTATTTGGGTCTGTGATAAAGGCTTGCTCCTTCCCAACTACCTCGTTTTCTAGTTTAACTCTAGTGGCATTCAGCTCTTTCCTGTATGATGCAATTGCCTGAATCAACGTACCACGTACCACAGCTTTAAAAGCCTCCCACTCCACCAGAGGATTAGTAGAGCCCTCATTAAGTTCCCAATACTCCTTCATCCCCTGCTGTGCGGCCCAACTCACCGGCAACACCTCAAGCCATTTGCTATTAAGTCTCCATACCCTTTCTGCAGGCGCAAGTGGCTGTCTCAGAATCACCAGCAGGGGGGGCGTGGTCAGAAATGCCTCTCGGCAAATATTCCGTGGCTACCAGCGAGGACAGCAGCTCCCTACTAAGAAATACTAAATCAATCCGGGAGAGCGCTGCATAGGAAGCTGAATAACAAGAGTATTGCCGAAGGTCAGGGTGCATATACCTCCAGCCCTCTGTTAGGGCAAATACCTCTGCCCAGGAATTCAATGCATCCGTATGTGTCCCTCCTGGGCGAAGCCTATCCATCGAGCGGTCAAGCACCGCATTATAGTCCCCAAGCACAATCAGAGGCACCGGAGGTAACGCTGCAACACGTTTCATAATTTCATCCAACACATCCCTCTGAAAAGGGGGGGGGACATACACCCCTATCACAAGATAATCAATGCCTCTGATTGCAGCATGAAGGATCACAAAACGGCCCATCATGTCAGTCTGAACTGAATAAGAACGGAAGGGAAGGGCTTTCGCCACCAGAATTGACACACCTCTCGCTCTAGAACTGTATACCGCATGGTAGGCTGCTCCCACCCAAGGTCTCTTCAGTGCCAGCAATTTCCGCCCCTGCAGATGTGTCTCCTGCAATATCAATAAATCAGGGTTATGTTTCTTTACAAAATTGAAGACAAGGGATCTTTTAATTTTATCATTTAGTCCCCTGACATTCCAGGAGACAAACCGACAGATTGCCATTATGGTGGAGAGTCAAAGTTATATCCCACAAGGAAAACGCACCACCCAAACCATACATACACACAGTCACACTCATTCTTCAGGAATGCAGTAAAACCTTCCCAACATGCCCAGAACTGCGGGCAACTCCCCCCACCCTGCCCAGATACCCCCAACCTATCCAAGCCTGAATACCCCATACTCAATCTCCTCTCTAGTAGGTCTGAACGGGGAGGCCCGTGCTGCCGCCCACCACTCTAGGTAAAACTAAGAACTGAACCTAGGCAGTAGGACAATCTAACTATAGCACCCTCAGCTCCCACATATACAGTGACCATCCTGAACATGAAATAAGACTCTCAGTACACAAGTCCCAATTTACTCAGCCCCTGCGGTCCAACCAGTCAGACGCCTCCTCTGGCGTGGCGAAGAATTTCACTACTTCTCCATCCTGGACTCTGAGACGCGCCGGATACATCATGGCATAGACGAGGCCCTTCTCCCGCAACCGAACTCTCACTGCTGTGAATTGCCTGCGTTGTTTCTGCACCTCTGTGGAGAAGTCCGGGTAGAAGGAGATCCGGACATTATCAAAATAAATGTCTTTCATACGACGGGCCGTTGCCAGTATAACATCCCGGTCTCTATAGTTGAGCACTTTAAAGATAAAAGGGCGCGACGGGGCTCCAGGAGGCAGAGGACGAGTAGGTATCCTGTGCGCCCGCTCCACTGCAAAAGTTCCTGATAGCGTAATTGGGCTCAGGATTTGTTTGATAAGGCGCTCCGTAAATTCCTCAGGGGATGGACCCTCTGTCCTCTCTGGTAAGCCCATAATCCTAATGTTATTTCTCCTATTTCGATTTTCGGCATCCTCCACTTTTGCTGCCAGGGTTTTAACCTGATTTTGGAGAGCCCGGACCACCGAATCCTCACGTTGAACAGTATCCTCCACCTCTCCCAGCCTTCTCTCCACCTCTGTTGTTCTCTCCCGAATCTTATCAATGTCATGTCTGAGGAGAGTTAGGTCGGCCTGTACATGGTCAATTTTGACCGTGAGTGTCGTTTGGCAGTTAGTAATGGCCGCCATAACTTTGGCAAGGTCCACTTCTGTACGTGGAGTAGAAGCCCCAGCTTCTTGGCCGTCTGTTTGGCTCATGTTGTCGAGCATCAACTTAGGAGGGATAGCAGGCCCTGAAGTGCCCGTTTTGCGGCCCATAAAACCTCCTGCAAGCACCACACTTGATATTAAATAGGAAGCGCTTCAGCAAGTGCGGCTGTGGCCTAATACATGTGCCCGGTCCCTTTATACTGCGGCAAACGGAGTCTCAGTGTCCCCAACCAGCGACACACCGCCCCAGGAAAGTGTCCTTAGCAATGCAGGAGAGGAGAAGGTTCTTTACCTGGAGCGCAGGCCTCAGAGGGAGAAGTGCGGTCGTCTTCAGAGCAGCAGCCAAGATGGCGCCCGCAGCTCCAAGCGTGCAGGAACCACCGTCCGGTCGGGAAGAGAGGTAAGTCCAAGACACTGGAGTAAGTCCCCAAGCTCCGCTCGACCTCCGGTGCAGGTGAGTATAGCGGGATACCGTTTTTCACCGGCACCGCCACCGATAGCACCAGCCAGCTGGTAAGGATGTCCTCTGGGGAGAAGGCCCGGCTCCAAGGTGGCGTCCGGCAGCAGTCGCAGGGCCCAGAGACAGGCGAGCTTTAGGGGGGTCAAGCACAGGGACTCACTGAGGGTCTTTTGATCAGAAATTAGGTTCCACCAGAGCGGATGGTCAGGATACCAACAGGATTATACCGGAGCTGAAGCGACCTGCGTCTTCACTCCATGCCGGTCAGGCCACGCCCCCAAGCAGAATAATTTAATCAGAAATATCAGAATATTTGTTTAAAGTATTTTTATTTTATTTTAGATGCATTGCTATAAAATAATGATTACATAGACATTGTAACTAATTTATAACTGATTATAGACTGGAGAATGCCTTTACTAAATCCTGCCATTTGAAGTTCACCCCTACACTATCAGCCGTTTAGGCATTATTTATAGATTAGAGGCAGGCCAATCAAGTAATTGGTGATGTACCATTTGCTGCAGTTAATTACTTTCCAAGACATGTAAAACTTACAGTATGGAGCTATAACAAATAAGGAATCTTGACAGCTGCCGCCTTTGCTTACAATTAAAGAGCAGCTGTAAACAAAATGCTCTTTTTCTATGTGTTTGAATCAATCAGGGATTCTAAATATATTTTTCAATATGTGTAAGCTATTTTTGATTTATGCAATATGTGTATTAGGTACTGCGTGACATGCACCCCCTCTATTTTCCGTGCCTGTCGGCACTTTGAAGGTCCGCAGTATACAATAATACAGAAACTCACAGATTTTAGAATACCTTATCCTGGGTGTTCATCTGTGAGGGCTGTTTCTCCTGCGTCTTTCTGTTTTTTATTTTTTTATTTTTTCTTAGGTGCCGTTCGGGATGAGGAAAGGTGTAGGGGGCTGGACCCTAATGATTATTTATAATTTTTTGTAAAATACAGAGCTTGCCCCGGCCGGTGGCACAGCTCGTTGTTTGAAAAAGCCGCTTGTTCGCGCTCGCACGTGACGTCACGGCAGAAGCTACGGTGGACTAGGAGGACCAGAGTTACTGACGAAGATTAGCGCACTAATCGAAACGCGTTGGAGTAACTCTGGTCCTCCTAGTCCACCGTAGCTTCTGCCGTGACGTCATGCAGCGCTCCGTGCGAGCGCAAACAAGCGGCTTTTTCAAACAACGAGCTGTGCCACCGGCCAGGACAAGCTCTGTATTTTACAAAAAATTATAAATAATCATTAGGGTCCAGCCCCCTACACCTTTCCTCATCTCGAACGGCACCTAAGAAAAAAGAAAATAAAAAAAACTGAAAGACGCAGGAGAAACAGCCCTCACAGATGAACACCCAGGATAAGGTATTCTAAAATCTGCGAGTTTCTGTATTATTGTACACTGCGGACCTTCAAAGTGCCGACAGGCAGGAAAAATAGAGAGGGTACATGTCGCACAGTACCTAATACACATATTGCATACATCATTTACTTGATTCTCAACGGTGGCGATACCGTTGCGGTACCGCTGCGTCAGTCTATTTAAGTGCAAGCGCCGGTGTATGACTAGTATTTTTGATTTATAACTTGTGGTTCTTTTACATAGGTCAGTGGAGAAAGCATTAATAGAAATGCTTGTTCCCAATAAGTGTCGTATATAAATGTGCTGCAAATCACCCGACTTAAGAACAAATGCTCACTCATTGGGTGATCTTATCTTTTAGCTGGCACCCAAAATCCTAGTTTTTGGGCAGCACATTGTCCAGTGCAAAAAGGGATCTAATGCCCACAAGCAATGATTCTGTATGGGGATGAGTGATTATAGTAGTGATGATCGCCTGTCCTCATACAGAGGGGATGATTGCTAAATATGAATGTAGTTCTTTTCTATGATCATGAAAATGGCAGCTTATAAAAATGGATTAAGAGTTCCACCCTGTCCAGCTGTGTTACAAGATTACCTATTAATGTGGGGACTTCATATAATGGTTCTTTCCTTTTAATTATTTCCTTTTAATGTAGTGGGTTAGAGATATTATTTAATGTACTGAGCTACTGTGCATATACAGGCTTTATAGTTCTACAGTAACTGGTATTACATTGCATTCCTAAGGGATGAAGTCATTGTACATGTGGAATGCACACTGGATATCTATTTTAGGAGGGGCCAGTCACTGAGCTAGAAAGTATACATTTCTATGCATGTAAAAAAAAAGAACTTAGCTCCTCTGTGGGTATCGATCAGATAAGATGATGTCTTTGACAATATCTCTTTTGTATTACCATGGGGCATCAACCATGTCTTATGTTGGGAACTGGTCAACAGGGGCTCCCCCATTGTAGGTTGAGTGATTATTACTTAATTTTGTATGTGATTTGTCTATAATTATATTATCACTTCTTAGTAAACCTTTAGCTTTGTAAAGCCTTATCTTATTTCAGTATCTAAGAACTCACTGTAAAACATATGGTGTCAGAAGTGGTATACGGGTAATAAATATACTTATGGATTATAGGGTGATACATAGATGGTAAGATCCTGGCCACTCAGTGTGGGAAGCCAAGGCATCCAAGACATAGAAGGTGATAATCTACTGGTGGATTGTTGCACTGATGTGTGCTAGAGCTGTAAGTGGGGCTGTACACTGTAGATTTGGTTTGCAAGAAATAGTTAGTGACAGTCTGCAAGAATTTCAGTAGTGAGAGTCCGGAGAGTGTATATACCAGAGTTCATCTACTGAGAGGGTTCTGATACCTCTATAACAGGTGTGGTGCCAAAGAGGAAACAGTAAAAATACAGAGCATGCTACTAGAGAATCTCAAGTCTGTACAGAGAAAGGGGCTCAATTTTTTTTGATAAAGATCAATTGAAAAAAATTATTATTCGCTCAAAATAAGTGCAATGTAAACATAAAAGTGTATATAGCCTTTAAGTAAGTGATAAGTAGAAAGAATTAAAATATTGAAATGTTAATTGTTTCTGTTTTGTCGTTTTGCAGAGAAGAGACAGAGAGTAAGATCAATTAACCAATAATTCTGTTTCTGTACCAGGCATGGGAACTCACTTAAAGGATGTGTGTTAAATCATTGTGCACACTTTTTGGTTTTGACACAGAAAGTTTTAAAACTGCTTTATAGTCTGCTCCATTATAGGAGTAAAGATAAGATGATTTCAGCTTAGTTGTCAGAAATGGGCAACTGAGTTTTTAATGTATCTATCTCTCTCTTTAGTGTAATTCTGGGTGTGGTGGGCATGTGTCCCAGGAATCTTAGACAAAAGAAAACAGGTGCCTGTATGAATACTTCAGTGGTATGTGGCACCAGGGGAATAGGGGGGTTACGGGGGAGCGGGGGGGTTTAATCATTCATTGACAGGACAAAACAAAAGAGTGAAGCTGAGTGTTCCTATGGACAGCTGTGTGTCAATATGGGATGCTGTAGCAAGGAGAATGTGAATGTATAAAATTAAAGGGGTTATCCGAGTTATGGGAAAAAAAATTAAAACCTCATAAAATTCATCAGGACATACATATACATTGGTTAAGCTTGATTTCTTAAGAGAGAAACCCATATGTCCACCTTCTCATGGTTCTGTTATTGCTGTGTTTACATGCTGAGGAGGCGTATAACAACAATGCCTGAGTTCTCCCTCATAAATATTTGTGGGCGTGAACAACCTGACCTTCCCCTCACCCTGCTCTGCACAACCTAAGTTTGCATTTTACATGATCATCTCCTAGCTCACACAGGCAGATCTTCCTGTCACATTGCAGATACAGCTACGGCTCAGATACAGCTACGGCTAGGATGCAGCTACGGCTAGGATGCAGCTACGGCTCAGATACAGCTATGGCTAGGATGCAGCTACGGCTCTATCTATAAGATGGACATATAGCTGTGTCTAAGCCACAGCTGTATCTAAGCTATCGCTGATTCTAAGCTACAGCTGTATCAAAGCTACCGCTGTATCTAAGCTACAGCTGTATCTAAGCTACCGCTGATTCTAAGCTACAGCTGTTTATAAGCTACAGCTGTATCTAAGCTATCGCTGTATCTAAGCTATCGCTGTATCTAAGCTACAGCTGTATCTAAGCTATTACTGTATCTAAGCTACAGCTGTATCTAAGCTACAGCTGTATCTAAGCTATTGCTGTATCTAAGCTATAGCTGATTCTAAGCTACTGCTGATTCTAAACTATTGCTGTATCTAAGCTACCGCTGTATCTAAGCTATTGCTGTATCTAAGCTACCTCTTTATCTAAGCTATCACTGTATCTAAGCTACAGCTGTATCTAAGCTATTACTGTATCTAAGCTATAGATTAGATAAAGATATATCTTGGATGTAGATATAGATATAGCTATAGCTAAATCTAAGCTATATGATGGACAATTATTTCCTTTTTTCCCCAGGTGGGGTATTAACATTATAATGGGGACTTGTTGAGGGGGCCAGGGCTGTAATAAAAATCCCAGAAGCGGGAGGGGAACGTGTAAGTGGCCCAAGTGAGGGAAGGAGCCAGACACATACCCTGCTGCTGGTGCTGTTGCTGGAGAAAATCTATCACCTCGGCTCTGGTAAGTATCGCACATGAGCGATCGCTTACCATCACCGAGGCTGTGTGAGGAGAGGGAGAGAGGGGCGGGCACCAAAGTCTCTGACGTCTCGTTTACAGAGCCGGGCCACTCCCTCAAGCAGGGAGACGGCTGTAAACGAAACGTCATCAGCAGAGCAGAGCCGAGGCAGTGTGAGGAGAGCTGGAGGGGGGAGGGCACCAGAGGCTCTGACGTTTCGTTTACATGGCCTGGACACTCCCTCAAGCAGGGAGAAGCTTGTAAACGAGACGTCAGTGCCTGAGCAGGGTTGATGACGTCGGGGGTCACATGACCCAAATGTGAACTGGCTAAACAGAGCAAAATAGCTAATGTAAGTGATTTACAAAATAGTTTCATATAATACTATAAGAGTTATTAGCATAAATGTATTTAACTCGGATAACCCCTTTAATGTTGAACAGCAAGGTGCAGAGTATGCAGCAGAACAAAGTACAAAGAAATTCAGTTCAAAACTGATATGAGTGTATGAAATAGGTCCTTCGTGTCTGTATGTCCTTATTTGTATTGATATATGTTGAATGTTATATTTGTGCTACTATATGTTGACCAGTAACCTATCTTGATGAGAGCTAGCCACAAATGACTGGAAGATGGGACGGTTACATATCCAGACCAAAAGGGGTGGACTTAGGTGATATAGAGGGGAGGATGGAAATTACAGGACAAAAAGGCAACCCCATCAACTCCTCCTAACTACTAGCCAAGAAAAAAGAGAAAAGAAGTATTTTTTCCCATTGTGGATTTATTTAAAATATATATATGGGTTCTTATGGAAAAGGACAAAGCATTTAATAAACTATATAACATTGAGAAAGCTAGGTACATCTGCAAGCAAAAATACCAAAATTTATGAATTACAGTATAATGCTAAATACAACATTGGGTATATTACAAGATTCCTGAATAAATGTGTAATATTAATGCCATTGAGTGTTATTGTCAAGGATCAAAGACATATGATCAAACTGATATTGGTAAACAGTTTTTTTTATATTAAGAAATATCAATGCATAAAGAGATATTAAAGCAAATATATACTTTTGTTTCACAATAATGTGTTATGTATATAGATATAATGAAAGAAAAAGGAAGTGATACATGCTAGGCTGGGTTCACATGGAAAAGTGTAGTACACAGAGGTTTTTTTTTGTTTGTTTTTTACAATAGAACTCTATGGTGACAGATGCCACTGTATGTCATCCATTTCAGGCATCTGTTTAAAGTAAAAGTGTCTTGTAAAATAAGACAAAAACGTGATGTGAGCACAGCCTTACAGTGTTATCTCGTGAAAAAGGCTATTGAAAGCCATTGAACAGTATTGCTTGATTGCCATTGTTTATTTTATATGTTAAGAGCAAAGAGCATATACAGTATCTCACAAAAGTGAGTACACCCCTCACATTTTTGTAAATATTTTATTCTATCTTTTCATGGGACAACACTGAAGATATGACACATTGATACAATGTAAAGTAGCCATTGTACAGCTTGTATAACAGTGTAAATTTGGTGTACCCTCAAAATAATTCAACACACGGCCATTAATGTCTAAACCGCTGGCAACAAAAGTGACTACACCCCAATGTGAATGCAGTTAGATTAGGTATAGGGTTTAGCAAAGTTTATTTTGCTTTGGCAGAGGATCTTTATGGTTCTATTGGGCAATGTTATTTAAAAGCAATGTTGTAATGATAAAGTAATAATGGGACATTCATTTATTTTGTTTAATCTATCTGATCTAGGAGTAATGGGAAGTAAATAAAGTTGAAAAACCTAACCCAATCCACCCCATCAACAGCTCACATGGCCATTAACGAGATTATTCTGGATTGAGTTAAAATTTATAGACAGGGTTGAAATGGTGTTTTATTTTCATTCTAT